>NC_053393.1:253567507-254238986 GCF_905171765.1 Bufo bufo | reverse complement strand
TGCTGCAGCTCTCTCCCTGTGAATGTCCCAGTTTCTAACAGTAGATATGGCTGGTGGTGGCTGAAGGATAGAATTGAGCAGCTGGGGCTATACAGATAGATTTCAGTGGCTTTGCTAATTTTAATTACATGCAAATACGCAGATTTGAGGCACTATTTGAAAAATGTAGGATATTTTACATGGGACAACCCCTTTTAATAAATGTAGTTGGGTTGATCTTCAAAGAGGTTGTATTTCATTTTGCAGATTCTGCAGCAGAAACCCTCTGGTCTGGGCCACAGTTTTCAGTTACAATGTAGAGGACCTGCTCACAGTTTAACCCGATTCAATAGCTTTCCTCTAGCAATTCAAGTGAATGGGATATTTTATGCAATTTTTTGGTCAAAAAAGATGTGCATTAAATGTGCTGCCCATTATACAATGTGCAGCATTTTTTTCCCACAATGATGAAAATTCACTCCCCTGAAGTACGTAGGGCTTCTCAGCCTCCTCCCCCTCCATAGACCTCTGTGGGCAGCAGCGGTACCTGGACCTCTCAGTGAGCCCCTAACCTTCTGTAGGAGGACGGGAGGAGAAGAGTCTTAACTGGAGAAGATATATGACACCATTTCTTATATTGATTCGCACTACTGTAAGCATATGGCTGAATTTGGATTAGACAGGTTTTGTAACTTGTGTTCTAAATGTATTAGTTTCTCTTTGTTTTAGATACAGTAGCATAACAAAGTGTTTAAAGAGGACCTTTCATCTGTTTAACCCTAGTCTAATTAGGCTCTTGCCTTATAGTGCGGCCCCCACTGATGTCATCACACTTTTTTTTTTTTTTTTCCACTGTGGTTCCCCATTGATTTTGGCACCTTATATTCTAATAAGATGACTTGGTTATACTAGGCGGAGACTGGAGCGGTTCTCTTCTCCCTGGCTGTGAACGCATCCAATCAGAGCGCACCGCTCATAGCCAGGGAGTGCTATGACATCAGTGGGGGCCGCCCTATAAGGTAAGACCCTAATTAGACTAGGGCTAAACAGATGAAAGGTCCTCTTTAATATGTTTTCTCTCATGTAAATGAATCATTATTGCTGATAGGTAAATGCTTTGAAGGGAACAAATCTAAAATCAGCAGGGGAATTACTTACATCTTTAAATTGGCTGGCATCTTGATTCTTACAAAAAAGATACATGCCATTACATTTTTTCCTTATGTGTATAATCTCATTTCCCCCTTTAATTTCTTAAAGAAAAACACAGAACTGAGAACTTCCTAAAGGGGTTATGCCATGATTGATTTAAAAAAGGAAAATCAGAGATCATATAGTATATGACAGTCTCTTTTTAACAAAGCTAGAACAGCCCTGTACCTGGGTGTACATGGGTCCAGAGATCTCCCCATTCATTGCTCCAATTGTTCTGCTAGATGTATTACATACAGGCTGGCAGCTCAGGGGGGGTCTCCTTTCTCAGGGGGGGGTCTCCTTTCTCAGGGGGTGTCTCCTTTCTGCTGTAGCTCTTTCCCTGCCACAGCTTCTAACTGAAGATAGGGTAAGTGGCAGTTAAATATTTAAACTGAGCACATTTGACCAGCTCAGTGAGGTGGGCAAGAAATAAGGAAAAGAAAAAACAGCAGGTGGCGCTATACAGATCCATTTTATGGAATAGCTCACTGGCTAAACTAAATTTTTAATTACATGCAGTTAGAAAAGTATTCAGAGCCAGATGCTGGTGTGAGAAATGCAGACCATTTTTCATGGCACAACCCCTTTGAGGTACTAAAAAGCACACACTAGTTATAATGTGCATCAGTTTATGCCTTTCATTCTTCATAGCCAGGCCTACATGTCTATTCTGTTCACTTCTGTAATTAACAGGCTGCGTGTTTCTCAAGACCATCTTATAAATGCCAGTAAATTCTACTCATTTATGATGGTCTGGGGGTGCAAAGACCTACCTGGTACTTCTGGACGGCTCTCCCCTGATGACCCAATGAGTGGTGCTGGTCTTTTAAAGGTAGTCTTGAGCTGTTTGGAACCAGGTGTACGTCTTCATCTCTGCTGGTACTGCCCATGTTTCTGCAGTGGTGGTGGTGGTCTTCTCTCCATATTATGGAGGCACCAGAGTGCGACCACATTCTGTGACATTGCCCATCTGGGTTGCAATGCAGAACACTTACCAGCTCAACAAACGGGAGTGGCTTAAGATGCAACAATGTGCACTACAATTGTCACTAATTGTACCACAAAGTAATCTAAGCAGCAATGGCTGGTGTAAAATCAGAAAGCTGTGCACCATAATACAGTATAATACAGTATTATAGACGGCGTTAGTTATCACCTTCTCCAGAAGCAGTGCCACTCTTCAGTCCCGTGTAGAGACAATAACTGCTCCTCGCGATGGGTGGAGAGAGGACTGAATGTCAAGTTTATACTATGGCATCAGAAGTATATTTTATTTCACTGGAACCCTTAGGAATATTAAATTATGTTTCAAATGTGTTTCCTTTAGGAGCGTCTTTTAATGAGTCTTTTACCTAGAAATGTTGCTATGGAAATGAAGGAAGATTTTCTGAAGCCACCTGACAGAATTTTCCATAAGATTTATATTCAAAGACATGACAATGTTAGGTAAGATTGACATCTAAGCATAAAATATTTTTTAAATGGAAACTCTGACTACAAATATGTAGTGACATGTAGTGACACTCCTGTTTAAGTGAGTCTCTTTCTTACGATGCATGTATAACAATCATTACATTCTATGTACAGATTAACAACTGAGGACATCATTTAGTATTCACATTGATTTGTAAATGTAAGCTCTGGGTTCTTTGGTGCCATATATGTATACCTTGCATATAAAAAAGGAATGCTGAACTGCTAAATACAAGGGGAGTCAAAAGTCTCAGGACACCCTGGTATTTCAGAAACAAAAGGTAAAATGAAATGTCTCAATACCCCAACAAGTAATAAGTAAGGGGGCCTATGTCCTGAACATGGCCGCCATCTTGGATCAAGGGCGCATTTTTAAAATGGGAAGGGGCTCATGTAGTCAGATTTTCTATATCTTTTGTGGTTCAAAAGTTATCAACCCAGAAAGTGGCAACAACAACCGGGAACGTTCCCTGTGATGCACAGCTATTTGATGTGTTCAATGTGTTGTCCCTGGTGTTGAAGACAGAGCTTTGAACCTTGAAGTTTTTAACTTTCTGTGTTGATAACTTTTGAATTACAGGAGATATTGAAAATCTGATTGCGACAATCAATTTCTGAGGAAATTCTGGTCTTCTATGAGATGCTACATGACCCCATTCCCATTGGAAAAAATTTGCCCTTCATCCAATAATGTGGCTTTCAAGATGGCGGTCATGTAATAGATAGGCCCCCTCACCCATTACTTGCTGGGGTACTCCGATAAAAGGGTGTCCTGAGACTTTTGACTCACCCTGTAGATATATACCCCACAGTCCTGTGTAATGCAGCCATGGTCCCCTAGAGACCATTCTATACAAGTAAATTGATAAACAATAAAGAGATTGTAAAACCAGAATGCTAAGTATTCCCCCATTAGTCGTATGCAGTTAGCCCATTGATGTGCTGTAGACCTGTTGCTAACTGAGCACCAGGGATCACATGATTTGTAGGTGCGGAGTCACATGGCTGACACCATCTTTAGTCCTATGGTTGCTTCACACAGGAATGATCTATAGGATAGGCCATTCTCATGGCAGGAGCCCACTGCACTGATATGATATGTGAGCACAATTCTATATACATGTATGTTAGAAAACTGGATCATTTCCTATTTTGTACACAAATACATTAACAACTGAACAATGGTTAACCCTTTCAGCCACCTGGTATACCTGAGCAATTAACATTTCAGGTCTAAATGACGTATTTTCTGCCTTCAGATGCTACTAAGGGGAGCTCCTTAGTGAGTATCCCAGTTCGGTAGAGCTCTATCAATTTGCATGTGGTAAGTGCAGGCAGCCAGAGCTTTGTAGTTTACTGTATGTCTGTGTGAAAAATTGAGCTGATGTATTAAGAAATCTATTAGCTCAGAAGTCTGGGTGTTCACTTTCAAGTTACTAGGCTGTTACAAAGATGTATGGGGTCATTTATCAAACTGGTGTAAAGTAGAAGTGGCTTAGTTGCCCATAGCAACCAATCAGATTCAACCTTTCATGTTCCAAAGGAGCTGTGAAAAATGACAGGTGGAATCTGATTGGTTGCTATGGGCAACTAAGCTAGTTCTACTTTACACCAGTTTGATAAATGTCCCCAGTAATTCTTATTTCAGTCCACCACAGTAAAAGCCTTTTTAAATGGACTGACTTTGCAGTCAATTATAGGGAATGATCCGTTTGTTCAAGATAATTGCCTGCTCATCAGATAAGATGAAAGATGCATTTAAATGTAGCAGTCATCTACTGCGGTCGCTGGTCCCCTAGAGGATCATTATTTCCAGGCAGCAGATTACTGTTTACACAGGCCTATCTGCTGCCCAGAAACAATGATTTTGGTGTCTGCATCAATGATGATGCATCTGATGAAGTTTGCTCATTCATAGGGTGATCGGAGGCACCGTTACCTGGGCCAATTATTGAGGACGAGCATTCGTTCTCTATTATTAGCCCGTGTGGCTACTTTCACACTCGCGTTTGGTGCGGATTTGTCATGGATCTGCACAGACGGATCCGTTCAAATAATACAACCGTCTGCATCCGTTCAGAACGGATCCGTTTGGCTTCTACCACCAGATTTGGTCCTATTTAGCTGACTGACACTAGCGATGTGCTAGTGTCAGCAGTCCATAACAGTGTTCTTACTTATCATCTGTCTGCTGCCGTTCACCTTAAAAACATACTTTTATAGATATGCTAATGAGCCTCTAGGTGCTATGTGGGCGTCATTAGCACCTAGAGGGCTCCGTCCACTAACCACTTCAGCCGCCCATCGCGTCCCTTCAGCCTGCCCCGCTCCTGTTGATTGACGTGAAACTTCTCAGTATCTCATACCAATTCCCGCGCCTGCGCCGTGCGCTTCTGTATTTTCCCGGCGCCGGCTTCCTCACTGCGCCTGCGCCAACTACGTTACAGTGAGGAAGCCGGCACCAGGAGCGCGGTATTCACTCACTGCGCCTGCGCCGAATACAGAAGCGCACGGCGCCGGAGTGAATTGGTACGAGATACTGAGATGTTTCACGTCAATCAACAGGAGGGAGGCGATGGGCGGCTGAAATGGTTAGTGGACGGAGCCCTCTAGGTGCTAATGACGCCCACATAGCACCTAGAGGCTCATTAGCATATCTATAAAAGTACGTTTTTAAGGTGAACGGCAGCAGACAGATGATAAGTAAGAACACCGTTATGGACTGCTGACACTAGCACATCGCTAGTGTCAGTCAGCTAAATAGGACCAAATCTGGTGGTAGAAGTCCTTTAACATTGCCAAGGCGGATCTGTTTTGAACACCATCGAAAGTCAATGGAGGACGGATCCTTTTTATATTGTGCCAGATTGTGTCAGTGAAAATGGATCCGTCCCCATTGTCTTACATTGTGTGTCAGAACAGATCCGTTTGGCTCAATTTCGTCAGACGGACACCAAAACGCTGCAAGCAGCGTTTTGGTGTCCGCCTCCAAAGCGGAATGGAGACGGAACGGAGGCAAACTGATGAATTCTGAGCAGATCCTTATCCATTCAGAATGCATTAGGGCAAAACTGATCCGGACCACTTGTGAGAGCCCTAAGCGGATCTTGCAAACGGAAAGCCAAAACGCCAGTGTGAAAGTAGCCTAATAGGGGGCCTTAAAGTGTACATACATTTTTACACTGTTGCAAATAGCATAATAATGATTTTTGTAATATATTTGATTGATAAATTATTTTAGGGGTCTGGGGATACATTATTAGGCCTCTTTCACACTACAGTATGTCGATTTCAGTGTTTTTCACGGATCCGTTGTTCCGTTTTTTTGTTTCCGTTGTGTTTCCGTTTCCGTTCCGTTTTTCCGTTCCGTTTTTCCGTATGGCATATACAGTATACAGTAATTACATAGAAAAAATTGGGCTGGGCATCACATTTTCAATAGATGGTTCAGAAAAACGGAACGGATACGGAAGACATACGGATGCATTTCCGTATGTGTTCCGTTTTTTTTACGGACCCATTGACTTGAATGGAGCCACAGAACGTGATTTGCGGCCAAATATAGGACATGTTCTATCTTTCAACGGAACGGAAAAACGGAAATACGGAAACGGAATGCATACGGAACACATCCCGTTTTTTTTGCGGAACAATTGAAATGAATGGTTTCGTATACGGAATGCAAAAAAACGGCCCGCAAAATGGAAAAAAAAAACGGTAGTGTGAAAGAGGCCTAACAAAGCATGTTTCCTTTTCTGAATGCAGCCACACAAGTGATAAGCTGAGTGATTTTTAGGTCCTTTACCTAAAATCCCCAATAATCAGCTTACAGTAAATTCTGGGGGAACTTAAGGTGGCCATACACATTAAATGCAGGTAGTTTGATGGTTGAACAAAGGATCATCTGGTAAATAAGCATTTTGTATATTTTAGTCCATACTGGCCATTCTAGACAATCAAGCTAGCCATACACATTCACTGGCTCGGAAGAATGATCTTAGTGGGAATGTTCTTTCCAGAAAGATCTTTTGTTCATGAACGATCTCCAACTATTAGCTGAACATTTCAAACAGATGATGGTATTCTGCCATCGGCCGGCTAAAGCAATCATCGTTAAATTCCACAACGAACAATTGCTTAATTTCAGTCATGTGTTTTGATAAACTTTAGGCCTCATGCACACGGCCGTTGTGCGGCTTCAATGCACGGGCAACATCCGTGCAGCGGGCCGGACCCATTCAACTTGAATGGGTCCGTGGTATGTCCGCACTGCAAAAAAATATGACATGTCATATTTTTTTTGCAGTGCGGAACCACGGAAAGAAACACCACGGAAGCACTCCGTAGTGCTTCCGGTGTTCCATTCCGTGACTCCGTTTCGCATCTCCGGAATTGCGGACCCATCCAAGTGAATGGGTCCGCATTCGTGATGCGGGGTGCACACGGCCGGTGGCCGTGGATTGCCGACCCGCCTTTTGCGGGCCACAATACGGCCACTGCCACCCAACGGCCGTGTGCTTGAGGCCTTAGGCCTTAGGCCTCTTTCACACTACTGTTTTGCGGGCCGTATTCGGTCCGTATACGGAACCGATCATTTCAATGGGTCCGCAAAAAAAACGGAATGTACTCCGTATGTATTCCGTTTCTGTGTTTCCGTATCTCCGTTCCGTGCAAAGATAGAACATGTCCTATATTTGGCCGCAAATCGCGTTCCGTGGCTCCATTAAAGTCAATGGGTCCGCAAAAAAAACGAAATGCATACGGAAATGCATGTGCCTACAAATCCTAGAGCTGCCGTTCTTTCTAGCAGTGTTGGCTATGCCTCATTCACACATCAGTGTTTGGTCAGTGATTTCCATCAGTGATTTTGAGCCAAAACCAGGTGTGGCTCTAAACTCAGAACAGGTGCAGATCTTTCCCTTACACCTCATCTCTGTAGAGGCTCCAGTCCTGGTTTTGGCTCACAATCACTGATGGAAATCACTGACCAAAACACTAAGGTGTGGGTATCCCTGCATTTGCCAAAACGAGTTGTCAGGTCTTCAGTTGGAATGAGTTTATTTTTATGATTTTTATTGAAATAACTCTGAGAGGTTAGTCAGAGGGAGAGGGCTGTGCAAAATTGCGGGATGCCTATCGGTTGCTGTGGCAGCCTGGGGCCTTGTAAAAGCTCCCAGGCCTTCCTTGGTAATTGCCTGTGGAGGATTTAATATGAAGTATGGAGCATGCACATAGACTGCAAAAATATGTAAAAATACTCAGAAATACTCTCGAAAATTCTAATCTCCCATTTTCCTAATTACACATATAAAGGTAAATAAACAATAAAAAATCATTGGTATGGCCATTTCCAAAAATGTCCAAACTGTTCAAGTATAAAAATGTTTTTGCTGTGTGGTGAATGCTATAAAAAAAAAAAAAAAAAAAATTGTTCGATTTGCTATTTTTGGTCATCTTGGCGCTCCCAAAAAATTTAATAAAAAGTGATCAAAAAATTCATATGTACTGTAATGAGAAAAGATACTGAGCTACCCAGTAGCGCAGTCTATGATCGAAAAAAAGCAAATTCTGGTATCGTATTGATCTGGGTGAAACCGTATCGATTGGGTATCGAACGTTCGATACCTGGTGCAACCCTAGCCCTCTCGGCCACATGAGCGTACAAGGCAAGGATGGCTTTTTTTGCTGGCAAGTGATGATTTTTTAATCTGCTGAAAGATTGCGATTGCCGATGCTTGTTCATCGGGAAATTGGCGGCGGTATTAGATAGGAATATCATCGCTAAAGAGTTCCTACGAACGCTTGTCAGCGATGATCTGCCTGACAAACGGCTTGTATAATACAGCCTTTAGTCGTATGGTATCTACTACATCGCCAGCAAGTTGACTACATGGGAGTTCAGCCTGCACATAATCCAATTACTGAGCTTGTATAGTTGTTCAGTGGCTACACATTTTGTTATCGATGACTGACAATGCTGTGGAGGAGGAATAGTTTGGATGGGAGACTCAGTAACTGATAATGACGATGACCAACACACTATACTACTTGTGGATAGATCCTGGCTGTTGCAAAGGAGCCTGGGAGAAGGAGGGCAGTTTTGTTTGCTTGCTGACCAGTTCTATTTTAACGCTGGATCTGGTGATGCCGCTTCATGTGCCACACTAGACCTGTGATGCCTATGTTTGTGTTTGAACACTCAGATCTTGCAGATGGCAGCGGTTATGTCTTCTGGTACCGTGGAGAAACACTGCCCTATGGAAGACACTTACACAGAGCTACCGACAGCCGAGCTTGGCCTAAGTCTGGCACGTTTTGAGTCTGCACCCATAGTTTCAGCAGCATCATCAGTTCCAGTTCAAGCTGACCACAATAGAAGCAGATATGGCCCTGGCATTTTTATAAATTTTTTTAGGTTTTGGCTGCACCTTGCCTCTACTCTTTATTGTCACCACCCTCCTCCTCTGATGTCGCCTCCTTCTCAGAACCCTAATCCAGCTTCCAGATCCTGTTCAAAACATAATCATCATCATAGTCCTCACCCTCCCCGCCACTCAAACTGTGATATATCATCATGGACTCCTTGGCCGCCCTCATGATTCCCTTCTCTGTATTTGTCCCAAGTCCCACTGTCACCTTAGCCCCCACTGTCCCTACCACCACCACTCTTGTGGCTACAAGTGCCACTACTACTACCACCGTCACCAACACGATCAGAAGCTGCCACTGCCACTAATGAGGAGGAGGGGACCCTGTGGACACTGCCACCAATGATTAATACTGGGGGGCTTGGGTGTGTGGGGGGGGTGCACTGCGCTACCAATGTTTTTAATACTGGGGTTGGGGGTGGGGGGCGCACTGCGCCACCAATGAAGATAACTCGCCCATTAATTCAAATACAGGAGGCGGGTGCTGGCTGCAGAATCATATAGCCGCACCCGACTTCTATGAAGCTGCGATCCGCGGCACTTAACCCCTCATGTGCGGCAGGGGTTAACTGCTGCGGATGGCAGCTACTTGTCATAGAGGTCTGGTGCGGCTATATGATTCTGCAGCCAGCTCCCACCTTCTTTTGAATGAATGAGTGAGTTAACATTGGTGGCGCAGTGACCACAACCCCTCCCCTCCTCTTCTCTCTCCTTTCATTGGTGGCAGCGGCAGCAGCGGTACAGGGGGGACAGAGACACTGCTTCCTTCCCCTGTGCTGCTGAGGGAACACGGATCGCGCTGACAGCAGCGCGATCCATGTTCAGATTCGTTATCAGCATATCAGCAAAATAGATGCCGATACCGATAGCTTTGAAAATCCTGAATATCGGCTGATAATATCGGTAAAACATACTACTACTACTACTGGCCTGACTGGTGGTGCCTACTTGCAGCTACTGATGTTTGCACTACTGCAGTCACCCACATTCTCATTCACGGATCATGAGGCACGGGTATTTCATTTTCCACTCATTAACCAGACATTTTATTTTGAGGCCTATTTAAACAATGACATGTAAGAAGTTTGGTACACTGATTATTAAACATTAGCAAAATAGCTGTTTTTTTTTTTTTGGTAAGAAATACAGGTGCAATTAGCCCATTCAGGACATCACCATTTCTCACTTTCCTGACAAGGCCTATTTATGCAAATATGACGTGTCACTTTATGTGGTCGATATGTTTTAGGGCTCTTTCACACCTGCGTTCTTGTCTTCCGGCATAGAGTTCCGTCGTCGGGGCTCTATGCCGGAAGAATCCTGATCAGGATTATCCTAATGCATTCTGAATGGAGAGAAATCCGTTCAGGATGCATCAGGATGTCTTCAGTTCCGGAACGGAACGTTTTTTGGCCGGAGAAAATACCGCAGCATGCTGCGCTTTTTGCTCCGGCCAAAAATCCGGAACACTTGCCGCAAGGCCGGATCCGGAATTAATGCCCATTGAAAGGCATTGATCCGGATCCGGCCTTAAGCTAAACGTCGTTTCGGCGCATTGCCGGAGCCGACATTTAGCTTTTTCAGAGTGGTTACCATGGCTGCCGGGACGCTAAAGTCCTGGCAGCCATGGTAAAGTGTAGCGGGGAGCAGGGGAGCAGTATACTTACCGTCCGTGCGGCTCCCCGGGCGCTCCAGAGTGACGTCAGGGCGCCCCAAGCGCATGGATCATGTGATCACATGGATCACGTCATCCATGCGCATGGGGCGCTCTGACGTCATTCTGGAGCGCCCCGGGAGCCGCACGGACTGTAAGTATACCGCTCCCCACTACTACTATGGCAGCCAGGACTTTAATAGCGTCCTGGGTGCCATAGTAACACTGAACGCATTTGGAAGACGGTTCCGTCTTCAAATGCTTTCAGTACACTTGCGTTTTTCCGGATCCGGAGTGTAATTCCGGCAAGTGGAGTACACGCCGGATCCGGACAACGCAAGTGTGAAAGAGGCCATAGCATTATGTATTAAAAAAAATCCCAAATTTACAGGAGATTTTGAAAAAGTCACTGTTCTCTGTATTTTAATTTTTCTGCTTTTAAGATGGCTAGTGATACCTCATAAAATACGTATTAATTTACATTCACCATATGCCTACTTTATGTTGGCATCATTTTGTAATATTTGTAGGACGTTAGAAGGCTTAGAATTTTTGAAGCAATTTTAAAAATTTTAAAGACCAATTCAATTTTGTTCGACTTAGTAGAAACCACCTATAAATGACCCCATTTTAGAAACTGCACCCCTCAAGTTATACAAAACTAATTTTACAAACTTTGTTAACCCCTTATATGTTTCACAAGAATTAAAGGAAAATGGTGGTGAAATTTCATAATTTCAGGTTATACATTTTAATTCAAAGGGGTTTCATAGAATTTAGAAACACTTGGCTGTGAAAATTATTCTTCCAATAAAATGTTGCATAAGCTCCCCATTTTTCATTTTTACAAGGGGTAACATGAGTAATGCACTCCAAATTTTGTTAAGCATTTTTTCCAGAACACGGTAGTCCTAAATTGCTGTTTGGGCACATGACAGGGATCAGAAGAGAAGGAGCGCCATATGGTTTTTGGAGGGCAGATTTTGATGGAATGGTTTATGGGCGCCATGTTGCTATCGATCAGCCTCTGCAGACCAGTACAGCCATTTTCTGACAATTATACATTTTATTTTTCACTCAACTGAGCTTTATCATGGGTTCTATTTTGGTGTACATACAACTTTTTGATTGCTTGTTATTTAGTTATTTGGGAAGCAGGATAAAGAAAAGGCGGCAACTCTGTACTCCGTACTAGAAAAATGACATGTTACCATTATTCTGCTGGTCAGTACGATTACAGGGATGCCAATTTTATATAGTTGTTTTGTTTTTTGTTTTTTTAAGTTTTGCCACTTTTGCAAAAAATATTGTTGAAAAAAATATCTTTTTAGTGTCACCATTTTCTGAGAGACATATTTATTTATTTTTCTGCCAATCGTCTTTTGTGTGGGCTCATTTTTTGCAAGATTAGTTGACGTTTTCATTGGTACCATTTAGAAGTTATATACTGCTTTTTAATCCATCGCTATTATGCAAAAATGGCTGCTTTTACACAGTTTTAAAAAAAAAAATTTTTTACAGCATCGGGGTAGATCATGTGATATTTTTATGGAGCAGGTGTGGCAATACCTAATATGTCTTTTTTTTGTTTTTAGTCTTACACAATAAAAGCTTTTTTTGGAAGAAGAATCCTGTTTGTGTAACTGTTTTCTGAGACCCATAGTTTTTTTATTTTTCTGAGGATTGTCTTGTGTAGGGACTCATTTTTTGTGAGTTGAGGTAGCATTTTCAGTGGTGCCATTTTGAGGTACATATTACATTTTGATAGCTCACTACTACACTTTTTGAAAGGCAAAATGATAATTTTTTTTTACTATTTTGGAGTAAAAAAAATTGTTGGACACCGTTCATCTGACGGGGTAGATCATATTATATTTTTATAGAGCCAGTCATTACAGCTGCGTCAATACCTAATATGTGTATTTTTAGTTTTTTTTAAATATTGTGTATTGTAATGCATTACATGTCAGTGTCATACACTGACAGAGTGAGTGCCTATGAGACCCAGCCCTCTGGCTGGGTCTAATATGCTTCTGTAGCTGGCAGACTAAGCTTCCATAGCTGCCATCGGTTCCCCATCACCGCAGCGTGGGGACCCGATGGGGTTGCAGAGGGAGCTCCCTCCCTCCACAAACTCTGTGCATGCTGTGGTCAGCGTTGACAGCGGCATGCAAGGAATTAATAAGACGGCATCAGGGTTTGTGCCGATGCCAGCGGATGCAGCATGGGCTCAGCTGTCAGGCCCCAGCCACTGATCGAACAGGTGTTGTTTCTGCACCCATCCAATAAGTGCACTGTACATGTACGGTGGCTATCAGTAAGTCACTTCTCTCTGCACCGTACATGTATGGCAGATGTTCGGAAGGGGTTAAGCATCCCCGGTACGAACACACTGTACATTTTTATTGATGCACTAATAAATAGTAGCAAAATTGCTTCTAGGTTTTTTTGTAATAAACATAGGGCACAATTGATTGTTCCAGATATGAAAACACAGTACAATGGTATTGACACACTAAAATGCACTGAATTGTGCATTGATAAACGGTAGCAAAATTACAATTTTTTTTCTGTAATTAACAGAGGTGCAATTAAAAGTCGCCTTCTACGAACACGCTAGTATTGACGCACTGAACTGCGTAATTCTAAACGGTAGCAAAATTGTAAGGTCCCATTCACACGGGTGAGAATTCCGCGCAGGTGCGTGAGGTGAACGCATTGCACCCCCACTAAATCTGGACCCATTCACTTCAATGGGGCTGTTCAGATGAGCGGTGATTTTCAAGCATCACTTGTGCATTGCGTGAAAATCGCAGCATTCTGCATTTTTCGCACAACGCAGGCCCCATGGAAATGAATGGGGATGCGTGAAAATCACATAGCATCCTCAAGTGCGGATGCAATGCGATTTTCACGCATGGTTGCTAGGAGATGATGTTAGTAAATTGATGAAAGTCAATTTACTGTATAATTTCCCCTTATAACATGGTTATCAAGGAACATAATAGCATTCTTAATACAGAATGCTTACTAAAATGTGGCTTGAGGGGTTAAAAAAATAAAAATAAATTAACTCACCTCATCCTCTTGTTCGGGCAGCCGGCATAGTCTTCTTTCTTCTTCTTTCAGGACTTGCAAAAGGACCTTTGACATAATCGCGCTCACCACGTAGTGAGCGCGGTGACGTCAGCACAGGTCCTGCTGAATGAAGATAGAAGGATTAGGTCATCAAAGGTTCTTTTGCAGGTCCTGAAAGATGAAGAAAGAAGACTATGCCGGCTGCGCGAACAAGTGGATGGGGTGAGTTAATTTTATTTATTTTTTTAACCCCTCAAGCAACATTTTTGTAAGCATTTTGTATTAAGAATGCTATTATTTTCCTTTATAACCATGGTATAAGGGAAAATAATACAATTAATAGAACACCTAACCCAAACCTGAACTTCAGTAAAGAAGTCCGGGTTCGGGTCTGGGTACCACACTCAGTTTTTTCTCACGCGCGTGCAAAACACATTGCACTCGTGCGGAACAAACTGAACAATGGAACGCAATTGCAGTCAAAACTGACTGCAATTGTGTGCCTACTCGGGCGGATCCTGATCAGTCTTAAAAATGCCTGATCAGTCAGAAAAATACATTGAAATGCCGGATCCGTCTTTCCGGTGTCATCTGGAAAACCGAATCCGGATTTTATTTTTTTCACCTTTTTTGCGCAGTCCGGAAGGACGGATCCGGCATTCCGGTATTTTGAATGCCTTATCCGGCACTATGGAAAAAAATGCCCGATCCGGCATTCAGGCAAGTCTTCAGTTTTTTGGGGTCGGAGATAAAACCGTAGCATGCTGCGGTTTTATCTTTTGCCTGATCAGTCAAAAAGACTGAACTGAAGACATCCTGATGCATCCTGAACAGAATGCTCTCTATTCAGAATGCATGAGGATATAACTGATCAGTTCTTTTGCCCCTGTGACGGAACTCTATGCCGGAAAATAAAAATGCAAGTGTGAAAGTACCCTAACTAAAATATCTTCTGTACACTAGCTACACTGTTCCTGCAAGATCCTAATATGGCTGACTTGTGTATGTAATTGGTGTCTACTAGATACTTTGTACGCAAATTGTCCCACATCACTGGCCAAGCTCACAATGGCTTCTGTGCTTCTGAACTAGCACATAACCGGATGTACCAGCTAATGTCCTGCCCCCTGATTGGGTGACAGGATGCCTGCAGAGCATTGTGGGCAAGCCCGCCAGCCAGGGCCCCCCTGTGGTCATGTGATCCTCCATCCTCATCCTTCCTTCCCTGTTTCCCTTGCATTTTAACAGTGAAATGGCGAGCTAAATTTTGCGTGAACCGCTAAAACTTAAGGATTTATTTGGCAGAAATTTGTGACGAATCCAAATAATTTTGAAGCCATTCGCACATCTCTACTGCATACCTTTGTTTCCCTGGACTGAATTATCCTATAATAACTTTCCAAATGTCAGGTTTCCATTCTACATTGCATTTGGATAACATCTGCAGATTACACTTCCCGTTTCAGTTTCCTCTGAGGTGCTAGCTGCTGATTCTACTTTCAGAGATTTTCTGCAGATCTGGTGTCCCCTGTTCAGGCAACTACTTGTATGAAGAGTTATTTTCAGACTGGAGAAGCAGGTCACCATCACACTTTTGACCATGAGACAAAGGGTGGCTATCCTCTAAAGTATGTGTTTTAGATTGCCCTCCTACAAGTTTTCTCCTTGATTATTGGGCTCTTTTGAGGGTTTGAGGTTTCGAAGCTACAAGTTACAGCTTCCACCTTCTCTTTGTATGCTAAATTCCTTCTACGTTTCACATCTCAAGCTTCTGGTGCTCAACCACTACAACAGGTCTCCAGTCTCTGCTTCCATTCCATTTGGTCCTAAAGATGAGTTTGATGTAAAGAGCATTCTTGCTGTCAAGAATGTTGGTAGAAAAGCATTCTATTTGGTGGATTGGAAGGAAAGATTTTGTGAGCCTGCTGAGCACATCAGTGCACCAGCTCTTCTCAGAAGACTCTATGTTTTTTTCAAAGAAGAGGAGGTATGGGGTTTACTGTAGTACCTGTGGTCCGTGTACACCATCATCTCCTGGCGCTCTCAACCACTAGAGTACTCGCTCATTCTGCTGTACTGCATTTGTGGCCGTCCCTGCCAACTTCCTCCTGCCCTGGCTTGTGACTGCTCCCATAGGATGTGAGTATGTGCTCTTGCACTTGCACTGTCCTGACCTCTGCCTGAGGTATTCCACATGCCTTGACCTGTCTCTTTTTTAACCATATTGGAAAAACTCTGTCTCTGACTATGTTTCTGTCTTTACCCTTGGCGCTAGACACCAATGTCTTTTGACTTGTATAAACTGGCCCAAAAGACCAGTCCCAGCAATCAAACACTTATCTTCTATCCTGTGGCTCAACAGGCTCACTTGTAGCAAACAGGTGGAAGGTGATTATTAAAGGGAACCAGGATGGATTTGATTTAAATCAAAATGATTTAAATCACGATTTAAATCACTAGTCAGTAAGGCTTGATTTAAATCATAGTTTTCTACATAAAGACTAATTCTTGCTGGTATAACTTATAATATGCAAGTGGATGAAGAATTTTAGAATAACAACTTTTCATATTAGTTTGATTAGGTTGATTCTGCATTCATAGGTTTGTAGAAGTTAGGATTAAGGTCTTTTTCTCAACTCTGTTCATGTTATAACATTTTTGCTGTGAAGATGAGGCATGTGATCTCTGCTGAGTCAAATTCAGTTTTGAGAACTGCAAAAGTAAACCAAGCATCTGTGATAATATCTTGTAGGCAGAGAAACTGCCCAATAATCTTACAAAAACCCCTGGAAGAGCATGATATTGTGAATGGATTAATGGAATTTATTTATCAAAAAAAATTGCACATATAGAAACATAGAATGTGTCGGCAGATAAGAACCATTTGGCCCATCTAGTCTGCCCAATATACTGAATACTATGAATAGCCCCTGGCCCTATCTTATATGAAGGATGGCCTTATGCCTATCCCATGCATGCTTAAACTCCTTCACTGTAATTGCAGCTACCACTTCTGCAGGAAGACTATTCCATGCATCCACTACTCTCTCAGTAAAGTAATACTTCCTCAGTAAAGATATTACTTTTAAACCTTTGCCCCTGTAATTTAAAACTATGTCCTCTTGTAGCAGTTTTTCTTCTTTTAAATATTCTCTCCTCTTTTACCTTGTTGATTCCCTTTATGTATTTAAAAGTTTCTATTATATCCCCTCTGTTTCGTCTTTCTTCCAAGCTATACATGTTAAGGTCCTTTAATCTTTCCTGGTAAGTTTTATCCTGCAGTCCATGTACTAGTTTAGTAGCTCTTCTCTGAACTCTCTCCAAAGTATCAATATCCTTCTGGAGATATGGTCTCCAGTACTGAGCACAATACTCCAAATGAGGTCTCACTAGTGCTCTGTAGAGCGGCATGAGCACCTCCCTCTTTCTACTGGTAATTCCTCTCCCTATACACCCAAGCATTCTGCTAGCATTTCCTGCTGCCCTATTACATTGTCTTCCCACCTTTAAGTCTTCTGAAATAATGACCCCTAAATCCCTTTCCTCAGATACTGAGGTTAGGACTGTATCACTGATTTTATATTCTGCTCTTGGGTTTTTACGCCCCAGGTGCATTATCTTGCACTTATCAAGATTACATTTTAGTTGCCAGATTTTTGACCATTCCTCTAGTTTTCCTAAATCCTTTTCCATTTGGTGTATCCCTCCAGGAACATCAACCCTGTTACAAATCTTTGTGTCATCAGCAAAAAGACACACCTTACCATCGAGGCCTTCTGCAATTTCGCTGATAAAGATATTAAACAATATGGGTCCCAGAACAGATCCCTGAGGTACCCCACTGGTAGCAAGACTATGGTCTGAATATACGCCATTGATTACAACCCTTGGTTGTCTGTCCCTCAGCCACTGCCTAATCCATTCAACAATATGGGAGTCCACGTACAGCCTTATTCTATATAATTAAAAAAACAAATCTTCATTTCATGATGGAATAACCTTTGGATAGTAATATATTTTCCTCAAAAAGCATTTTATATATATAAAAAAAAATCTGATTTAAATAAAAAAAAATCTGATATTTTTTTTTTTTTTCAATCATTGATTTTTATCCACCCTGAAGGGAACCCATCATGTTGGCTATGGTGAGGATTATTTATCAAATTGGTGTAAAGGAAAACTGGCTTAGTTGCCCATAGCAACCAATCAGATTACATCTTTAATTTTCTACAGGAACTCTTAAAAATGTTATAGAGCAGGAGATTCTGAGCAGATTGACATACAATTTATGGAGAAAGATTCAGTAAAACGTGTTTATTAATTTATCTCTGTACTAATTCTGGTCTTTGAAGTCAAGTAGGTGGTTCTATCAAGAGGGCGGTCCTATCAGTGATTGACAGGCTTACCTCTATCACTGTGTATACAGAGATAGCTGTCAATCACTGATTGGTCTGCCTCCTTGATAGGACCGCCTTCTAGACTTCAAATCCCTAATTGAGCAGGGATTTAAATGAATGAAATACAAGTTTTACTGAATGTTTTCTAACAAAACTTTACATCAATCTGCTCTGCATCTCCTGCTCTTTAACATTCTGCCTGCAGATTATTTAGCATTTTCATGACGACAGGTTCCCTTTACAGTGACATTTCATCCATCACCCACAATTCTGCCGCTCAGTAGTTTTGTGTTGATACATGTACAATCATCCCTGACTTTACGAAATATTCAAGAGCTGTTGTGCAGTCATGTGATCTGCAAGCTCCAACTTTTGTGCATGTTCCTCTAACAAAAATGATAATACAGAAAGGTAGCGCTAGTCAGGTACATTTGAAGATGTACAGAGTATAATATGGGGAAAAATGAGTGTTGCTTAAAAACCAACAGATAGGGTGACAGCTACCTTTGTGGCCCTCTTCTTTTTAATGTGTTTAGTCATGACCTTGCAGAAGGCTTACAGTATAATTTCAAGCATAGGCCATAAAGATAATACTAAGCTCTGAGAGGTAATCAACACAGAAGAGGATAAACTGATGTTTTAGGGGGATTTGGAGAGTGGAAGGCTTTGACAGAGAGGTGGCAGATGAGATTTATTATACATTAGATAAATGTAAGGTTAAGTATTAAGTAGAAAAAGACTGGGTATAACTGACATTGAAATGCACTTGAGAATATTGTTGATTACAAAATGTCAGCCCATGTAGTGTAAAGTTCAGACACATATTTTGCATTGATTGCATCGGATTTCACTCTCTGCATTGCATTGCAAATCCCATTGCATGTTTTGAATTGTACTAAACATCCTCTGATCAATAGAACGACTCATTTGCACTGTATACACTGCTCTCAATGAGCGCCCTGTACACATATCAGGAAATGGCCAAGACACTTTCTTTTCCCATCCTAGTGATCACCAGGTAACTGCAGGAGCTGCTGGGTCTTAGGAGGCCCAAATCATCTCTGCAGTGGAGCTGTATTCCCCGTTTAACTGGGGCAGTAACAGTTATAAGAGAAATGTAAAAATTGTTACTGTTAACAGTGTGATGATGACCAGGTTGCAGCTTTCAGTAACGTGGCAGACAATGAAAACAACTTCCTGTTTATGAATTAGGGGTACAGAGGGGTCTGCATCACATTGGGTTAAATGAAGCCTGTCGCATTGAATAAGGAGTCTGATATTTCAGCATTGTGTTACAGAGCAGGTAAAGCTGAACAGATCTCTATATAGTTTTGTAGGAAAAGATTCAGTATAACTTTTAACTTATTGGTTGAATTCCCAGCACTTTTACTACTTAGGGGTCCAGTGCATGATCTTACTCTGTGATCTCTAAATGCACATTGAAAGAGTAGGGTTGCACATGAGAATACAAGTTATAATGTGTGTGTGTGTGTGTATATATATATATATATATATATATATATATATATAGCTGAGTGTATGTCCGCTAATGGAATCCGCACTGTCACATTTACAATCTCAAAATTTGGCACACAGGTACATCAGGTGTCCGGGAAGGTTTTAGACCGGGTCTCAGCTCTCTAGCACGTACCGTTTCTGAGATATTCCCCAAAAAATGCATTAGCCAATAGAAGCCTGGTCACATGACCCTTATCAGCCAATAGAAGCTCGTAGGCCCTTAGTCTCCACATACACACCGTTTTACACCAGGTTTCCATAACAACCCAGCGATTTTTCTTCACTGCTGTAGATCAGCTTTAAAGGGGTAGGGCAGTGTGTATGACACTGTTAAAGGAGTGGAGTGCTGTGGAGGTCACAGTTAAAGGGGCAGGTAGAATGGCCATTCAAGCCACCCTCAAAAGACGGACTTAAAAACCCCTTCCCCAGGTCCCGCTAAGCAATGCCCCTGACTCGGTTAGGCCATGCCCCCTCCCACTCCGCAGCAAATGAAGGTAATAATCAACTTCTGTCAGCTGCAGGGGTGGGAGGGTGACTTCCTTCCTGCAGCTCACGGTTAGACAGCACAGTGCTGCTGTCTGAGAGTGAGATGTTCAAAAGGACATCCCTGTGTCCGTCCAGGCCCTGCGCTGGACGGAGGACAGGGAGTCTGAAAGCCGGACTGCCAGGCCTAAAACTGACCTCTGGCTAACCTAGGGGCAGGCTGCTGTGGAGGTCACAGTTAAAGGGATGGTCCACTATGGATGTCGGTGTTAAGGGGCAGATTGCTGTAAAGGACACTGTTAAGGGGACGGGGTGTTGTGGAAATCACTGTTAAGGAAATGAGGTACTGTGGAGGTCACTAATAAAGGGGCGGCCGCTATGGAGGTTACTATCAAAGGGGTAGGCTGCTTGGGAGGTCACTGTTAAGGGGGCAGGGAACTGTGGAGATCACAGTTAAGGGTACATTCCGCTATGGAGGTCAGTGTTAAGAGGTGGAGTGCTATAGAGGTCACTGTTAAGGGGGCAGGGTATTGTGGAGGTCACATTGTAAGGCAACGGAGCTCTGTGGAAGTCACTGTTAATGGGTTTTTGTGGAAAACACTGTGACCGAGACGGGGTACTGTGGAGGTCACTAATACAGGGGCGGCCGCTTTGGAGGTCACTGTTAAAGGCGGAGGGCGCCGTGGATATTACTGTTAAGGGGGCAGGCGGCTGTGGAGGTCACTGTTAAAGGGGAGGGGTACTGTAGATGTCACTGTTATAGTGGATACTGTCGATATCTTTTAACGACACACACAAACATTAAATGAAATAGATGAAATATAGCTGTGCGAAGCAGAGTCCTTCTGCTAGTGTGTGTGTGTATATATACAGTACAGACCAAAAGTTTGGACACACCTTCTCATTCAAAGAGTTTTCTTTATTTTCATGACTATGAAAATTGTAGATTCACACTGAAGGCATCAAAACTATGAATTAACACGTGGAATTATATACGTAACAAACAAGTGTGAAACAACTGAAAATATGTTATATTCTAGGTTCTTCATAGTAGCCACCTTTTGCTTTGATTACTGCTTTGCACACTCTTGGCATTCTCTTGATGACCTCTTGATGAGGATTCCATTCATCTCCACTAATTGCTAAAATTGTCCGCTAACATTGGCCCATACTTAAGAGCAATCTCCCAAACATTACAGCTTTCACCGTGCCTCCCCTTTTTTCATACAAGCGCCCCACCAGTTTTCGTGACAAACTGGTTCGGGCTGATATTCCAACCAAAGCCTTGACACAAACTTACATCGGACCACGGAGAAAGGGATGCTATCCTTGCCTTGGTTGTGTGAACTGTTCTTACATGATCAAGGGTGAAAGATTCATCCACCCCCAAACAGGAGTCCAATTTGCTATTGGTCATTACCTAACATGTGACAGTTCATATGTTGTATATGTGCTCTCCTGTCCATGTGGTCTCCTCTATGTTGGGGAGACCACATGTGACATGAAGACACGTCTCAACAATCATCCGTTTTCAATTAGGCGTAAGAGAAAGGACTTGCCAGTTCCTAAACATTTTGTTGAAGCAAATCACAAGGAGAAGGATCTTAAATTTATGATTTTGGATCAGATCAATCTGTCCAGGAGGGGAGGGGATAGGACACTGGCTCTCAAGCAGAGAGAGCTAAGGTGGATCCATCGCCTTAACACCCTGAGACCCACTGGTCTTAATGTTGATTTTAAGTGGAGTGTGTTTCATCTGTTGCCTCTGCTTCTTTTCTTTTTCTTGTTGTACGTGTGTATGTGTGAGATCAATAGGTGTCATCTATCTCACCATTTGCTACAATAATTGGTTTTATAGTATTGTTTAACCTTTTTTTGTTTCTCTCTCTTTTTTTAGACTACTTCTATCAATGCTTCTTCAGCGGTTTTGACGTACTGCGGTTCCGGAATCTTGCGGCTCTCCTTTTTATATCATCTTGTGAATGTGGGGATCCATGGGGCACAATAACCATATATATTATATAATTTATTAATGTCTAACATGCTGGTCGTCTGTTGATGGCTTTCTATAATGAGTGGTGGTCTTTACATATCCATTTTTTTAATTTATTTAATCTAGAGAACTCTGGGTGAGATTGGGTGTTGTGGTTCGGGGCATAGACATGTCCTTGACCTCTGACCTGGTGTGAGCCTATGGTTGTGGTCATGGAAATGAAATAACCAGTGGCTCCTCCCTTTTCTTTCTCTTTTATTCAGTTGTATGGCACCGATCTTGAATAGATCATTTACGGTGCTGATATACAGTGTACCACGTTCACTCTTGTTTCTAGCCTGAATTACAGCGATCTTATACGTCTATTTTGTATACTTCTGACGTAGACATCTATTGCTTTAAGTCTCTTTATTACCAAATTGTGCCCATTGTTTCTCCTATTCCCGATTTTGTTCCGGCTGCGTCTGTCCTCGCTTGGCTGGGACATGTCTTGCGTGCGGGTGTGTGCCGATGGTTGCTGGGGCAACGACGCCAGTTAGCTGACGTTGTTGGCCCGCTGACGTCTGTTGCTCCCCCGCCGTAATGACGTTGTCCAGCGCCGCCCTCTGACGAGTTCTGTGGGAGTTGCGTTGGTCACGTGGTTGATCAGATGATCTATCCCGTGACCGGCGTGAATTCTCCTTGCTTGTTTTGGGTGGCGTTGCTATGTGTTTGGACATGCGCCGTTGGTTCTGGAGGACGCGGATTTTGGCGCCGCGAGTCGTCTACCGCTGAGTGAGTTTTCTTTTGTTTTTTTTTATCACGATTATGATTAACACTTTTGCACAGGTGGTGCATCACTGGCACAATGAGCCTTATTTATAATATTTATGCTACAGCATTGATATGACTATGTACAATATTGATTCACAGCACATGCACATGTTGTGTTATGTCGCTTTTATTATTGTGACATTTTTTGATATTTCTAAGTTGTTTTTATGTATTTTATTGATATATTTGAATAATTTTCACTTGTATTGCCACTATGCACTCTGGGTATATATATTCCCCTGTATGACACTTGTAACTATGCTTGATAAAGACCGCATTGAGCGGTTGAAACGTTGCAGAGGGGAATAAAGGACCCACTTGTCACGGATGGTGTACAGGAAACAAGACAATACCATATAAACAATGTCTCTCTGGATCCACAACTAAGGAACAAAGGGAGACCCCTGCAATAGACCTGCCGCTCTCCCTCACTGCTCAGCCTATGCGAACACCCCAAAGGTGGATGGCCGCATATCCACGTTCCTCGGCTATCTATTACCTGAAGACCCTACAATAGTGAAGGGACACGACCACCGGCTCCCTACACTGACACGGAGGGAGTCAGGGTCACCTGGATCCAGAAAAGACAAAATCATAAATACATAAACAGCACTTATCTTGCAGACAACTGAGGACTGAGGACTGAGGACTGGGAACTGGGAACTGGGAACAGCATGCACACACACTCCAGGAAGTTGTATCAGCCGCACACTACTGCATTATGGGGAGGAACCTAAAGGGTAGCGATCAGTCCAACTGCATGACAGCTGAGATAGACTAACGAGATGAGAAACTAAACCAAAACAAAGAAATTCAAGGAGGAGGATCTGAGAAGCTCCTGTGAGCGCTTCTCAGCTGTCTGGCTGTGACACCACTATCTTTTTCATCTGATGTTTGGAGTGCTGCCTCATTCTTTTGTTATTTATATTTACGGTTAGCCGTTTGAGCCTGCGGCTTTGAGGATTTTTTTGCACCCTTGCTTTTTTGTCTTGTGCTGCTGGATCTCTTTTTGGTGTTCTGATTATTGTGGACTTTTTCCAGCTTGCACCTACTCTATTGTGTTCAAAGAATTACCATTTTGGATCCCCCTGATGTCTTCACATACACTAGGGACGATGAGGAAAGAATTTTGCAGGGTCTGGTGAGTGAGCCTTTATTTTTATCCACTCCGACCTTGATTGATCTCAAAAGATGCTATGAGGCTGATGCCAAGAAAATTGCCTCTACTGACTTACATCTAATGACCCTTGGTCAGTATTTCAAGGATCATAGAATCCCTAGAGGGATCCGCTCACAACTTAAACCTAATTTATTTCCCACTGAATCAGCCTTTGCCCAAAAATTTGTCCAGATTTCTAATAAATATGCCTTCGATATAATTTTGCTCAACTTAGAGTATTTACAACAGGAATTGCCGATAAGCAAAAAACGACAATCTGAAACCAAGTTGGCTCTACAAACCATGTTGGGACCTGATGAATGGAAAGCCTATGATGATAGTTGTATGGGACATTTGTCTAAATTTATCAAGGATCAGGAAGCTACCAAAAGGAAAAAATGGCAGCGTGATGCTGATGACTACGCCAAGGGTAAAGTTTACACGTTGCAGAATGATGGGCCTAAGAAACGGATGTCTGCATATCGGCCGTCTAATCGGAAACCCCAACAACATTTGAGCAAAAAGTGTCCAGTCCAAAATTCTTTCAGTATATAAATATATATAATATTTAGATACACACACCGTATTTTTCGCCCCATAAGATGATGCACCCTGTGTCTTATGGGGCGAATACTAATGAGGGCTTCCATTATGGAAGTGCTCGTTAGTATCGGAGGACCATGAAGCGGTGAAGGCTCTGTACTCACCGCTTACTGGTCCTCGGCTGTCGGCTGTGAAGTCTGCGCACAGCATGAGGGTGCTCTGTGACCTCGCGCTGTGCGCGCCAGTTCACAGCACAGCCGAAGGAGGAGAAGGAAGAAGATCGCGGGCGGTGAGGAGCGGCGGCTCCAGGAGCAGGAGAGGTAAGTGCTTTATTTTGTGATCTGAGGCTGGGGGCTGCTGCATTATGGCTGGGGGCTGAATTATATATGACTGGGGGCTGAATTATATATGACTGGGGGCTGATTATATCTGGCTGGGGGCTGATAAACATATGGCTGTGTGCTGATCACATATGGCTGGGGGCTGATCACATATGGCTGGGGCCTGATATGAGGCATGGAGGACTGATATGAGGCATGGGGGTCTCATATAAGGTCTTATTGGGGGTCTTCTTTATATTTGGCTCTCTGAGGTCTTATTAACATTGGGCATCTGATTGGGGCTGTGAGCTGAGGTCTGATTAATATTGGGGGTCTGACCTGAGGTGTAATGAAAAATATTTTTTTCTTATTTTCCTCCTCTAAAAACTAGGTGCGTCTTATGTGGCGAAGAATACGGTATATAAAACTGCCCTGCTCTTCCTGCATACAGATCAGGAATCTTGTTCAATGTGACAGGTTCCCTGTGTGTGTCATTCTTGCCTAAAATCTCAAAGCATCATGTGTGTCTGTCTGCATTTGGTTTACTTGGCACTTAACCTGAGGGTAGATATTAAATTACTTTCATAGTATAACTAAATAATTAACATCAGCTCTTATATTGCAGCAGATGGTAAACAGATGGATAGCTGTGCAACCCCAGCCTTCTTATTTGACTCATGCACAGTTTGTTACAGATTATTATTGGCATTATAATTTGCATTGCCAGTAATATTTTCAACTTAATGTCCTCGTTAGGTAAAAGATTTTGCCTTTTGCAGCATTGATCTTTTGCCCGGAACATGAAAGTGTGAATCTAGGTGGTCCATGTACAATATATGTATGTCTGTAGATGTCAGATATATTCTTAATATACACTTCCTGTCCAAAAAAAAAAAAAGTCGCCACCTGGATTTAACTCAGCAAATAGTTTTGAGCCTCCTATTGGATAATTACTGCATGGGCGATTATCTTTCAGCTGGCAACAAGTTATTTAACCCCAACTGGTGCAATGATTTGCTTCTCATTTCTTAAGCAACCATGTCGAAAGACACATCTCGTGGTCGTGGAAAAGATGTTAGTCTGTTTGAGAAGGGTCAAATCATTGGCATGCATCAAGCAGAGAAAACATCTAAGGAGATTGCAGAAACTACTAAAATTGGGTTAAAAACTGTCCAACGCATTATTAAAAACTGGAAGGATAGTGGGGAACCATCCTATTCGAGGAAGAAATGTGGTGGGTAAAAAATCCTGAATGATCGTGATTGGTGATCACTTAAACGTTTGGTGAGATCAAATCGAAGAAAAACAACAGTAGAAATCAGGGCTATGTTTAATAGTGAAAGTAAGAGCATTTCCACACGCACAGTGCGAAGGGAACTCAAGGAATTGGGACTGAACAGCTGTGTAGCTGTAAGAAAACCACTAATCAGTGAGGCAAACCAGAAAAAAAAGGCTTCAGTTTGCTAGGGAGGACAAAGATTGGACTCTGGAGCAATGGAAGAAGGTCATGTGGTCTGATGATTCCAGATTTACCCTTTTCCAGAGTGATGGGCACATCAAGGTAAGAAGAGAGGCAGATGAAGTGATGCACCATCATGCCTAGTGCCTACTGTACAAGCCTGTGGGGGCAGTGCTATGATCTGGGGTTGCTGCCGTTGGTCAGGTCTAGGTTCAGCAGTATGTGCTCCAAGAATGAGGTCAGCTGACTACCTGAACATACTGAATGACCAGGTTATTCCATCAATGGATTTTTTCTTCCCTGATGGCATGGGCATATTAAAAGATGACAATGCCAGGATTTATCGGGCTCAAATTGTGAAAGAGTGGTTCAGGGAGCATGAGACATCATTTTCACAAATGGATTGGCCACCAGAGTCCAGACCTTAACCCTATTGAGAATATTTGGTATGTGCTGTAGAAGGCTTTGCACAGCAGTCAGACTCTACCATCATCAATGCAAGATCTTGGTGAAAAATGAATGCAACACTGGATGGAAATAAATCTTGTGACATTGCAGAAGCAAAAGCTTATCGAAACAATGCCACAGCGAATGCGTGCCGTAATCAAAGCTAATAGCGGTCCAACAAAATATTAGCGTATGTGACTTTTTTTTTTTTGGTGGCCACATACAGGTTTACATACTGTATTCATCATCTGTGCACACTCACTGTTTTTCCAGTTGCATTAATTGTCAGTCATTACAGTCATCTTATCCTTATCCATATCCCATATACTTATCCCCTACTTAGGCCACCACAAAACCAATCCACTATTTTCTTGTCTGTACTGTAATTTGCTTGACTGGGTTTCATATGTCTTTACAATCTATGGCAAGCAATGTGTCTGCCTTCTTTTCTCAGAGTTGCATAGACAGATGGGCCTCTTTTCCTTTGTAAACAATGGGGGGATGTGCCACTCGCAAGAGCACTACAATCCCTTGATTCAGACCCACCAGGATCCCTGCCAGTGAGCTCAATTAATGGGGCTATTAATATTTATAGAGGACTTGATTATATGTGATAAAAAATCTGTAGGTGACAGTTAAAGGGGTTTTCCAACATATTTTTTTTTACTGATGACCACTTTTGCTGAGAAAATTGATGTTTTAATATATGCAAATGAGCCTTTAGTAACAAACACCATGAAGGAAAAGTCATAGAATTATGAAAATCATAGGATAAATAGACATGTTGATGATAAGCAAATGATAAAAATATGGAAACAAAATATCCAAAACTTCTTGATTTATTCAGTATTGGCCTGTTATTAATGTTTCTCCGTGCAATATTCTGCATGCGGAATTCACTTGGGCGCAGAAATCATCAAGATTCGCAGCTGGCAGCTCCGTTTGTAATTGCCACCTAATGACGTCCCTGATGTGCTCGGTGGAATACAAGTCCACTACAGTTCTACGACCTATGTAATGTCGAACTGTTATTTTACCTGAAATGAAAACTAGAGGGGTCCGACTACAGTATATTATACTACCCCAGACCATAATCCTGGGAGAAGGAGCAGTGTGAATTCTTCTTCATGGTGTTGCCCTCGTGGTCTCTAGAGGAATCTCTGGATATCATTGTATTTATAATATAGGTTTTGTTGGTAGATATTGTCTTGGCTACCTAGAGATGCAGATTTTCAGGAAAGTTTCAGTCAGTAAAGCTGTGCTGCTGGTAAAATTTAAAAATATCTTACACTATCTTGACATCAGAATTTTGAAATCTGACAGGCTGTTTTGGTATAATGCCGTTCACCGTATCTTCCATTGACGAATAATGCCAGAAACCACTGAGGATCTGTCCGCTTTCCGGCATAATGTCGACTCGTGAATGCAGGACCTTTTGTCCGTCTGATAGCCAGCATTTTTGCCAGAAAGCAGCCGGATCCTGTTGTAGTCAATGGAGATCTGGCAGTTCTCAACATTTTCCGGTTTTTGAAAGCAAAGTAAGTTTTTTTTTTTTTTTTAATTATTATTTTACCAGTATTATAAAATTTTTACTTAGACAACCAGCAAAGCACTTTTCAATTAAAAATTCATTAGCCAAGTTCTAAATTTTGTTAGAGATTTTGCCAATTTTAGAGGATTATAACTCAATGTATTAAAAAAATATGTATCATCTTTTTTCGTTTCAGCATTTTGTTTGCAGATATTGTTGGTTTCACAAGTTTGGCTTCCCAGTGCACAGCTCAAGAACTGGTCAAGCTTTTAAATGAACTGTTTGGAAAGTTTGATGAATTGGCAACAGTAAGATTTATATTTTTGTGTCATCCACTTTGTTTTTTTATTGTCTTAACAAAATGTTCAAATTTTAAATTAATTATAAAAACTAAAATAGTATAACGCTACTGTTCTTGTCAAACTCAGGTGGCCACGCCCTTTTCCAGCCCATGACCCCACCCACTCTACCCACAGCCACACCCCTTATTCTGTCAATCAGACAGTCCGGACACGTCCTAATATGGTATAGTCAGGCTACAACTCAATTAAGCTTGACTTTCTGTAATTTAATTAAGTTTTAATGTGTTTAAAATAAAATGATATTAAGCTTGTATTAAGCTTGAATTAACCGCCTATTAAAGGGAACCTGTCACCGGGATTTTGGGTATAGAGCTGAGGACATGGGTTGCTAGATGGCCACTAGCACATCCGCAATACCCAGTCCCCATAGATCTGTGTGCTTTTATTGTGTAAAAAAACCTGATTTGATATTATTATGAACCCGCTTCTGAACAGCAAAGTAGAGTGGGAATCTGCCCAGTTCTGCTCGACAGGCGCTGTTTGAGGTGCCCCTGTGGACCTGGAGAAGGTGTTTGTAGAATTCTAGGTGGAAAAGTTCTGTTGGCCCAGTCCCGCTTTGCCCAGTCTGGGTACTTCTCTGCCATACAGGAGGATTGGGGTTATGATGGTGTCAAGGATTTAAGGCCAGACGGTCACTGGTGCCTTAAGAGTATACAGACGCCTTCTGATGGCATAGAAGGTTTTGCTCGCCTTGTCTTTCAGTGTTTCCATGGCTTTCTTAAAACTCCCTGAATAGCTGATTTCTAGGTCCAGGTAAGTGTAGCTGTCAGTTTCTGAAAGTGGACAGGAAGGGAGAACGCCCGGCTGCTTTCCGGTTTCTTTTCTGGAACACCATGATATTGTTTTTCTTTGGATTGATGGGCAGTGCCCACGTGTTACTGAACTTCTCTGGGATTTTCAGGTTATCTTGGAGACCTTTCTCAGTTGGTGATAGTAGCAGAAGATCATCTGCTTAACCCCTTCTTCCCCGGGCCAGTTTTCGCCCTTCTGCCCAGGTCATTTTTTGAAAATCTGACATGTGTCACTACAGTTGCAAGAAAAAGTATGTGAACCCTTTGGAATTATATGGATTTCTGCACAAATTGGTCATAAAATGTGATCTGATCTTCATCTAAGTCACAACAATAGACAATCACAGTCTGCCTAAACTAATAACACACAACGAATTAAATGTTTCCATGTTTTTATTGAACACACCATGTAAACATTCACAGTGCAGGTGGAAAAAGTATGTGAACCCTTGGATTTAATAACTGGTTGAACCTCCTTTGGCAGCAATAACTTCAACCAAACGTTTCCTGTAGTTGCAGATCAGACGTGCACAACGGTCAGGAGTAATTCTTGACCATTTCTCTTTACAGAACTGTTTCAGTTCAGCAATATTCTTGGGATATCTGGTGTGAATCACTTTCTTGAGGTCACGCCACAGCATCTCAATCGGGTTGAGGTGAGGACTTGGACTGGGACACTCCAGAAGGCGTATTTTCTTCTGTTTAGGCCATTCTGTTGTTGATTAACTTCTATGCTTTGGGTTGTTGTCCTGTTGCAATACCCATCTTCTGTTGAGCTTCAGCTGGTGGACAGATGGCCTTAAGTTCTCCTGCAAAATGTCTTGATAAACTTGGGAATTCATTTTTCCTTCAATGATAGCAATCCGTCCAGGCCCTGACGCAGCAAAGCAGCCCCAAACCATGATGCCCCCACCACCATACATCACAGTTGGGATGAGGTTTTGATGTTGGTGTACTGTGCCTCTTTTTCTCCACACATAGTGTTGTGTGTTTCTTCCAAACAACTCAACTTTGGTTTCATCTGTCCACAGAATATTTTGCCAGTACTGCTGTGCAACATCCAGGTGCTCTTGTGCAAAATGTTAATGTGCAGCAATGTTTTTTTTGGACAGCAGTGGCTTCCTCTGTGGTATCCTCCCATCAAATCCATTCTTGTTTAGTGTTTTACGTATCGTAGATTTGCTAACAGGGATGTTAGCATATGCCAAAGACTTTTGTAAGTCTTTAGCTGACACTCTAGGATTCTTCTTCACCTCATTGAGCAGTCTGCGCTGTGCTCTTGCAGTCATCTTTGCAGGACGGCCACTCCCAGGGAAAGTAGCAGTAGTGCTGAACTTTCTCCATTTATAGACAATTTGTCTTACCGTGGACTGATGAACAGAAAGGCTTTTGGAGATACTTTTATAACCCTTTACAGCTTTATGCAAGTCAACAATTCTTAATCGTAGGTCTTCTGAGAGCTCTTTTGTGTGAGGCATCATTCACATCAGGCAATGCTTCTTGTGAAAAGCAAACCCAGAACTGGTGTGTGTTTTTTATAGGGCAGGGCAGCTGTAACCACCACCTCCAATCTCATCTCATTGATTGGACTCCAGTTGGCTGACACCTCACTCCAATTAGCTCTTGGAGATGTCATTAGTCTAGGGGTTCACATACTTTTTCCACCTACACTGTGAATGTTTACATGGTGTGTTCAATAAAAACATGGTAACATTTAATTCTTTGTGTGTTATTAGTTTAAGCAGACTGTGATTGTCTATTGTTGTGACTTAGATGAAGATCAGATCACATTTTATGACCAATTTGTGCAGAAATCCATATAATTCCAAAGGGTTCACATACTTTTTCTTGCAACTGTATATATGGTAATAGCTTTGGAACACTTTTATTTTTCCAAGCCATTCTAAGATTGTTTTCTCGTGACACATTGTACTTCATGATAGTCAAAAATTTTAGTCAATATATTTCACCTTTTATTTATGAAAAAATCCCAAATTTACCAAAAATTAATTAGCAATTTTCAAAATTCCAATTTCTCTGTTTTTAAAACAGAAAGTGATACCTCATAAAATATTTATTACTTAACATTCCCCATATGTCTACTTTATGTTGCCATCATTTTGTAAATTTCATTTTATTTTTTAGAACATTAGAAGTTTAGAAGCAATTCTTAAAATTTTTAGGAAAATTCCCAAAACCCACTTTTTAACCCCTTCCCGTCCTTTGACGTACTGTTACGTCATGGGACCCACTGAGTTCCTGCAATTTGATAGGGGAGCGGTGCGCGCACGATCACTGCAGGGGCCCGGCAGTCCGTGGTAGCCGGGCCCCTGCTGTATCAGCCGGCATTGCTGTAAAAGCTGATGCCGGCGGATTAACCCCTTCTATGCCGCTGTCCGCGCTGACCGCGACATAGAAGAGGTTTGTGTCAGGTGAACAATCGCATCGAGTCCCCGCACTGCTGTGGTGGGCACCCGATACGACACAAGGCAGCCCGATGCCGTGCAGATGCTACCCAATGCCTTGCACGGCATCGGGAACTGCCTTCTACGGGTGCCGAGGAGATTCAGCCTCAGGCTGGGTCTCCTAGGCCAATGTTTCCCAACCAGTGTGCCTCCAGCTGTTGCAAAACTACAACTCCCACCATGCCCGGACAGCCTTTGGCTGTGCTGGCATGCTGGGAGTTGTAGTTTTGCAACAGCTGGAGGCACACTGGTTGGGAAACACTGTCCTAGGCAACCTGTTAGTGTATGACTAGTGTAGTGTGTCATACACTAACAGGCAATGCATTACAATACAAATGTATTTTAATGCATTGCAGAGGGGAATCAGACCCCCAAAAGTGAATGTCATAAATAAAGTAAAGTAAAATAAGTAAAAAAAAAAAGGGTTTTTAATAAAATTTATAAAGTAAGAAAATTAATAAAGTAAAAAAGAAAAAAAAATGGCCCTTTCCCCTTATTTTATAATAAAAAACTGAAATAAACAAACAAAACCCACACATATTAGGTATCGCCGCGTCCGTAATGACCAACTCTATAAATATATCACATGATCCACCCTGTCCGATAAACACCATAAAAAAAATTAAATTAAAACAGTGTAAAAAAAGCCATTTTTGTCACCTTAAATCACAAAAAGTGCAACACCAAGCGATCAAAAAGGCGTATGCCCCCCAAAATGGTATCAGTAAAACCGTCACCTCATCCCACAAAAAATGAGCCCCTACCTAAGACAATCGCCCAAAAAATAAAAAAAACTATATCTCTCAGAACATGGAGACACTAAAACATCATTTTTTTTGTTTCAAAACTGCTATTATGGTGGTAAAGTGAAATACATAAAAAAAAATACATATTAGGTATCGCCACGTCCGTAACAAACAGCTCTATAAAAATATTACATGACCTAACCACACAGATGAACACCGTAAAAAAAAAAAAAAAAAAAGTGTAAAAAAAAAGAAATTTTTGTCACATTACATCACAAAAATTGCAACAGCAAGTGATCAAAAAGGCGTATGCCCCCAAAATAGTACCAGTCAGACCTTCACCTAATCCCGCAAAAAATGAGACCCTATCTAAGAGAATCGGTCAAAAAAAAAAAAAGCTATGGCTCTCAGACTGAGACACTAAAATATCATTTTTTCAGTTTCAAAAATGCTATTATTGTGTAAAACTTAAATAAGAAAGTAGACCTATTAGGTATTGCCAAGTGCGTAACGATCTGCTCTATAAAAAAGTCACATGACCTAATCCCTCAGGTAAACGCTGTAAAAAAATAAAAATTATAACTGTGCCAAAACATAAATTTTTTTGTTACCTTGCCTCACAAAAAAACGTAATATAGAGCAATAAAAAATCATATGTACCCCAAAATAGTACCAATAAAACTGGCACCTTATCCCGTAGTTTCAAAATTGTGGTCACTTTTTTGAGTTTCTACTGTAGGGGTGCATCAGGGGGGCTTCAAATGGGACACGGTGTCAAAAAAACAGTCTAGCAAAATCTGCCTTCTAAAAACCGTATGGCATTCCTTTCCTGGCATTCCTTTCGCCCTGCCGTGTGCCCGTACAGCGATTTATGACCACGTATGGGGTGTTTCTGTAAACTACAGAATCAGAGCCATAAATATTGAGTTTTGTTTGGCTGTTAACCCTTGCTTTGTAATTGGAAAAAAATTATTAAAATGGAAAATCTGCCAAAAAAATGAAAATTTGGAAATTGTATCTCTATTTTCCATTAATTCTTGTGGAACACATAAAGGGTTAACAAAGTTTGTAAAATCAGTTTTGAATACCTTGAGGGGTGCAATTTCTAGAATGGGGTCATTTTTGGGTGGTTTCTATTATGTAAGCCTCACAAAGTGACTTCGGACCTGAATTTGTCCTTGAAAAGTGGGTTTTTGAAACTTTCTGAAAAATTTCAAGATTTGCTTCTAAACTTCTAAGCCTTGTAACCCCAAAAAATAAAATGTCATTCCCAAAATGATCCAAACATGAAGTAGACATATGGGAAATGTAAAGTAATAACAATTTTTGTAGGTATTACTATGTATTATAGAAGTAGAGAAATTGAAACTGGGAAATTTGAAAAATTTTCCAAATTTTGGGTAAATTTGGTATTTTTTTTATAAATAAAAATTAATTTTTTTGACTCCATTTTACCAGTGTCATGAAGTACAATATGTGACGAAAAAACAATCTCAGAATGGCCTGGATAAGTCAAAGCGTTTTAAAGTTATCACCACATAAAGTGACACATGTCAGATTTGCAAAAAATGACCTGGGCAGGAAGGTGAAAACAGGCCCGGGGATGAAGGGGTTAAGGACCATTTCAGGTCTGAAGTCACTTTATGAGGCTTACATAGTAGAAACCCCCCATAAGTGACCCCATGACCCCATTGTAGAAACTACACCCCTGAAGTTTCTCAAAACTAGATTTTACTAACTTTCTTAACCCTTTAGGTGTTCCACAAGAATTAATGGAAAGTACAGGGTGGGCCATTTATATGGATACACCTTAATAAAATGGGAATGGTTGGTGATATTAACTTCCTGTTTGTGGCACATGAGTATATGTGAGGGGAGAAACTTTTCAAGATGGGTGGTGACCATGGCAGCCATTTTGAAGTCGGCCATTTTGAATCCAACTTTTGTTTTCTCAACAGGAAGAGGGTCATGTGACACTTCAAACTTATTGGGAATTTCACACGAAAAACAATGGTGTGCTTGGTTTTAACTTAACTTTATTCTTTCATGAGTTATTTACAAGTTTCTCTTTGTTTACAGCCATTGACATGTCGCCGAGGTTAACACGTGAGGAGCTGATAGAAATTGTGTTGATGTCTGGTGAACGCAGTAACCGGGTCATTGCAGCAGATTTCAATGCAAGACACCCTACGAGACCACCCATCTCCCATGCTACAGTTAGCAAACTGCTTGCTAAGTTTCGTGAAACTGGTTCAGTGCTGGATTTGCCAAAATGTGGACGCATGAAATCTGTCTCTAATGAAGAAACATCAGTGGCTGTCCTAGCTTCATTCAGCAAGAGCCCACAGCGTAGCACTCGCCGCATGTCACTGGAGAGTGGCATTAGTCGTACATCCCTTCGGCGGATATTAGCTACTCACAAATGGCACCCTTACAAACTCCGGCTACTGCAGCATCTCAACGAGGATGACCCAGATCAGCGCACTGAATTTGCAGAATGGGCAAAACAAAAATTGGAACAGGACCCTCAGTTTACGCAGAAGATTTTGTTCAAACTTTTATGTGAATGGTGAAGTTAACAAACAAAACCACCGCTATTGGTCTGACACTAACCCACATTGGATAGATCCCTCCAAGACTGTTGGAACAAAAAGATTGATGGTATGGTGTGGTATATGGGGTACAAAGATAGTGGGGCCATTCTTCATCAATGGAAACCTCAAGGCCACTGGATATGCAAAATTGCTACATGATGATGTGTTTCCCTCTTTATGCACTGAAGCTGGCACGTTCCCTGAGTTTTTCCAGCAAGACGGTGCACCACCACATTATGGGTGTCAGGTCCGAGCATTCCTAGATGAACAGTTTCCTGGAAAGTGGATTGGTCGTCGTGGGCCAGTTGAATGGCCCCCAAGGTCTCCCGATCTGACCCCCTTAGACTTTTATCTTTGGGGTCATCTGAGGCAATTGTCTATGCTGTGAAGATACGAGATGTGCAGCACCTGAAACTACGGATACTGGAAGCCTGTGCTAGCATTTCTCCTGCGGTGTTGCTATCAGTGTGTGAAGAGTGGGAAAAGAGGGTTGCATTGACAATCCAACACAATGGGCAGCACATTGAACACATTTTATAAGTGGTCAGAAACTTGTAAATAACTCATGAAAGAATAAAGTTACGTTAAAACCAAGCACACCATTGTTTTTCTTGTGAAATTACCAATAAGTTTGATGTGTCACATGACCCTCTTCCTATTGAAAAAACAAAAGTTGGATTCAAAATGGCCGACATGGTCACCACCCATCTTGAAAAGTTTCCCCCCTCACCATACACCATTCCCATTTTATTAAGGTGTATCCATATAAATGGCCCACCCTGTAGAGATACAATTTAAAAAATTTTCTTTTTTGCCAGATTTTCCATTTTAATAATTTTTTTCCGGTAACAGAGCATGGGTTAACAGCCAAACAAAACTCAATATTTATGTGGTCGTAAACGGCTGTACGGGCACACGGCAGGGCACAGAAGGAAAGGAATGCCATACGGTTTTTGGAAGGCAGATTATGCTGGACTGTTTTTTTTTTGACACCATGACCCATTTGAAGCCCCCCTGATGCACCCCTAGAGTAGAAATTCCAAAAAAGTGGCCCCATTTTTGAAACTACGGGATAGGGTGGCAGTATTGTTGGTACTAGTTTAGGGTATGATTTTTGGTTGCTCTATATTACACTTTTTGTGAGGCAAGATAACAAAAAATTGCTGTTTTGGCACCGTTTTTATTTTTTGTTATTTACAACATTTATCTGACAGGTTACATCATGTGATATTTTTATAGACCAGGTTGTCACGGATGTGGCGATACCTAATATGTATCCTTTTTTTTATTTATGTAAGTTTTACACAATGATTTCATTTTTGAAGCAAAAAAAAATCATGTTTTAGTGTTTCCATAGTCTGAGAGCCATTGAGTTTTTGGGCGATTATCTTGGGTAGGGTATGATTTTTGCGGGATGAGATGACGGTTTTATTGGCACTATTTTGGGGTGCGTGTGACTTTTTGATCGCTTGCTATTACACTTTTTGTGATGTAAGGTGACAAAAAATGGTTTATTTTACACAGTTTTTATTTGTTATTTTTTACGGTGTTCCTCTGAGAGGTTAGGTCATGTGATATTTTTATAGAGCCGGTCGATACGAGCGCGGCGATACCAAATATGTATACTTTTTTTTTATTTTTTTTATTTATGTAAGTTTTACACAATAACAGCTTTTTTTAAACCAAAAAAATTGTTTTAGTGTCTCCATATTCTGAGCCATAGTTTTTCATATTTTTTGGGCGATTGTCTCAGGTAGGGTCTAATTTTTTGCGGGATGAGATGACGGTTAGATTGGTACTATTTTATTGGGCAAACACCTTATTGATCGCTTGCTGTTGTACTCACTCGGCTGCTCCATCCTCAATGCGCCTGCGCCGATGACGTCACATCTACACCCGGCGCAGGCGCATTGAGGAGCGAGCGGCCGCCTCTCAGTGCGCCTGCGCAGATTGAAGATATGTACGGCCGCGGCGCAGGCGCCAGATTTTGAATGCTAACAGGCAGGTCTAGCAGAGAACGATTCCGTTCCCTGGCCCTGTCAATCACAATGCCGAGGGGGCGTCATTAGGATCGGAGGATGCGGCTGCTACCAGCAAGTAGCCGCCCTACTTGCTGGTAGCAAGGTAATTTGCATATTTTAAAAATAGCTTTTTATCAAATTCTGCTGAACCAAAAGGATTATTTAACTTATGTATGCAGAGCTCGCAGTAAAGGGGATTATTAGTAAACAAAAAAAAAACAAAAAACGGTTTAGTGGGCTGACAGAAGCCCTTTAAAGGAGAAACTTCACCTCGGTGTCATGGAGGGTGAGACCAGGTGCTGAGGATGACTCCGGAGCCGCCGCCAGCTCATTGACATAGATGTTAAAGAGGGTTGGACTGAGGCTGCAACCCTGTCTCACTCCTCGGCTCTGCCGGAAATAAGCCATTCTCCTCCCATATACCTTCACGCTGCATCTGTTCTCGGTGTTGGAATTTCTGATGACATCATATGTTTTTCCTCCTATTCCACTTTCAAGAATTTTCAGGAATAGGCCTGGGTGCCACACTGAGTCAAATGCCTTCTTAAAGTCCACAAAGCAGGCATATATCTTTCCATTCTTTGTATTGTGGAGATGGCTCTTGATGAGGCTCTGGATGGTGTAGAAGTGGTCCGTTTTGCTGTGGTTTGGCATGAAGCCTGCTTGGCTTCTGCTGAGGATGTTGTGCTTGGTGAGGAAGCAGAGGATCCTCTTATTCAGGATACTGCTAAGAAGTTTCCCAAGGTTGCTGCTGACACAAATCCCTCGATAGTTGGCTGGGTCGTACCTGTCTCCGCTCTTGTGTATGGGGGTGATGATGGCCTGGTTCCAGCTCTGGTGGAAGTCGCCGGCACTCAACATAACATTGTAGAGTTTTACTAATGCGGCCTAGATACCTGGCGGGCTGTATTTGATTCTCTCTGTTATCTCCTGCAGTGTGATCGGTGTGTCTAGATTGTTTTGGAAATATTAGATTTTTTTCCTCCATATCCTTCAGCCTTTTTTTTAAATTTTTTTATTAAAATTTTAATTGTTTTTACTAGGCGATCACAAATATCCATGAGAAAAAAATCATAAAATCAGGCTTGAACATACAAGTTACAGACATATGTGTCCAGGCGAGATTATACCCATATCAACCCCACAAAGGGGATATAGGTTATTAATAAAGTACAATTAATAACATGACCGTAACAATCAAAAATAGACATGAGTTGATGCTAATTAGTTATCATTAAAATTAAACTACAAAGCAGTCGACTTGACACTATATCGCAGGCTTAGGCATTCAGTGAGGGGAGGTGAACTATGAGAATTTCCTGTAATCTCTCCAGGGTGACCATATTGTGAGAAAGGTGTGTCTTGTTCTCAATACCCAGTGGGAAATTTCCTCTAGTCTATATATCTGATCTACCTTGTTAACCCACTGTTGAATCTTTGGAGTTTCTGATGAGAGCCAAAGGGATGGGAGAAGGGTTCTGGCAGCTGCTAGGAGCAGAGAGAAGAGGGAGGATTTATGTTTGTTGCTACCCTCTAAGCCCAGAGAAAGTAATATCAGCTCCGGGGTACATGGGAAGGACGTTTTACATATCTGATTACTGATCTTAACTATCTCTGACCACCAGGGACCTATTAATTTGCAGGACCACCAAACGTAAAAGAAAGTGCCCTTCTCTTCCCGGCATCTCCAACATGTATCCGAAAAGTTAGGGTTATACAGGCTTATTTTGTCTGGTGTCTTATACCAGCGTAACAGTACCTTATAGCTATTTTCCTGTAAGCGGACACATCTGGAGATCTTATGGGGGGTAATTAGTATTTTTGTAATTTCTGAAGTTGTCAATGATCGCTTCAAATCCCTCTCCCATAGGCCAATAGCCGCAGGTTTGGTACTGGAAAGGAGGGACTTAAGTGATTTATAAATTGTCGATATTACTTTGGGGGGAGGGAGCGATGTGGCTATCAATTTCTCAAACCAATCTGTTTCTGAGGGGCAAGGGGAATTCCTTGTGAGGCCAAGGGTTTCCCTCTTAATGAAGTGGGTCAGCATAAAGTTCTGAGCAGATAAGCCCAATTTTTTGTAAAGCTCTGAGTCAGGGGGAATACACCCCTCGGAATCCAGAATATCGGAGACTGGGAGCTTAGACGTTCTCAGAGTAATGGGACAGCTATCCCTGAGTTCCCTAGGAGCTAGATCTAGAATATATTTTAGTAGTAAAAGGGGAGATGGCACAGTCAAAGCTCGACCATTAGTCAAGAACCACCCCCAAACCCTCAGAGTACTGCGGATCATGGGATTTGCTATAGAGCTGAGAGGCGGGGGTGGCCTATTGGCCAATAGTAGGGCCCGAGCCGGATTGGGCAAGAATGAGTTTTCCAGGGTAATCCATATTTTATGAGGTGGGCCTCTTATCCAGTCCATTTCAGGGTCAGGTAGACCTATACCACCTTGTGATCTGGGCTTAGTGAGCGTTTGAAAGGAAATACGCGAACCTTTTCCTTGCCAAATAAATTTACGGATTATCCTGTTTAGGGAGGTAAAGAATGTCTTGTGAATCTCAATGGGTAACACCTGCATCAGTTAAGTCAACCTCGGGATGACCAAGGACATGAGCATGTTTTTTCGCCCGAACCACGATAAGTATGGGAGGTTCAATGAGTCCAGCTGAGTAGTTATGGATTGTAACAGCGGTTTGTAATTAAGATTGAATAGCTCTGGTAGGGAGGGAGTGAGCCTCACTCCAAGGTAAGTTAATTGTTGGGAGCGCCAGTTGAAAGGGGATTCTTTCTGAAGAGAAGAAAGAGCTAGGGGAGAGAGGCCAACATGCAGAACTTGAGACCTGGAGGGGTTAATTTTAAAATTAGATAGGGAGCCAAAGCGGGTTAATAATGATAAAATGATTCCGGTATGTAGAAAATGAACAGCGGCACTCACCAGTGTGCGATCACAGACGGCAGCTTTATTCAAGAAGAAATAAGGCAGGGGGCGGACAATTCAAGCACGCAACTAACAGCGGCGGCCGTTTCGCGCTATCTGCGCTTCATCAGGCTGTGCGTCAATGCGTGCTTGTGCCTGCACTCCTTTTAACCCCTGGTGTGGGTTACCTTAGGTGCCTGTTTGAAAGGTTCAGGGAACATTTAAACTCAGTCAAAACAGGGAAGGGATGCCCGAGGTTTATCCAGCATGTTAGAGAAGCCCATAATGGGGATGCTAGTTGTATTTCATTCTCCGGTTTAGAGATAGTACCCGCCCCTCTGCAGGGGGGGGATAGACACCGCCTCCTTCTGCAGAGGGAAGCCAGGTGGATCCTGCGTACACAAGCGCTAGGGGAACTTGGGTTGAATGACAGAAATGACCTCAGCCCATTTCTTTAAGTAAGTTTCTTTAACCACCTCCGGACCGCTGTACGCACAGACGTACAGGTGGTTGATTGATTCCTGTGAACGCGCGCACACAGGCGCGCGCGCTCACAGGAACGGAAGGTAAGAAAGTGGATCTCCAGCCTGCCAGCGGCGATCGTTCGCTGGCAGGCTGGAGATGTGATTTTTTTTAACCCCTAACAGGTATATTAGACGCTGTTTTGATAACAGCGTCTAATATACCTGCTACCTGGTCCTCTGGTGGTCCCCTTTGTTTGGATCGACCACCAGAGGACACAGGTAGCTCAGTAATATGTTGCACCAAGCACCACACTACACTACACCCCCCCCGTCACTTATTAACCCCTTATTCACCCTTGATCACCCCTGATCACCCCATATAGACTCCCTGATCACCCCCCTGTCATTGATTACCCCCCTGTCATTGATCACACCCCTGTAAAGCTCCATTCAGACGTCCGCATGATTTTTACGGATCCACTGATAGATGGATCGGATCCGCAAAACGCATACGGACGTCTGAATGGAGCCTTACAGGGGCATGATCAATGACTGTGGTGATCACCCCATATAGACTCCCTGATCACCCCCCTGTCATTGATCACCCCCCTGTCATTGATCACCCCTCTGTATGGCTCCATTCAGACATTTTTTTGGCCCAAGTTAGCGGAAATTATTATTTTTTTCTTACAAAGTCTCATATTCCACTAACTTGTGTCAAAAAATTAAATCTCACATGAACTCATCATACCCCTCTCGGAATCCAAATGCGTAAAAATTTTTAGACATTTATATTCCAGACTTCTTCTCACGCTTTAGGGCCCCTAGAATGCCAGGGCAGTATAAATACCCCACATGTGACCCCATTTCGGAAAGAAGACACCCCCAGGTATTCCGTGAGGGGCATATTGAGTCCATGAAAGATTTTTGTCCCAAGTTAGCGGAAAGGGAGACTTTGTGAGAAAAAAATAAATAAAATCAATTTCCGCTAACTTGTGCCAAAAAAAAAAAAATTTCTATGAACTCGCCATGCCCCTCATTGAATACCTTGGGGTGTCTTCTTTCCAAAATGGGGTCACATGTGGGGTATTTATACTGCCCTGGCATTCTAGGGGCCCTAAAGCGTGAGAAGAAGTCTGGGATCCAAATGTCTAAAAATGCCCTCATAAAAGGAATGTGGGCCCCTTTGCGCATTTAGGCTGCAAAAAAGTGTCACACATGTGGTATCGCCGTACTCAGGAGAAGTTGGGGAATGTGTTTTGGGGTGTCATTTTACATATACCCATGCTGGGTGAGAGAAATATCTTTTATACAAAGTTGGCATTTGACCAAGATATTTATCTCACCCAGCATGGGTATATGTAAAATGACACCCCAAAACACATTCCCCAACTTCTCCCGAGTACGGCGATACCACATGTGTGGCACTTTTTTGCAGCCTAGGTGGGCAAAGGGGCCCACATTCCAAAGAGCACCTTTCGGATTTCACAGGTCATTTACCTACTTACCACACATTAGGGCCCCTGGAAAATGCCAGGGCAGTATAACTACCCCACAAGTGACCCCATTTTGGAAAGAAGACACCCCAAGGTATTCCGTGAGGGGCATGGCGAGTTCCTAGAATTTTTTATTTTTTGTCACAAGTTAGTGGAAAATGGTGATTTTTTTTTTTCTTTTTTTTTTTCTTACAAAGTCTCATATTCCACTAACTTGTGACAAAAAATAAAAAATTCTAGGAACTCGCCATGCCCCTCACGGAATAAATTGGGGTGTCTTCTTTCCAAAATGGGGTCACTTGTGGGGTAGTTATACTGCCCTGGCATTCTAGGGGCCCAAATGTGTGGTAAGGAGTTTGAAATCAAATTCTGTAAAAAATGACCAGTGAAATCCGAAAGGTGCTCTTTGGAATATGGGCCCCTTTGCCCACCTAGGCTGCAAAAAAGTGCCACACATCTGGTATCTCCGTATTCAGGAGAAGTTGGGGAATGTGTTTTGGGGTGTCATTTTACATATACCCATGCTGGGTGAGAGAAATATCTTGGCAAAAGACAACTTTTCCCATTTTTTTTATACAAAGTTGGCATTTGGCCAAGATATTTCTCTCACCCAGCATAGGTATATGTAAAATGACACCCCAAAACACATTCCCCAACTTCTCCTGAATACGGAGATACCAGATGTGTGGCACTTTTTTGCAGCCTAGGTGGGCAAAGGGGCCCATATTCCAAAGAGCACCTTTCGGATTTCACTGGTCATTTTTTACAGAATTTGATTTCAAACTCCTTACCACACATTTGGGCCCCTAGAATGCCAGGGCAGTATAACTACCCCACAAGTGACCCCATGTTGGAAAGAAGACATCCCAATTTATTCCGTGAGGGGCATGGCGAGTTCCTAGAATTTTTTATTTTTTGTCACAAGTTAGTGGAAAATGATGATTTTTTTTTTTTTTTCATACAAAGTCTCATATTCCACTAACTTGTGACAAAAAATAAAAACTTACATGAACTCACTATGCCCATCAGCGAATACCTTGGGGTCTCTTCTTTCCAAAATGGGGTCACTTGTGGGGTAGTTATACTGCCCTGGCATTCTAGGGGCCCAAATGTGTGGTAAGGAGTTTGAAATCAAATTCTGTAAAAAATGACCAGTGAAATCCGAAAGGTGCTCTTCTGAATATGGGCCCCTTTGCCCACCTAGGCTGCAAAAAAGTGTCACACATCTGGTATCTCCGTATTCAGGAGAAGTTGGGGAATGTGTTTTGGGGTGTCATTTTACATATACCCATGCTGGGTGAGAGAAATATCTTGGCAAAAGACAACTTTTCCCATTTTTTTATACAAAGTTGGCATTTGACCAAGACATTTATCTCACCCAGCATGGGTATATGTAAAAAGACACCCCAAAACACATTCCTCAACTTCTCCTGAATACAGAGATACCAGATGTGTGACACTTTTTTGCAGCCTAGGTGGGCAAAGGGGCCCATATTCCAAAGAGCACCTTTCGGATTTCACTGGTCATTTTTTACAGAATTTGATTTCAAACTCCTTACCACACATTTGGGCCCCTAGAATGCCAGGGCAGTATAACTACCCCACAAGTGACCCCATTTTGGAAAGAAGAGACCCCAAGGTATTTCGTGATGGGCATAGTGAGTTCATAGAACTTTTTATTTTTTGTCACAAGTTAGTGGAATATGAGACTTTGTTATAAAAAAAAAAAAAAAAAAATAAATCATCATTTTCCGCTAACTTGTGACAAAAAATAAAAAGTTCTATGAACTCACTATGCCCATCAGCGAATACCTTAGGGTGTCTACTTTCCGACATGGGGTCATTTGTGGGGTGTTTGTACTGTCTGGGCATTGTAGAACCTCAGGAAACATGACAGGTGCTCAGAAAGTCAGAGCTGCTTCAAAAAGTGGAAATTCACATTTTTGTACCACAGTTTGTAAACGCTATAACTTTTACCCAAACCATTTTTTTTTTACCCAAACATTTTTTTTTTATCAAAGACATGTAGAACAATAAATTTAGAGCAAAATTTATATATGGATGTCGTTTTTTTTGCAAAATTTTACAACTGAAAGTGAAAAATGTCATTTTTTTGCAAAAAAATCGTTAAATTTCGATTAATAACAAAAAAAGTAAAAATGTCAGCAGCAATGAAATACCACCAAATGAAAGCTCTATTAGTGAGAAGAAAAGGAGGTAAAATTCATTTGGGTGGTAAGTTGCATGACCGAGCAATAAACGGTGAAAGTAGTGTAGGTCAGAAGTGTAAAAAGTGGCCTGGTCTTTCAGGGTGTTTAAGCACTGGGTGCTGAGGTGGTTAAGTAAGTTTCTTTTATTCTGTCTATTCATATGTGCACTATGTATTTGTATTTGTCCCTGATTATTTGCATGTTCTTTGTTTGTTATTTGTTGAATGTACCTCCTTCTGCTCAGGTGCGGTCTGATTCGTCTGTTTCCATGACGATAACCCGCACCAGGTGTTAAAAGGAGTGCTGGCACAAGCACGCATTGACGCACAGCCTGATGAAGCGCAGATAGCGCGAAACGGCCGCCGCTGTTAGTTGCGTGCTTGAATTGTCCGCCCCCGGCCTTATTTCTTCTTGAATAAAGCTGCCGTCTGTGATCGCACACTGGTGAGTGCCGCTGTTCATTTTCTACATACCGGAGTTAGTTACATTCTACCTACTGTTTCCAGCTGTGCACCGCCGAGTGCTTGTCTCCTCGCCAGCCTTGATTCGCACTGACTGCTCCATATCGATTCAGTGCTCGTGTGACTGTGCCGCCCCCTACCTCACTTGTTTGGAATGATAAAATGATGTTTATGGATTTACACGGGTTGGTCGTGAGGATGAGCAAGTCATCCGCAAAGGCAGCTAGTTTAATTTCTGAATCTTTAACAGGAAGACCCCTGATGTCCCCCTCCTCCCTAAGAGCTTGCAATAGGGTTTCCATAACTATAACAAATAAGAGGGGGGAGAGGGGACATCCCTGCCTCGTACCATTCCTGATACTGAGGGGAGAAGATAAAGTTCCATTAACAGACACGGATGCCGTGGAGCAGTAGTACATGGAGAACACTGCGTTAATGTAGGGATCAGGGAACCCGAATTTAGCCATGGTTAACCTCATGTAGGTCCAGTCTACTCTATCAAATGCCTTCTCAGCATCCGTGCCCATCAGAACTAGGGGGATGGAGTTATGGGAAGCATAAAATAAGGCATCCAATACTTTAGTGGTGTTATCCTTTCCCTCACGTCCTTTGACGAATCCCACTTGGTCAGGGTTAATTAAGGAGGGTAAGAATGCCTGTATTCTGGAGGCTAGCATTTTGGCAATTAATTTGAGATCTACGTTAAGTAGGGAGATCGGGCGGTAGTTAGGGCATGCTGAGGGATCTTTCCCTTCTTTGGGGATTACCGTGATAGTGGGTCTTGTAATATCAGCTGAAAGAGGTTGATTGAGCATGGACAGATTACATAGAAGGAGCAGAAAGGGGAGAAGGGAATTCTCAAAAGTTGAATAATAGTTTATGGGGAGGCCATCTGGGCCCGGACATTTACCTTTAGGGGTGGAGTTAATAGCTCTCGTCAGCTCTTGAGTAGTAAATGGTTTTGTCAAAGATTCACGTTGAGTTGACGAAAGTTTCGGGAGGCGGAGGGAGTCAAGGAATTTATTGATGTTGGCCTCTCTTCCCAAAGAAGGCTCAGGGAGATCAGAGGGTGGCAGATTATATAGTTCGGCATAGAAGATTTTGAATTTATCAGCAATCTCTTCTGCTTTGAAAACTAACTTTCCACTCGGATCTTTAATAGACTGAACATATCTGGAATTCCTTCTCTGTTTAATTCTCTGCATCATAAACTTGGACGCCTTGTTTCCGTGAGCGTAGAATTTTTGTTGTACAGACAGAAAATATTTAGCTGAACGCTCGTTCAGGAGATTTTTTTAGCTCATTTCTGAGAGAAGTGAGCTCCTCTAACTGCTGAGCCAGAAGAGATTGCTTGTGAGCTTTTTCAAGTATGTGGATCTTCGCTAATAAGGATGAGTATTTTTTTTCTGATTCCCTTTTCAGGAAGGAGCAGAGTCCGATCAGCCTGCCTCTGATATAGGCCTTATGAGCATCCCACAATGCGTGGGGGGAAACGTCTGGGGTGTTATTAGTTAAGAAATATTCATCCAAGTATGAGGTGATTTGGGATACATATTGTGGGTTTCCCAGTAGGGACTCATTGAACCTCCAATTAGCAGTTCTTTTCCTCTCATCAGGGGGGTGAATGTCACAAAATATCGGGGAATGGTCTGAGAGGGTGATATCTCCAATTCTGGCTAAAGAGCAGTACTGCAGATGTTCCTTTGAGATAAAAATATAGTCTATTCTACTATAAGAGTTGTTTGGTGCTGAGTAAAAAGAGTAATCAATTGAGCTAGGGTTAATACAGCGCCAAATGTCTAATATCCCTAGGTGATGGAGATTGGAGTGAAGCGCTTTAAGAGCGCTAGAGGAGATATAAGACTTCTTCTTAGAGGTATCCACGAGAGGATTAAGGGGCAGATTAAAGTCCCCTGCTATTATTAGTATGCCTTCTCTATGGGCCTCTACAAGTTTAAAAAGGGAGGATAACCAGGGGATTTGGTTCGAGTTTGGAGCATATAAGTTTACAAAAGTGTAAAGTGATTGTCCTATTAGACCTTTAAGGATTATGAATCTACCCTCTGGATCTTGAGTATGGGCCTTGTATTGGAAGGCCAAGCCCTTGTTAAAGCCAATACTTACTCCCCTCGAAGCAGCGCCCCCAGCTCCACAATGATACCAGTCAGGGAATTTGGAAAAAGAAAGATTAGGGAAGTTGCCCTGTTTAAAGTGGGTCTCCTGCAAGAAAACAATGGAGCATTTCTCTTTGCGTAGTTGGGAGAAAATTTGGCTTCTCTTGGGAGGGGATCTCATCCCTTTAACATTATATGAGACAATTCTGAGAGTGTTCATGTTGAATCGCAATGAGAGGGGGAAAGGAACAGTCTCACCTTACAGGTGTACATAGCTGGTAGGATCGGAGGGGGGACGCTGCTTCGGGGTTCAGGAGAGCCCAACGATTTTCCTGGAGTATAGCATAGCTGCCCACTGCTGGACCAGTCATGCCTAGGAACCAGAACGTAATTATAACAAACATTATAACCCAACAGTAAATTCATTACTTTTAGGGAAGACATCCCTATGAGTGAGAGTAAGTATGAATAAGATTTGAGTATAGAAAGAGTGAAAAGAAAAATTAAAGTGGAGAGAGAGAAGAGATGAGGGGGGAGGTCACACAGTGAAATGTTGTATCGCCCATAGTGAAGAATGGGATCCATGACAGGGTTCAATAGGAGGCATCAGCGAGAGGTGAGGCAGAACGAGGGGTTGTGGCAGAGGAGACAGAGCAGATATTTGTAGGAAGTAATGGGAATAGCAGAGGAGACAAAGTCCATGTGATAAGTTTCACGTTATTCTGGGTCTTCTTGGTCTCCCAGGGCTAGTCTTCTTGGGGTCGATTTAGAAGTTCCTCTTCTGCCCCTTTGTGGTTTAAGGGTCCGCTGTTGTTTTTCCCAAAGTTCCAGAGGAGGAAGAGCTGGTAAGTCCGTCAGGTCTTGGACAAAGTCCCAGTTTTGTATGTCCAGGGGTTTAATTCCCAGGAGGGCATAAGCCTGATTGAGATCCTGGAATGAAGAGATATTGATCCTGCGGCCCTCAAATGCAAACGAAAGTCCAAAAGGGAAAGACCACCTATATGGTCAGAGCTCAGAGGTTCCAGCGCTGCTGACAGTGAGGAGGTGAGGGCGTCCCTGAGATACGCTCGGGAGATAGTTAAAGAGTCTAAATCTTCCTCACCTCTATGTGAAGCTCCGGAGGATTCCGTCTGTTTATGGGCAGCGGCGTGCGGCGAGGTCGGCGCCATCTTAGTTTCTTTGGCCGCGTATACAGCGGCTGCTTTCTTGATGAATTTGTCCATCTCTCCTTCACTGGGAGCGTTTTTATGCTGGCTGGAGGAGTCGGCAGCTTTAGAGCCTCCTATTTTGACCATCTTGGATCCGACAAGCTGTAAATCCAAGCTGTAGGGCGATATAGTAGACGGAGCTACTGCTGCATGCGACCGGACGGCTCAGGCGCTCGCTCTGCCCCCCATCCTTCAGCTTTTTTAATGATTTATTTTTGTTCTGGGCTTTGGTCCTCCCTCAAGATGGCTTTGTAAAGATCCTTGAAGTACTGGAGCCAGATGTTGTTGTTTTGGATGTAGAGGTTGGTGTTGTTGCTGGTTTTGTCCATGTGCTTCCATAGTTCCCAGAAGGAGTTGTTCTGGAGAGCGTCTTGGAGATGGAGGAGCTTGGTTGAGATGTTGCCTTGTTTTTTCTTTCTGAGGATATTTTTGTATTGCATTTTGTATGTTGTTGTAGGCTTCCCTCAGACTGGTGTTGTTCGGATCTTGGTGTTTCCTATTTGAGGCCATTCTTAGCGCCTTCCTTATATCTTTACACTCCCGGTCGAACCAATTGTTGGGTTGTTGCTTTTTTGGCCTTTTGTTGCATCTTTTGAGGTCAGACATTTCTGCCATGTTGTAAAGTATATTAATAAAGTCCCTTACCGCGAGATTTACTCCTTCTGGGTTCAGCTCATACACTGTACTATGGAAGTTATGGAGCATCTCCTGTATCTCTGTGCTGTTTATGGTCTCTATATACCTTGGGGCTGACATCTTGGACCATTTAAAAGATGAATGTAGGCTAAAGAGGCCGGGCTGCTGTGATTATTTGTGCCGGTGGTTTACTGGTATATTTAATGTATAGGAGCAGTTGGTTATGGTCTGACAGGTGTGTGTGTCTGTTGGGGTGACTATGAAGCCCCCAACATTTTTGGGGTCCATATGTGTGATGGCATAGTCAACCACACTGTTGCCTACATGAGAGTTTAGGGTATGTCTACCAAGAGAGTCTCCCTTGGTGCGACCACTGAGAATAGCTTCAACACTAGTTCAGCAATTTTCTGCCACTTTTATTTACTGTGCTGTCATAGCTGTTACTCTCTGCTCAGAATATATAGACATTTCCGTCAGTGGTCAGGTAGTCTCTCTCCCTCCCTGTTCTTGCATTGAGGTCTCCAAAGATGAGAACATTGCCCAGGGCCTGGAAATAAGCGGCTTCCCTCTGTAGGTTCTCAAAGCTGTCGGGATTGAAGTATGGAGACTCTGGTGGAGCTATGTATGCTGCACAGAGGTAGATGTCAGCCCGAGCGCTGAGGATGGAGCGGGCTATTCTTACCCAGATGTGGCTGTCTCCTCTCTTTACTGGTCTGATCTGCTCATGGAGCTCCTCTTTATACCAGACTAATATTCCTCCTGAGCTCCGGCCAAGCTTGACGCTTTTGTTTTTCAGAGCAGGGACAGAGATCTCCCTGTATCGGCTGGGCACCAGGGATTTATTCTGTCTTAGTCCATGTTTCTAGGAGGATCTGTATGTCAATGTTTTTTAGTCTTTGGGTAAAGTCTGGATCGTGCGCCTTACATCCGAAGGCTGAAGCGTTAAGGCCCTGAATATTCCAGCTGCTGACAATAAGAGATGTCATTGTTTGTCCGTATACCTTGTAATGAGTTGCCCTGCGTAGGACAAGCTGGATTCTTGACTGGTGGCCATGTTGTAGCAGTTTGGTCCAGTCATTGTTTTGCACAGAGTGCTGAGCAGGGTCTTTATCTCTTCAATGTCTCTGCTCTGCATTATTCTGTGTGAGGCTTGTGAGGTTTGTGCCTCTGATGGCCATATTTTGGTTGAGGAGAGTATGAGGTTTTTTCAGGCCTATTTGTTGTTGTTGTTGTTGTCTTTTCTATAGGTTTTTGTCTTGTGTGGGGTCTGGGCCGGGGGTCTCTGTTGAGCACTATGTCTTTGAATTCTTTGGCTAGAAGTCTAACTCCTTGGTTATTGAGGTGTTTCTTGTCATATAGGTGATGATGGTTTATTAAGGGATGTTGTGCCAGGTTGATGTTTAGCATGGCGCTGATTTTAGCTGCCAGCTCTGTGTTGATGCTCTGGATGATGTTTTCAGGGATGTCCTTTTTTGGGAGCAGAGATGACAGGATGATATTACACCTGGGGAAATTCTGTTGTGCAGTCTCTGCTAGCTGGCTCACTTGTCCTGCTATCTGCTGGTCCTGGAGGTTATTGCTGCCTGTATGTATGATAATGTGGTTGGGTTTGGTGAAATATGGATTATTGATGATGGCTGCTGCTTGTTCTATAGTAGAGCAGCAGATTTTACTGACTCTTTTTCTGGGAAAAGTCGCTTTGTGTTCAAGTATTTACCATTGGAGTCTATAGTCAGAACAGTAGCAGGACATGGTGACTTACCGTATTTTTTTCGCCCTATAAGATGCACCGGCCCATAAGACGCACCTAGGTTTTTGAGGAGGAAAATAAGAAAAAAAATATTTTGAACCAATAGGTGTGCTTTTGGTTGGTTTTGAACTAATTGTGGTCTGTGGATGGCACACTGTTATGGGGGATCTGTGGGTGACGCACTGTTATGGGGGATCTGTGGGTGACACTTATGGGGGATCTGTGGGTGGCTCTTATTGGGGTCTCTGGGTGGCACTGTTATGGGGATCTGTGTATGACACAGTTATGGGGGGGGGGATCTGTGGATGACACATATATAGCATCTTATGCTATGTGTCATCCACAGAACCCCTCCATAACAGTGTCCCTGTAGTGAATGACCCTCAATACAAGGGGTGGGGGTCACATCTGCTTTTATAATGACAGCGGGGCCCATGCAGTGACTGTATTCTACTACACGGGCCCCGCTCACTGTATAATCGTATCTGTATTCTGTAATAGTTAATTGTGTATATAATGTAATCGCATAATCAGCGCTACTTACAACTACAAGCGCTCGGTAGGTAGCAGAGAGGAGGGAGGAGGCAGACCGGGAGGACGGGCGCTGGCAGCGTGAGTCACTACGTCATGCGCCCACGCCGCCTGCTTCATTCATAAAGTGGGCGGCGCAGGCGCGTGACATAGTGAGTGACGCGCCGCCCGCCCGTCCTCCCGGCCTGCCTCCTCTCTGCTACCTACCGAGCGCTTGTAGTTGTAAGTAGCGCTGATTATGCGATTACATTATATACACAATTAACTATTACAGAATACAGATACGATTATACAATGAGCGGGGCCCGTGTAGTAGAATACAGTCACTGCACGGGCCCCGCTGTCATTAAAAATGCAGATGCCAGCCCCTAGCCCCTCCTCCCTCACAGCTGATACACCCGCCGCACGGCATCGCGGCGGGTGTATCATTAAAAATACGGCAAAATCAGCAGCATTCGCCCCATAAGACGCACTGCTATTTTTCGCCCACTATTGGAGGAAAAAAAGTACTTCTTATATGGCGAAAAATACGGTACTTCTCCTGTTCGTGTCCTGCCTGCTGCTCGGGCTTCTTGTAGGAAGCTGCTGTGTTGGGGTTCTGGTAATGGTCAGCTCTGTTGTTGGGGTCTGTTGTGGTTGTGTACTTGGGGTTGTAAGCTCTGGCCTCCCTTTTATTACTCTGCTGTTCTTTGCTTTGCTCTCATCTTCTGTTATTTCCATTTGGCAGTTCATTGATATATTGGTGGCATGGCTGCTGGCTTTCATTTGGTTCTCACACCCTTTTTTCCGTGGGTTCTTCTCCTTGATTAGTGGATAAGTCTGGGTTTTCAGCTTTGCTATCTCAGAATTTCTTTGAAGCTTCTCTTTAAAGTGTATAAAGTCTCTTTCTAGCTGAGATAAGCAATCTCTGAGGGTCTCCAGGGAGGGGTGCGAGGAAATAGGACATGGGGCTGAAGGGGGTCTCTGGTGATTGTCTCTGTAGATTTAGGATCATCACTGCTCTTAGTCAGTTCTTTGTAGGTTTGGGCCTGGAATTTAATATGAGGGAAGATATCTTCAAACTGGCCGAGGTTGTCCTCAGTGCCCTGGATGACTATGGTGCCATTATTGTACACATTGATGGTAAGTGTGACGTCATTGTCATTTTGTGGGTCTTTTACCCTGATCTGTTGGCCCTTTTTGATGCCACACTTGGTGATATTCTTATAATGCCTGCACAGGGCTGTGTGCCAGGCGGTGGGCTACTCACTATAGAAAAGCACATTAGTTTTTCTCTTTTCTTCTTCCTTTAAGGTAAAATCACTGAAAAGGGTTCCTGGTCTTTCTCTAATTTTGGCATGGTTTATGGCTGTTCTCGCTTGATTGCTTCTCTGGCTTTCACAGTATGTGATCTCCTGGGTGTCTGACCCCCTGCTGTCTGAGACTCTTGTCCCCAGCTCTATCCTATGGTCAGTTACATTTTTGGAGCTTTCTTTTTCTAAATTATTATTTTCTAAATTGTAGTTTTCCATTTTCTGGAAGCTCTCCATATTCTTTACTTCTATGGGGTGTGCTGTCTAGAAGGACTATTAGATAGGTGATGTTGCTGGGTGCTCTTACCTTTTAGATGCCTTCAGATGCTCAGCTCTGTCTGATGCTCCCTGTTGCTTGTAGTCTGTGTTCTTGTCTGATCAATAAAATCCTGTTATTATCCTTTGTCCTTATTTTTGGAGATATTTTGTCCTCCTTGTTTCTTGTCATCCAGGTTTTGTCTTACAGGTTGCTTATTACAAGGTATAAATTGGTGAAAACTCAGGAGCTCATGTTTATTGCTGCTTACTCCTGGGACTCCTGGGCGGTATCTTCAAATTATCTATCTATCTATCTATCTATCTATCTATCTATTGAGCCATCTATCTATTATCTATTTTATCTATTTATATGTTATCTATCTATCTATGTGTCTAACTGTCTATCTTCAAATATCTATCTATTATTATTTTTTTATTTATTTATTATTAAAGCGCCATTCATTCCATATCGCTGTACATATGAGAAGAGGTATACATACATAATACAGACAATTGCACTAATCATAAACAAGACTAGTTAGAAACTGTTACAGAAGGAGAGAGGGCCCTGCCCGTAAGGGCTTACAATCCACATGGTATGGGAGAAGGACACAGTAGGTGCGGGTGAAGTTGGTCATGGCGGTATAGAGGCAGCAGGGTCACTGGTTGTAGGCTTGTCTGAAGAGGTGGGTTTTCAGGTTTCTTTTGAAGGATTCCACTGTAGGTGAGACTCTGATATTGATATGTTGGGGTAGCGAGTTCCAGAGTATGGGCGATGCACGGGAGAAATCTTAGAGGCGATTGTGGGAAGAGGTGATAAGAAGAGAGGAGATAAGGAGGTCTTGTGAGGATCGAAGAGTGCGTGTGAGGATGTATCGGAAAAGTAGCTAAGAGTGAATTCGCTGGGCAATGGGGAGCCAGTGAAGAGATTGGGGGGAGAAGCAGAGGAGTAATAGGGTGAGAGGTGGATTAGTCGGGCAGCAGAGTTGAGGATAGATTGGAGGGATGCGAGAGTGCTAGATGGAAGGCCACAGAGGAGAGTGTTGCAGTAGTCTAGGCGGGAGATGATGAGGGCATCTACAAGCATTTTCGCAGATTCAAAGTTAAGGAAAGCGCGAATGCGGGAGATGTTTTTGAGTTGAAGGCGGCAGGTGGTGGAAAGGGCTTGGATGTGCGGTCGGAAGGACTTGGTTGACCAGGGATAGTGTGCAGCCATTGATCATGATAGATAGATCTGTTGGGGGGGTTGAGCAAGGTGGGGGAAAGATGATGAATTCTGTTTTATCCATGTTAAGTTTTAGAAAGCGAAAGGCGAAGTAGGATGATATAGAAGATAGACATTGTGGGATTCTTGATAGTAAGGTGGTGATGTCTGGACCAGAGAGGTAGATTTGTGTGTCGTCAGCATAAGAGCGATACTGAAAGCCATAGGACTCTATGAGCTGTCCCAGGCCAAAAGTGTAGATGGAGAAGAGCAGGACAGAGACTTGCGGGACACCAACAGAGAGGGAATAAGACGAGGAGGTGGTGCGGGAATGGGAGATGTTAAATGTCTGGTCTGTGTATGATGTGATCCAGGAGAGGGCCAGGTCAGTGATGCCAAAAGATGAGAGAGTTTGCAACAGAAGGGAGTGGTCAACAGTGTCGAAGGCAGAGGACAGGTCAAGGAGAAGGAGGACATAGTATTGTTTCTTGGTTTTGGCTGTTAGTAGGTCAACGGTGACTTTGGTAAGGGCAGTCTCAGTCGAGTGGTGGGGTCGGAAGCCAGTTTGTAGGCGGTCAAAGAGGGAGCACGAGGAGAGGTGAGAGGACAGTTCAGAATGGACATGTTGTTCAAGTAGCTTTGAGGCATACGGAAGACGTGATATGGGGCGATAACTGGACAAAGAAGATGGGTCAAGTGAAGGCTTTTTGACGATGGGTGTAATGGTAGCATGTTTAAAAGCAGAGGGGAAGACACCAACGGTTAGTGATAGGTTGAAGAGATGAGTTAGGGCTGGGATAAACACTGTGGTGAGGTTAGGGATGAGGTGGGATGGGATTGGGTCAAGTGCACAGGTGGTCAGATGAGATTTGTAGAGTAGAGTGGAGAGTTTTTATTCTGTAATGGTGGAGAAGCAGGTTTTGGGAGAAGAGGACCGAGCAGTTGTGTAGAGGGTCTGTGGGGACTGTGTACTGAAGCTTTCTCTGATGTTGACTATCTTCTGTTTGAAGTATTTGGCAAAGTCCTCAGCTGAAATGAGAGGAGAAGGTGGAGGCGCTGGGGGACGGAGAAGGGAGTTAAGTTTTAAAAAGTTGTTTAGGGCTGTGAGCCAGGGAAGATATGAGAAATGAGAAGTAGGCCTGTTTTGCATCAGAGAGTGAGGATTTGAATATGAGGAGGGATTGCTTGTATGTGGTGAAATGATCTTTAGAATGGGATTTCTTCCATCGCCGCTCAGCAGCCCTTGAAGCTTGTCTGAGCTTTTTGGTCAGGTTGATGTGCCAGGGTTGTCTGTTAATTTTTCGGGTTTTGTTGTGTGTGAGTGGGGCAACAGTGTCCAGGGCTGTACGTATTGTGGTGTTATATAGGGTGGTGGCAGTATCTGGGTCTTGGAGGGAACAGATGGTAGAGAGTGGGAGAAGAGAGTCAGAAAGCAAGCGAAAGCCGAGATGTTTAAGGTTCCTGCAGGGGTGTGTTTGTGTGTGGACCGGGGGAGCAGCAGAAGAGACCAATGAAGAGAAGGTGAGTAGGTTGTGGTCGAATAGGGGGAGAGGTGAATTAGAAAGGTTAGATAGGGAGCAGAGGCGGGTAAAGATAAGATCCAGAGTGTGACCATCTCTGTGGGTGGGAGCTGAAGACCACATCCATCTATCTATTGTCTATTTTATCTATCTGTTATCTATCTATCTAGCTAGCTAGCAAGCTATGTGCTGCCGGCTTCCTCACTGCACCTGTGCCGAAAGAAGAAAGCCAGCAGCAGGAGCGAGTCCTTCACTCACTGCGCCTGCTCTGAAGACTAAACTGGACGGCGTAGGCGCAGGATTTACGGGACATTGAGGAGAACTCGAAAGTCAATCAACTGGACCTGGGTGTGCCAAAGGGTGAAAAGACGGCGCTTCTAGGTGCTGAAGCAATGCCCTAATAGCACCTAGAGGCTCATTAGCATATTTTAAAAGTCTTTATTTTAAGAGAACGCCGGCAGGTAGGGAGTTATAAAGCATACTGTTATGTACTGCTGACATTAGCACATCGCTAATGTCAGTCAGCTACATAACGTTATTTTTCATGACAGAAACCCTTTAAGAATGGGTCTGGAGATGGTGGCACTGCGGTGCTGGCCGAAGCAGAGAAGATGGAAGATGCTTCTGCTGAACCAGTTGATTGGGCTGATGTGGATGCCAAAGCCCACAGACCCGTGGTAGAGTGTAGCCCGGGCCTGGAAGACGTCCCCTCTGCCTACAGGCTTTCCAAATAGCCAGCAGCCTGCTGGGAAAGAAGTACGAGGAGGTGAACAATCAGTTTTCGAACCCCGGCTATTACGATGGGCTAGCTCTCTTGACTCCTCTCCAAAAGGAGAACAGTGTCCTGGGTGAGCCTCTGGAGAAAATGCCAGAAGATGAGGAGTCTGCTGAAGTCCCCGGTGCCTCTTGCCTCGATGAGACAGAGGGGGAGGAGTTAAGAAGGCAAGTATATGGTGCCATGTCCGAGAAAGATGAAGGCTGTCAAAGAGACTGGAGACTCCAAGAAGACAAAGGCTGAAGAAGTTAAGGCCCCAGGTGCTGCAGAGACCAAAGTTAAGACAAAGGGAGTAGCAGCCGAAGTGGAAAAAGCCACTAAAGAAGCAGAGGTCTCTGAAACTGTCACCAAAGCTGGGGAAACCACTGCTGGAAAGAAGGAAGAAGTGAACCAGATGCACGTAAAAGTGAGCAGGGGCAAGCATGCTCTGCTGAAGGAGCCCCACAAAGCAAAGAAGAAAGTGTCTGGACACGACCATGACTGGGAACAGTTCAGTCAAGAGCTGGAGCAGTCCAAGAAAGGACATGAGGAGCATGTGCGGGAGCCAGAGAATTTAAAAAGAGAGAGATCAAAGAGTGCGAGAGTGCATCATCACCCAGGAAAAAGTAGAAAAAGAGTATCTGGCCATGAGATGGGCACAAGAGGCCTTTAGGCAGTTTCTATTGGGCAAGACGTCAGTTTTGGTGATAAACTGGGCTCTGCTGGCGTGGGTATGGCAGAACAAAGGGAAGGTTATAGGCCAGGTGGATGCCCTCTCACCAGCCTCCCGTGGTTCTGCATGTTTTCACCCTCACGGGCTTGAACACTGGAGAGGGTATGTGAGGCAGTGACAGGCCTCATGGTTGTTACGGGGAGATTATATGGCAGGATTTGCTGTGTCTTCCCCACAATCGCCAGGTCTGAAGAACACACTGTTTGGACCTGAAACCTGGTGTCCTGAAGCTGTATCTGTGAGGATGATCCCCTGAAAGATAGCTACACCTCACACTATCTATTTGTTATCTATCTATCTATCTATCTATCTATCTATCTATCTATCTATGTCCTAGCTATGTGTCTAACTATCTATCTATCTATCTAGCTATGTGTCTGTCTATCTATCTTCAAATATCTATCTATCTATCTATCTATCTATCTATCTACCTACGTGTCTAACTGTCTATCTTCAAATATCTATCTAACTGTATATCTAGCTATCTGTCTATCAAAAATATAAAATACTATCTATCTATCTATTTTATCTATTATCTATTTTATCTATCTTCCCTATCTATCTATCTGTCTATCTAAGGCTACTTTCACACTGGCGTTTCTGGGTCCGCTTGTGAGATCCGTTTCAGGGCTCTCACAAGCAGCCCAAAACGGATCAGTTTAGCCCCAATGCATTCTGAATGGATAAGGATCCGTTCAGAATGCATCAGTTTGCCTCCGTTCAGCCTGACGATGCGGAGCCAAACGGATCCGTCCGTCCTGACTTACAATGTATGTCAATGGGGACGGATCCGTTTTCACTGACACAATATGGTGCAATTGAAAACTGATCCGACTCCCATTGACTTTCAATGTAAGTCAAAACGGATCCGTTTGCATTATCATGAACAAAATAAATTATATATATATATATATATATATATATATACACACTGCTCAAAAAAATAAAGGGAACACAAAAATAACACATCCTAGATCTGAATTAATTAAATATTCTTCTGAAATACTTTGTTCTTTACATAGTTGAATGTGCTGACAACAAAATCACACACAAAAAAAATATGGAAATCAAATTTTTTAACCCATGGAGGTCTGGATTTGGAGTCACCCTCAAAATTAAAGTGGAAAAACACACTACAGGCTGATCCAACTTTGATGTAATGTCCTTAAAACAAGTCAAAATGAGGCTCAGTAGTGTGTGTGGCCTCCACGTGCCTGTATGACCTCCCTACAACGCCTGTGCATGCTCCTGATGAGGTGGCAGACGGTCTCCTGAGGGATCTCCTCCCTGGACTAAAGCATCTGCCAACTCCTGGACAGTCTGTGGTGCAACATGACGTTGGTGGATAGAGAGAGACGTGATGTCCCAGATATGCTCAATTGGATTCAGGTCTGGGGAACGGGCGGGACAGTCCATAGCATCAATGCCTTCGTCTTGCAGGAACTGCTGACACACTCCAGCCACATGAGGTCTAGCATTGTCTTGCATTAGGAGGAACCCAGGGCCAACCGAACCAGCATATGATTTCACAAGGGGTCTGAGGATCTCATCTCGGTACCTAATGGCAGTCAGGCTACCTCTGGCGAGCACATGGAGGGCTGTGCGGCTCTCCAAAGAAATGCCACCCCACACCATTACTGACCCAATGCCAAACCGGTCATGCTGGAGGATGTTGCAGGCAGCAGAACGTTCTCCACGGCGTCTCCAGACTCTGTCACGTCTGTCACATGTGCTCAGTGTGAACCTGCTTTCATCTGTGAAGAGCACAGGGCGCCAGTGGCGAATTTGCCAATCTTGGTGTTTTCTGGCAAATGCCAAAGGTCCTGCACGGTGTTGGGCTGTAAGCACAACCCCCACCTGTGGATGTTTGGCCCTCATATCACCCTCATGGAGTCTGTTTCTGACTGTTTGAGCAGACACATGCACATTTGTGGCCTGCTGGAGGTCATTTTGCAGGGCTCTGGCAGTGCTCCTCCTGTTCCTCCTTGCACAAAGGCGGAGGTAGCGGTCCTGCTGCTGGGTTGTTGCCCTCCTACGGCCTCCTCCACGTCTCCTGATGTACTGGCCTGTCTCCTGGTAGCGCCTCCATGCTCTGGACACTACGCTGACAGACACAGCAAACCTTCTTGCCACAGCTCGCATTGATGTGCCATCCTGGATAAGCTGCACTACCTGAGCCACTTGTGTGGGTTGTAGACTCCGTCTCATGCTACCACTAGAGTGAAAGCACCGGCAGCATTCAAAAGTGACCAAAACATCAGCCAGGAAGCATAGGAACTTAGAAGTGGTCAGGTCACCACCTGCAGAACCAGTCCTTTATTGGGGGTGTCTTGCTAATTGCCTATAATTTCCACCTGTTGTCTATCCCATTTGCACAACAGCATGTGAAATTGATTGTCACTCAGTGTTGCTTCCTAAGTGGACAGTTTGATTTCACAGAAGTGTGATTGACTTGGCGTTACATTGTGTTGTTTAAGTGTTCCCTTTATTTTTTTGAGCAGTGTATATATATATATATATATATATATATATATATATGAAAGTAGCCTAACCAACCATCTATCTATCCATCTATTTATGTATCTATCTATCCATCTTAGGGCTGCAGTAAACTATTATTTAAGTAATCGAGTATTCTATTGATTATTTTTTACGATTAATCGAGTAATCTAATAAGAAAAACCTTCTTAAAATAACGTATTGCTTTATAAAAATGTCCCATCAGATCAGCAGCCCCTCCATGCCATGTGTCCCAGTGCCCCCATGATGGAACAGCCATCAGCCCTTCCATCCAGATTTCCATGTTGTCCCCCTTCCCCAGTGCCTCCTATGCCATCCACCATGTCCCCCAGTACCATCTGATCAGCTGCCCCTCCATGCCATGTCCCCCAGTGCCCCCATGATGGCACTGCCATCTGCCCCTCCATTCAGATTGCCTTGATGTCCCCCTTCCCCATTGCCTCCATGCCATCCACAATGCACCCCTCTCCCCCAGTGTCATCAGATCAGCAGCCCCTCTATGCCATGTCCCCCAGTGTCCCCATGATGGCACTGCCATTAGCCCCTCCATGCCATCCAGATTGCCATGATGTCCCCCTTCCCCAGTGCCTCCTATGCCATCCACCATGTCCCCCAGTGCCATCAGATCAGCAGCAGAACCTCCATCCAGATTGCCATGATATCCCCCTACCCCAGTGCCTCCATGCCATCCACAATGTTCCCCACTCCACCGGATCAGCCCCTCCATGTGCCAATTCACAGGTGCCCCCATTAACCCCTCTCCCCCGCCAAGAACTTTATACATGCCAAATCACAGGTGCCCCCATTTCCCCAAGCCCATGCCATATCACAGATGCCCCTATTTCCCCATGCCAAATCACAGGTGCCACGATTTTCCCCCCTGCCCGCCCGCCCCACCGCTGCTGCCTCTCTGCTGCTGTCTCTGCTAACTTTATACTTACCTTTCAGTGCAGAGTGCACCGACACATGGAGTCCGCAGGAGACGCGTCTTCATCCCTGCATGCACTGGGGACCTGATGTCACACACAGCGTCAGCCAGCGTGCTGACGATGTGTGAACGCAAGGTCCTGCAGCGCGGTGCTGACGTGAGGCGACTGAGCGGTGAGTGAGGAGCTTCATTTCACTCACGCTCCGTGGTCATGTGATTTAAAAGAATCCTTGATGCAGTTTTTCTGCTTCAGCTACATCGATTTAAATCAAATAATCGTTTCAGCCCTAATCCATCTATCCATCTATCTATCTAGTTTATCTATTATCTATTTTAAATATCTATCTAACTATCTATAATAAATATAAAATACTATCTATCTATCTATCTATCTATCTATCTATCTATCTAACCAGCTATTTATCTATCAAATCAAATCCGCTTTATTGGCAGGACTAAATACATTTTAGCATTGCCAAAGCAAGTGGGAAATAATTGGGTAGTGTAACAGGGTTGGGGATAAAGGAGCCCATGGTATATCAGGCTCCTCTCAGTCTATGGCAAGCAGTAATATATTGTGCTGCTATGGCCGCTGTGTTCTCCACTTGCCCCAGCAGTATGGAGAGTTTCTCTTCCTCCTCCATGGAGGTGAAGTCTGGGCAGAGATCAGACAGTCTCCTGAAGTGAGTCTCCCTCACCGCTGAGTATTTGGGGCACCACAGCAGGAAATTAGCCTAATCCTCCACGGCTTCCTGGTTGCACTGCAGGCACAGTCTGCTCTCCCTGGACATGTACCTCTGTCGGTGACGCCCGGATTCAATGAGCAGGCTGTAGGCGCTCAGTCTGTAGTGGCTTAGGATCTGTCGGTCTCTTGGATTGGGGAGTTTCTCCAGATATTGGGCCAGTTTGTACTCCCTCTGCAGGCTCTGGTATACTGTCAGCTTCTGTGATGTATGTCGTTCCTCCAGACGCTAATATTGTTTTGTGGCTTGGGCAGGCTGGGTTTGGGTGACTTGTTGCAGGGTGCTTTGTTTTTCTGGGGCTTCTTGGTGTAGAAAGGCTTTGTGATGGTAGGAGCTGGGACTGCTGCTATGCAGATGGGCTCTGAATGATAGCACCCTCTTCTGGACAGCAAAGTAAAGTGGGTATCTGCCCAGTTCTGCTCTACAGGCGCTGTTTGAGGTGCTCGTGTGGACCTGGTGAAAGTGTTTGCAGAGTTCTAGGTGGAATCGTTCTGTTGGCCCAGAGTCCCACTTTACTCAGTCTGGGTATATGTCTGGGCCCCAGACTTCGCTGCCATACAGGAGGATTGGGGCGATGATTGTGTCAAGGATTTTAAGCCAGATGGTCACTGGTGCTTTAAGGTGATACAGACTCCTTCTGATGGCATAGAAGGTTTTGCTTGCCTTGTCTTTCAGTGTTTCAATGGCTTTCTGAAAACTCCCTGATTGGCTGATTTCTAGGTCCAGGTAGGTGTAGCTGTCGGTTTCTGAAAGTGGACAGTTGTTTAGCAGGAAGGGAGGATGCCCCGGCTGCTTTTCGGTTTCTTTTCTGGAACACCATGATGTTAGTTTTCTTTTAATTGATGGGCAGTGCCCACGTGTTACTGAACATCTCCAGGATTTTCAGGTTATCTTTGTAGTAGCAGAAGATCATCTGCATAAAGGAGAAATTTTACCTCAGTGTCATGGAGGATGAGACCAGGTGCTGTGGAGGACTCCAGAGCCGCTGCCAGCTCATTGATGTAGATGTTAAACAGGCTGCAGCCCTGTCTGACTTCTCGGCTCTACCGGAAATAAGCAGTTCTCCTCCCATTTACCTTCACGCTGCATCTGTTCTCGGTGTAGGAACTTCTGATGACATTATATGTTTTTCCTCCTATTCCGCTTTCAAGAAGTTTCAGGAATCGGCCCGGGTGCCACACTGAGTCAAAGGCCTACTTTCTATCTATTTTATCTATCTATCTATCTATCTATCTATCTATCTATCTATCTAAAATGGAAAATGAAGACGCAGCACACTGTCGGTCGGGTGCAAAATCAGGCCAATACGAACCGGCACCAAGGTCCCATTCAATGGAGAGAAAAAAAGGCCAGCAGCACTCCAGTGAGGACTCGACTGCTGATCCGGTCGGTCCTGACTGTGAGACACTCCTTCCTGCGTTGAACATCAGTTTTGTGATGGGTCTGTACAGCGGTAAGTGGGTTGGTGGAACGCTTGGCTCTGGGGATCCATGGCGGCGTCTCCACCACCCACTACTAGGGAATCATTGACTGTTGATACGTTCCTGATTCGCTGTCAATCGCTGTGATCCTTTATATTCTTATGGTTTTGTTTACCTGCTTTGATCTGGATCATGTGACAATGATCACATGACTTTGTGTTAAGTGGCCACTATTGCTCGGGCATGTGCACATGTGGACATTCTCGGATTAGGCCATCTTTGATGAGGTTTCCATTGAGCTCTTTTGTGCCGGAGTTACCGCGAGATCTATGGATCTCGCGCGTGCGCAGTGATTGAATGTGGACGCTTTCGAGTCCGCTATGCTCGGCACGCGCAGTTTACCAGCTGGCTTTGTAAGTTTTTTTTTTTATTACACCATGTATTGGGCACAACTGTAATTTTTAATCATCAATTATATTTAATCATGTATTGTTATCATGTACTATACATTGTTTATGAGGCACTGTCACTTTATTTGAATCAAAGGTAATTTCACATTGATGTCGATGAGCTTGTCTCTATTTGAACATAGTTTTTTATGATCTTTGATTGTTTTTAAGTTAATTGGATATTTTATACTATGAATTGCCACACCTTTATATATTGCTGTTGTAACACATGTGCACATAGCTTGAGATAGACCGCAACAAGCAGTTGAAACGTAGCTACTTGACACTGGGTGAATAAACCACACTTGTTCTTTGATCTTACTGGACTGCTGCTGGCCTTTTTTTCTATCTATCTATCTATCTATCTATCTATCTATCTATCTATCTATCTATCTATCTATCTATCATCTATCTATGTATCTACAAACACAGATAACGCAGCAGCCCAGTTAGACAGCGTGGATAGGGTGTAAATCCTCAGGGAAGGCAGGCGTCTCTTCCACTGTATACTTAATCCAAAAAACTAAGCAGCACTCCGACTTCAGGTGAAAAGGTGATAACCAAATTTATTTCCCAGGCAACGTTTCGGCCCACTCAATGAGGCCTTTGTCAAACAAAGTTATAGTGTCACAAGTGATTATATATACCCGTAATTCCAAAGTGAGAGTTTATCACATGATACATACTAAGTGGATGATAGGACACATGATAGATACATCAAATAAACAATTGATCACATGATATCTAAGACTATTATAGAGTAATAAAAATAAAAAAAGAAGTACATAGATGTCATAAAAAGCATACAATTCATAATAAATAATCTCCATAATTGTAGTGAATACATAATAAATATGACACATAGTCAAAAGTTGATATGTGAGCCTGTGCATTAGTGCTAAAGTGCAAGTGCATAGTATCTAAAGGGTTAAAAATTCATCCTCAGCTGATTTTAATGCAGCTGTATTAAGTCTAATATACTTCAAAAACTAAAACAGCTTACCATTAGTGGTTCAGTGTGGCTGCATGTACTCGGCGTCCCTGTGTGCACATTGTGCAAGCACGGGGCCTGACAATCCTCCCAGACTCGAGCGGCGCGGCTCACAACACTAGTCCACGTGATCGGCGACGCGATGACGGAGATCACGTCACCCGCTGTCACGGCCTTTGGTGTGCGCTGTGACACTTATGCCACACTTGCTGTTGCCTGTGGCAACGTGTTGCTGTTTCAGCATGTGGGGGCAGTGTCATGGCCTTTGTGGTGTGTGCTGTGACATGGTTGCCTTGCATGTTGTTGCCTGCGGCAACGTGTAGCTTTTTATGCTGGTGTGTGCACTTCCCCTGTCAGTTGTTTCCTCCTCTGTCTGGAGGGGTTAACCACCTTGTTGAGCGTGGTCACAAGGTGCTTCATCTTACCTGCCGCTGCCACCACGACTGGAACCCATGAATATGTACCGGAGCCCTAACACCATACAGGACACCATACCAGCAACTCACACAGGTATCCAGCACGCCAGACTCCGGCAGGACCCCCATGCCGCAAAGTGCATGGCAGCCCCAGGCGGCACTGCATACAGGCTAGGAAGTCAAGCAACCATGCTGGAAGATATCACCAAACAAACCAGACAAGGAACACCAAGCTAGACATTACAACACACCAAATCATAACCCCACACCAAACATACAACACATGTAAGGGAGGGAAGACATCGCTGAAGACCTTGATGTCCCACTAGGAGGCCCTCACTCTGGGAGATGGAAACATGAAGACCAGGAGCATAACTCCAACACACACCATGGCTGGAGTAACACTGACTCCTCTAGCCACAGGTAAGATGAAGCACCTTGTGACCACGCCCAACAAGGTGGTTAACCCCTCCAGCACCAGACTAAGGAGGAAACAACTGACAGGGGATGTGCACACACATAAAAAGCTAGACGTTGCCGCAGGCAACAACACGCAAGGCAACCATGTCACGGCACACACCACAAAGGCTGTGACACTGCCCCCGCATGCTGAAACAGCAACACGTTGCCACAGGCAACAGCAAGCATGGCATAAGTGTCACAGCGCACACCAAAGGCCGTGACACCCGCACCGTGAGGAGGAAAGGAGCGGACCATGTGACTCCACCCAAGCCAATCCACCACAGGGGTGTGTCCGGTCACCTTGGCAACCATACAGGTTTACAAACCTATCAAAGAAGGATAAATGTATATAAATAAGGGCATCAGTGGGACCATCTAGATAAGTTTAATCAGCCAGGGATTACAGATCTATTATGACCAGAGATTTAATGTAAGTGTGATTGTGAAGCAAGGTGACGTGGCATCCACTATCACAAAATGCAAGATGCATATTAAGGTGACTGGAAGGGGAGTGGAAAACATTACTAACACCTCATGACTACAGTGTAAATTGGTGCAGTGTGAGACAAGGGCCACAGTAGTGGACCCCTCGGCTCCCGCCTTTATGACAACCGGGAATGGGACACACCTGTGACCCCCTCTGGATGTCAAATGTACACCAACACTGTAGGGGTTGAAACAGTCACCAATCAGGCAATCAAATCAGACAATGTCAATGAAATAACAGAAACGTAGATGAGACCACTGATGTTCTATAATTCTTCAAATACGATAAGTAACAAGAACCATGATGAGCGGAGACAGAGAACCGCTTCTGGCATCGCTGGACTGATAGCAACAAAGGACTTCCATAAATATCTAGAAAAAATAGAAAGAAAGAAAATTAGTGAAAAATATATGACTGGCTCTATTGCATAATCCTAAAGCCAGGCTGGACAAATAGTATCTCACCACAATAATGGGGTGAACCAGCACCTATCTATTAAAAAAATCCCATTTAAATTCTGTGTTCAGACCATCAGGTTTTAATGTGCGTAAACAATGCCATATCAATTTACACAGTTTTAGTGCTAATTCTCTATTACCACCTCTTTTAAGAGGGGGAATATGGTCAATAATTCTAAACTTAAGATCTTTTACTCTGTGTCCAACATCAGCAAAGTGTTTGGACACAGAAAGATCTTTCCTTTTTTGACGAATAGTGTACCTGTGCTGGTTGAGACGTCAGACGACGTCAGAATAGGCCAATGTTTTTTAATTGCCCCAGCTATGTAATAGCTACTCTCTGCAAAAGTGGAAATAAAGGGGGCCCTTTCTGGTGTCAATCGTTTAGTTGTCCCCGAGACATCCGGTCCCAATACGTCCAGATGCCTCCGGATCAACCTTTTGGGGTACCCTCTTTTGACCAATTTATTCGACATCTCTCGCAATCTGTGATGACGCACCTCAGTATCTCTAACAATCTGTTGCACACGTAGAAATTGACTACGAGGAAGTAACTTAATCACGGAGCGCGGGTGACATCTTTCAAAAAGTAGAAGTTTGTTGCAATCAGTGGGTTTGTATATAAATCAATTGTTAGCAAGTTTCTCTGAATCTTGACCATGGCATCTAAAAACTGAACTTGTTCAGTGGAGTAAGTGAGGGTGAATTGGATATCAGGATCAACCATATTGAGAAAATTATGGAATTCAGCAAGTTCACCTTCTGTGCCATTCCAGATGACAAACACACCATCAATGTATCTCCACCACCCCAGCACATGGCTGAAGTGGTGGGAGACATAGATGTGTCTTGTCTCTAGGTCTGATGGATGCTGCCGCGGCACTAGATGTGCCATCTAAGTTTTCACAATCACACTTACATTGAATCTCTGGTCATAATAGATCTGTCAGCCCTGGCTGATTAAACTTATCTAGATGGTCCCACTGATGCCCTTATTTATATACATTTATCCTTCTTCGATATGTTTATAAACCTGTCCGGTCGCCAAGGTGACCGGACACACCACTGTGGTGGATTGGCTTGGGTGGAGTCACATGGTCCGCTCCTTTCCTCCTCATGGTGCGGGTGACGTGATCTTGGTGTCATCGCGTCTCCGATCAAGTGGGTGAGTGTTGTGAGCCGCGCCGCTCGCGTCTTGGAGGATGGGACTGATTGTCGGGCCCCGCGCTTGGACAATGCGCACACAGGGACGCCGAGTACATGCGGCCACACTGAACCACCAATGGTAAGCTGTTTTTAGTTTTTGAAGTACCATATTTTTCGCCCTATAAAACGCACCCCCCCAAAAGTGGGAGGAAAATGGCAGTGCGTCTTATGGGGCGAAGGCTGCCATTTTTACACTGATACACCGCCGACCGCAAGCTGCACAGCGCGGCCGGTGTGTGTATCAGCGAGGAGGGAGGAGGGGCTGGGGGCCGGCCTTTCGTTTTGTAATGGCCGCGGGGCCCGGTGCAGTCACTGTATTCTATTGCACCGGGCCCCTCTCACTGTACTAATGGTATCTACTGTAACTGCAGGCATGCAATGGTTAACTATAGATATGTTCGATCCAGCGCTGAGCAGCCTGTACTTACGATCATAGCAGGCTGGAGGCAGGAGGGCGGGCGGGCAGGCACTGGCAGCGTAACTTCCTACGTCACGTGCCTGCTCCGCTCACTTTATGAATAAAGCAGGCGGCGCAGGCACGTGACGTAGGAAGTTACGCTGCCAGTGCCCGCCCGCCCAGCCTCCTGTGTCCAGCCTGCTATGATCGTAAGTACAGGCTGCTCAGCGCTGGATCGAACATATCTATAGTTAACAATTGCATGCCTGCAGTTACAGTAGATACCATTAGTACAGTGAGCGGGGCCCGGTGCAATGGAATACAATGACTGCACTGGGCCCCCACTGCCATTTAAAAACTAGTGTAGATGCCAGCCCCCACCGCCTGTATTGGAGGTCATTCGCAGTGGCTGACACTGTTATGGAGGGGATCTGTGGATGTCAAATAGCATAAGATGCTATTTATTTGTCATCCACAGATCCCCCCATAGCAGTGTCATGCCATCCACAGATGCCCCCATAACAGTGTCAGCCACAGACCCCCATAACAGTCTCATCCACAGACCCCCATAACAGTGCCATCCACAGACCCCCATAACAGTGCCATCCACAGACCCCCATAACAGTGCCATCCACAGACCCCCATAACAGTGCCATCCACAGACCCCCATAACAGTGCCATCCACAGACCCCCATAACAGTGCCATCCACAGACCCCCATAACAGTGCCATCCACAGACCCCCATAACAGTGCCATTCACACAGACCCCCTTAACAGTGCCATCCACAGACCCCAATAATAGTGTCATCCACAGACGCCCATAACAGTGCCATCCACAGACCCCCATAATAGTGTCATTCACAGGCTACCATTTGTTCAAAGCCCACCAAAAGCATACCTTTTTGTTCAAAATATTTTTTTTTCTTATTTTCCAGAATTAATACAGCTGATTTAAATCAGCTGAGGATGCATTTTTAACCCTTTAGATACTATGCACTTTAGCACTAATGCACAGGCTCACATATAAACTTTTTGATTATGTGTCATATTTATTATGTATTCACTACAATTATGGAGATTATTTATCATGAATTGTATGTACTTTTTTTGTTTTATTACTCTGTAATAGTCTTGGATATCATGTCATCAATTGTTTGTTTGATGTATCTCTCACGTGTCCAATCATCCACTTAGTATGTATCATGTGATTTACTCTCACTTTGGAATTATGGGTATATATACAGTACTCACTTGTGACACTATTACTTTGCTTGACAAAGGCCTCATTGAGTGGGCCGAAACGTTACCTGGGAAATAAATTGGGTTATCACCTTTTCACCTGAAGTCGGAGTGCTGCCTTGTTTTTTTGGATTTAGTATCTATGTATCCTTGTTATTTCATGAAGAATACAAGTATTCAGTAAAAAGACAGTTAAGGCCTCTTTAACACAAATTATTATTAATATTTACATGACGCTTATTAATTTACAACTGAACGTAGTGCTCCTACAGCTGCTGATGGATGAATGGGGCATTTTGGTCTACATTGTGTTACGCACTCCCGCTCCAATGGCTTCTATATATGTATTAGCGATGTGATCTAAATTCATCTATATCTGCATTTGCAGATGCTATGGTATCACATTTTTACCTTCTTATCTATATATATATATATATATATATATATATATATATATACACACTGCTCAAAAAAATAACGGGAACACTTAAACAACACAATGTAACTCCAAGTCGATCACACTTCTGTGAAATCAAACTGTCCACTTAGGAAGCAACACTGAGTGACAATCAATTTCACATGCTGTTGTGCAAATGGGATAGACAACAGGTGTAAATTATAGGCAATTAGCAAGACACCCCCAATAAAGGAGTGGTTCTGCAGGTGGTTACTACAGACCACTTCTCAGTTCCTATGCTTCCTGGCTGATGTTTTGGTCACTTTTGAATGCTGGCGGTGCCTTCACTCTAGCAGTAGCATGAGACGGAGTCTACAACCCATACAAGTGGCTCAGGTAGTGCAGCTTATCCAGGATGGCACATCAATGCGAGCTGTGGCAAGAAGGTTTGCTGTGTCTGTCAGCGTAGTGTCCAGAGCATGGAGGCGCTACCAGGAGACAGGCCAGTACATCAGGAGACGTGGAGGAGGCCGTAGGAGGGCAACAACCCAGCAGCAGGACCGCTACCTCCGCCTTTGTGCAAGGAGGAACACTGCCAGAGCCCTGCAAAATGACCTCCAGCAGGCCACAAATGTGCATGTGTCTGCTCAAACGGTCAGAAACAGACTCCATGAGGGTGATATGAGGGCCCGACATCCACAGGTGGGGGTTGTGCTTACAGCCCAACACCGTGCAGGACCTTTGGCATTTGCCAGAAAACACCAAGATTGGCAAATTCGCCACTGGCGCCCTGTGCTCTTCACAGATGAAAGAAGGTTCACACTGAGCACATGTGACAGACGTGACAGAGTCTGGAGACGCCGTGGAGAACGTTCTGCTGCCTGCAACATCCTCCAGCATGACCGGTTTGGCATTGGGTCAGTAATGGTGTGGGGTGGCATTTCTTTGGAGGGCCGCACAGCCCTCCATGTGCTCGCCAGAGGTAGCCTGACTGCCATTAGGTACCGAGATGAGATCCTCAGACCCCTTGTGAGACCATATGCTGGTGCGGTTGGCCCTGGGTTCCTCCTAATGCAAGACAATGCTAGACCTCGTGGCTGGAGTGTGTCAGCAGTTCCTGCAAGACGAAGGCATTGATGCTATGGACTGTCCCGCCCGTTCCCCAGACCTGAATCCAATTGAGCACATCTGGGACATCATGTCTCGCTCTATCCACCAACGTCTCGTTGCACCACAGATTTTCCAGGAGTTGGCAGATGCTTTAGTCCAGGTCTGGGAGGAGATCCCTCAGGAGACCGTCCGCCACCTCATCAGGAGCATGCACAGGCGTTGTAGGGAGGTCATACAGGCACGTGGAGGCCACACACACTACTGAGCCTCATTTTGACTTGTTTTAAGGACATTACATCAAAGTTGGATCAGCCTGTAGTGTGTTTTTCCACTTTAATTTTGAGTGTGACTCCAAATCCAGACCTCCATGGGTTGAAAAATTTGATTTCCATTTTAAAATTTTTGTGTGATTTTGTTGTCAGCACATTCAACTATGTAAAGAAGAAAGTATTTCAGAAGAATATTTAATTAATTCAGATCTAGGATGTGTTATTTTTGTGTTCTCCTGGTAGCGCCTCCATGCTCTGGACACTACGCTGACAGACACAGCAAACCTTCTTGCCACAGCTTGCATTGATGTGCCATCCTGGATAAGCTGCACTACCTGAGCCACTTGTGTGGGTTGTAGACACCGTCTCATGCTACCACTAGAGTGAAAGCACCGCCAGCATTCAAAAGTGACCAAAACATCAGCCAGGAAGCATAGGAACTGAGAAGTGGTCTGTGGTCACCACCTGCAGAACCACTCCTTTATTGGGGGTGTCTTGCTAATTGCCTATAATTTCCACCTGTTGTCTATCCCAGTTGCACAACAGCATGTGAAATTGATTGTCACTCAGTGTTGCTTCCTAAGTGGACAGTTTGATTTCACAGAAGTGTGATTGACTTGGAGTTACATTGTGTTGTTTAAGTGTTCCCTTTATTTTTTTGAGCAGTGTAGATGCATATACAGCTCAGCTACATGTCTTCTCCAGTCCCCTAACATCACTTTGGCTGAATGGCTTCCTATACAGCCCTGCTACATCTTTATTCTACTCCCCCACTAGCACTGTGTCTGAAAAGCTTCATATACAGCTCTGCTACATCTGTCTGTTTATCTCTTCAACCAGCACTGTGTCAGAACAGCCGCATATTCAGCTCTACTACATCTGTTTCTCTCTTCAACCAGCACTTGTTTTTTTATACCCCGCGGCAAGACATGCCACGATAGATAGCTGGATAGATACATAGATAGCAGATAAATAGATAATAGATAAAATAGATAGATAGATGGATAGATAGATATATGGTTAGATAGATAGTATTTGATATTTTTGATAGATAGATATTTGAAGATGGATAGATAAATACGTGGATAGATACATAGATAGATGGATAGATAGATAGATGAATATATAGATATATAGATAGATAGATATTTGAAGATAGATAAAACAGATAACAGATAAAATAGATGGGTAGATAGATGTTAGATAAATAGATATTATTTTATATTTTTGATAGATAGCTAGACAGATAGATAGATATTTGAAGATAGATAGACAGTTAGATACATAGCTAGGTAGATGGACAGAGATAACAGATTTGAAGATAGACAGTTAGACACATAGCTAGACCACATAGCTAGATAGATGGATAGATATATAGATAACAGATAGATAAAATAGGTAATAGATAAAATAGATAGATGGTGGATAGGTAGATACATAGATTGATAGATAGTATTTTATATTTTTGATAGCTAGATAGACAGATAGATACATACGTAGATAGTTCGATATATAGATGGATAGATAGATAACAGATAGATAAAATAGATAGATGGTTAGATAGGTATTTGACGATAGACAGTTAGACACATAGCTAGATAGATAGCTACCGTAGATACATAGATAGATAGATACATAGATGGATAGATAGATAACAGATAAAATAGATAAGTAGGTAGATATTTGAAGATAGATAGATAACAGGTAGATAAAATAGGTAATAGATAAAAAGGTGGGTCGATAAATAGATAGATGGATCGATAGATGGTGTAACGGATCTCCTAGCACCCCGACCGGGTACCTCCGTTGATAGAGCTCCTAGTGCTTCCCGAGGACTCCAATCACTCCACTTGACACCGTAAGCACTGCAGACCCCACGAACTGCCGAAGCTTGGTTGAGGTCTCACCGTCTCCTACCAATCCTGGACCTACGACAAGGCTCCAGGCTCCAGTGGGTGAACCTCTCCTAAATCCAGAGAGCAGGAACAGCTCTTTCAAGAGCTAGTAGTTATAGCCAGGGGAGTATAGCAAATCTCCCAGCGTATAGCAATCCCCCAGTGTCGATCAGTTACCCAAACACCAGCCTCAACATGATGAAGGATAAAACAGGAACTCTTTATTGAGGGCTACCCGCCCGTATTTATGCAGGTCCTCATCTGGTGGACACTCCCCTAGGGGACCAGATGGAAGACTGTGACACAGGACAGATATGCAGCAATTCAGGATACACAGACACAATACATCCCCACAATTCATCATGGTTTCCTCCTCTCTGCCCTGGAGACACCCGAGGAGTAATTCAATTATCTCTCAGGACAAAGGGAAATCGCCAGTACACATGTGGGGACAACAGGACAGAAATCACCATTTCAACATAGAATGTCACAACCCTTACAGTAAACACAGACATTTAACATATCCCCAGATAGCTCAAGTCTGAGTGCATATTATTAGGTGAATGGCACTCAGACTACACGAATACAATAAAATTAGCTATCTGGGTACCCTCACATAACATACACTACAATTCCAAAGACAGATGGTTCTGTCACACACCTCAAAACCCCACATATCCCCATACTATATACATCCATGGATAGCTCTGATCTGGGTGAACAACATATCCAAAAATCACCCGGATCCGAGCAGGGGTTCCCAAATTCCATGGAAGTCACATTTGGCCGACCGCAAGCATGGCTTTCCTGCCCCGGTCTGTCTTCTCCTTCAAAGTTAGTATGAGGCAAGAAGCTGGTAGCCAAGCCCCTCCAAAACCCAGTGGCGAGGTTGGTTTCGCCACAGATGGTTAGATAGTATTTAATATTTTTGATAGATAGATAGTTATATAGATATTTGAAGATAGATAGACAGTAAGACACATAGCTAGATAGATGGATAGATAGATAAATAAAATAGGTAATAGATAAAATAGATAGCTAGATGGGTCGATAGATTGATGGTTAGATAGATAGTATTTTATATTTTTGATAGATAGATATATAGTTATATAGATATTTTAAGATAGATACAGTTAGACACATAGATAGATAACAGATAGATAAAATAGATAATACATAAAATAGATATTTTAAGATAGACAGTTAGACAGATAGATATACAACATATAAATAGATCAATAGATAGTTTGTTAGATGGATTATAGATGTTTAGATAAAAAATAAACACACCGCAGCACTTCCAATAGGTGAAAATAGTGGGATCCTTTATTCAACCATGCGTGCAATGTTTCTGTCCACTTGCTGGGACCATTTTCAAGCAATATATCTCAGTACAAAGTGCATATTTATAGGGTTGCAACATATTTGCATAGATAAGTATCAATCAAATATACATAGTCAAATATCTTAAAAAGGAGCAGTGTATACATTCAAAAAGCATAGTGCTTTGTAATAAATAACATTGTGCACATAGAGAAATGTAAAAAAAATTGTCCATATACTTCAGTATTGAAAAAACCAACATATTTCATAAGTGATAATTAAAAGTGATTAGTCTTCACCTGTGTATTCAAAAAAGGGCCAAGGATGGAGTCGGGCATGATCACCTGTCAGTGAACTTTACATGATGAACTTGAAACTCGAGGATACAGCGTTCCGGATGTCACTCGTAGCAGTCACGTGACTGATCACATGATCAGTCACATGAGCGGAGAGTCAGGTAAAAAGTAAACAAAGTAATAATAGAAAGCCAACCTGAATAAAGGACAATTCGCCCTAAGATAATATAGCTGAGGATGTGCTGTCTTTCGACGCACCATCCTCCAGTGCATGTAGGTGAGAAACATGTAGAGACGAGCGTTAGCTGCTCTCGGCATGCATCGCCCACACATTAGCTAACCCATAACAGGCAATAATGTCCTAGGTGGCCATAATAAGTACAGTAAAAATAAGACCATCCTTAGAGCGCAGTATGTGGCGAGGCCCAACAGACAGATGCCTCAACATAACAGACTTCGTCGCTAGTATCCAGGAGATCATCCATCCACCTGGTGAGCTGGACCCCTCCATCCAATGGTCCTAAAATTGTGAAAATGAAAAAATATATTATTACTAGAAAAAATGTATTAAAAGAAAAAAACTTTTTTTTTCAATACATCAGCTGACAAAGACCGGGTGGGCAAGGGATCATATGAATAACCAGGGTTTGTATTAAACATTTAACTCCCCTGGTTTAACTGTTTGTAGTTTGAATATCCACTGGGATTCACGCTTCTTTAACATTTTAATACGGTTACCTCCCGTACGCGTGTCACGGCGAATAGGATATAAGATACACAGATAACAAAACAAACAAGTTTCTAGGCGAGAAGCTGGGGATAAGGTCACCTCCTAGCAAATCCCTAACAGCTTTCCCTATTCTGCTAAACCCACATTCAGACCCTGAAGGTGGGAATAATGTGTCCTCGTGCCTGGGCTGAAAATACCCTAGAATCCCTGACATGGTGAAAGGGAAAAAGGGGAAGCCTGCTCCCTCAGAACCTGGAGGGGACAGATGACACTCAAACAGCCTAGACAGCAAACCAAAGAAATCCGAAACCACTTATCTTATCTGAACAGGAACAGCCAATTCCTCCTTGCTTGCTTCCACTGCCTGACAGAAGCTATAACCCGCACGGTACACTGGGAGTGAGAATAATTTAAGCCCACGACCCCACCCAGTGCACCTGAAGGGAGGCGGATCTAGCACGACTCCAAAACAAACAAATGACTAGACACGTGCTGCTAATCTGGCAGACCTCCGCACATAGTCTGAGCAGGGCATGACAACGTGGTAATGGGATATGGTCGAGAATCATAAATTTAAGATCACTCTCACCATATCCCTGATCTACAAAATGATGAGAAACCGGTAAATCTTTTTGTTTTTTTCTTATGGAATATCGATGTTGATTTATCCGGGTTTTCAGGTCACATGTAGTTTCGCCCACATAAAGCAAATTGCATGGGCACCACAAAACATAAATGACGTAACATGAATCACAGGCCAAATAAAACTTCAAGAAGATAACAGGCAATAATGTCCTATGTGGCCGTAATAAGTACAGTAAAAATAATACCATCCTTAGAGCGCAGTATGTGGCGAGGCCTAAGACTAATCACTTTTAATTATCACTTATGAAATATGTTGGTTTTTTCAATACTGAAGTATATTGACAATTTTTTTACATTTCTCTATGTGCACAATGTTATTTATTACACAGCACTATGCTTTTTGAATGTATACACTGCTCCTTTTTAAGATATTTGACCATGTATATTTGATTGATACTTATCTATGCAAATATGTTGCGACCCTATAAATATGCACTTTGTACTGAGATGTATTGCTTGAAAATGGTCCCAGCAAGTGGACCGAAACGTTGCACGCATGGGTGAATAAAGGATCCCACTATTTTCACCTATTGGAAGTGCTGCGGTGTGTTTATTTTTTATCGATTTATCACTTTGGTTAAGTGAGATACCGCTGGCACCCCTTTTTACTGATTATCTTACTAGGTGTGCTGCCCTGATATTTTGTATATCCCTAGATGTTTAGATAGATATTTGAAGATACAGTAGAAAGACAGACACACAGCTATAAAGATGGAAAGATAGATAGATAGATAACCGATAGATAGATAGATATTTGAAGATAGATAGACAGACATTTAGTATTTGCTTTGACAATGCTAAATGTTTTACTTAGACATGTCAATAAAGCTTTATTGAATTGACAGACACATAGCTAGATAGATGTATAGATAGACAGATAACAGATTGATAGATAAAATAGGTAATAGATAAAATAGATAGATGGTTAGATAGATAGTATTTTATATTTTAGATAGATAGACAGACAGATGTATAGTTAAATAGATATATTTGAAGATAGACAGTTAGACACAGCTAGCTAGATAGATAGATAACAGATAAAATAGATAATAGATAAAATAGATAGATATTTGAAGATAGACAGTTAGACACATAGCTAGATAGATAACATATAAATAGATAAAATAGATAATAGATAAAATAGATGGCTCGATAGATAGATGTTTAGATAGATATTTGAAGATAGATAGAAAGTTAGACACATAACTAGATAGATAGATAACAGATGCACCCCGCAAACATTGGGGCCTTCATAGTCAGCCCACAATCGCACTTGTCTGATCACAACCAAACATCCCTATATATTAAGTCCACAAACAAACCACCAGGACAAATACCTCAGCAGGCCGGGCTCTTCACACTACCTCCATCTTATAAGTGGTCCAAGACATTGGCTCAGAAATATAAAGAGGTGCACAATAAACCAGAAATCCAAGGGATGCTCTACTACTTCAACAACAAGGGGTTTGAGATAAACCCAGGAGTCAATTAAGCTGTAAGAGATCTTAATAATATATTTCACACCATGGCAGAAATGGCTGACCTGAAAGAGTATAGCCATCTGAAGCAAAAAGAAGATAACCCCAACACTTGGTTTGATGAGGAGTATAGAGCTGTGCTTAAAATAAAAAGCATAGAGTTCCCAACAACACCAACCTGCGGGAAGTCTACGACAACGCAGAGGCAATACAAAACCCTCCTCAGAAGAAAAAAGCAAGAATATACCTAAACCAAACTTACACAGCTTCAAGATGCTCTCCAAGATAACTCCTTCTGGGAACTATGGAACCACCTGGGCACAAATGAGAAGAAAAACAACCTCCATATTCAGAACGGCAATATCTGGCTCCAGTATTTCAGAGACCTCTACAGAGACATCCCAAAAGAAGAACGTAACCCAGACAAAGAACAAATGAGGTCAAAACTGAAGAGCATGGAAGAGATACTTAAAGATTTCCAAAACCCGCTAGACTCACCCATAACACTGCAGGAGATATCAATCATAAGACGTAAGATAGCCAGTGGCACAGATAGCATCCTACCCGAAATGATTAAGTACATCCCACCAGCAATAAAGGCAGCCATAGCAAAACTGTACAACATTGTGCTAAGCGCTGACTACTTCCCCCAAGCCTGGAACCATGGTGTCATAACCCCAATATACAAGAGCGGGGACAGGTATGACCCAGCCAACTACTGAGGGATATGTGTCAGCAGCAATCTAGGGAAACTATTTAACAGTATCTTGAACCAGAGAATCCTTGGCTTTCTCATCCAGAACAATGTACTGAGTAAAAGCCAAGCAGGGTTCATGCCAAACCACCGCACCACAGACCACGTCTACACCCTTCACCGCCTCACCCAGAGCCATGTCCATAACACAAAGCAGGGAAAGATATACGCTTGTTTCGTGGACTTCAAAAAGGACTTTGACTCGGTGTGGCACCCAGGATTGCCCCTGAAGCTATTGGAGAGCGGAATAGGAGGAAAGACATATGATGTCATCAAAAGCTCCTATACTGAGAAACGATGCAGCGTGAATGTAAATGGGAAATGAACGGCTTACTTCCAGCAGAGCCGAGGAGTCAGACAGGGCTGCAGCCTCAGTCCAACTCTCTTTAACATTTACATCAACGAGTTGGCAGCGGCTCTGGAGTACTCCTCAACACGGGGTCTCATGCTCCATGACACTGAGGTGAAATTTCTCCTCAATGCGGATGACCTTCTCCTACTATCACCAACTGAGAAAAGTCTCCAAGACCAGGTAGTTCTTCTGGAGAAATTCAGCACCACATGAGCCCTTCCCATAAATTTAAAAAAGACCAACACTGTGGTGTTCCATAGAAGGAAAACAAAGTCATATCCCCTGAGGAAGCTAACGCGAAACGTGCGTCGGGGTGTCTGGGACCTTACCTGGTTAGTATACTTTACTATTTGCTTGTATCCTCTTATCGCCATATTTTGGATATGCACTTGGCACTTTATATACCATACTGTTGAATTCTGTTATATCTTACTACTGTTACACTGTTGTATATGTGATGGTATAGGTATTCGCTTGAGCATGTTTGTATGAGGACAGCAGTTTTATCATATTATTTCTCTGGGAATTGGGTTCCCCATTTTTTGTCCTGTGTATTTTAGCGCCTATGTCTATGTTATTATATGTATCAATAAAGGAGTTACTTATTTTCATACTACCTTTTTTTGTTGTGCACATTTAATTGGTGAGGTTTATAGTATAGCATTGTGCATGGCACTTTAGCTTTATACAACTATATCTAATAGGTGTAATGCCTAGAGAAAGCAGACTGTGCCAGCAGCACCACCTGGAAGCGGTGGAGGATGAGGCCCACTTCCTGATATACTGTCCCAAATACTTAGCATTGAGGGACATCCACTTTAGGAGACTCTCTGATCTACTCCCAGACTTCAGCTCCATGGAGGAGGAAGAGAAACTGCCCATCCTGCTGGGAGAGAAAGCGAAGACTGTGGAGATAGCAGCACAATATATCAGTGCCTGCCACAGAGGAGCTTGATATGCTATGGACTCCGATACCCTGACCCGGGGTGTGCCTGCACCCCTTCCCCCTCTGTCATGATACGCCATGGACTCCTATACACTGACTCCGGGTGTGTCCTAATTTCTCATCCCCCTATTTCCACCATGCTTTGGCAATACTAATGTATAATTTTAGACCTGCCAATAAAGCTTTATTGATTGATTGATAGATATTTGAAGATAGACAGTTAGACAGATATTTAACCGATAGATAAAATAGGTAATAGATAAAATAGATTGATGGGTCGATAGATAGAAAGATGGTTAGATAGATAGAGAGATGGTTAGATAGTATTTTATATTTTTGATAGCTACTATGGGCATTCACTCTGGTAGACAGGGTGTGCAGATGCAGTACAGAGGCAAATTACCAGCTCTTAAATCAAACTTCCGTGTTTATTCACACATAAAGCAAAAACAAAACGTCACTTTGCAGTCTTGGTGTTAGTTCACACACAATGGAAAATCCACTTAGCAAAAATTACTTTGTTGGCAGTTCTGCCTCCAGCAGTCCATTGCATGCTTTTTAGGGGGCACATTTCCCTTACAGATGGGTCTCAGCCCTCCAGCACGGCACAAGCCTCAGATCCCAGCACACACATCTCCTGAGCTCCACTGTCAGACTGAGGTACGTAATCCCCCTCACCTGGCAGTGCTGGCTGTTTTTTTAGGCCTGGCAAAACCCGGCCTGGACCATGGGGAGTAGTCACCCACCCAGCACTTTGACTACTCCCAATAAAAGCCGTCCCGGATGAGCTATACAGCCATACTAAGTGAAATTAAGTGTCAAACAGCAACTGCTGCTAACACATAAAAAACGTCTCTTACTCCACCGAGGCCAGAAACCTCGGTGACACGTACCTATCATCCCCGATGATTCCTTGTACCTTCTTACATACCTCCCCCCTTTGTTCAACCCTGAGGGGGTGACACATGCCATACAGTATACTCGGGACAGGGCATTCGCATTTCCCTGCAACTGGCCTGCCCTGTGTTCTACGGAGAACTTAAAGTTTTGTAAGTACAGGAATCACCTGGTGACTCGGGCATTTATTTCTTTGGCCTGTCTCATCCACTTGAGAGGGGAGTGGTCAGTCACCAGGCAGAATGTTCTCTCTAACAAATAATATCGGAGAGACTTAAGTGCCCACTTGATAGCCAGGCACTCTCTCTCCACTATACTGTACCTAGTCTCGGCTGGGGTGAGCTTGCGGCTTAGGAAGACAATGGGATGCTCCTCCCCGTTGACTTCCTGAGACAGTACAGCACCGAGGCCTTCTTCGGAGGCGTCTGTCTGCACTACGAATTCCCGCTTGAAGTTGGGCGTCAGCAAAACCGGGGACCCACACAGGGCTGACTTCAAAGTGGAGAAAGCCTCTTCCGCCCAGTCATTCCAATGAACCATCACTGACTTGCGTCCCTTAAATAACCCTGTCAATGGTGCGGCTACAGTAGCAAAGTGGGGAATAAATCTCATGTAATAGCCTATCTTTCCTAGGAATGACTTTACTTGTTTAGTAGTGACAGTTCTGAGCCAATTTCTTATCGCCTCTATTTTGTTTACTTGGGGTTTGATCACTCAGCGCCCAATGACATACCCCAGGTATTTATCTCATCTAACCCTATCGCACATTTTTTGGGGTTAGCGGTTAGTCCCGCCTTCCCGAAGGGAGTCCACTACAGCCTGCACTTTGGGTCGGTGACTTTCCCAATCGGTACTGTGGATGACAAAATCGTCCAGGTAAGCCGAAGCGTACCGACAATGTGGACGCAGCACAATGTCCATAAGCTGTTGAAAAGTGGTGGGAGCACCATGCAGACCAAAGGGTAGCACCTTGTACTGATACAGCCCTTCAGGTGTGATGAAGGCAGTTTTCTCTTTGGCAGCCTCCCTTAAGGGCACCTGCCAGTACCCTTTCATGAGGTCCAAAATAGAAAAATACCAGGCTTGTCCTAACCTCTCGATAAGCTCATCCACCCGGGGCATGGAATACGCATCGAATTTAGAAATCTCGTTCAGTTTACGAAAATCGTTACAGAACCGGAGGGTTCCGTCCGGTTTGGGTATTAGCACTATAGGACTAGCCTACTCATTTTTAAACTCCTCAATGACGTCTAGCCTCAGCATCATTTGCACTTCCTCTGAGATGGTTTATTGCCGAGCCTCAGGTACCCAATATTGTTTTAGCCAGACTTTCGCCTGAGGCTTAGTGACCATGTCATGCCGAATTGTGGAAGTGCATCCAGGGAGATCCAAAAACACATCCGTGTTCCGGCTAATAAACTCCCTGGCCTCCTGAGCCTGCTTAGGAGAGGCTGTCAGCAATTCTTACTGTGGTAGCCGCTTCCCTTGCTTTAGACAGAGGCGCCGAAACTGATTCCCCTAAAAAACCTGGCCGCGGGCTGTCTTCAGTACAGGTTTCCCTATCTTTCCACGGTTTGAGTAGATTCACATGGTACACCTGCTCTGGCTTTCGCCTCCCTGGCTGGTGTACCTTGTAATTTACCTCTCCAATTATTTCAAGTACCTCGTAGGGACCCTGCCAACTGGCCAGGAACTTATTGTCCACAGTCGGCACCAGAACCAAAACCCGATCATCCGGGTTAACGATCTGGACCCGAGCTTGCTGATTATAGATCCGACTCTGGGCTCGCTGAGCTGCCTCCATATGCTCCCTGACAAGAGGAAAAACGGTCTCTATCCTCTGTTGCATCTTGGTAACATTCTCAAGGACACCTCTATGCGGAGTGGGTTGCTTTTTCCACGCCTCTTTGGCTACTTCCAACAAACCGCGAGAGTGTCTGCCATATAGCAATTCGAAGGGCGAGACCCAGTCGAGGCCTGGGGCACCTATCGCACTGCGAACATAAGATAGGGCAGAAGAAGGTTCCAGTCCTTCCCATCTTTAGACACTATCCTTTTTAACATGGTTTTTAATGTTTTATTAAACTTTTCAATCAGACCGTGCATTTGCAGATGGTAAATGGACATCAGTAACTGTTTGATATGCAGCAACTTGCAGAGCTCCCTCATGACCATAGACATAAAAGGGATCCCCTGGTCAGTCAGAACTTCTTTAGGTAGCCCTACTCGGGAGAACATTTCCATTAGCTCCTTAGCTATCAGTTTAGCTGTTGTATGTTGCAGTGGCACTGCCTCCGGGTACCGATTGGCGTAATCTAGGACGACCAGGATACTGGGCCTATGAGGACTTGCTCAAACGGTACCTCGATGATCGGGAGAGGTACCAAGGGACTGTGGAAAAGGTGCTGGGGGCTAGTTGCTTGGCAGGTCTGGCAAGACTTACATAATTCGTCCACCTCTCTAAACACACTGGTCTAGTAAAACCGTTGTAGTATCCGGTCCTGTGTTTTCTGCATTCCCAGATGCCCCCCAAAAACATGTTGATGGGCTAATTCTAACACGAGTTTGCGATAAGCCTGGGGCACCACTAACTGTTCAATATGTTCACCCCGCAGTTTGTTTACCTAATACAACATATACTGATGAACCACAAAACGGGGAAACACAGACTCTGCCCCTGGTTGCTGTGGTTCACCATCTCCTATTAATACATTTTCCCAAGCTCGGGATATACAGTACAGACCAAAAGTTTGGACACACCTTCTCATTCAAAGAGTTTTCTTTATTTTCATGACTATGAAGGCATCAAAACTATGAATTAACACATGTAGACTTATATACATAACAAACAAGTGTAAAACAACTGAAAATATGTCATATTCTAGGTTCTTCAAAGTTGCCACCTTTTGCTTTGATTACTGCTTTGCACTCTCTTGGCATTCTCTTGATGAGCTTCAAGAGGTAGTCCCCGAAATGGTCTTCCAACAGTCTTGAAGGAGTTCCCAGAGATGCTTAGCACTTGTTGGCCCTTTTGCCTTCACTCTGCGGTCCAGCTCACCCCAAACCATCTCGATTGGATTCAGGTCCGGTGACTGTGGAGGCCAGGTCATCTGGCGCAGCACCCCATCACTCTCCTTCATGGTCAAATAGCCCTTACTTTCAAAGTTTTCCCAATTTTTCGGCTGACTGACTGACCTTCATTTCTTAAAGTAATGATGGCCACTCATTTTTCTTTACTTAGCTGCTTTTTTCTTGCCATAATACAAATTCTAACAGTCTATTCAGTAGGACTATCAGCTGTGTATCCACCTGACTTCTCCTAAACGCAACTGATGGTCCCAACCCCATTTATAAGGCAAGAAATCCCACTTATTAAACCTGACAGGGCACACCTGTGAAGTAAAAACCATTTCAGGGGACTACCTCTTGAAGCTCATCAAGAGAATGCCAAGAGTGTGCAAAGCAGTAATCAAAGCAAAAGGTGGCTACTTTGAAGAACCTAGAATATGACATATTTTCAGTTGTTTCACACTTGTTTGTTATGTATATAATTCAACATGTGTTAATTCATAGTTTTGATACCTTCAGTGTGAATCTACAATTTTCATAGTCATGAAAATAAAGAAAACTCTTTGAATGAGAAGGTGTGTCCAAACTTTTGGTCTGTACTGTAGTTGGGTCTCGGTGTTGTGCAGTACCAAAATTATCCCCAGAGACATTAAGGTCGGCCAGCTCAGGCCCTGGCGGCAAGTCCTCTACATCTCCCACCATTACATTCAGTGAGGTTTTCCCCCCTCTTCCACCGAAGTGGCGGTCACCCCTACCGCTGGCCTCTCGGCCCCGGGTTCCCAGGGTTCTGGCCTTCCCCTGGAGCCAGGCCACTCTGATGTGGTTACCCCTGTCTCATAGGTATCAGTCACTCTTGTAGCAGGCCACAGTGCCGGGAAGCCCGGGAAGTGTCTCCCTATTATAAGTTTGTGGTGTAAATTTGTGGCAACTGCCACTTCGTGAGTCCATCTGCCAGCCCCTGTGGTTAGAGACACCAGGGCAGTGGGATAGTCTTTTAAGTTTCCATGGATGCACATGACCCCCTTCCGGCCAGTATACTCCGTGGACCATACCAGGGGAGCCCTTTCTAGGGACACCAGACTCCCTGAGTCCAGCAGAGCCTTCGCTGGAGTGTCTCCCACTTCCACCAGGCACATGCGGTTTAGAGTTTCTAGGGTACCTGCTGCACACAGCTTCCTGGCATATAAATATAATGACTGACTTAGCCATATTTAGTATCCATGGGTTCCACCTAATGTGCACAGTCAGCTCTTACATGGCCAGGATCTATAGCAGACTATCGGAGCCAGGTTCGTAGGGGGTACATCCCGGGTGGGTTTGGTTGGTACAAGTCGCCGGGTCTAGGATAGAGATTTACGGGGTTTGACTCTTCCCCCCCCAAAGAACCCCCCGTAAGATTTTTAGTAGCCTCGTAGCGCTCCACCAGGTCCACCATTTCCAGGGCATTGCCAGGAGACACCTAGCCGATCCAGTGCTGGAGAGGGGGTGGCAGAGCCCTCCAGAACATATCAGCCAATAGTCTATCCAGCATAGCCGTGGGACTCAGCACATCAGGCTGTAGCCACTTTTGAAAGAGGTGGAATAAGTCCAAATACTGGGGTCTCACAGGCTCCGCCGACTTAACCCCCACTGATGTACCTTCTGGGCCCGGACCAACACATTCACTCCCAGTCTTGCCAAAATCTCACCCTTTACTTTTTGGTAGTCGGCCGATTGATCGTCCGGCAAGTCGAAATAAGGTACACTTGCTGGGAAATGGATGCCAGGAATAGAGTGACGACTTCAGCCCACTGGTCTCGGGGTAACTTCTCCCTGATAGCCACTTTCTCATACATCGCCAGGTAGGTTTCGATGTCGTCTGCGGGGGTCATCTTAGGAATCTCGGCATGGACTGTTTTCCCGGCATCGTGGACTTTCGACTTTCGGGGATGTTCCTGCTGTCTGCAAAGCCATCACATGTTGTAGCAGCAACTGGTTTGTCTCTTGCTGCTGCTTATTAGCCTCCATGAGGGCCTTCACAACAGTCTCCATTTTGTCGTGAGGCACTGCTTGTAATACAGCTGGTTTAATGTACGACATAAAACTGTGCTTGGAAAAATGCAGAACCCAAAAATATTGGCATTCACGCCAGCCTCACTGCTCTTGCCCGCATCCTCCACTAATTGTGGGGATTCGGTCTGGTAGACAGGGTGTGCGGACGCAGTACAGAGATATATAGATGGATAGATAGATAACAGATAGAAACCATTGATAGATAGATGTTTGAATATAGATAGACAGACACATAGCTAGATAGATAGATAGATATATAGATAATATATAGATAAAATAGGTAATAGATAAAATAGATAGATGGTTGGATAGATAGATGGTTGGATAGATAGTGTGAGGCAGTGACAGTCCTCATAGCTGCTAGGGGAGATTTATGGCAGGAGTTTCCATGTCTTCCCCGTCAGTCATCAGGTCTGAGGCAGCACCAAAGTGACACAATCAGTCTGGGATAAGATCCCAGCCCAGACTGTCAGTCAAAGAGAGAGAGTCTTTGTGAAATAGGGTCCTGCTGTAGGCTCTGTACGAGTGGTCTCAGCTGGACTGGCTGAGGGGCCACGGGGCTAGGTGCTAGCCGGGACGTTGGGGGACGCCGCGACGCCTGGGAACAAGGGTCACGAGGTCAAAGTCGGGAGGACTATTGGGCCACAATCCCCCAAAAGTGTTGAAGGATCACCTGGACTGATTGGCTGGAAAAGCCGCATGTGATGACCGTGTGTGAACGGTACTTTAGGTGAGTCAGGGATATAACTGTGTTTAGGAAGAGCCCAAATAGGAAAGGTGTTTATTTATTATTATTTTGTTCTATTTTTGCTGGGGTGCCACAATAAATGCATTGTTTGGTCCTTGAACCTGGTGTCCTGAAGATAACTGTGAGTATGACCGCCGAAACAAGAGCTAATCCCTCACGATAGATGGTTAGATAGATAGTATTTTATATTTTTAATAGACAGTGAGATAGATAGCTACATAGATAGATAGATAAAGTCAAAGCGGCTGGGCAGCACTACAAACAATAGTAGACCAAAGTAGAAAAAGAGATGCCAGCAGCTGTGGCGGTAATCCTCCCATTAAACCATAAATAAATAGGAAATTCCATAGCACTTCCCAAAAATAGATATGTGTTTATTTCACCAGATGCAACGTTTCGGTTCTCCCTCTGGAACCTTTCACTGCTTGAGAAAGGTTCCAGAGGGAGAACCAAAGCGTTGCATCTGGTGAAATAAACACGTATCTATTTTTGGGAAGTGCCGTGGAATTTCCTTTTTTATAAATGTATAGTTAGATACATAAATAGATAGATGGATAGATAACAGATAGATAAAATAGATAGATAGATAGGTAACATAAATAGATAATAGATCAAATAGATGGCTCAATAGATAGATAGATTGTAAGATGTTTAGATTGATAGATATTTGAAAATAGATAGATATTTGAAAGTAGATAGAAAGTTAGACACATAGCTAGATAGCTGGATAGATAGATAACATATAAATAGATAAATTAGATAACAGATAAAATAGATAAATGGCTCAATATTTAAAAATGTTATATTTATATTCTCTATATTTATATATATTTATTGATTTTATATATTTTTATATTTATATCTGTATATTTTTGATAGCTAGATAATTGGATGGATGGATACATAAATAGATAGCATATTTTATATTTTTTGATAGACAGTAGATAAAATAGAAATAATTTTATTAAATACGCTAGTATATAAAGTTTTTAGATTTATATTTTGTATATTTATATAGATTTATAGTTTTTATATATTTTTATATTTATCTCTATATTTTTGATAGCTAGAGCTTAATAAGCGGTTAATACAAGCTTAATAAAAGTTTAATATCATTTTATTTTAAACACATTAAAACTTAATTCAATTACAGAAAGTCAAGCTATTTTTAAAACTCAATTGAGTTGTAGCCTGAATATACCATATTAGGATGTGTCTGGACTGTCTGACAGAATAAGGGGCGTGGCTGTGGGCAGAGTGGGCGGGGTTATGATCTGGAAAAGGGTCATGGTCACCTGTCACTTTGAGTTTCACAAGAACAGTAGCGTTATACTACTAACTAATAAACGATAAATAAATAAATATACTTAAATCTATCCAAATAGGTTATATTAGACAACTCACTGTTTGTTCAACTCATAGGTCACAAGTTTTTCCAGAAGCCAAACCAAAATTAGAGATTTTTTGAAGTTTATACATTGCACTGATAGATTCCTTTAAAATGGACATAACTAAGAGGAAACAATTTGTTACTTTACTTTTTTTTGTATTACCCCATCTTTTCACTGTACCTGTTGGCTGGAGTTACTTTGAATATTTTTTGAGCTTTGATTCCGGGCAGTATCTAAACAGCATCAACACCATTCTGTTATGCATTGGATTTTATTGTGCATATCTTTGTAAGAGCACATTTATGTACACCTTCACTTTAATAGAAATCTTACTGGCAGTATATTTAGGTAGACTCTTGACTCTTACAAAATAATGCAGACCCATGTTAATGTTGACACTCGCCTTCAGAAAACCTCAAACGGGGAGGGATAATTGGGCACAATTTGCCCATTTTCACTTACTGTTTTACTCACTTTTGTTGCCAGTGGTTTAGACATTAATGGCTGTGTGTTGAGTTCTTTTAAGGGCACACCAAATTTACACTGTTATACAAGCTGTACACTGACTACTTTACATTGCATCAAAGTGTCAGATCTTCAGTGCTGTCCCATGAAAAGACATAATAAAATATTTGCAAAAATTTGCAGGGTGAATACTGTATTTTGAAAAATGCTGTCAATTAGACTGCACTGTTTAGTAACGTCCTCAAGTTTGCCAACCATTGAAATCCATGTATGTAGGCATGCGCATTGGAAAATTTCCAAATTACGCACTGGATTGTGATATACACCGTAGCCACACAATCAGAGAGTAAACTGTGGGACTCTGACATGATGTTCTAATAAAAAAAAAAAGTGTTGCTTATCTCAGATTCTTTTCACTCATATTTTCCTTTCCATTTTACTTCTCTATTTTATTTTTTTAATTTTATCTTAAAGGGTTGTCTCACTTCAGCAAATAGCATTTATCATGTAGAGAAAGTTAATACAAGGCACTTACTAATGTATTGTGCCTGTCCTTTGCTGGCTTGATTCATTTTTTTCATTACATTATACAGGTGAAACTTGAAAAATTGAAAAAAACATTTATTTTAGTAATGCAACTTAACCACCTCAGCTCCCCTAGCTTAAACACCCTTAATGACCAGGCCACTTTTTACACTTCTGCACTACACTACTTTCACCGTTTATTGCTCGGTCATGCAACTTACCACCCAAATGAATTTTACCTCCTTTTCTTCTCACTAATAGAGCTTTCATTTGGTGTTATTTCATTGCTGCTGACATTTTAACTTTTTTTGTTATTAATCGAAATTTACAGATTTTTTTTTTTGGCCAAAAAATGACATTTTTCACTTTCAGTTGTAAATTTTTTTTTTAAAAACGACATCCATATCTAAATTTTTCTCTAAACTTATTGTTCTACATGGCCTTGATAAAAAAAAATGTTTGGGTAAAAAAAAAAATGGTTTGGGTAAAAGTTATAGCGTTTACAAACTATGGTACAAAAATGTGAATTTCCGCTTTTTGAAGCAGCTCTGACTTTCTGAGCACCTGTCATGTTTCTTGAGGTTCTACAATGCCCAGACAGTAGAAAAACCCCACAAATGACCCCATTTCGGAAAGTAGACACCCTAAGGTATTCGCTGATGGGCATAGTGCGTTAATAGAACTTTTTATTTTTTGTCTCAAGTTAGCGGAAAATGATTTTTTTTTTCTTTCCTTTCTCATATTCCACTAACTTGTGACAAAAAATAAAAACTTCCATGAACTCACTATGCCCATCACGAAATACCTTGGGGTGTCTACTTTCAAAAATGGGGTCACTTGTGGGGTAATTATACTGCCCTGGAATTTTAGGGGCCCTAATGCGTGAGAAGTAGTTTGAAATCAAAATGTGTAAAAAATGCCCTGTGAAATCCGAAAGGTGCTCTTTGGAATGTGGGCCCATTTGCCCACCTAGGCTGCAAAAAAGTGTCACACATCTGGTATCGCCGTACTCAGGAGAAGTTGGGCAATGTGTTTTGGGGTGTCTTTTTACATATACCCATGCTGGGTGAGAGAAATATCTCGGCAAAAGACAACTTTTCCCATTTTTTTTTTATACAAAGTTGGCATTTGACCAAGATATTTATCTCACCCAGCATGGGTATATGTAAAATGCACCCCAAAACACATTCCCCAACTTCTCCTGAGTACGGCGATACCAGATGTGTGACACTTTTTTGCAGCCTAGATGTGCAAAGGGGCCCAAATTTCTTCTAGGAGGGCATTTTTAGACATTTGGATCCCATACTTCTTCTCACGCTTTAGGGCCCCTAAAATGCCAGGGCAGTATAAATACCCCACATGTGACCCCATTTTGGAAAGAAGACACCCCAAGGTATTCAATGAGGGGCATGGCGAGTTCATAGATTTTTATTTTTTTTGCCACAAGTTAGCGGAAATTGATTTTATTTAGTTTTTTCTCACAAAGTCTCCATTTCCGCTAACTTGGGACAAAAATTTCAATCTTTCATGGACTCAATATGCCCCTCAGCGAATACCTTGGGGTGTCTTCTTTCCGAAATGGAGTCATTTGTTGGGTGTTTGTACTGACCTGGCATTTGAGGGTCTCCGCAATCATTACATGTATGGCCAGCATTAGGAGTTTCTGCTATTCTCCTTATATTGAGCATACGGGTAATGATATATATTTTTTTCAGTTCAGCCTTTGGGCTGGAAAAAAAAATGAACGGCACAGATTTCTTCATTCGCATCGATCAATGTGGATGAAAAAATCTCTGCCAAAAAAAAAAAGAGGGGAAAGGCGTCTGCCAGGACATAGGAGCTCCGCCCAACATCCATACCCACTTAGCCTGTATGCCCTGGCAAACCCGATTTCTCCATTCACATCAATCGATGTGGATGAATAAATCATTGCCAGGATTTATTTTTTATTTTTTATATACAAAGTGTTTGCCAAAGCATATGAACACCGCCGCCCCCTCAGCTCATATGCCTCGGCAAACGTATCTTTTACTGCAGAGGAGAAATCTCGTTTTGCAGCGCCGCATACACCGACTTTTGTGTAATCTGACAGCAGCGCAATGCTTCTGTCAGAATGCACATCAGTGCTGCAGCTAGTCGATCGGTTGGTCCACCTGGAAGATAAAAAAAAAAAAAGAAAAAACCATGCCACAATGCAATAAATTTATTAACTTTATAATAACATTTGAACGGAACATATAAACTTTATTTAACTTTTTTGCTTACCGTTTTTTTTTTTTTTTTTTACCTTTATAGGACAAACCTCTCCTTCCCCATGGGACAATGTGCAAAGCGCAAATCGCCCAAAGATGTAGACACTATGTACATTATGCACTTTGTCCCAGGTGAAAGGAGAGGTTTGCAGCAGCTGTGAGTGAAAGGGCCCTAATAGCCCTTTGTGCCTGTCCTGTGAGATGCAATCCCTATGCTAAGTGTACCTGTGTGTGCTACTTCCGGAAACACTCCCCAAAGCATAGGGCAGGGTGGTCAGGGCAGTCAGGACAGAAATAGCGGGTGTCACGCCTTATTCCACTCCTGCTACAGACACAACATCTTTTTCGGGGTGACGGTTGGGTTGAGGTACCAGCAACGACATTGGGGAAATGTCGCTCGTGTAGACGGCTCACTACACTGGTGGTTGGGGCCACGGAACCTCCTGGATATAGGAGGTTCTCGATGATCTCTTCCTGAAATTTGAGGAAGGATCCTGTTCTCCCAGCCTTACTGTAGAGAACAAAACTATTATAGGTAGCCAATTGAATCAAATATACAGACACCTTCTTATACCAGTGTCTGGTGCGTCGGGAAACTAAATAAGGAGCCAACATCTGGTCATTGAAGTCCACCCCTCCCATGAGCGCATTATAGTTGTGGACTGAGAGGGGCTTTTCAATGACACTGGTTGCCCGTTCTATTTGTATTGTCGTGTCTGCGTGAATGGAGGAGAGCATGTAAACGTCACGCTTGTCTCTCCATTTCACCGCGAGCAGTTCTTGGTTACACAAGGCAGCCCTCTCCCCCCTTGCAAGACGGGTGGTAACAAGTCGTTGGGGGAAGCCCCGGCGACTAGGTCACGCGGAGCCAAAGCAGCCAATCTGTTCTAGGAACAAATGCCTGAAGAGGGGCACACTTGTGTAAAATTTGTCCACATAAAGATGGTACCCCTTGCCAAATAAGGGTGACACCAAGTCACAGACTGTCTTCCCACTGCTCCCCAGGTAGTCAGGGCAACCGACCGGCTCCAGGGTCTGATCTTTTCCCTCATAGATCCGAAATTTGTGGGTATAGCCTGTGGCCCTTTCACAGAGCTTATACAATTTGACCCCATACCGGGAGCGCTTGCTTGGGATGTATTGTTTAAAGCCAAGGCGCCTGGTAAAATGTATAAGGGACTCGTCTACTCAGATGTTTTGCTCAGGGGTATACAAATCTGCAAATTTGTTGTTGAAGTGGTCTATGAGGGGCCGAATTTTGTGGAGCCAGTCAAAAGCTGGGTGGCCTCTGGGACGGGAGGTGGTGTTGTCGCTAAAGTGCAGGAAACGCAGGATGGCCTCAAATCATGCCCTGGACATAGCAGCAGAGAACATGGGCATGTGATGAATTGGGTTCGTGGACCAATATGACCGCAATTCATGCTTTTTGGTTAGACCCATGTTGAGGAGAAGGCCCAGAAAAAAAATTGAAGTCGGAAACCTGGACTGGTTTCCACCGGAAATGCTGGGCATAATAGCTTCCCGGGTTGGCGGCTATAAATTCAGTGGCATACCGATTTGTTTCTGCCACAACTAAGTCCAAGAGCTCCGCAGTCAAGAACAACTCAAAAAATCCCAGTGCCGAACCGATCTGAGCTGTCTCAACCCGAACTCCAGACTGGGGGGTGAAAGGGGGAACTACAGGTGCGGCTGAAGTTGGGGACTGCCAATCAGGGTTTGCCAGCACCTCAGGGACTCTAGGGGCTCTACGGGCCTGTCTGTGCGGTGGCTGCAACGGGGTAACTATTGCACGTGCCACCATACCAGCTTCAACTGCCCTTCTGGTGCTCGCCACTTCACCATGTTGTACGGCAGTGCTGGTACTAGGTCCAGGGAGGGCTGCGCTGCTGGTGTATGCTTCACCACGTAATCCGACAGCGCCAGCCCCACTCTGCTGCCCTTGAAGCGGATCCTGCGCAACCTGTGGTCTAGCAACAAGGGGCTGGGTACGCCTGGTGCTATCAGGGACCTCAACCTCCTCGTCCGAACTTTGGGTCAGACTGCCACTGCTTTCTACAGGTTCATATTCTGACCCGCTAGATTCGTCATCGGTTCCCATTCCTCATCCGACTGGGTCAGAATCCTGCAGGCCTCTTCAGAAGAATACCCCCTGTTTGACATTTGGACTACTAAATTTAGGGGTATTCCCTGAGAATACCCAAGAAAAAAAGCAAGCCTGTCTTACAAATGGGAGGCTAGCGAAGTACCGGAGGCCGCTGCGATTGATAAAAAATATCAAAACTGATTTTTTTTATCGCCGCAGAGCTTGTAAAGTGATTGTGCAGTGATCAAAAAAATTAATACATTTTGTCACTGCGGCGGGGCGGGCGTGGGTGAACGCACGTGTGGGCGACCGATCAGGCCTGATCGGGCAAACACTGCGTTTTGGGTGGAGGGCGAGCTAAGGTGACACTAATACTATTATAGATCTGACTGTGATCAGTTTTGATCACTTACAGATACTATAAAAGTACAAATGCTGATTAGCGATACGCTAATCAGCGAATCAGTGACTGCAGTGCGGTGGGCTGGGCGCTAAACGATCGCTAACTACCTAACCAAGGGACCTAAACTATCCTAAAACCTAACCTCAATACCAGTGGGAAAAAAAAGTGACAGTTTACACTGATCACTTTTTTCCCTTTCACTAGGTGATTGACAGGGGTGATCAAGGGGTTAATTGGGGTGATGGGGGGTGATCTGGGGGCTAAGTGTGCTGTTTGGTGTACTCACTGTGATGTCTGCTCCTCTGCTGGATCCAACCGACCAAAAGGACCAGCAGAGGAGCAGAGAAGCCATTTAACACCTTATATTTATAAATATAAGGTGTTAGATGGCTTGTGATTCGTTTTTTTGAAAATCATCAACCTGCCAGCCACGATCATTGGCTGGCAGGTTGCGCGGGCTGGCTTTGAGCGAAATCTTGCGTCTCGCGAGATGACGCGTATATGCGTGACTCTGCCTGGAGCTGCCGCCTCCGGAACTCGATCCTGCGTTAGGCGGTCCGGAGGCGGTTAAAAGCTGAAACTAACAAATGAGATAGGCTCATTACATGCAAAGCGAGATATTTCTAGCCTTTATTTGTTATAACTTGGATGATTATGGCTTATAGCTTACGAATCCCAAAGTCACAATCTCTCCCTCTTTGCTCAGGGGATATGGATTAATTAGCTGACGAGAGTGTGACACTTTGAGCCTAGAATATTGAACCTTTTCACAATATTAAAATTTTAAGTTGCAATAATACAACTCCTTTTAAGTTGCATTACTGAAATAAATGAACTTTTGCACGATATTCTAATTTTTAGAGTTTCACCTGTACACTTACCGTTTCCAGGAGTTATGATCATCTTGCAGTCCAGCAGTGGTGGCTGTGCTTGCTCTTTATAGGAGAAACTGCCTATCTTCTCTCTGGTGGCCGGGCCTGCAGGAGTGCACATTTTTCTGTGTTTTTTCCTATAGCGTGCAAGCATGGCTTCTGCATCCTGCTGTTCAGGAAGTGTGACATCCTGTCAGTATGCATGTTACTGCTGAAGGCCAATCAATGGCTTAAGTTGTCACATGCCATTCCTGGCACATCACCACTGAGGCCAGCAGTAATGTACGTGTTCATTGGACGTCAAAACTTCCAGTCTGATAAGGACCAGAAGCCGTAGAGACAGGAGCTCAGCACTGAACCTGGAACACTTGGAATAGCCACCAGGAAATTAGCTTTTATTCTTGGACAAATTGTTTGAGCATTCCACCATACATGTACTGCACTATGATGATCAAGAGGGCACCATTAGAGGGGTCTGACTGTTACTAACAGCCCCCTGCAATGTGATTGTGGGGTGCCGATGGTTGCCTTGGCACCAGGAAGTCTTATAAAAGCCTTGGGCCTGCTCCATGCTGGGTCTCATTGGCAACTGACATATTAAGTGCAGTACAATGCAGCTTGTATTGTACTGCATCGAAACAGGTATCAGACCCTCAAAAGTTGGTTACATAGTGTTACTAAAATAAAAAATATAAACTAGTGTGCCTTCCCTGAGGCTGATGCCAGCACAGGGAAGGAACACTATGACGACACTACGCATGCGCTAGCTCGTGCATCGCGAGATTACGATGCTCAAGGCTTTCTGACGTCGGGGAGCAAGGAAGAGATTCTGAGGACGTGTGGCGGTGCTGGGCTCCTTCACACTGGACTCATCTCATGTACAGGACACATCTCAGGGTAATTTGCATAGGGATCAAATCGGTTTTTTTTACACAATAAAAGTACACAGAGCTATGGGGACTGGGTATTGCAGATGTGCTAGCGGCCATCTAGCAACCCATATCCTCAGCTCTATACACCAAATCCCGGTGACAGGTTTGTTTGCTGTTAACACTTGCTATGTTACAGGAAAAATAGATCAAAATGGGAAATTGGCACAAAAAAAATGAAATTTTGAAATCAGTCATGAATAATTTGAGGGATTTAGTTTCTAAAGTGGGGTCATTTATTGGTGGTTTCTAATATGTATGTCCCTCAAAGTTACTTTAGAACTGAATTGGTCCTTAGAAGTTTAGAAGCAAATTTTAACATCCTAAAAAAATATTAAATTACATTTACAAACTGATGCCAACATAAAGTAGACATATGGGGAATGTTAATTTAGAACTATTTCAATATCTATCTTAAAACCAGAAAAATTCAAATGTAGAAAAATGAGAATTTTTCTACATTTTCCATAAATTTTAGATTTTTTAAATAAGTAATGGTAATACAGGGCTTGACAAATTTCCTTGGAATCTAGGAGCCAGCTAAAAAAGTTAGGAGCCAGGCGGAGACGCGTCATAAAATCTATATTGCGATATAACTTTAAGCATGTATATCGCAATATATTGTTTTCTATATTGAAGGGGGGGGGGGTGTTTAAACTTTTTTTTTTTTTTACTTTATTTAATAACTATTAGCCTTCTTAAGGGCTAGAACCCTTGTCATATTCACCCTAATAGAGCTCTATTAGGGTGAATAGGACTTTACACTCTCCCTGCTGCCCTGTGCATAGTACACACAGCAGGGAGCTTACCATGGCAGCCAGCCTCTGATCAGCCCCTCCAGCCTCTGATCAGCCCCTCCCCCCTCCCTCTGATCAGCCCCTCCAGCCTCCCTCTGATCAGCCCCTCCAGCCTCCCTCTGATCAGCCCCTCCAGCCTCCCTCTGATCAGCCCCTCCAGCCTCCCTCTGATCAGCCCCTCCAGCCTCCCTCTGATCAGCCCCTCCAGCCTCCCTCTGATCAGCCCCTCCAGCCTCCCTCTGATCAGCCCCTCCAGCCTCCCTCTTCCAGCCCCTCCAGCCTCCCTCTTCCAGCCTCCCTCTGATCAGCCCCTCCAGCCTCCCTCTGATCAGCCCCTCCAGCCTCCCTCTGATCAGCCCCTCCAGCCTCCCTCTGATCAGCCCCTCCAGCCTCCCTCTGATCAGCCCCTCCAGCCTCCCTCTGATCAGCCCCTCCAGCCTCCCTCTGATCAGCCCCTCCAGCCTCCCTCTTATCAGCCCCTCCAGCCTCCCTCTTATCTGCTCCTCCAGCCTCCCTCTTATCAGCCCCTCCAGCCGCTACTGAAGTCCTGGCTGCGATGGTATGTTAGTAAGCAGCATTATACTCACGTGCGCCGTGATCGCCGGGAGCTCCTTCTTCTCATAGGTCTGTGCGGCGCATTGCTAATGCTATAAGCATTAGCAATGAGCCGCACAGACAGAAGGAGTGACTGGCGGCCACGGCGCACGTGAGTATAATGCTGCTTACTAACATACCATCGCAGCCAGGACTTCAGTAGCGTGACTCCTGGCTGCCATGGTAACCGATCGGAGCCCCAGCATTACACTGCTGGGACTCCGATCGGAACTGCCCACTGCCCACCGATGCAGAGAGTCGAGACTGAAGAATCCGGCACCCGACCTCTGACAGGACGCTGTGATCCGCGCGAATAACCCCTCAACTGAGGGGTTAATCGCGCGGATCACAGCGTGCAGTCATAGGGGCCGGGATATGGCCGGCACATTCATTGGTGGCGCAGTGGCTACAGTCCCTCCCCTCCTCCTCCTACTCTGTTCTTAGTGGTCAGCGGCAGCCGCGCAGTGGGGAGGGAGGGACTCCTCTCCTTCTCCACTGTGCCGGCTCAGGAAACCATGGTGCGCGCCGAGAGCGCATCTTTGAAAACGGGCTGACAAATACCCAAGCGCCAGGACCAAATTCCTAGTCGCCATGGCGACCTGGCGCCCGGGATTTGTCGAGCCCTGTGGTAATACATATCAACCCAAATTTACCACTAACACAAAGTACAATGTATCACAAGAGAACAGTGTCAGAATTGCTTGAATAAGTAAAAACATTCTAAAGTATTACCACATAAAGTGGCATGTCAGATTAGCAAAATTACACTTAGTCCATAAACTGGAAACTGGGGTAATTTGCATGAATCTTTTAGGATGCTTACAAAAAGGATTGTGGGTTACTTCCCAAAGTATTGGTAATTTTTTTTTTTATATTTGATAGAGTTAGGGTACTTTCACACTAGCGTTTTTTGATTCCGGCAGGCAGTTTGTTCAAAGTTTATATTTACACTGTTTAGACAAAAAAAACTTGTACATATATGGTATCATTGTAATCGCACTGACCCAGAGAATGACGGGCACACGTCAGTTTTGCCTTAAATGGAATGACTTGGGAACAAAACCCATAAAACGGTGGTGGAATTGTTTTTCTTTTCCAATTCCATCCCATTCGAATTTTTTTTACCGCTTCCCACTACATTGTATGCCATATTAAATGGTGGCATTAGAAAATACAACTAATCCCACAAAAAATAAGCCATCATACAGCTATGTTAACCGAAAAATAAAAAAAGTTATGGCTCAAGATAGATAGGGAAGAAAAATGAAAACGCAAAAATGAAAAAAAACAGCCGGTGTCCTAAGGGTTAATTAAATGCAATAACAAAATATTTCAGATCTAGGTGCTGGTTTAAAAACTGTAGAATATTTTTCTTGGGACAACCCCTTAACCCCTTAGGGACCGGGCTCATTTTCACCTTAAAGACCAGGCCATTTTTTGCAAATCTGACCATTGTCACTTTATGTGGTGATAACTTTCAAACGCTTTGACTTATCCAGGCCATTGTGAGATCGTTTTTTCGTCACATATTGTACTTCATGACACTGGTAAAATGGAGTCAAAAAAATTCATTTTTATTTATAAAAAATACCAAATTTACCCAAAATTTGGAAACATTTGCAAATTTCCAAGTTTCAATTTCTCTACTTCTATAATACATAGTAATACCACCAAAAATGGTTATTAATTTACATTCCCCATATGTCTACTTCATGTTTGGATCATTTTGGGAATGCCATTTTATTTTTTGGGGACGTTACAAGGCTTAGAAGCCAAAAACCCACTTTTTAAGGACAAGTTCAGGTCTGAAGTCACTTTGTGGAGCTTACATAATAGAAACCACCCAAAAATTACCCCATTCTAGAAACTACTCCCCTCAAGGTTTTCAAAACTGATTTTACAAACTTTGTTAACCCTTTAGGTGTTCCACAAGAATTAATGGAAAATAGAGATACAATTTAAAAATTTCACTTGGCACATGGCAGGGCGCAGAAGGAAAGGAATGCCATACGGTTTTTGGAAGGCAGATTTTGTTGGACTGTTCTTTTGACACCATGTCCCATTTGAAGCCCCCCTGATGCACCCTAGAGTAGAAACTCCAAAAAAGTTACCCCATTTTAGAAACTACGGGATAGGGTGGCAGTTTTGTTGGTACTAGTTTAGTGTACATATGATTTTTGGTTGCTCTATATTACACTTTTTGTGAGGCAAGGTAACAAGAAATAGCTGTTTCGGCACCGTTTTTATTTTTTGTTATTTACAACATTCATCTGACAAGTTAGATTATGTGGTATTTTTATAGACCAGCTTGTCACGGACGCGACAATACCTAATATGTATACAATTTTTTTTATTTATGTAAGTTTTACACAATGATTTCATTTAAAAAAAAAAAAAAATCATGTTTTAGAGATGACGGTTTAATTGGCATTATTTTGGGGAGCGTATGACTTTTTGATCGCTTGCTATTACACTTTTTGTGATGTAAGGTGACAAAAAAAATAGCTTTTTTACACCGTTTTTATTTTAATTATTTTACGGTATTCACCTGAGGGGTTAGGTCATGTGATATATTCACAGAGCAAGTTATTACGGACGTGGCGATACCTAATATGCTTTTTTTTTATTTATGTAAGTTTTACACAATGATATCATTTTTGAAACAAAAAAAATAAATATCATGTTTTAGTGTCTCCATATTCTGAGAGCCATAGTTTTTTCAGTTTTTGGGATATTATCTTAGGTAGGGTCTCATTCTTTTCGGGATGAGCTGACGATTTGATTGGCACTATCTTGGGGTGCATATGACTTTTAGATCGCTTGCTATTATACTTTTTGTGATGTAAGGTGACAAAAAATTGCTTTTTTTTACACCGTTTTTATTTTTATTTAATTTTTTTACGGTGTTCACTTGAGGGGTTAGGTCGTGTGATATTTTTAGAGAGCAGGTTATTACGGATGCAGCGATACCTAATATGTATACTTATTTTTAATTTACTTAAGTTTTACACAATAACAGCTTTTTTAAAACAAAAAAAAAGATGTTTTAGTGTCTCCATATTCTGAGCCATATTTTTTTTAATTTTTTGGGTGATTGTCTCAGGTAGGGGCTCATTTTTTGCGGACTGAGGTGACGGTTAGATTGTTACTATTTTGGTGGGCATACGCCTTTTTGATCGCTTGCTGTTGTACTTTTTGTGATGTAAGGTGACAAAAAATGGTTTATTTATCACAGTTTTTATTTTTTACGGTATTCATCAGAGGTGTTAGGTCATGTGATATGTTTATAGAGCCGGTCGATATGGACGCGGCGATACCTAATATGTCTACTTTTTTCCCCCCCTATTTTTTATTAATTTTTTTTTAACTTTATTTGGGGAAAATTAAATTTTCGTTTATTTTTACTTGAAACTTTTAATTTTTTTGGGTGAAAACTTTATTTTTTCCAACTTTTTTGTCCAACTTTGGGACTTCAACTTTTGGGGGTCTAATCCCCTTTACAATGCATTCCAATACTTCTGTATTGGAATGCATTGGCTGTATGAGTAGTACAGTGTGTATTACTCATACAACTTCCTGCCTGTGAGATCCAGGGGGCTGGATCTCACAGGCTCGTCACCGGAAGGCAGCACTGAGGCCTAAGTAAGGCATCGCGCTGCCTTCAATGCCATCGGGTTCCCTTTATAGCCGCACAGGGACCCGATGGCACCTCCGACCGCCCGCCGCAACTCCAGTAAAAGCCGCAAACCGCAGGTCTGAATTGACCTGCGGTTTGCGACGATCGCCGACATGGGGGGCTCACGGGACCCCCCCGCGCATTGTCCCAGGGTGCCTGCTCAATGATTTGAGCAGGCACCTTGTTCCGATCACCTTGTTCCGATCGGAACTACACATGATGTACCAGTACGTCATGTGTCCTTAAGTACTGGGACAACATGCCGTACTGGTACGTCATGTGTCCCCAACAGGTTAAAGGGTACTTTGACACTGGACAAATTTTGTTGCACACCATTTCTGCGACTGAAAACCTGTTCCATCTGTCTGAATGGGGTTTGCAGAAATCCAGAACAACCCCATCCAGATGAATGGAACTGATTTTCAGTCACAAACATTTTCTGCAACAAAATCTACCACATGTGAAGGCTTCTATAGTTTGACTCCTTGTGTTTCAGTTTCAAATCTGTTAGAATTTCAGATGATGGTAAGACAGAAACCATAATCATGTGAATCTGTGTTTTCTCTACTGTGGCTGGCAGGGCTGAACTCCTCAGCCAAATCAAGTTTCTTCTGAATCAAACCTGGATGACGATAAAGTCGTGTAATAAGCTAAGTTCAGTGCAACTGCCTACCATAAGCGAAGTCCAGTGCAACTGCATGTGGTTCTGGTAATCTGACAATAATAGTTACAGTAAAGTGTAGTTTCATTACTTGTGCTTGAATCCTGCTTAGAGGAAAAAAGTGACCAGTGATTTAATGAATACAAAATGAATATACTTTGGATTGATAGAACAAAGTTTTAATTCTTATTATTTATTATGTATTACAATGTATATGTAATAAAACTAAAGCCAGTGTATAATTAATTGTTTTAAATTTTGAATCACTGTAATTTGCAACAGGAAAACCACTGCAGAAGAATAAAGATTCTTGGAGATTGTTATTACTGTGTTTCTGGACTAACACAGCCAAAAACTGACCATGCACATTGCTGTGTTGAAATGGGATTGGATATGATTGACACAATTACGTAAGTATCATCAATTAAACATTTAAACAAGTTTATAGGACGTGCAAATAATATATATTACCGTACATATAACTTACGCTACTTTCACATTAGTGTTTTTTGCGGATCCGTCATCGATATGCAAAAACACTTCCGTAACTATAATACAACTGCATGCATCCGTCATGAACGGATCCGGTTGTATTATGTCTTCTATAGCCATGACAAATCCATGAAAGTCAATGGAGGACGGATCCTTTTTCTATTGTGTCAGAGAAAACAGATCTGTCCCCATTGACTTACATTATGTGTCAGGACCGATCCGTCTTGCTCCGCACCACATCGCGGACAGAAAAATTCTGCTTGCAGCGTTATTATGGGCTCGATAGGAGTGCAACCAAATGGAACGGAATGCATTTTGGTGCATTCCGTTTTGCTCAGTTCAGTTTTGTCCCTATTGACAATGAATGGGGACAAAACGGAAGCGTTTTCTTTCGCTATTGAGATCCTATGACTGATCTCAATAGCGGAGTTGAAAACGCTAATGTGAAAGTAGCCTAAGTTATACCAGTCATTTCTTAAATATGCAGCATTACTGTGTTCATTTTTTGATTCCTTGTTACACCTTGTATTATAGCCTAGAGCTGCATTCATTATTCTCCTGGTTTTTCTTTGGAAACAATCAACTAATTGCTGAAATATTTTAAAAATATCTAATGTAGTTGGAGAGTATGTTTTTGTACATCAGATTACTATACAGTGACTAGCGCAGCACACAGATGTCATACATGTCCTGTGCATCTGTATGTCCATCTCACAAATTATAGAATATTCTAGAACATGCTATTCTTTTCCATTTTGATCCCAACACCGTATTTGGGCTCATGCACACAAACATATTTTTGGTCTGCATCCAATCTGCATTTTTTGTGTGTCAGATGCAGACCCATTCACTTCGATGGGGCCGCAGTAGATGCGGACAGCACACAGTGTTCGTTCTGTGGCCCCGCAAAAAAATAAAACATGTCCTATTATTGTCCGTATTATGGACATGGGTAGGACTGTTCTATTAGGAGCCAGATGTTCCGGTCCGCAGAATGTGGAATGCATGCGACCGGTATCCGTGTTTTGCGGATCCGCAATTTGCTTTAAAAAAAATAAAAAACATTCCTAGTGACTACCACATAAAGCTGAGTGAGAGAATGCGAAGAAGGTGTCATCAAAGCAAAAAGGGGGCTACATTGAAGAATCTAAAATATAAAACATATTCTTGTTTATCGACACTAGTTAATTTCATATGTGTTACTTCATAATTTTAATGTGTTATGTATGAATCTACAATGTAGGGAAAAAACTAAAGAAAAAAATGGAATGAAAAGGTGTGTTCAAACTTTTGATTAGAACTGTATTTTTAGGATCAAGATAGATATGTGTGTGTTTGTATATAATATGAAATGAGTGAATTTATAGAAATTTGTTTCAGGTCCGATTCAGCAAATTTTTAAAAAGGTTTGATGCGAGTACGAATTGATTCTACCCAAATCAAATATATAACAACTTTCAGGGAAATTGGAACACTCTCTGTTCTTCTGGGACTTATATTTCATTTGGAAAGACTCTAGGATGAGAGAGAGAACCTAATATGCTACTCTGGGTTTCTAGGCAATATACACTCACCTAAAGAATTATTAGGAACACCATACTAATACGGTGTTGGACCCCCTTTTGCCTTCAGAACTGCCTTAATTCTACGTGGCATTGATTCAACAAGGTGCTGATAGCATTCTTTAGAAATGTTGGCCCATATTGATAGGGTAGCATCTTGCAGTTGATGGAGATTTGAGGGATGAACATCCAGGGCACGAAACTTCCGTTCCACCACATCCCAAAGATGCTCTATTGGGTTGAGATCTGGTGACTGTGGGGGCCATTTTAGTACAGTGAACTCATTGTCATGTTCAAGAAACCAATTTGAAATGATTCGAGCTTTGTGACATGGTGCATTATCCTGCTGGAAGTAGCCATCAGAGGATGGATACATGTTCTCATTCTGTTTACGCCAAATTCGGACTCTACCATTTGAATGTCTCAACAGAAATCGAGACTCATCAGACCAGGCAACATTTTTCCAGTCTTCAACAGTCCAATTTTGGTGAGCTCGTGCAAATTGTAGCCTCTTTTTCTTATTTGTAGTGGAAATGAGTGGTACCCGGTGGGGTCTTCTGCTGTTGTAGCCCATCCGCCTCAAGGTTGTGCGTGTTGTGGCTTCACAAATGCTTTGCTGCATACCTCGGTTGTAACGAGTGGTTATTTCAGTCAACTTTTCTCTTCTATCAGCTTGAATCAGTCGGCCCATTCTCCTCTGACCTCTAGCATCCACAAGGCATTTTTGCCCACAGGACTGCCGCATACTGGATGTTTTTCCCTTTTCACACCATTCTTTGTAAACCCTAGAAATGGTTGTGCGTGAAAATCCCAGTAACTGAGCAGATTGTGAAATACTCAGACTGGCCCATCTGGCACCAACAACCATGCCACGCTCAAAATTGCTTAAATCACCTTTCTTTCCCATTCTGACATTCAGTTTGGAGTTCAGGAGATTGTCTGGACCAGGACCACACCCCTAAATGCATTGAAGCAACTGCCATGTGATTGGTTGACTAGATAATTGCATTAATGAGAAATAGAACAGGTGTTCCTAATAATTCTTTAGGTGAGTGTATATTCATTTTCTGGGGATACTCTTTCTCATTATGGAGAGCGCTTAGTATTAGTAGTACTTGTGTAGAGTATTGTAGACCAGGCAATGCTCCTCTGGGTTCCTGACAAAGATATTCAAATTAGCTTTCCTAGGCCTATCTGATGCCAGCAGATGTGCTAATTTTCTTATATTTTTCTCAGAAACCCAGAGGAGAATTGGCTGGCTTACAATATCCCAACCAAGGCCTATCAGGCAGCAAAAAATAAATAAAAATATTTCTTTGCTCAGCTCTGTTAAAGGGTAGTTACCCAGAAAGAGCTGTGTTCCTGGTATGAGATATTCAAACTAGCTGGCATGTCTCTTTTTCCAGAGAAGCATTATGCACTAGGCACTCTCTGTAATGAGAAAGAGTACCTCCCAGACAACACATATACAGTTGCAAGAAAAAGTATGTGAACCCTCCTGGAATTATATGGATTTCTGCACAAATTGGTCATAAAATGTGATCTGATCTTAGTCTAAGTCACAACAATAGACAATCACAGCCTGTTTAAACTAATAACACGCAAAGAATTAAATGTTACCATGTTTTTATTGAACACACCATGTAAACATTCACAGTACAGGTGTAAAAAGTATGTGAACCCCTAGACTAATGGCATCTCCATGAGCTAAATGGAGTGAGGTGTCAGCCAACTGGAATCCAATCAATGAGATGAGATTGGAGCTGTTGGTTACAGCGGCCCTACGCTATAAAAAACACACTAGTTTTGGGTTTGCTTTTCACAAGAAGCATTGCCTGATGTGAATGATGCCTCGCATAAAAGAGCTCTCAGAAGACCTACGATTAAGAATTGTTGACTTGCATAAAGCTGGAAAGGGTTATAAAAGTATCTCCAAAAGCCTTGCTGTTCATTAGTCCACAGTAGGGTTGTTGCGGGTATCGAAATTTCGATACCCAATCGATACTTTTGTCCCGGTATCGATACGATACCGGGATTTCCGTTTTTTCGATACTGGGCTGCGCTTCTGCGCAGTCTAGTATCTCTGAACATGAGCGCGCTGCTATCGGCGCGCTCATGTTCTCTCTCAGCAGCACGGGGAGAAGGAAGCTGTCCTCCCTCCCCCTGTGCTGCTGCCGCTGCCACCAATGAGAAGAGAGGGGCGGAGGAGGGGCGGCAATGAGAAGAGAGGGGCGGAGGAGGGGCGGCAATGAGAAGAGAGGGGCGGCAATGAGAAGAGAGGGGCGGCAATGAGAAGAGAGGGGGTGGAGGAGGGGCGGAGGAGGGGCGGGCGCACTGCGCCACCAATGATAGGATTACTATCGGAGCGATGGGAGGAGACATCAGCTTCACTAGTGGGCGTTCCTTTTCCCTGCGCTGCGATTGGACAGCGCTACAGCCAGGGAGAAGGAACGCCCACTAGTGAAGCTGATGTCTCCTCCCATCGCTCCGATAGTAATCAGCAGCATGTGGAGCAGGAGAGGAGACAGTAATGGGGCACTGCGGGCGAACGGAGCGGCGCCCAGGACTAAATGGTGAGTGCTGAGACATCGCTGGGCGCCGCTCTGTGTGGCCTAATAGTGAAAGTCTGGACTCATATACAGTAGTCAGTCTTTAACACATACAGGAGGCGGGTGCCGGCAGCAGAATCGCATTGCCGGCACCCTGCCCCTGACAGGGAGCTGCGATCAGCGGCAGTTAACTGCCGCTGATCTGCTAGTACCCGCCTCCTGTATAAAGGGGTAAAATCATTGGTGGTGCAGTGTGCCCCCCCCCCCCCTCAATCCCCCCATCCCATTAAAATCATTGGTGGCACAGTGCGCCGGCCCCTCTCAACCCTCCAGTATTAAAATCATTGGTGGCAGTGGCCACAGGGACCTCTCCACTCCCCCTCATTGGTGGTGCAGTGGCAGCTTCTGATCGGAGCCCCAGCTGTGTAAGCCTGGGGCTCCGATCGGTTACCATGGCAGCCAGGACGCTACAGAAGCCCTGGTTGCCATGGTAACATCCCTGATGCTGTGTGCACAAAGCACAGAGCAGCAGGGACAGTGTGAAGTCCTATTCACCCTGATAGAGATCTATCAGGGTGAATAGGAAAAGGGATGAAAGATCCCAGGTTCTAGCCCCTAAGGGGGGAAATAGTTATTAAATAAAAAGTGAAAAAAAAAAACACTAAAATATGAAGTATAAATCACCCCCCTTTTCCCAATTTCACATATAAAATATATAAATAAACATATTACATCGCCACGTCAGAAAAGTCCAAACTATTAAAATATAAAAAAAAAAATCTAGGTGGTGAATGCCGGAACAGAAAAAATAAAATAAAAACTGCGCGATTCGCCATTTTTAAAAATGAGGAATGCACGTGGCTTTTTTTGTTTATTTTTTTCGCGTGGTATCGAATGGTATCGAGTATCGCAATACTTTTTCATGGTATCGAAACCGAATCAAAAATTTGGTATCGCAACAACTCTAGTCCACAGTAAGACAAATTGTCTATAAATGGAGAAAGTTCAGCACTGCTGCTACTCTCCCTAGGAGTGGCCGTCCTGTAAAGATGACTGCAAGAGCACAGCGCAGACTGCTCAATGAGGTGAAGAAGAATCCTAGAGTGTCAGCTTAAGCCTTACAAAAGTCTCTGGCATATGCTAACATCCCTGTTAGCGAATCTACAATACGTAAAACACTAAACAAGAATGGATTTCATGGGAGGCTTCCACAGAGGAAGCCACTGCTGTCCAAAAAAAAAAAAAACATTGCTGCACGTTTACAGTTTACACAAGAGCACCTGGATGTTCCACAGCAGTACTGGCAAAATATTCTGTGGACAGATGAAACCAAAGTTGAGTTGTTTGGAAGAAGAGGCACAGCACACCAACATCAAAACTTCATCCCAACGGGGGGGGGGGGGCGTTGCTAGCGCCTGTGCTGAATGGCTGCAGCCGGCTGAAGCTCCTGCTTACAACCTGCTGTGGGGACGGCAATCTTAAGCTTAAAGACTGCAAAATGGTCAAATACGGTGGACCGATAGGCCACAGAGTGGACACGTTGGAAACCACACAAGCGGCGGCATTAGGCCATAGCGCTGCAGTCACGCAATTCCTGTCAGTTTGCCAGTCGCATATAAACCAACTTTATGCGTCCCTGGAAGACCAAGAGAATCATGGCAGGCGAAATAACCTCCGGTTCAGAGGGTTCCCGGAATCGGTCTCCATCTCTGATATACCAAGCGCTATCATGAAGATTGTAGCTTCACCTTTAGGAGACTTTGATCCTTCTATGCTTATAATTGAACGGGCTCATAGAGCACTATGCCCTCGCCCTAAAGACGGCGACCCTCCAAGGGACATTATATGCCGTTTTCTGAACTTCCAGGACAAGGAAGCGATCCTAAAAGCGGCTAGAATTGCACCCTCTATTCTCCTGGATGAGGCCCCTATTCAAATATATCAGGACTTATCTCCATCCACTCTGCAAAAACGCAGATATTTAAGGCCACTCACTGCACTCCTTAAAGAAAAGAAGATCCTATACAGATGGGCCTTTCCGTTTGGGCTATCTTTCACGGTCTCTGGAAAAAGATTCTTTATCTCCTCATTTTCAGACCTCTCAGAGGCCTACAATGCTCTGGACACTCCTCCATTGAACATTCCTGACTGGGACAAAGTTCAGGATATATCATCTCTACCTCCTCTTCCAATCCTTCAACCTTGGGAACTTTCCACAACACCAAAGAAACAAAGATCCAAGAAGAGCAAAAATTCAACAACACCTAAGGAATCACACTCTTCCCAAGATGGCACCTGAGATCCTTCATCAGTACCTATATTCTTCATTATCAGGACACTCTATTATGTCCCATCTCTAGCTATGTTCACTTCCCCTATATGCCGTGAATAGGCATACTGGGGGTCTTCTTCCTACAACCTTCATTCTTCTCCTCACCCCATCTTTAATTATATCCCCTTCCATTAAGCTCTCCCTTATATAATTCTACTTACTACCACCTTTGCTTTATTATTGCTTTTCTTGCTAATCCCCATTTTGTGCTCTATTGTTTTTCTCTTCTTTATTTTTATTCTTGCTTCTCCCCACCTTGCTGCAGGTTACAAGTGAATTATTATTCACTTTCCCCCTAACTGTCCTTGGTTACTAACCATATATTCATTTAGTATGATATTTATCTACTCAATGAGGCTTCAAGTTTTAGTTCTTATGTTCTTTTGTTTTATTGTTGGTCTCCCTGCAATTGCCACATTAATTACTCTTAGCAACATTCTCATCTTTCATGAAAACAATATGAAACAAAGGACCGGCACTTCACTGATGAACAAATCTGTGGCTTTATTGAAGCATGGAGGAAACAGCGCTGATGCGACACGTGTTTCGGCTCAGGTGTGAGCCTTTGTCAAGCATCATGAAAACAAGTCATGTCAGACTTGAATATAGTTTCATATAATGTAAAGGGTTTGAGGTCCCCCTCTAAACACAGCCAAATCTTTTCTCTTCTCTGGAAGGAAAGAAGTTCAATGGTATTCCTGCAAGAAACCCATTACAAGCATAATAACTACCCTAATCTCTCCTTCTCCAAATTTCCAATATGGTATCACAGTGGCGCTAATGGGGCGGCCTCTAGATGGGTCAGCATTGGCTTCCGCAGGGGTACCCCCTTCACTTATTTAAACCATGTTCAAGACCCAGAGGGTCGTTTCATTATCCTGAAAGGTAAAATAGGCCAGATGCTATATACTTTTGTAAATGCCTATGCCCCCAATGCTGACCAATCTAGATGGATTGCTGAGCTTCTTTCCTTGGTAGAGACACATAGTGAGAGCATACTAATTTTAGCTGGTGATTTAAACATGACCTTCAACCCCCTGATAGATACCTCCTCAAAAAAATCTGCTCTATCCTCTAGGGCAATCCGTGCTACTCTGGCTAGACTGTATAATTTAAGGCTTGTTGATGTTTGGAGATGTCTGAACCCCAATGTAATTGATTACTCTTTTTTTTCCTCAGCCAACAATTCTTACAGCAGAATTGACTATATACTAATCTCAAAGGAACACCTTCAACTCTGTTCCTCCTCACGGATAGGGACTATGACGCTCTCTGACCACTCACCAGTCTTCTGCACTCTCCGCCTTCCTCAGGGATCGGGTAAGAAAACCGGCTGGAGGTTCAATGAGTCCATCCTGAATAATGTTACTCATTCCGGAACAATTCTCTAATGCGGTCACAGCTATGTACCAATCTTCTTCGGCATCAGTAACCGTAAATGGCACTCTATCCCCTAGCTTCCGCATCAAAAATGGCACTAGACAGGGCTGTCCCCTTTCCCCTCTTATCTTCATATTAGTTATGGAAATGCTACTTCAGGCCTTAAGACAACAAAAAGATGTCATGGGACTTAGGGTTGGAGATCAAGAAATCAAATTGGCTGCCTTTGCTGACGATCTCTTGATTCTCACAACTAATCCGAAAAAATCCCTCCCATCCATCCTATCCCTACTATAACTTTTTGGCTCCCTGGCAAATTTTAAAGTTAACCCCGCCAAATCCCAACTCCTCCATAGAGGATTCCCCCTGTCGACAATTAAATCCCTCAATTCCCAATCACCATTTAATTGGTCCACACGACTAATAACATACCTGGGTGTGAAAATCTCCCCTAATATGGCAGATCTATATAAACTCAACTTTATTCCACTCCTGCACTCTATAATCTATCAGATGGACTCATTGGACCTCCCTTACCTTTCATGGTTTGGCAGGAAAAACATGGTCTCTGCGCTGGTCTTACCCAGACTGACATATGTCATGCAAACTCTCCCTATCAAAATACCGAAATCCTTTTTCAATAAATTTAATAAAGCAGTCCGTAAGTTCATCTGGAAAGGACGACGTTCTAGAATCTCCTTTGACACCCTCACTAAACCCAAACTACTAGGAGGAATTAATCTTCCTGACCCAGAAATGTATATGAAAGCCATACATCTAGCCAGAGTAGTGGACTGGATCAGGGCCCCTCCACACAAGATATGGGTTCACATGGAAAAATCCTTCCTCCCCTGCTCACCTAGAGCCGTATTATTAGCGGACAAACCCCTCCCCTTAGCCCACCAAATTCCGACCCCCTTGATAAAGTGCACTTTAACAGTCTGGGATTGGTTCTCTTCACACAATAAAGGGCTAACTACTCCTTCACCTCTTCTCACCCTTAAGGATTTAATAGACTTAGCTCCCATAGACTTGAAGGGGATGTGTCCTTATCCGATTAGACACTCAAATATACCTATCTCAGAGCTACTGAATGAGGAGGGCAGTATTCGTCCACTGCCTCACTTCTTCGAGGATCTGGGAAAGTCCATGGTTCTCTCTTTCATACAAAAATTCCTCAATTCAGATGTCACATCCCTGTTCAATTCATCCCCCTTGCACCACTTGTCCTCTTGGTTTGATACAATAATTGGGGCAAAACAACCACCCCAAAGAATCATCTCATCCCTATACAACCGGCTAAAAACTCCCTTATCACTTATCAAACCAGCAATAATTGGAACCTGGGAAAAAGACTTGGGACGCTCTTTATCTCCTCCAGAGATCAAGATGGTCTTTACAACCCCCCACAAAATTTCCAGATGTGTCAGAATTCAAGAAAATGGTTACAAAATTATGACGAGGTGGTATAAAACACCAGACACCATTGCTATATATTTCCCAAGTAATTCTGACTTATGCTGGAGAAGCAAAGCCTCTAAAGGCACCTTCTTACACATATGGTGGAGTTGCCAGATAATTAAAGACTGGTGGTGCAACATAATAAAAAAATGCAACCATATTTGCAATACAACCCTCCAATGTTCCCCAGACCTAACCCTTCTTAGTATAGGTTTAAAAAAGCTAAGCAAATGGGGAAGATCATCATTCCTTATACTTCTCGCCGCTGCCAGATTCCTAGTAACGTCCTTCTGGCTTTCCACTGAAGTCCCAGAGGAGGCCAAGTGGATCCAGAAAGTAGATCAGATCTACAGATTAGAAGAAATCTCCCACTGGGAAGTCCATTCACGTTCCTCCTTCCTGGCTATTTGGTCTCCATGGAAAAAAATTTGAGGTTTCTCCTAACTTCCCCCCCCCCCACAATACTTATCCTTTACATTCCAATGCATTCTTAGACTTTATGTATCAAATCAAGTTATGTTTGTGGCTAAAAGATACACTCGGATTCAACTAGGCCCTTTTGTCCGGTTATATTTTGTTACCCTTTATTTTATGTTATCATATTACAGTATGTAATTTGTACTCTAATTATGTACCTCAATTCTACGCTCTAATATCATGAGCCTACACCTATGTAACTAATTGGAATACTATATTTGATATATGGTTACTATTGCACAGATTTGTCGCTTTGTTTACAAAATTGCTGTAATACGTCTTTTACATTTATGTAATGTATTCTTAAAACAATAAAAATTGTTAACAACAACAAAAAAAAAACTCATCCCAACTGTGAAGTATGGTGGTGGGGGCATCATGGTTTGGGGCTGCTTTGCTGCGTCAGGGCCTGGACGGATTGCTATCATCGAAGGAAAAATTTATTCCCAAGTTTATCAAGACATTTTGCAGGAGAACTTAAGGCCATCTGTCCACCAGCTGAAGCTCAACAGAAGATGGGTATTGCAACAGGACATCGACCCAAAGCATAGAAGTAAATCAAGAACAGAATGGCTTAAACAGAAGAAAATACGCCTTCTGGAGTGGCCCAGTCAGAGTCCTGACCTCAACCCGATTGAGATGCTGTGGCATGACCTCAAGAAAGCGATTCACACCAGACATCCCAAGTATATTGCTGAACTGAAACAGTTCTGTAAAGAGAAATGGTCAAGAATTACTCTTGACCGTTGTGCACGTCTGATCTGCAACTACAGGAAACGTTTGGTTGAAGTTATTGCTACCAAAGGAGGTTCAACCAGTTATTAAATCCAAAGGTTCACATACTTTTTCCACCTGCACTGTGAATTTTTACATGGTGTGTCCAATAAAAACATGGTAACATTTAATTCTTTGTTGTGTTATTAATTTAAGCAGACTGTCTATTGTTGTGACTTAGATGAAGATCAGATCACATTTTATGACCAATTTGTGTAGAAATCCATATTATTCCAAAGGGTTCACATACTTTTTCTTGCAACTGTATATTGCCCAGAAACCATGGGTAGCATACTTGGCTTTCTCCCTCTCATATCACAAAAATTTGCTTTTGGTAGAATCTGATACTATTGTGCTACATATTTGCTACTGTACCACATAAATAGTTGGTACGATGCATAAAATGAAAATGCTTGAACTGGGAAAAAAATGTGCTTAAGTAGATAAATAATTGGCTCGGTGATTAAAAACAGAGATTAGTTGTTATAGATACATACTCTGATTGGGTGATCATCACTATTAGGGTACCACAGGGGTCAGTATTAAGCACTATTCTCTTTAATATATTCATAAAAGATCTTGTAGAAGCACAGTAAAATATAAATTTTTATAGACAGTACTAAACTGTGTACTGTATTTAACACAAAATATATTATCTTACTGCTACAGGTGGATCTGGATAGATTGGAGACTCGGGCAGAAAAATAATAAATGAGGTTTAAAACTGATGAATATAAAGTTATGCACATGGGAAGGAAAAATGCATGTCACAGTACATGCTAAATGGTGCCGAGGATAATAAGGCCAAGGGCACTATCAAAAAGGGCATAGATGCACATGACGAGAACATATTTTTACCACATTACAAATCACTAGTCAGATACAATTTTGGGCACATATGCACAATAAAGACATGGCAGATTTCTCATATAATGTGTCCATTTTTATGTTGTGCTCATGTTGTTAAATGAGACTCCTCCCCAAAACCCCATCCAAATCTTGGAAAAGAGGTGAGGGTGTCTGAGAAAACGAAAAAGTTAAAAAAATTTGCGCACACTGGCTATTTCAGCAAAACTTGCGATCTTTGTATGCCAGAAAACCTTCATAATAAATAAATAAATAATACCTCTCTCCTACTTATAGAGAGCCTGAGAGGATTCTGAGAAGAGCAACTACAGTAACAAGAAAGATTATAAAAATTTGGGTTATTTAGTGTAGAAAAAGGATAGCTGATGGGAGATCTAATAACCATGTATAAATACAGGTGAAACTCGAAAAAATTAGAATATCGTGCAAAGTTAATTTTTTTCAGTAATGCAACTTAAAAGGTGAAACTAACATATGAGAGACTCATTACATGCAAAGCGAGATATTTCAAGCCTTTGTTATAATTTGGATGATTATTGCTTATAGCTTATGAAAACCCCAAAGTCACAATTTTGAGGTACCCTTTGCTTACGGGGTATGGATTAATTAGCTGACTAGAGCGTGACAATTTGAGCCTAGAATAGTGGACCTTTTCACAAAATTCTAATTTTAAGCTGCATTAATGCACTTCCTTTTAATTTGTATTGCTGAACTAAATGGACTTTTGCACGAAATTCTAATGTTTTTGAGTTTCACCTGTATATTAAAGGTCAATATCGAGATCTCTGCCACGATCTATTTACACCCAGGGCTGTGAGCGTGACAAGGGGACATCCTCTACCTCGGATGGAAAGAAGGATTCTACACCAGCACAGAAGGGTGAATGCACTAAAAGAATTCAAGAGGGACCTGGATGCATTTTTTGAGTGCAATATTCCTAGTATGAGGAAAACTGCCTTCTACCTCATGAAGTTTTTTGCCTTATTCTGGCTCAACTTTGCAGGATAATAGAATGGTTGCATATCATCTTTCAGCCTTACAAACTGTGATTTACTGGAGGTGGGACAATCTTGTGCATTTTGGAAAAATTTTATTTATTAAATCTGGCATGAATCATCTTGACAATTTAACCATGCCCACTTATGTAACTTGATTTTCAAAACTCGAGTGAATGGTGTAAAATGCTAAATTTCTTGCGAGTTGCATAAGCCACTAAGTCACTAAGATGTTAGGTTATAGATTTACATCTATTAATTACTAGGTTAGAGTGGCTAAAAAAAAATGCCCTCCCTGTGGAGCACATTGAACTGAGCACCTATGCCTATAAATATTGCATAAGACCCTTTCTCTTTCTCAGTATCTGTGCAGTGTATGGAATGTTGGAACATTGCACACATCACATAAATGCTGTAAGTGACCCAGTGATGTGCCGCTTTGGGGCGAACTACTGTCTGCAGCAGCACATGTGACTTCTGTCCACTTCGGAATTTGATAAGCATGGAACCGGGGCAAAGTAAACCACAGGATCCAGAACCAAGCGATTCTTCCATCCACAGATATGACTGGGAGGGGGGCTGCTGAAAATAGTTTCAAAGCTCTTAGAACCTCTTTAAGTCAGTGGTGAAATTCAAAGCAGAATTGCCATGCTTTGAATTAGAAACTAAGAAACTATGTAGCTTGCCCTTAATTTCACATAGATTATTTTCTGTTACATGTGAATAGAGTGCATTGCTGTGGATTTTCAGTGTGGATTCTACTGAAAAGCAGCAGCAATTCTGCAGCATGTGAATTCACTGTTAAGGTTAAAGCTTGTATAACCTTTCAACAAACTTTGCATTAGTCAATAGTACAGTGTGTATACATGAGGAATAACATTATTTTCAGCCACTATATGACTTGTATTTGTCATTTTTAGCATTTTTCCCCTATGCATGCTGATTATCTAGTTTGACGTTCTCCAACATAGGTGAAGACTAGCTACTAGCTACTTCCACTGCAAACAGAAAGTAGAGAAGAATCTGCTTCCTATCCTTCTTCTACTCAGAAGCAGCCTCGGGATCATGGAAGACATTGCAGAGAAGAACTGACATGTATGGTTGTGAATAAAGCACTTGGGCTGAGATATACACTTTCTATTTAGCTGCAGCAGTCTGTTGTTGCTCCTGGAGTCTTGTCTCACTCAGCTCCTGCTGACTCCTTCTTCTCTTTATAGCTTTGCTCCTGTCCTTGACAGATTCAAAGCATATTTAAAAAAGCAAAGCAATTAGCAAGGGGGTGGGAGAGGTGAACAGCTGAGAACAATTTATCTCTAATAAGACATATAACAAAGTTTTGTGTGCTATTTAATTGTGCAGAGTTGTGTGAAAAGTTAGTGACCTTTTAACTAACACGCACTTAGAGCATTTGTAACAGAGCGTGGTAGAGAGAACCTGTTACCTCAAAATGCAGTGCAATCTGAAGTCAGAATGTTATAAGAGCAGGTGAGCTGAGCAGATTGCTATATAGTTTAGTGAAAAAAGATTCAGTAAAATTTGTAACTTATGAATTTAGTTATCAGTTTTTTTCTGAATGTAATGTGTATACAGTGGGGTTAATAAGTATTTGATACACTGGTGATTTTGCAGGATTTCCCACCTACAAAGAATGGAGAGGTCTGTGATTTTTATTGTAGGTACACTTCAACTGTGAGAGACAGAATCTAAAAAAATAATCCAGAAATCTCACGATACATGGCCCCATTCATCCTCCCTTCAATACAGTGCAGTCGTCCTGTCCCCTTTGCAAAAAAGCACCCCCAAAGTATGATGTTTCCACCCCCATGCTTCACAGTTGGGACGGTGTTCTTGGAGTTGTACTCATCCTTCTTCCTTCAAATGCGGCGAGTGGAGTGTATACCAAAAAGTTCTATTTCGGTCTCATCTGATCACATGACCTTCTCCTATGTCTCCTCTGGATCATCCAGATGGTCATTTGCAAACTTCAAACAGGCCTGGACATGTGCTGGTGTGAGCAGGGAGACCTTGCGTGCCCTGCAGGATTTTAATCCATGACGGCGTAGTGTGTTACTAATGGTAATGTTTGAGACTGTGGTCCCAGCTCTCATCAGGTCATTGACCAGATCCTCCTGTGTAGTTCTGGGCTGATTCCTGACCTTTCTCAGAATCATCTTTACCCCACAAGGTAAGATCTTGCATGGAACCTCAGACCGAGGAAGATTGACAGTCATCTTGTGTTTCTTCCATTCTCTAATAATTGCGCCAACCGTTGTTGCCTTTTCACCAAGCTGCTTGCCTATTGTCCTGTAGCCTATCCCAGCCTTGTGCAGGTCTACAGTTCTGTTTTAGGCTACTTTTACACTGGCGTTTTGGCTTTCCGTTTGTGAGATCTGTTCAGGGCTCTCACAAGCGGTCCAAAATGGATCAGTTTTGTCCTAATGCATTCTGAATGGAAAAGGATCCGCTCAGAATTCATCAGTTTGCCTCCGTTCGTCTCTATTCCGCTTTGGAGTCGGACACCAAAACGCTGCTTGCAGTGTTTTGGTGTCCGTCTGACGAAACTGAGCCAAACGGATCCGTTCTGACACACAATGTAAGTCAATAGGGACGGATCCGTTTTCTATGACACAATCTGGCACATTATTAAATGGATCCGTCCGCCATAGACTTTTAATGCTGTTCAAGACAGATCCGTCTTGGCTATGCTAAAGATAATACAAAGAGATCCGTTCTGAACGGATGCAGACGGTTGTATTATCTAAACGGATCCATCTGTGCAGATCCATGATGGATCCGCACCAAACGTGACTGTGAAAATAGCCTTAGACAGCTCTTTGGTCTTGGCCATAGTGGAGAGGTTGGAGTGTAATTGTTTGAGTGTGTGGTCAGGTGTCTATTATACAGGTAACGAGTTCAAATAGGTGCAATTAATACCGGTAATGAGTGAAGAGTAGGAGGGCTTCTTAACCACTACAGGACCGCCGTACGCAGGATTGCGTCCTGGCGGCGGCCCTGTTATTCCTCCTGGACGCGCCGGTGCGTCCTCTCGCGAGACGCGAGATTTCGGGCAAAGCCGGCCCGCGCATGCGCATCGCGGGCCGGCAAAAGTTAAAGGACAATTTCGTCATCAGCCTGCCAGCCAATGATCGTCGCTGGCAGGCTGATGATTTTCAAAAAATCAAATCAGAAGCCATCTAACACATTATATTTATAAATATAATGTGTTAAATGGCTTCTCTGCTCCTCTGCTGGTCCTTTTCGTCGGTTGGTTCCAGCAGAGGAACAGACATCACAGTGAGTACACCCAACACTACACTTAGCCCCCAGATCACCCTCCATCACCCCAATTAACCCCTTGATCACCCCTGTCAATCACCTAGTGAAAGGGAAAAAAGTGATCAGTGTAAACTGTCACTTTTTTTTTCCACTGGTATTGACTGATAGTTTTAGGATAGTTTAGGCCCCTTGGTTAGGTAGTTAGCGATCGTTTAGCGCCCAGCCCACCGCACCGCAATCACTGATTCGCTGATTAGCGTATCGCTAATCAGCATTTGTACTTTTATAGTATCTGTAAGTGATCAGAACTGATCACAGTCAGATCTATAATAGTATTAGTGTCACCTTAGTTCGCCCTCCACCCAAAACGCAGTGTTTGCCCGATCAGGCCTGATCGGTCGCCCACACGTGCATTCACCCACGCCCGCCAAGCCGCATTGACAAAAAAATTATTTTTTTTTGATCACTGCACAATCACTTTACAAGCGCTGCAGCGATAAAAAAAAAATCAGTTTTGATATTTTTTATCAATCGCAGCGGCCTCTGGTACTTTGCTAGCCTCCCATTTGTAAGACAGGCTTGCTTTTTTTCTTGGGTAGTCTCAGGGAATACCCCCTAAATTTAGTTGACCAAATGGCAAACAAGGGGTATTCTTCTGAAGAGGCCTACAGGATTCTGACCCAGTCGGATGAGGAATGGGAACCCTCATCTGACGAATCCAGCGGGTCAGAATATGAACCTGTAAAAAGCAGTGGCAGTCTGACCCAAAGTTCGGACGAGGAGGTTGAGGTCCCTGATAGCACCAGGCGTACCAGGCCCCATGTTGCTAGACCACAGGTTGCGCAGGATCCGCTTCAAGGGCAGCAGAGTGGGGCTGGCGCTGTTGGATTACGTGGTGAGGCATACACCAGCAGCGCAGCCCATCCTGGATCTAGTACCAGCACTGCCGTAGAACATGGTGAAGTGGCGAGCACCAGAAGGGCAGTTGAAGCTGGTACGGTGGCACGTGCATTAGTTCCCCCGTCGCTGCCACCGCACAGACAGGCCCGTAGAGCCCCTGGAGTCCCTGAGGTGCTGGCAAAGCCTGATTGGCAGCCCCCAACTTCAGCCGCCCCTGTAGTTCCCCCTTTCACCGCCCAGTCTGGAGTTCGGGTTGAGACAGCTCAGATCGGTTCGGCACTGTTTTTTTTTTAGCTGTTCTTGACTGCGGAGCTCTTGGACTTAGTTGTTGCAGAAACAAACCGATATGCCACTGAATTTATAGCCGCCAACCCGGGAAGCTTTTATGCCCAGTCTTTCCGGTGGAAACCCGTCCAAGTTTCCGAATTTAAAATTTTTCTGGGCCTTCTCCTCAACATGGGCTTAACCAAAAAGCATGAATTGCGGTCATATTGGTCCACGAACCCAATTCATCACATGCCCATGTTCTCTGCTGCCATGTCCAGGACACGATTTGAGACCATCCTGCGTTTCCTGCACTTTAGCGACAACAGCACCTCCCGTCCCAGAGGCCACCCAGCTTTTGACCGGCTCCACAAAATTCGGCCCCTCATAGACCACTTCAACACCAAATTTGCAGATTTGTATACCACTGAGCAAAACATCTGCGTAGACGAGTCCCTTATACATTTTACCGGGCGCCTTGGCTTTAAACAATACATCCCAAGCAAGCGCGCCCGGTATGGGGTCAAATTGTATAAGCTCTGTGAAAGGGCCACAGGCTATACCCACAAATTTTGGATCTATGAGGGAAAAGATCAGGCCCTGGAGCCGGTCGGTTGCCCTGACTACCTGGGGAGCAGTGGGAAGACAGTCTGGGACTTGGTGTCACCCTTATTTGGCAAGGGGTACCATCTTTATGTGGACAATTTCTACACAAGTGTGCCCCTCTTCAGGCATTTGTTCCTAGAACAGATTGGCTGCTGTGGCACCGCGCGACCTAGTCGCCGGGGCTTCCCCCAACGGCTCGTTACCACCCGTCTTGCAAGGGGGGAGAGGGCTGCCTTGTGTAACCAAGAACTGCTCGCGGTGAAATGGAGAGACAAGCGTGACGTTTACATGCTCTCCTCCATTCACGCAGACACGACAATCCAAATTGAACGAGCAGCCAGTGTCATTGAAAAGCCCCTCTGTGTCCACAACTATAATTTGCTCATGGGAGGGGTGGACTTCAATGACCAGATGTTGGCTCCTTATCTACTTTCCCGCAGGATCAGATGCTGGTATAAGAAGGTATCTGTATATTTAATTCAATTGGCTGTATATAATAGTTTTGTTCTCTACAGTAAGGCTGGGAGAACAGGATCCTTCCTCAAATTTCAGGAAGAGATCATCGAGAACCTCCTATATCCAGGAGGTTCCGTGGCCGCATCCACCAGTGTAGTGAGCCGTCTACACGAGCGACATTTCCCCAGTGTCATTGCTGGTACCTCAAACCGACCGCCACCCCGAAAAAAATGTTGTGTCTGTAGCAGGAGTGGAATAAGGCGTGACACCCGCTATTTCTGTTCTGACTGCCCTGACCACCCTGCCCTATGCTTTGTTTAGTGTTTCCGGAAGTAGCACACACAGGTACACTTAGCACAGGGATTGCATTTCACAGGACAGGCACACAGGGCTATTAGGGCCCTTTCACTAACAGCTGCTGCAAACCTCTCCTTTCACCTGGGACAAAGTCCATAATGTACTTCGCCACATCTCTGGACGATTTGCGCTTTGCACATTGTCCCATGGGGAAGGAGAGGTTTGTCCTATACAGGGAAAAAAAACAAAACCAAAAAAAAATCACCGGTAAGCAAAAAAGTTAATATTCTGTTCAAATAGTTAAAATGTTATTATAAAGTTAATAAATTTATTGCGTTGCGGCCTGGTTTTTTCTTTTTTTTTTTTTTTTTTTACCTTCTAGGTGGACCAACCGATCAACCAGCTGCAGCACTGATGTGCATTCTGACAGAAGCATTTCACTGCTGTCAGATTACACAAAAGTCGGTGTATGCGGTGCTGCAAGACGAGATTTCTCCTCTGCAGTAAAAGATACGTTTGCCGAGGCTTATGAGCTGAGGGGGAGGTGGTGTTCATATACTTTGGCAAACACTTTGTATATAAAAAAAAAATAATAATCCCGGCAATGATTTATTCAGCCACATCGATTGATGTGAATGGAGAAATCGGCTTTGCCAGGGCATACGGGCTGAGTGGGTTTGGATGTTAGGCGGAGCTCCTATGTCCTGGCAGACGCATTTCCCCTCCTTTTTTTTTTTTTGGCAGAGATTTTTTCATCCACATTGATCAATGCGAATGAATAAATCTGTGCCGTTCATTTTTTCTTTCAGCCCAGAGGCTGAACGAAAAAAAAAAAATCTCATTACCCGTATGCTCAATATAAGGTGAATAGCAGAAACTCCTAATGCTGGCCATACATGTAATGATTGCGGAGACCCTCAAATGCCAGGGCAGTACAAACACCCCACAAATGACCCCATTTTGGAAAGAAGACACCCCAAGGTATTCGCTGAGGGGCATATTGAGTACATGAAAGATTGAAATTTTTGTCCCAAGTTAGCGAAAAGGGAGACTTTGTGAGAAAAAACTAAAAAAAATCAATTTCCGCTAACTTGTGCAAAAAAAAAAAAATCTTCTATGAACTCGCCATGCCCCTCATGGAATTCCTTGGGGTGTCTTCTTTCCAAAATGGGGTCACATGTGGGGTATTTATACAGCCCTGGCATTTTAGGGGCCCTAAAGCGTGAGAAGAAGTCTGGGATCCAAATGTCTAAAAATGCCCTCCTAAAAGGAATTTGGGCCCCTTTGCGCATCTAGGCTGCCAAAAAGTGTCACACATGTGGTATCGCCGTACTCAGGAGAAGTTGGGCAATGTGTTTTGGGGTGTTATTTTACATATACCCATGCTGGGTGAGATAAATATCTCGGTCAAATGCCAACTTTGTATCAAAAAAATGGGAAAAGTTGGCATTTGACCGAGATATTTATCTCACCCTGCATGGATATATGTAAAATGACACCCCAAAACACATTGCCCAACTTCTCCTGAGTACGGCGATACCACATGTGTGACACTTTTTTGCAGCCTAGGTGGGCAAAGGGGCCTCACATTTCAAAGAGCACCTTTAGGATTTCACAGGGCATTTTTTACACATTTTGATTTTAAACTACTTCTCACGCATTAGGGCCCCTAAAATGCCAGGGCAGTATAACTACCCCACAAGTGACCCCATTTTGGAAAGAAGACACCCCAAGGTATTCCGTGAGGGGCATGGCGAGTTCCTAGAATTTTTTATTTTTTGTCACAAGTTAGCGGAAAATGATGATTTTTTTCTTTTTTTTTTTCTTACAAAGTCTCATATTCCACTAACTTGTGACAAAAAATAAAAACTTCCATGAACTCACTACGCCCATCACGAAATACCTTGGGGTGTCTTCTTTCCAAAATGGGGTCACTTGTGGGGTAGTTATACTGCCCTGGCATTTTAGGGGCCCTAATGCGTCAGAAGTAGTTTGAAATCAAAATGTGTAAAAAATGCCCTGTGAAATCCTAAAGGTGCTCTTTGGAATGTGGGCTCCTTTGCCCTCCTAAGCTGCAAAAAAGTGTCACACATGTGGTATCGCCGTACTCAGGAGAAGTTGGGCAATGTGTTTTGGGGTGTCATTTTACATATACCCATGCTGGGTGAGATAAATATCTAGGTCAAATGCCAACTTTGTATAAAAAAAGGGAAAAGTTGTCTTTTGCCGAGATATTTCTCTCACCCAGCATGGGTATATGTAAAAAGACACCCCAAAACACATTGCCCAACTTCTCCTAAGTACGGCGATACCACATGTGTGACACTTTTTTGCAGCCTAGGTGGGCAAAGGGGCCCACATTCCAAAGAGCACCTTTAGGATTTCACAGGGCATTTTTTACACATTTTGATTTCAAACTACTTCTCACGCATTAGGGCCCCTAAAATACCAGGGCAGTATAACTACCCCACAAGTGACCCCATTTTGGAAAGAAGACACCCCAAGGTATTTCGTGATGGGCATAGTGAGTTCATGGAAGTTTTTATTTTTTGTCACAAGTTAGTGGAATATGAGACTTTGTAAGGAAAAAAAAAAAAAATCATCATTTTCCGCTAACTTGTGACAAAAAATAAAAAGTTCTATGAACTCACTATGCCATCAGCGAATACCTTAGCGTGTCTACTTTCCGAAATGGGGTCATTTTTGGGGTTTTTCTACTGTCTGGGCATTGTAGAACCTCAGGAAACATGACAGGTGCTCAGAAAGTCAGCTGCTTCAAAAAGCGGAAATTCAAATTTTTGTACCATAGTTTGTGAACGCTATAACTTTTACCCAAACCATTTTTTTTTTTACCCAAACATTTTTTTTTAATCAAAGACATGTAGAACAATAAATTTTGAGAAAAATTTATATATAGATGTTGTTTTTTTTTAAAAAAAAATTACAACTGAAAGTGAAAAATGACATTTTTTTGCAAAAATTTCGGTAAATTTCGATTAATAACAAAAAAGTTCAAATGTCAGCAGCAATGAAATACCACCAAATGAAAGCTCTATTAGTGAGAAGAAAAGGAGGTAAAATTCATTTGGGTAGTAAGTTGTATGACCGAGCAATAAACCGTGAAAGTAGTGTAGTGCAGAATTGTAAAAAGTGGTCTGGTCATTAAGGGTGTTTAAGCTAGGGGGGCTGAGGTGGTTAAAGAAAACAGGTCTGTGAGAGCCAGACTTATTTCTAGTTGGTAGGTGATCAAATACTTATTTCATGCAATAAAATGCTAATACATTATTTAAAAATCGTACAATGTGATTTTCTTTTTGTTTTTTTTTTGTTTTTTTTTGATTCTGTCTCTCACAGTTGAAAAATACCTACGATAAAAATTACAGACCTCTCCATTCTTTGTAGATGGGAAAACTTGCAAAATCCCCAATGTATGAAATACTTATTTTCCCCACTGTAGCGCTCAATGACTGACAGCTATGTATGTATACAAATTTACACACAGAATGCTATCAATCGCTGATTACCTGCCCCGTGTACAACAGAACTCAGAAACAGCAGAGATATAAATGAATAAATTACAAGTTTACTGAATCTTTTCACAGAAAATATAAATCTATCTGCTCTGCTCCCCCTGATCTATACAATGCTACCTTCAGATTGCCCTGCATTTTGAGATGACGGGTTCTCTTTAGCATGCCCTGTGAAAATTATTATCTGCATGTTACAAAAGGCAAGTACCTTGAACAAATCAGACCAGTTTATAGTATAAAAAATATTTACTTGTGTTTTCATAAAAGTTTATGCCTGGCTCCTTTCCTGTGTGCACTGGAAAATGTGCAGTTACTAGGTGCTTGTTTTGCACCTGTTTATTTATTAAATAATAAATACCTTCTTGTGGCATATACATAGTGATTTGGGCTATTACTTGTTTCAGTCCATGGCTCTAGATCTGTACAGATATATTATTTTCTAGGCTGTGGCTAAAGCCACAGTTCTACCTTACTTTCAGAACAAATTAACATATACACATTATAACCTTAAGAAGCTGAATGAAAAGCATTTTATTACCTACTTGGAAAGGGCCCTCTGTGGGGGGTAAGTGCACTAGTAAGATTGGCACTCGTCTGCCAGGACTGTTCTGTAGGCTTCAAATAGCTCTAACAGAATTTAACAGAAACTGCTATAAAACCTGGGGCAAACTAAATCTTACCATGAATCTTTGCAGTCTTGGAGGCATATATAAGACCATGAAGTGCCATCAGCAGTGCCTTGCGTTACCGGATTACCATCCTTACCATTTCACATTCCATCAGGAATCAGATTTTACAATATTTCTGCTCCCTATGTATGATTGCTCACCTCCTATGGAGAGCAATCTTACATAATCATTAATTAACCTTTATAATAAATGATAATGAATATTTAGCTTACAGTATGTGAAATGATACATTTAACTTTTTTTTTCCTAAAAACCCTTAAAAGTGTTTTCCGAAATCTTTTTACTGATGACCTATCCTGGATAGGTTATCAGTATCTGATCAGTGGGGCTACGACACCTGGGACCCCCACCAATCATCTGTTTTAAGAAGGCAGTGATGCTCCTGTGAGTGCCCTGGCCTTCACGCAGCTTACTAAGCACAGTGCTGTACATTGTATAGCAGCTGTGGTTGGTATTGCAGCTCAGCCCCATTCACTTAAGCCACGTGATTGATGAATGTGTCGTCACTGCTAGGAAAAGCAGAGAGAAGGCCACGGTGCTCACAGAAGCGCCGGTGCCTTCTCAAACAGCTGTTCGGCGGGGATCCCGGTAGTTGGAACCCACCGTTCAGATACTGATGACCTATCAAGAGGATAGGTCATCAGTAAAAAAAGAAATCTTGGAAAAACCCTTTGTGAGGAATGTGGAGTTATGATCTAATTCCAGCCATTTTCTGTCAGATAGCAGAGGGAATAAACTCAACAGGGGGCCTGGCTTCAAAGCAGACCACATGTTTGCAGTTCACACCTCAGTCAGCCACAATGGCAACTCAAGCCTTTCTGGCAGGATGAATGCCGGTGGGGGGGACTGAGCTGGTCATCAGAACAAAAGGATCCAGCAGACATCATGGAAGCTGGGGTTCATAAGGAATTATGAATTGCCCGTCCGTCACAGGCTTAAACCAGTTATATATCTGCAACACTGGGGCCAAGATGGATATACCCCTGGTCGTAGTTTGGGGGTAGGATGCCACTAAGGGGAGATACAGAGATCTCCCAGCAGGAACTTAATAATGGCACCATGTTTGGTCTATACCTGTAGTCAGAACCCAGGCGGATCCGTTTGTCCCACAACCATCTCCCTGTGACCTTCTGCTCTGGAGCTAATGGGTTTTGTGGGTCTTTGGCTACCAGGACAAGGAAGGGAGGGGGAAATCCTCCCAGAGGGAGCGAGGGATGTGACCGACTACAGGTGAAAAGGCGCAGTCTTTCTATGAAGGGGGTCACATCAAGTAATGTGTTTGGAGCGACTGTGGACAAACTGCTTACATCACTGCCCCCACGTGACTACAGCCAAGGATTCCAGCAACCCATGACTCATAATAACCCAAAGGACTACTCATCCACCTGGTAACTGACTCTTGCTCTGTTTAAGGCTACTTTCACACTAGCGTTACATTTTTCTGGTATTGAGTTCCGTCATAGGTTCAGTTTTGTCCTAATGCATTCTGAATGGAAAGCAATCTGTGGTATTTTCTCCGGCCAAAATTCCAGAACACTTGCCGGATTGCCGGATCCGGCATTAATTTCCATTGAAATGTATTAATGCCAGATTCGGTACCAAGTGTCTAGGAAACTGCCGCATTGACGGATCCGGTTTTCCGGTCTGCGCATGTCCGTGTTTTGCGGATCCGTGGATCCGCAAAACACTTACGGACGTGTGAATGGACCCTTAGTAAGACCGGTCCTCCAAAGAAGACCCATAGAGGAGAAGTAGAGGGGAGACTGGTAAGAAATCTCACCTGTGGCTGCCTAATGCAATGGATCCTCCCGTTTTGATCACTTGCATAGGGGCTAGAGGATGAAGGATATACCCACATTCTCCGCCAAAATGATAAAGAAGTTTGGCAGATTTGGTATGTACAAATAAAACCTAAATTACCCCCACCCCCCCATACTGAAATATTTTCTGAAGGTAAACAGGTGCACATTGTAAAAAATACACTATACACATACTTTATACCTTCATACAACTTTGTGTCAAAGTGTAATTTTTCATAAAAATTGCAAAAAAGTTTATATTAATAGTTAAAAGTATAGCCAAACAGAAAGTTACCGTATATGCACATGTGCAGAATTAATACACACAATGTGGGCTACATGCTTTACATGCACATATTCTGGTTCAAAGCTGTAGCAACCTATAAGATACAACCATTGCAGTCCATGAAAAGTAAGTTCTCCCCCCAAAACCTGGAAGCAGGCAACTTAATGATTGTAGTTGCTTTCATGGACTGTTGACAACCTTGTCAACCTTTAGTTAACTTTGTGACAAACAGAAGTTACTTAACCACTTGCCATCTGGGCCATTTGCCTCCTTCCTGACCAGGCCTAATTTTGCAAAACTGACATATCTCACTTTATGTGGTAATAACTTTGGAACGCCTTTACTTATCCAAGTCATTCAGAGATTGTTTTCTCGTGACACATTGTACTTCATGATAGTCATAAATTTGAGTCAAAATATTTCACCTTTATTTATGAAAAAATCACAAATTTACCAATAATTTTGAAAAAATTCGCAATTTTCAAAATTTCAATTTCTCTGCTTTTAAAGCAGAAAGTGCTACCTCATAAAATATTTATTACTTAACATTCTCCATATGTCTACTTTATGTTGGCATCATTTTGGAAATGTCATTTTATTTTTTTAGGACGCTAGAAGGCTTAGAAGTTTAGAAGCAATTCTTCAAATTTTTAAGAAAATTGCCAAAACCCACTTTTTAAGGACCAGTTCAGGTCTGAAGTCACTTTGTGGGGCCTACATAGTGGATACCCCCATAAATGACCCCATTGTAGAAACTACACCCCTCAAGTTACTTAAAACCGATTTTACAAACTTTGTTAACCCTTTAGGCGTTCCACAAGAATTAAAGGAAAATGGAGATCAAATTTTAAAATTTCACTTTTTTGGCAGATTTTCCATTTTAATCAAATTTTTTCTTTAACACATCGATGGTTAACAGCCAAACAAAACTCAATATTTATTACCCAGATTCTGCGGTTTACAGAAACGCCCCACATGTGGTCATAAACTGCTGTATGGGCACACGGCAGGGTGCAGAAGAAAAGGAACTCCACATGGTTTTTAGATGCCATGTCCCATTTGAAGCCCCCTGATGCACCCTTACAATAGAAACACCCAAGAAGTGATCCCATTTTGGAAACTAGGGGATAAGGTGCCTGTTTAATTGCTACTATTTCTGGGTACATATGATTTTTTGATCATTCATTATAACACTTTATGGGGCAAGGTGACCAAAAAATTGGTTGTTTTAGCACCGTTTCTATTTATTTATTTATTTTTACAGCGTTCCCCTGAGGGGTTCAGTCAAGTGACATTTTTATAGAGCAGATTGTTACAGACGTGGCGATACCTAATATGTATACTTTTTCTTATTTATTAAAGTTTTACACAATAATAGCATTTTTGAAACAAAAAAATTATGTTTTAATGTGTCCATGTTCTGAGAGCTATAGCTTTTTAATTTTTTTTAGAGATTTTCTTATGATGGGGCTCATTTTTTGCGGGATGAGGTGACGGTTTTATTGGTACCATTTTGTGGGACATACGCGTTTTTGATCACTTGGTGTTGCACTTTTTGTGATGTAAGGTGACAAAAATTGCTTGTTTTGACACCGTTTTTTTTTTTTGTTTTTTTTTACGGTGTTCACCCGAGGGGTTAGGTCATGTGATATTTTTATAGAGCTGGTTTTTACGGACGCGTCAATACCAAATATGTCTATTTTATTTTATTTTTTCTATTTTTATAATTTTTTTTTTTACATGTGAAACCTTTTTTTAATTTTATTTTTTCAACCCTTTATTTTTCTATTTTTATTTTACACTTTTCGTCCCCCATAAGGTCATACAAGACCTCTGGGGGACATTTGCTTCACTTTTTTTTTTTTTTTTCACTGTTGATTTCTCCTGTAACTGGGGCTGACATAGTAGCCCCAGTTACAGGAGAAATACACCCCCCAGAGAGGCTGTACAGCATAATACTGCGCTAATCTTACTCTTCTTTACTCCCCCCACATGCATCATCATTTTTCTGAACCTGATCTATCGTCCAATATCCAGACCCCATGCACTCAGAAGCACTATAGATATTGGCTGGTGACTCATGCAGTATTCTATCCACTCCACTATTGTGTTAAGATGGCCAGACCATTGTACAAATCAAGCACTTATTATTTATCCTCTGTGTCACCCCTATCTCTGCATAGATTGTAATCTCTTCTGAGCAGGGTGCTCATTCCTCTTGCTTTAATTGTTAAATTGTTTGTTACTATGTTATTTATGACTGTTTGTACATGAACCCCGTGATTGTAAAGCGCTGCAGAATATGTTGGTGTTCTAGGTGTTAACCACCTCCGGACCGCCTAACGCAGGATCGCGTTCCGGAGGTGGCAGCGCTGCGCACAGTCACGCATATACGCGTCATCTCGCGAGACGCGAGATTTCCTGTGAACGCGCGCACACAGGCGCGCGCGCTCACAGGAACGGAAGGTAAGAGAGTTGATCTCCAGCCTGCCAGCGGCGATCGTTCGCTGGCAGGCTGGAGATGTGTTTTTTTTAACCCCTAAAACAGGTATATTAGACGCTGTTTTGATAACAGCGTCTAATATACCTGCTACCTGGTCCTCTGGTGGTCCCCTTTGTTTGGATCGACCACCAGAGGACACAGGTAGCTCAGTAAAGTAGCACCAAGCACCACTACACTACACTACACCCCCCCCCCCGGTCACTTATTAACCCCTTATTAGCCCCTGATCACCCCTGATCACCCCATATAGACTCCCTGATCACCCCCCTGTCATTGATTACCCCCCTGTCATTGATCAACCCCCTGTCATTGATCAACCCCCTGTAAAGCTCCATTCAGATGTCCGCATGATTTTTACGGATCCACTGATAGATGGATCGGATCCGCAAAACGCATACAGACGTCTGAATGAAGCCTTACAGGGGCGTGATCAATGACTGTGGTTATCACCCCATATAGACTCCCTGATCACCCCCCTGTCATTGATTACCCCCCTGTCATTGATCAACCCCCTGTAAAGCTCCATTCAGATGTCCGCATGATTTTTACGGATCCACTGATAGATGGATCGGATCCGCAAAACGCATACAGACGTCTGAATGAAGCCTTACAGGGGCGTGATCAATGACTGTGGTTATCACCCCATATAGACTCCCTGATCACCCCCCTGTCATTGATTACCCCCCTGTCATTGATCAACCCCCTGTAAAGCTCCATTCAGATGTCCGCATGATTTTTACGGATCCACTGATAGATGGATCGGATCCGCAAAACGCATACGGACGTCTGAATGAAGCCTTACAGGGGCGTGATCAATGACTGTGGCTATCACCCCATATAGACTCCCTGATCACCCCCCTGTCATTGATTACCCCCCTGTCATTGATCAACCCCCTGTAAAGCTCCATTCAGATGTCCGCATGATTTTTACGGATCCACTGATAGATGGATCGGATCCGCAAAACGCATACGGACGTCTGAATGAAGCCTTACAGGGGCGTGATCAATGACTGTGGTTATCACCCCATATAGACTCCCTGATCACCCCCCTGTCATTGATTACACCCCTGTCATTGATCAACCCCCTGTAAAACTCCATTCAGATGTCCGCATGATTTTTACGGATCCACTGATAGATGTATCGGATCCGCAAAACGCATACAGACGTCTGAATGAAGCCTTACAGGGGCGTGATCAATGACTGTGGTTATCACCCCATATAGACTCCTTGATCACCCCCCTGTCATTGATTACCCCCCTGTCATTGATCAACCCCCTGTAAAGCTCCATTCAGATGTCCGCATGTTTTTTACGGATCCACTGATAGATGGATCGGATCCGCAAAACACATACAGGCGTCTCCCTGGAGCCTTCCAGGGGGGGTGATCACCCCATATAGACTCCCTGATCACCCCCCTGTCATTGATCACCCCCCCCTGTCATGCTGCATTCAGATGTCCGTATGATTTTTACGGATCCACGGATACATGGATCGGATCCGCAAAACACATACGGACATCTGAATGGAGCCTTACAGGGGGGTGATCAATGACAGGGGGGTGATCACCCCATATAGACTCTCTGATCACCACCCCTGTCATTGATCACACCCCCTGTCATTGATCACCCCCCTGTCATTGATCACCCTCTGTAAGGCTCCATTCAGACATTTTTTTGGCCCAAGTTAGCGGAATTATTATTTTTTTTTCTTACAAAGTCTCATATTCCACTAACTTGTGTCAAAAAATAAAATCTCACATGAACTCACCATACCCCTCACGGAATCCAAATGCGTAAAATTTTTTAGACATTTATATTCCAGACTTCTTCTCACGCTTTAGGGCCCCTAGAATGCCAGGGCAGTATAAATACCCCACATGTGACCCCATTTCGGAAAGAAGACACCCCCAGGTATTCCGTGAGGGGCTTATTGAGTCCATGAAAGATTGAAATTTTTGTCCCAAGTTAGCGGAAAGGGAGACTTTGTGAGAAAAAAATAAAAAATATCAATTTCCGCTAACTTGTGCCAAAAAAATAAAAAAATTCTATGAACTCGCCATGCCCCTCATTGAATACCTTGGTGTGTCTTCTTTCCAAAATGGGGTCACATGTGGGGTATTTATACTGCCCTGGCATTCTAGGGGCCCCAAAGCGTGAGAAGAAGTCTGGTATCCAAATGTCTAAAAATGCCCTCCTAAAAGGAATTTGGGCACCTTTGCGCATCTAGGCTGCAAAAAAGTGTCACACATCTGGTATCGCCGTACTCAGGAGAAGTTGGGGAATGTGTTTTGGGGTGTCATTTTACATATACCCATGCTGGGTGAGAGAAATATCTTGGTCAAATGCCAACTTTGTATAAAAAAATGGGAAAAGTTGTCTTTTGCCAAGCTATTTCTCTCACCCAGCATGGGTATATGTAAAATGACACCCCAAAACACATTCCCCAACTTCTCCTGAGTACGGAGATACCAGATGTGTGACACTTTTTTGCAGCCTAGGTGGGCAAAGGGGCCCATATTCCAAAGAGCACCTTTCGGATTTCACAGGTCATTTACCTACTTACCACACATTAGGGCCCCTGGAAAATGCCAGGGCAGTATAACTACCCCACAAGTGACCCCATTTTGGAAAGAAGACACCCCAAGGTATTCCGTGAGGGGCATGGCGAGTTCCTAGAATTTTTTTAATTTTTGTCACAAGTTAGTGGAAAATGATGATTTTTTATTTATTTTTTTTTCATACAAAGTCTCATATTCCACTAACTTGTGACAAAAAATAAAAACTTCCATGAACTCACTATGCCCATCAGCGAATACCTTGGGGTCTCTTCTTTCCAAAATGAGGTCACTTGTGGGGTAGTTATACTGCCCTGGCATTCTAGGGGCCCAAATGTGTGGAATGGAGTTTGAAATCAAATTCTGTAAAAAATGACCAGTGAAATCCGAAAGGTGCTCTTTGGAATATGGGCCCCTTTGCCCACCTAGGCTGCAAAAAAGTGTCACACATCTGGTATCTCCGTACTCAGGAGAAGTTGGGGAATGTGTTTTGGGGTGTCATTTTACATATACCCATGCTGGGTGATAGAAATATCTTTGCAAAAGACAACTTTTCCCATTTTTTTATACAAAGTTGGCAGTTGACCAAGATATTTATCTCACCCAGCATGGGTATATGTAAAAAGACACCCCAAAACACATTCCTCAACTTCTCCTGAATACAGAGATACCAGATGTGTGACACTTTTTTGCAGCCTAGGTGGGCAAAGGGGCCCATATTCCAAAGAGCACCTTTCGGATTTCACTGGTCATTTTTTACAGAATTTGATTTCAAACTCCTTACCACACATTTGGGCCCCTAGAATGCCAGGGCAGTATAACTACCCCACAAGTGACCCCATTTTGGAAAGAAGACACCCCAAGGTATTCCGTGAGGGGCATGGCGAGTTCCTAGAATTTTTTATTTTTTGTCACAAGTTAGTGGAAAATTAGACTTTGTAAGAAAAAAAAAAAAAAAAAAATCATCATTTTCCGCTAACTTGTGACAAAAAATAAAAAGTTCTATGAACTCACTATGTCCATCAGCGAATACCTTAGGGTGTGTACTTTCCGAAATGGGGTCATTTGTGGGGTGTTTGTACTGTCTGGCCATTGTAGAACCTCAGGAAACATGACAGGTGCTCAGAAAGTCAGAGCTGCTTCAAAAAGCGGAAATTCACATTTTTGTACCATAGTTTGTAAACGCTATAACTTTTACCCAAACCATTTTTTTTTTACCCAAACATTTTTTTTTTATCAAAGACATGTAGAACAATAAATTTAGAGCAAAATTTATATATGGATCTCGTTTTTTTTGCAAAATTTTACAACTGAAAGTGAAAAATGTCCTTTTTTTGCAAAAAAATCGTTAAATTTCGATTAATAACAAAAAAAGTAAAAATGTCAGCAGCAATGAAATACCACCAAATGAAAGCTCTATTAGTGAGAAGAAAAGGAGCTAAAATTCATTTGGGTGGTAAGTTGCATGACCGAGCAATAAACGGGGAAAGTAGTGTAGGTCAGAAGTGTAAAAAGTGGCCTGGTCTTTCAGGGTGTTTAAGCACTGGGGGCTGAGGTGGTTAAGTAAAAATTATTATTATTAATGTAGCAGCGTTTAACAGGGCTAAAAAACTAACCCAATGTGTCACCAAAATTGTTATCTGCCAGTTAAACCAAGCAATAGATAAATAATATTCTGATGTTTTGTCTGCCGAAATTTGAAGATCAATACATTCAAATGAGTTGGTTGCATCAGCAGAGAGCATTTTTAAATGTAATGTGGATTTAAAGGGAACCTGTCACCGGGATTTTGGGTATAGAGCTGAGGACATGGGTTGCTAGATGGCCGCTAGCACATCCGCAATACCCAGTCCCCATAGCTCTGTGTGCTTTTATTGTGTATAAAAACCGATTTGATACATATGCAAATTAACCTGAGATGAGTCAGAGCTTGAAAATATGACTCTTCTCTGGTCACACAAGTAAGATATGACTCTTTTATGTTAATTTGCATATGTATCAAATCGTTTTTTTTACACAATAAAAGCACACAGAGCTATGGGGACTGGGTATTGCGGATGTGCTAGCAGCCATCTAGCAACCCATGTCCTCAGCTCTATACCCAAAATCCCGGTGACAGGTTCCCTTTAAAGGGGTTGTCCCATCTCAGACACGGTGTCTGATAGGTGTGTGTCTCAACTCTTGGAACGGAGTCGGTAAAGTCCTGGAGGGTGCACCGCATATGCCTGGCCGCCCTCCATTCATTCCTATGGGAGCGCTGAAAATAGCCAAGCAGCTTGCTAGGCTATTTTCAGAGGTCCCATTGAATCAAATGGGAGGCGCACTACGCAAGCACAGCCACCGCTACATTCACTTCGATGGGGCTGACGGAAATAGCCGAGCTATTGCTCGTCTATTTTTGGCACTCCCGTAGGAATCAATTAGGGGTGGTCGCACATGAGTGGACCCGCCTCTGGGACTTTGCCAGGTCCATTCTAAGTATAGATGCAGGTCCCAGAGGTGGGACCTACACCTATCAGACATTGGGGGTATATCCTAGCGATATGCCCCCAATGTCTGAGCTGGTACAACCCCTTTAAAACAGATGGCTACACCATCTACCCTTTGTCCCTGTCTCTAACAGTGCAGCACTAAGTATTTTTTTTGTAATGCAGGTTCCAGTATGGGACCTTCATTTCCATTGAGCAGTGTTTTAGTTATAAAAGTTAACTCACATGATTCAGTTATTTCATGTACGATTTCTGTTTTGTGGATTGGTCTTGGATTGCAGAGTCTGACTCTGATGCTCTTTTCTTGAGCAGCTGATCTTTATACCTCCTTTAGGCTCCATTCAGACGTCCGTAGTGCATTGGGGATCCGCAATACACCCGGCCGGCACCTCCATAGAAATGCCTATTCTTGTCTGCAATTGCGGACAAGAATAGGACATGCTCTATTTTCTTGCGGAGCTGCAGACCGGAAGATCGGGGCCACGCTCCAGAAATGCGGATCCGGAGAGCACATAGTGTGCCCTCCGCATCTCTTCCGGCCCCATAGAGAATTAATGGGTCCGCACCCGTTCTGTATAATTGCGGAAAGGGATGCGGACCCATTCTATGAACGTCTGAATGGGGCCATACAATGTTTTTGTGTCTTTTTAAAAATCTCCAAGGATCTTATAAATGCTATCTGATCTGGATTTTTGTGAGATGCAGCCCTGGAAGGGTGTGCTGAACGAATAAAATCAGCTGAAATGTTAATTGTGGCATTGTGATAATTTGGGTGCACAAGGAAGCTTTGTATTATGAATCCTGCATAGATCAAAGGGAAAAGAACATTTAGATCCTAGGTGTGAAAATTCTTTTAGAGCCAAGATGGGAACTCATTCAAAATGCTAATTGGGTTGACTTAGCAGCAGCATGGATTTACTGTATGTATAATATGAAGCACTTCAGTCACCTGTAGCAATTAGAAGTCCACACCAGGAGCTCTGCTTAACCCAGCATTGACAGTCTTTCAAACTTGCAGACTTGTGTGTTCTTTTTACCTCATGGTGCCAGTATTGTATGTGAGTGAGCAATAGAAGTCATACTCACAAGTCGCTGGTACAAAACCTTTTGTTTCTTTTATTTCTTTACTACATTCCAATATAAAATGGTACATCATGAGGGACACTGAGACAGACATCGTTCACACCTACTTCCCTCCACGCGACGCTCTCCATGTGGTAAGATATACAGTGCCTTGCAAAAGTATTCACCCCCCCCTTGACTTTTTTCGTATTTTGGTGCCTCACAACCTGGAATTAACATGGATTGTTTGAGGATTTGCATCATTTAATTTACAGAACATGCCCACAACTTTGAAGATGTTTATTTTTTTTGTGAAGCAAACAACAAATAGGACAAAATACCAGAAAAAGTAAATGTGCATAACTATTCACCCCAAAAGCCAATACTTTGTAGAGCCACCTTTTGCGGCAATCACAGCTCCAAGTCGCTTTGGATAGTCTTCTTGAGCTTGCCACCAGTGATGGCCAGTTCGCCATGTTCACCCGCGAACACATGCGGGCTGCCATATTAAATCACAAGTCTGGTGATGCACAGGTAAGTCCTTACCTGTGCCTTCGTCGTGAGCCGGTCTGAAACAAATGCGGTCACCGGGAGCAGGCAGTTCCGTGAACAGCCGCCGGGGGCCTTCATCGGGCTGTTCTCGGAACTGCCTGCTCCCGGTGACCACATTTGTTTCAAACCGGACTTGTGATTTAAGATGGCAGCCCGCATGTGTGCGTGGGCGAACATGGCGAACTGGCCATCACTGCTTGCCACATCTTACCACTGGGGTTTTTGCCCATTTCTCCTTGCAAAACCTCTCCAGCTCTTTCAAGTTGGATGGTTTGCGCTTGTGAACAGCAATCTTTAAGTCTGACCACAGATTTTCTATTGGATTGAGATCTGGGCTTTGACTAGGCCATTCCAACACATTTACATGTTTCCTTTTAAACCAGGCAAGTATTGCTTTAGCAGTGTGTTTGGGGTCATTGACCTGCTGGAAGGTGAACCTCCATCCTAGCCTCAAATCACGCACAAAGTGGTACAGGTTTTGCTCAAGAATATCCCTGTATTTAGCACCATCCATTTTTTCCTTAACTCTGACCAGTTTCCCAGTCTGCTGAAAAACATCCCTACAGCATGATGCTGCCACCACCATGTTTCACTGTGGGGATGGTGTTCTTTGGGTGATGTGATGTGTTGGGATTGCGTCAGACATAGCGTTTTCTTTGATGGCTGAAAAGTTCAATTTTAGTCTCATCAGACCAGAGCACCTTCCTCCATACATTTTAGGAGTCTCCCACATACCTTTTCACAAACTCTCAACTTGCCTTTTTGTTTTTTGTTGAAAGTAATGGCTTTCTTCTAGCCACTCTGCCATAAAGCCCAACTCTATGGAGCGTATGGCTTATTGTCATCCTATGTACAGATACTCCAGTCTCTGCTGTGGAACTCTGCATCTCCTCCAGGGTTACCTTAGGTCTTTGTGCTGCCTCTCTGATTAATGCCCTCCTTGCCTGGTCTATGAGTTTTGGTGGGTGTCCATCTCTTGGCAGGTTTGCTGTTGTGCCATGTTCTTTCCATTTGGTTATGATAGATTTCATGGTGCTCCTGGGGATCATCAAAGATTTGGATATTTTTTTATAACCTAACCCTGACTTGTACTTCTCAACAACATTGTCCTTTACTTGTTTGGAGAGTTCCTTGGTCTTCATGGCAGTGTTTGGTTAGTGATGCCTCTTGCTTAGGTGTTGCAGCCTCTGGGGCCTTTCAAAAAAGGTGTGTATATGTAATTGTGTGACTTCTGAGGGTAATTGGTGGCAGCAGAGCTTTTTATGGGCTTTCTAACAAAGGGGGTGAATACATATGCACATGCCAATTTTTTGTTTTCTATTTCTGAACAATAGTTTTATTTATATACACTGCCTGTCCCAAAAAATAAGTCGCCACCTGGATTTAACTAAGCAAATAGTTAAGGAGATTGCAGAAACTACTAAAATTGGGATAAGAACTGTTCAGCGCATTATTAAAAACTGGAAGTATAGTGGGGACCCATTGTATTCGAGGAAGAAATATGGCGGTGAAAAAAAATCCTGAATGATCATGATCGGCGATCACTTAAAGGGAATCTGTCACCTGCTTTTACCATTTTAAGCTGGCACCATCGCTATGTTGACTAAAGTACCTTATTTCCAGCAGTCTTCTTTGTACTTTATTTCGTTTTGTAGTTTTGATATAAAAGCGCTTTTTATGTTATGCTAATTAGGGTCCAAGGAGCCCAGAGGGGCGTTTTTTTCACTCTCCGGAGCCCAGTGACGCCCCCCTGCAGTGCCCAGCCTGTCTTAATTTGAATTCCAAGAACACCTCCTGATCATCAAATAATCTCCCACAGCCCCGGCAAACGGTTCCGCCCCCTCCCCACGTCATAGTCTACCTTATAGAAATGCCCCGTCCTTCTTCCTGTCTGCGGCCAGAAAACTCGCGCAGGCGCAGTACTGCCAGCGGCCTGCGCGATCATCAACGTCCTGAGGGCACTGGGCTCCGGAGAGTGAAAAAAACGCCCCTCTGGGCTCCTTGGACTCTAATTAGCATAACATAAAAAGCGCTTTTATATCAAAACTACAAAACGAAATAAAGTAAAAAGAAGACTGCTGGAAATAAGGTACTTTAGTCAACATAGCGATGGTGCCAGCTTAAAATGGTAAAAGCAGGTGACAGATTCCCTTTAAATGTTTGGTGAAATCAAATCGAAGAAAAACAACAGTAGAACTCAGGGCTATGTTTAATAGTGAAAGTAAGATCATTTCCACACGCACAATGCAAAGGGAACTCAAGGGATTGGGACTGAACAGCTGTGTAGCCATAAAAAAACCACTAATCAGTGAGGCAAACCAGAAAAAAGGCTTCAATTTGCTCTGGAGCATAAAGATTGGACTCTGGAGCAATGGAAGAAGGTCATGTGATCTGAGTCCAGATTTACCCTGTTCCAGAGCGATGGGCGCATCAGGATAAGAAGAGAGGCAGATGAAGTGATGCATCCATCATGCCTAGTGCCTACTGTACAAGCCTGTGGGGGCAGTGCTATGATCTGGGGTTGCTGCAGTTGGTTAGGTCTAGGTTCAACAGTATGTGCTCCAAGAATGAGGTCAGCTGACTACCTGAACATACTGAATGACCAGGTTATTCCATCAATGGATTTTTTCTTCCCTGATGGCACAGGCATATTCCAAGATGACAATGCTCAAATTGGGCTCAAATTGTGAAAGAGTGGTTCAGGGAGCATGAGACATCATTTTCACACATGGATTGGCCACCACAGAGTCCAGACCTTAACCCCATTGAGAATCTTTGGCATGTGCTGGTGAAGGCTTTGTGCAGCAGTCAGATTCTACCATCATTAATGCAAGATCTTGGTGAAAATTTAATGCAACGCTGGATGGAAATAAATCTTGTGACATTGCAGAAGCTTATCGAAACAATGCCACAGCGAATGCGTGCTGTAATCAAAGCCTAAAATTCAGATTAACAAAACATTTAACTTAAGGCTGTAATGTAAAAAAATACGAAAAAAGTCAAGGGGGGGGGGTGAATACTTTTGCAAGGCACTGTATATTGGGCAAATATTTCGGGCTATAAGGTTCAGAATCATTGAGCATATGTCCAGCATTAGGAAGGAACTCAGAAGGGAGAGTAAGATGGATACAGTGGAGGTGAAAAAACAAGGTGAAACTATGGTTGCCCAACATTTTTATGATCGGGCCCATCAGGTGTCGGATCTCAGGAGGCAGGTTCTGGACGTGGTAAAAAGTGGAGTCCATGAGGAGGATAACAGTAGTAGATTGTTACAAAGGGAGACCTTTTGGATAGTGAAACTCCAGTCTTTAATGCCTAAAGGGTTAAATGAAATTTGTAGCTTTAATGCATTTATATGATTGATCACTTCCATGTTTTAGGGTTATTTATGGCTATGTATTTTGTATAAAAGGATATAGTTTGTATATACTGTATGTGTCAGCTGTTAGTGCTATAAAAATCCCACCTCCCCCTCTACCTGCACGCATGAGTAAGGGGGCGTGTTCTCCCGAAACGTCGCATGGAGGGAAAGAGGTGTGAATGATGTCTGTCTCAGCGTCCCTCATGATGTACCATTTTACTGTATGTAAAACTTGCTTAACCTCAGGAAAGTTAAAGTTTCTATGTCCTCCCGTTTGGCCAAACAGTAGTTTACGACCACATATGGGGTGTTTTTGCAAACTACATAATCAGGGCAACCCATATTGAGTTTTGTTTGGCTGTTAACCCTTACATAAATGCTGGAAAAAATGGGTTAAAATGGAAAATTTTCCAAAAAATCGAAATTCTTAAAATTTATGTCCATTTGCCATGAAGTCTTGTGGAAGACCTAAAGGGTTAACAAAGTTTGTAAAATCAGTTTTGAATACCTTGAGGGGTGTAGTTTCTAGAATGGGGTCATTTTTGTTTGGTTTCTAATATGTAAGCCTCACAAAGTGACTTCAAACCTGAACTGGTCCATAAAAAGTGGGATTTTGAAGATTTCTGAAAAATTTCAAAATTTGCTTCTAAACTTCTAAGCCTTGTAACATCCCCAAAAAATAAAATATCATTCCCAAAATGCTACAAACATGAAGTAGACATATGGGGAATGTAAAGTCATCACAATTTCTGGGGGTATTACTATGTATTACAGAAGTAGAGAAACTGAAACTTTGAAATTTGCAAATTTTTCTAAATTTTTGGTAAAAATATGGTATTTTTTATGCAAAAAAATTAACTTTTTTGACCCAATTTTAGCAGTGTCATGAAGTACAATATGTGACGAAAAAACATTCTCAGAACGGCCTGGGTAAGTCAAAGCGTTTTAAAGTTATCAGCACTTAAAGTGACACTGGTCAGATTTGCAAAAAATGGCCTGGTCCTTAAAGGGGTTATCCGAGTTAATAAAAAAAAAAAAAAAAAAAAAAACTCTTAAAACCCATCTGGATATACATATAATTTGGTTAAGCTAGATTTCATCAAGTTAAAACCCATATGTACACCTTTTCATGGTTCTGTCATTGCTTTGTTTACATGCTGAAGTACATGCTGAGGGGGCGTATAACAACTAAGCCTGAGCTCTGCCTCATGAATATTTGTGGGCGTGCACAATCTGACCTTCCCCTCACCCTGCTCTGCACATCCTAACTTTGCATAAACCAGTCACATGATCATCTCCTAGCTCACAGAGACAGATCATCCTGTCACATTGCAGAAACACAGGCTCTATGTATCCAAACTCTATGGCAGCTATGTGTTTCTAAGCTCTATGGCAGCTCTGTGTATCTAAGCTCTATGGCAGCTCTGTGTATCTAAGCTCTATGGCACCTCTGTGTATCTAAGCTCTATGGCAGCTCTGTGTATCTAAGCTCTATGGCAGCTCTGTGTATCTAAGCTCTATGGCAGCTCTGTGTATCTAAGCTCTATGGCAGCTCTGTGTATCTAAGCTCTGAGGCAGCTCTGTGTATGTATCTAATATAGCTTAGATAGATATAGGGGTCATATATGACACCTATATCTATCTAAGCTATATTACAGCCATATCTATGTTGACTATATACTATGTAGTCACTGTCCCCCCTCCCCCCCATACACAATGCAGTGTCCCCCACCCCACCATACACACAATATACACAATGCAGTGTCCCCCACCCCTCCATACACACAATATACACAATGCAGTGTCCCCCACCCCTCCATACACACAATATACACAATGCAGTGTCCCCCACCCCTCCATACACACAATATACACAATACAGTGTCCCCCACCCCTCCATACACACAATATACACAATGCAGTGTCCCCCACCCCTCCATACACACAATATACACAATGCAGTGTCCCCCACCCCTCCATACACACAATATACACAATGCAGTGTCCCCCACCCCTCCATACACACAATATACACAATGCAGTGTCCCCCACCCCTCTATACACACAATATACACAATGCAGTGTCCCCCACCCCTCCATACACACAATACACCCAATGCAGTGTCCCCCTCCCCACCCCATACACCCAATGCAGTGTCCCCCACCCCTCCATACACACAATGCAGTGTCCCCACCCCTCCATACACACAATGCAGTGTCCCCACCCCTCCATACACACAATGCAGTGTCCCCCAGCCCTCCATACACAGAATACACACAATGCAGTGTCCCCCACCCCTCCATACACACACACAATGCAGTGTCCCCCTCCCCATACACACAATGCAGTGTCCCCCACCCCTCCATACACACAATGCAGTCTCCCCCACCCCTCCATACACACAATGCAGTGTCCCCCCCCTTCCTCTCCCCGGGAAACATAAGAGCCCTGGCAGAAGCACATGTCTTTACTCTCCAGTGTAAACAGCAGGGAGGGCGGGTATTTCATCTGATTGGCTGTCCTGACTTGCCTTCTCCCTTTTATTGGCTGAGCTGCTTGTCCTTTATTCCTGCTCCTGGATCACAGCAATACAGCGACTGGCAGCACCTGGGTAACCCTTTCCTTATCAGAGCTCTCCTGTACACTCTTTCAGTGCAACACAGGAGCTTCTGTTTTGCACAGTAATGACAGCCCTGCTGCTCTATTGATATGCTAATGAGATCGCGGCAGCCAGATACAGGAGAGAGGGGGCGGGCACCAAAGGCTCTGACGTCTCGTTTACAGAGCTGGGCCACTCCCTCAAGCAGGGAGAAGCTTGTAAACGAGACGTCAGCACCAGAGAAGGATTGATGACGTCGGGGGTCACATGACCCAAATCAGCAGTGTGGAAACAGCGCAAAATCAATAAAGTGAGTACATTAGAAATGTATCTTTAATGATGTATAAAGCAGCCCTAACACATATTTTTTTAAGTCGGATAACCCCTTTAAGGTGAAATAGGGCTGTGTCCTTAAGGGGTTAATGTACATGATAATACTTTTCTAACAAAGCTTGAATCATCCTTGTACCGCACATTCACTGCTCCAATCGCTCTGCTAGATTATATTCTGCCTGGCAGCTCAGGGTGTGTATCCTTTCTGCTGCAGGTCTCTCCCTGTAACTGCCATAGCTTCTAACAGAGCATATGGCTTGTGTCCGGGTTGAACATTTAAAGTTTCGTTTAACCAGGAAAATAATAAACAGCAGGTGGCGCTATACAGATACATTTTATTGAGTAACTCACTGGCTATACTAAATTTTTCATTACATGCAATTAAAAAAGTATTCAGATCCAGGTACTGGTTTAAAAAATGTAGAATGGGTTTTGCGACACAACCTCTTTAAGTGCAGTTTAACCCCTTAGTGATTATAGCAGGGATCAGCAACCTTCGGCACTCGCTGTTGTGAAACTACAATTCCCAGCATGCTCAATTTATTTCAATGTGAGTTCTTAGAAGAGCAGAGCAAGTATGCATGCTGGGAATTGTAGTTTCAAAACAGCTGTAGTGGCGGCGGTTGCCTACTCCTAGACTATAGCTTTAAGCACCAGTAACATTTTTCCCCCTCTCTTCATTGGTTCTATCTTTGTAATTTTTTTTCAGTATAGCTGTATGAGACCATGAATTTTGTTGGATGAGTTGTAGTTTATATAGGAATCATTTTGGGGGTACATATAATGTATTAAATATCTTTATTTTTGGGGGGTGGGGAGATTAAAAAAAAGCAGTAATTTCAACATTAGCATTTTGGATTTATTTCTACAGTGCTCCATGTGTGGTATATAGTTTATATATTTTTTATCTTGCTATACTAGTTGCACACTAAAAACATAACATTTGTATTGTATTGATGCCCTATCCTCAGGGTATGTCATCAATAACTGATTATTGGGAGTCTGACTTCTGGCATCCCCAGCTGTTTGAAGAGGCCGCAGTGGATCGGTGAAGGCCGCTGTTACGACCAGTGGGTGAGACCCACCATCAAACCAGAGATAGTGTGGATTTTCTTTGTCAACCAAGGGATGGCAGCCACTAACCTCTAGGGTGTTATTCAGCACTCTCACATGAGACGGGACAGAACCAGCAAGAGAAAAACTGAACCACTACCTACAGCATTAGCTATTATGGTTGACAGCTGACTCACAGAGTCAGACAACAGGTAATGAATGCTCCAGTAGCTCAAGTTGCAGTAAGAACCGCAGTTAGTGTGAACTGAGTTCAATAACAGACACTTTGGTGAGAATTGGTATTGCAGAGTAGACTGAAGTAAAGCCATGATGATGATGACTGTCAAAGGCAGAAGCTGAAGCATGGTCAGAGACAAGCCAGAGTTTAGAAGCCTGCATCGGATAGTAGCATGATACAGACAGGTCCAATAGTCGATGCAGGTGGCAGGCAAACAGAATGGTCAAACAGGCTGGGTCAAACACAGAAGATCAGAACACTTTTGCTATTACTGTAAGTAACTCAATGCTCAGGCAACTTCCTGGAAGAGGAAGCTGCTATTTAACCTTGAAACCCCACCCAGGGGCCGTGCTGAGAGGCAGGAAGCACACGCCCCTGGAAGCATAAATGACACGAAGCGGCAGGCAGGCATGCGCCTTCCACATCTGGCAGAGACAGCGGCAGGCCACGAGGCAGGAGATGCTGGGGATATGACAGGTGAGACATCGGGACATATGGCAGAAGGCCCAGGCCTAACAGCTGCAGCCTCCTCACGGAATACTAAAGGGGTGCTGGGAGTCAGACCCCTACTGATCAGATATTGAGGACTTATCCTGAGGATAGGTCATTAATGTTATGGCCCCTAAAATCCCTTTTAAAGGGAACCTGTCATCAACTTTATGCTGCTCATACTAACGGCAGAGTTAGTAGAGACAGGTGAGTTGATCTCAGCGGTCTTTCATTTTAAAGATAAAAGTAAATGGTTGCTGAGAACCAACATCACAATCATTGCAGACTGGGCCTGGAAAAGAGTCACGGCCACCTGAGAAGAGTCACGGTTACTCATAAATTCTTCCTCTCCCCGCCCACCTGCTGATGATTGTCTTCTGCCCAGTTTTATCCCTTTCTCTGTAGAAGAGATCTGCCAATCATCAGCAGATGGGCGGGAGAGCAGGAGAATATGAATAACCAGGACTCTTCTCAGGTAGATTTGACTCTTTTCAAGGCCTGAGCTGCAATGATTATGATGCTGGTTCTCAGCAACCACTTACCTTTAGGTCATGAGTGACACACCACTGAAAGAAGCATTTCTGTCACTATTTTATGCTGCCCTCAGTGAGGTGAGCAAAAAATTGATGACCGGTTCCCTTTAAAGAGGACCTTTCATCGGTCCAACCATTGTAAGATAATTTTCAGGCTACATAGAGCGGCGCCTAAGGATCTCACTGCACTTACTATTATTCCTGGGCGCCGCTCCGTTCACCCGCTGTGTCCTCCGGTATCTTCACTGAATTGGTTCTACTAGACGGAGTCTGCCCTGTTTCACCCTGGGCGTTCCTTCTCCCAGGCTGTAGCGCTGTCCAATCGCAGCACAGATATTTTCCTTCTTTTCGGTACAGCTTTTGTTCCAAATTATATTATAAAAGTTTTATTATCATGAATTTGAGTGAAATGTTGACCTGTGTGCTGCCTTCTTACAGCTTACCAAGCACAGTGCTGTACATTGTATAGCGTCTGTGCTTGGTATCGCTTCTCAGCCCCATCTACTTCTATGGCCACGTGACCGATGAATGTGACATCACTGGCCTAGGAAAAGCAGAGAGAAGGCTGCAGCGCTCACAGCTGATCGGCGGGGGTCCCGGGAGTCAGACCCCCACGATCAGATACTGATGACCAATCATGACGATAGGTCATCAGTATAAAAATCTCAGAACCCTCTTCTGGCTTTGGCTCAAAAAACTGCATAAAAAAACTGCACAGAAAGTTGTGTGTATCCTTAAGCCCTCTTCTTTTTCCGTTCTGTTTTTTTGCGTTCCATATACGGACCATATGCGGAACCATTCTTTTCAATGGATCCGCAAAAAAACACGAAGGTACTCCGTATGCCTTCTGTTTTTCGGTTCAAAGATAAAACATGTCCTTATATTGTCCGCATAACAGACAAGGATAGTACTGTTCTATCAGGGGCCAGCTGTTCCGTTCCGCCATATTCATCATCCATATTTTTTGTGAATCTATTTTTTGCGGACCGCAAAATACTGAAAAAGCCATACGGTCGTTTGCAAGAGGCCCAAGGGTAAGGATACATAGCGATACTGGTCACGCAACACCTGTTGCGGCCAGGATCGCAGAGTAGTTGTGATCCCATAGAAGTGAATGAGAATGCAGCACAAGTCTGAAAATATCCACTAGTGTTGGATTTCTTGCGTGTTGCGTGATCAGTGTCGCCATGTAGCCATACCTTAATGTGCAAAAAAAGTTAAAGAAATATATATATATATATATATATATATATATATAATTTTTTTTTTTATAGTAAAAACCCTAAAAAAAGTTATACCAGTGGTCCCCTCAAGTTACAATATTAATTGTTTCCACGACGGTCATTGTTTGTTGAAACCATTGTAACCTGAGTAATCGGTTCTAAAGCCCCAAAATATCATCCAAGAAAAGAGAAAATTAATATTTAAGAAAAATAAGCTGGTAACTAAGGGTGGATTCGCATCAGTTATGGTATTCCGTTATAGGTGTTGTTTATAACGGAATGGCCAGACGGAATGCAAAACGGAAGCCTTTAAGAGGCATTCCGTTTTGCTCTGTACTAATAGAAGTCTATGAGCAAGCATAACGGAGCTGTCTGGTTTCCATTATGCAGGACAGAAATAAATTCCCATTACACCAAGCCTGATCTCTCGACGTAGGAGTCCAGCATAAATGATTGTTACTGTATAGGTTCACTTGATGTGACAGTCTGGGGGGGGGGGGGGGGGAAATATATATATATATATATATATATACAGTACAGACCAAAAGTTTGGACACACCTCATTCAAAGAGTTTTCTTTATTTTCATGACTATGAAAATTGTAGCTTCACACTGAAGGCATCAAAACTATGAATTAACACATGTAGAATTATATACATAGCAAACAAGTGTGAAACAACTGAAAATATGTCATATTCTAGGTTCTTCAAAGTAGACACCTTTTGCTTTGATTACTGCTTTGTACACTCTTGGCATTCTATTGATGAGCTTCAAGAGGTAGTCCCCTGAAATGGTTTTCACTTCACAGGTGTGCCCTGTCAGGTTTAATAAGTGGGATTTCTTGCCTTATAAATGGGGTTGGGACTATCAGTTGCGTTGAGGAGAAGTCAGGTGGATACACAGCTGATAGTCCTACTGAATAGACTGTTAGAATTTGTATTATGGCAAGAAGAAAGCAGCTAAGTAAAGAAAAACGAGTGGCCATCATTACTTTAAGAAATGAAGGTCAGTCAGTCAGCCGAAAAATTGGGAAAACTTTGAAAGTAAGGGCTATTTGACCAGGAGAGTGATGGGGTGCTGCGCCAGATGACCTGGCCTCCACAGTCACCGGACCTGAACCCAATCGAGATGGTTTGGGGTGAGCTGGACCGCAGAGTGAAGGCAAAAGGGCCAACAAGTGCTAAGCATCTCTGGGAACTCCTTCAAGACTGTTGGAAGACCATTTCAGGGGACTACCTCTTCATCAAGAGAATGCCAAGAGTGTGCAAAGCAGTAATCAAAGCAAAAGGTGGCTACTTTGAAGAACCTAGAATATGACATATTTTCAGTTGTTTCACACTTGTTTGTTATATATATATAATTCCACATGTGTTAATTCATAGTTTTGATGCCTTCATAGTCATGAAAATAAACTCTTTGAATGAGAAGGTGTGTCCAAACTTTTGGTCTGTACTGTATATATTTATATAATTACAAAAATCTGCTGTTTTGTTGTAGTTGCTGTGTGCAGATGACCCCTCTGAAGTAATAGATGAGAATGCAAACAAAGAATTGGCTTTATAAATTACTTGTTTCAGTATAACGCTATAATTTAATTGTTTACAAAATTGCTGGTTACATATAAATTTTTGGTTGCCTTCCAGGTTTAACAGGCTTGTGTCTCAGATGTTGTTAGGAAACTGTTTGCCACCAACTGCTCTTTTCTGTCTTGTTTTGTAACATTGAAGCTGACCATCCTCTGTGATATCATTATTTTTACTGTAAATCATTCTTACATATACTAATTTTCTTTTTTGTGTCTACTTGTGTCCTGATCCAGATTCAAGCCTCGAGTTCTGGACCTGAATGTGTCAGTACCTCAATCCACTGTTTCATTCAATTCCATTTTTGTAATAGTGTGTGATAGTCCTGCTTAGAATCCATGTGTGGCATGTAGTATACCCTTGTAGCTGTTTATTGTCATGCTGTCTTTTTAGTTTTCATACAGAATTCTTAGTCATAGCTTATGCATGTCTATACAAAAATACCTTTTTCCATACACTGACAGATTTTGAAATATTTTTGGTTGCAAGCTCTTTATATATAACTGGAATTTAATCAGATTAAGTTAAATTTCCCCTTTTTATGACCTGTTTTTTTACAAGTAGAAATAATGAATGCGGTGGATGGAAAAAAAAATAGTTATGGATATTGTTAGTACAAAAAATCTTTTACTGTGCAGTCTCCCATTTTGTTCAGTGCCTGGAGATGTGCAATTTAGAAACCAAATTGTAGATTATAAACTTTGATAAGCTTTGTTAAATAATTAATGGACGACATGAAGGAACCCTCTGGACGAACTGATATACTGTGTTTATGCTTCATGCAGTGCCTTTGGGACAGTACATGACAAAAGGGATTGTTTATTTGATGATCTCCAACCCCTCAGGTCCTGTTGTAGACATAACACTGCATTATTTTTTATGTCCGAAGTGTTCCTTTAACTATTTCCATCCTTGACATTGTCTGTGCTATACTGTCTGTCTTCAAGCCATTGGCTTATGGTGCTTTATTGTATTTGTATTTTCTTGTAAATCTTTTATTTATGTAGGAGTCTCACCAGATTATACATTATACAGTTGTGTTCAAAATAATAGCAGTCAGACATCACTAACCTGATCAATCACTATTTTTGGTAGAAATGATATTTCTACATGGCAAATAATTTACTAGCAGGTGTAGTAGAGTAATAGAAACCCAACAGACCCAACAGTCATGACATGCATGCCGCTGATTTTGTGTAATTGAATCACTAAATGAAAGGGGCATGTTCAAAATAATAGCAGTGTGGAGTTCAATTAGTGAGGTCATTCATTCTTTAAAAAAAACTGTGGCAATTATTGCCCTTTTCTAAAGAAGGAATGAAGGCAGCAAATGTTGTACATGCTGGTTACAGTGCATTTCTCTCTGAACTTCTGAGGAAAATGGGTCGTTCCAGACATTGTTCAGAAGAACAGTATATCTTAATTAAAAAGTTGATTGGAGAGGGGAAAACATATAAAGAAGTGCAGAAAATGATAGGATGCTCAGCTAAAATAATCGCAAATGCTTTAAAAATGGCAACCAAAACCTGAAAGACGTGGGAGAAAGCGAAAAACTACCATTCAAATGATAGAAGAATAGCCAAAATGGCAAGGACTCAGCCAACAATCAGCTCCAGCAAGATCAAAGAAGGTCTAAAGTTGCCTGTGAGTACTGTTACAATTAGAAGACGCCTATGTGAAGCCAAGCTGTCTGCAAGAAGCCCCCACAAAGTCCCACTGTTGAAAAAAAGACATGTGCTGAAGAGGTTACAATTTGCCAAAGTGCACATTGACTGGCCTAAAGAGACATTTTGTGGACTGATGAAATTAAGATTGTTCTTTTTGGGTCTAGTGGCTGGAGACCGTTTGTCAGATGACCCCCATACACTGAATTCAAGCCACAGTACACTGTGAAGACAGTGAAGCATGGTGGCGCAAGCATCATGATATGGGGATGTTTCCCATACTACGGTGTTGGGCCTATTTATCGCATACCAGGGATTATGGATCAGTTTGAATACATCAGAATACTTGAAGAGGTCATGCTGCCTTATGCTGAAGAGGAAATGCCCTTGAAATGGGTGTTCCAACAAAACAACGACCCCAAACACACCAGTAAACGTGCAACATCTTGGTTCCAGACCAACAAGATTGAAGTTATGGAGTGGCCAACCCAATCCCCGGATCTTAATCCAATAGAAAACTTGTGGGGTGACATCAAAAATGCAGTTTCTGAGGCAAAATCAAGAAATAGAGAAGAACTGTGGAATGTAGTCCAATCATCCTGGAATACCTGTTTACAGGTGCCAGAAGTTGGTTGACTCCATGCAACACAGATGTACAGCAGTTCTCAGAAACAGTGGTTATACAACTAAATATTAGTTAAGTGATTCAAAGGAAAGCAAAATCTTCAAACATTTTTCAGTTTATATAGTGAATGTTTGAGTTTGTGAAGAAGAATACAAATACTGCAATTTTTTTTTAACTAATATTCACTTTTCTTCAATTTTTTTAGAGGAACAACACAAATTTGATATATTTTTCTTCATGTTTTGATTTGGAATAGAATGTGTATTGTTCCCAATGCATTTGTGTGTATGGAAATAAAAGCTATTACAAGGATTTTAAACACACTGCTATTATTTTGAACACAACTATACATGGAAATTGTGAAAACTAAAAAGGAACACTGAACCTAGAAATGAATGATAAAAGTCAATAGGACATAAAGTTGCTCACTGTATGTGCGTGTGCAGCTGTTTATTTGTACCGTATAATTCCAGCATAGTCCATAGTGCTGTACAGAGATTGTAAGCACTCACTTTGGTTCCTATCACCACTGGGACTCACAATTCAAATTCCGATTAACCTGTCAGTGTGTTTACTTGTATAGAGGGAGAACATGCAAACTCCATGCAGATGTTGCATTTGGTCAAACTTAGGAGCTAACCACTGAGCCACCATGTTGCATGTTCCTAACATTAAGGCCTCTTTCACACGAGCGTGACGGATTAGGTCCGGATGCGTTCATGGTGCGTTCAGTGAAACTCGCACCATTTTGCAAGCAAGTTCAGTCAGTTTTGTCTGCGATTGCGTTCAGTTGTTCAGTTTTTTTTCCATGCGGGTGCAATGCGTTTTGATGCGTTTTTCACGCGCCTGATAAAAAACTGAAGGTTTACAAACAACATCTCTTAGCAACCATCAGTGAAAAACGTATTGCATCCGCACTTGCTTGCGGATGCAATGAAAAACGCTGTATATAGAACATGCTGCGATTTCCCCGCAACGCAGAACTGATGCGTGAAAAACAACGCTCATATACACAGACCCATTGAAATGAATGGGTCAGGATTTAGTGCGGGTGCTATGCGTTCACGTCACGCATTGCACCCGCGCTGAAAACTCGCTCGTGTGAAAGGGGCCTAACAGCATTGTGGAAATTCTGCAGAAGCTGATCTCCTTTTGATCTGTTCCATTCTCGGTTGAGGGGATGGGTTTTAGTTAAGGAAGAAGAGCTTAACCCCTTCCCGACCGTAATAGTACGGCACAGCAGGATGTGACTTGCCGCCCAGCGCCGTACTATTATGGCGGGCTGGTCGGGCGGGTGTAGGAACTGCGCCGGCCCGATCAGCGGCAGGGGTTCGGCAGTGACTGATAGCGGTCCCCTGCTGTATGTGCCGGCTTTGGTGAAAACACTGATGCTGTCGTATTAACCTTTGATGTGCCGTGGTGGACCAGGGCACGTGTAATATATGGGGAGGGAGGGATCAGCCATCGGGTCCCTGCGCTGCTGTGACAGGGACCCGATAGCAGGGAAGTCAGCCCAATGCCTTACTTAGGCATCGTGGCTGCCTTCCCTCTTAGCCTGTGAGATCCAGCCCCCTGGATCTCACAGGCAAGCAGGCTGTAAGTGTATTACAGTGATAATACGCTTACAGCTAATGCATCACAATACAGAAGTATTGTGATGCATTGTAAAGGGGATCAGACCCCCAAAAGTTAAAGTCCCAGAGTGGGACAAGAAATAAAGTAAAAAATAAAAGCATCCTTTTCCCAAAATAAAGTACATTTAAAAAAAAAAAATTAATAGGGAGAAAAAGAACAGTAGACATATTAGGTATCGCCGGGTCCGTATCGACCGGCACTATAAAAATATCACATGACCTAACCCCTCAGGTAAACACAGTAAAAAAAAAAAAAAACTGTGCTAAATTTTTTTTTGGGGTCACCTTACATCACTAAAAGTGCAACACCAAGCAATCAAAAAGTCATATGCATCCCATAATAGTGATAATCAAACCATCATCTCATCTTGCAAAAATGGTACCCTACCTAAGACAATCGTCAAAAAACTGAAAAAACTATGGCTCTCAGACTATGTAGACACTAAAACATGATTTTTTTTTTTTGTTTCAAAAAGATTATTGTGTTAAGATATCACATGACCTAACCCATTAAGTGAACACCCTAAAAAAAAAAAAAAAAAGATAAAAAAGCCATTTTTTTGTCATCTTACATCACAAAAAGTGTAATACCAAGCGATCAAAAAGTCATATGCACCCTAAAATAGTACCAATCAGACCGTTATCTCATGCCGAAAAAATTAGGCCCTACATAAGACAGTTGCCCAAAAAATAATAAACTATGGGCTTCAGAATATGGAGACACAAAATTATAATTTTTTTCAAAAATGCTTTATTACCACTGAGGAAGGAGACTGAGATCTCCGAAACGCGTATGGTGAGAGAGGACCCCCAGCTAGACATCATATACCAGCAGGACTTCTATGTCCTAAAGAGCGCTCTTTCATATTTTTCTTATGCGGTATCTGACACTAACCGCAATTACACAAACCCGACCAGCATTTGGACTCTGCAACCTCTCCTGAATACGAGGAGACTCCTACATACACAGACACCGTGATCTCTGTAAGCACGTGGGACGCCGTGGCTACAGACACCAACATCACCAGCCTGTTGCGCATAGCAGTGTGATGTCCATCAGCATGTCGCTTCAAGTAGAGTAATGCCCACATCGTAGTTTGTGGCACACATTCACTACAAAGAGGGAAAATCTATTATCTCCTGCGATCCTACCATACAACTCACTTACCAGGACGATAATTACCTGAGACAACCAACCGTGAGTAACCGGATCTATTATACCATATCGATCAAGCTAACCAAAATACTGCTTCATATATTGCTACATATTATTCCACCTGGAAAAGCGATATGTTGTTGCACAATTGAAAACACTTATAGCTATTTTTATCAATTGACGTTGCGGTCCTATTGTGGATAAACTATTTGTTGGATGTACCTCAATTCCTGCACTTTATCTCTACAATTTATCGCGGTCCTCACTTGATACGATTTTATTGTGGATGTCCTATTACGGATGAACTGTTTGTTGGATGCACTACAATCCATATTTTTTCACTATATCTTATCCAATATATACACTTATTGCGGCCCTCAATTGTTGTACTATTTGTTGGATGGATTTTAACTTTTGCACAAAATTTTACAACCTTTTTATGGATGCCATTGCCACATATTAATTATATATAGGTGAATTTTTTGAATTTTTATAGGTGAACCATATGTTTATTTTTGCACTTGTTCATTGGGACTGTAATATGAATTAACTGCTGGATGAATTGCATTATATGCGGACTGATGTACATATCCTAACGTTGTTGACCAAACTATCAAATGTTCCAGGAAGAATAGACGAGATATCCATCATAGGGATCCTTCTGCAACTTGGTCCCTATTGTTGAGTATTTCTGATATTCTCTGGACAACCATTTATATACATTGTATACCCACCATACATATTGGTTACCTACGTTTATAATAAATCATTCAATACTATATGAACCTTACGCACAAGTGTGTTGGATGAATCCTTCCTAATGAGGTGTGCACAACCACTATATATTTTATATCTACTTTCTGCCTTATAGACTGGGTGTGTCTATATCGGTTGGGGCACCCACTCCATACACAAATACCAGGTGAGCCATCACAAACTATATTTAGCTTTTTATTGTTACCTTGCCTCGCAAAAAGTGTAATGTAGAGAACCAAAAATCATATGTATAATAAAATAGTACCAACAAAACTGCCACCTTATCCCATAGTTTTCAAAATGGGGTCTTTTTTTGGAGTTTCTACTCCAGGGGTGCATCAGGGGGTCTTCAAATATGACATGGCAGCTTAAAATTATCCGAGTAAAAATCTGCTTTTTAAAAACCATATGGCTTTCCGTTCCTTCTGCGCAATTCCGTGTGCCCGTACAGCAGTTTACGACCACATATGGGGTGTTTCTGTAAACTACAGAATCAGGGCAATAAATATTGAGCTTTGTTTTGTTGTTAACCCTTGCTTTGTTAGTGGAAAAAAAATTATTCAAATGGAAAATCTGCCACAAAAAAAGTGAAATTCTGAAATTTCATCTCCATTTTCCATTAATTCTTGTGGAACACCTAAAGGGTTAATGACACACAAAACCCTTTAGGTTTCATAGCTCCAGACCAGAAGGTCACAAGGAGATGGTTCTAAGACCAACAGACCCGCCTGGGTTCCGGCTAAAAGTAGAGTCCAAGCATCGTACCATTATTTAGTTTCTGTGGTGAGACACAGGGACACAAATTTGTATCTGGTTTATGTATGTAACGCACAGGTGATTCATAATTCCTTATCAACCGCCGGTTCCTACCTGTCTGATCTGAGTAAAGTGGTCAATGGCTTAGACCTCATGCTGAGAGATTCTTCCTGTCACTTCAGCTTGGTTCCTGGATGACTGGATGGAAGTGTGAAAAGTTGTAAACACTGGTGGACTGCTAGAGGTCCTCTGCCATCTGCTGGCTTTGAAGCAGGGCCCCCTGTGGAGCTCACTACCTCTGCTATCTGACAAGCAGAGGGTTGAAGTGAGAACTTACACTGCCTGTCCAAAAAAAAAGTCGCAACCTGGATTTAACTAAGCAAATAGTTATGAGCCTCCTATTGGATAATTTCTGTATGGGCAATTATCTTTCAGCTGGCAATAAGTTATTTAACCCCAACTGGTGCAATGAGTTGCTTCTCATTTCTTAACCATGTCGAAAGACATATCACGTGGTCGTGGAAAAGATGTTAGTCTGTTTGAGAAAGGTAAAATCAGCAACAGTATGTGCTCCAAGAATGAGGTCAGCTGACTACCTGAACATACTGAATGACCAGGTTATTCCATCAATGTTTTTTTTCTTCCCTGATGGCACAGGCATATTCCAAGATGACAATACCAGGATTCATCGGGCTCAAATTGTGAAAGAGTGGTTCAGGGAGCATGAGACATCATTTTCACACATTGATTGACTACCACAGAGTCCAGACCTTAACCCCATCGAGAATCTTTGATATGTGCTGGAGAAGGCTTTGTGCAGCAGTCAGACTCTACCATCATCAATGCAAGATCTTAAAGAGGACCTTTCATCAGTATAATTTTAATAAACTAATAACCCTACCTAATAGTGCGGCTTCCACTGATGTTCCCCCTTTTTTTTTTTTTTTTAAATCGGCCACCGAATGTTGAAATAATAGCCCCGTTTGTTCTGCTGCAGCGCCTGTCACTCAAGCGCTTTTTTTGTATGGGGCGTTGCTAAACTTTTTTCTTTGCTATGGGCCTTGGCTGAGAGCGCAGCCAATCAGAGCGCTCCTCTCTCAGCCAGGCAGAAGGAGCTAAAGTGCAGCGATGTCTAGGGGATGATTATGATACTTACCCTGCCGCTCGTACCGCTGCTTCCACACCCGTCGCGTCCCTCGGCCGGTCTATCTGATCTTTCGCTGATCTTTCTATCTGATCTGCCTGGCTGAGAGAGGAGCGCTCTGATTGGCTGCGCTCTCAGCCATGGCCCATAGCAAAGAAAAAAGTTTAGCAACGCCCCATACAAAAAAGCGCTTGAGTGACAGGCGCTGCAGCAGAACAAACGGGGCTATTATTTCAACATTCGGTGGCCGATTTGAAAAAAAAAAAAAAAGGGGGAACATCAGTGGAAGCCGCACTATTAGGTAGGGTTATTAGTTTATTAAAATTATACTGATGAAAGGTCCTCTTTAATAAAAGTATAATGCAACACTGGATGGAAATAAATCTTGTGACATTGCAGAAGCTTATCGAAACAATGCCACAGGGAATGCGTGCCGTAATCAAAGTTAATAGCGGTCCAACAAAATATTAGAGTGTGAACTCTTTTTGTTTTTTATTGGCAACTTTTATTTTGGACAGGCAGTGTATTTTGCATGTACACTAACCAAGGTGACTTAAATGAAAATCATAGCTGCTATTAAACGATAATCCATATTCCTGACAACTTGTCACCACAAAATGCAATGTAGTCTTCAACAGGAGGAGTTGACCAGATTGATATGTAGTTTTGTGGGAATTTTTTTTATACACAGTCCCCCTGCTCCTATGTCATGCTGCCTGCAGATTGCACAGAATTTCATGGTGACATGTCCCCATAAAAAGGAAGGCTGAAGTTTGTCATAACTGACCTCACCAAGAAACCAGTCTCCAAAAGATATTGCTCACCAGATCCTAATGCTGCCCTTGCTTTTCGTTAAGTATGCAAATGAGGGCTTGAGTGCAACAAGGATGGCAAAGCTGCTCTTGTTGCACACAAGCTCCGCTCCTTTCTCTGGCCATCCCCTCCTTCTAATAGCTGATTAACAGAGCCTGGCATGTTGCTGTGAAGTCTTATCTGGCTCTGTTTCTCGTGCATATGACATTAAATATTTTTTTAGTGCATGCGCAGTAGTCTATTTCTCATCCTAGGGAAATGTCTAAATAGAGAGGTCACTGATGTCAGACTCCCTTTATTGATCTGTTAGTCAGACTTCAGACATGGCAGAGGGGAATAGCTCCTTCTACAACAAGTTGTCTTCCAGCCCTACACAGGACTGTAATGGGAAAGAGGAGACATGGCTGATCTATTAGTACATACAGAGAACATTTCTTTATATATTTATCAGTTTGAATTGCAATATGAGACAAAATTGAATCAAAGGAAAGGAGCAAAATAAGGGCAGAAATTCTGGGGTACTATTATTTTTAGTAAGATTTCTATGTTTAATGTTCCTTTAATATATGATGACAAAACTTCTGTCAAGGTCATCTTTGTTAGGGATATTTGTGGTTTACCATACACATCAGTGTTTACATCCTCATTGGCTTGTGAATATCTGTATGAAGTGAGAGCCTGTAACATCACATGCTGATATCATGGGTAAAAAGTAAGCAATTTAAAGAACATTTTTTACTTATTCATTTATTGTACATTAGACTGCGTTCATAATGTATACAGAAACACTAATATGTGAGTATTGAGGAGACACAAAGTACTGGTAATAATTTTCAGCTGGAGACTAACAACATGCCACCAATATTTCTTTAGTTTGTAATATAAGTTGTGTTTTTTATTCATAAATGTTTATGTAAAGCAAATGTATTCTTCATTTCAGTAGTTGTCCTGTGTTTGTCTATCATATTCCTGTTCATGGCCTTACGTTTGTCAGCTTTCCCAACTTGGCAGAGTTTTTACATATATAAAATAGTTATATTAACAGAAGATAAAATAAAAATAAAGGATTGATTAGTTCTAATGTCAGTCCTTCAGTAGGAGATTAAAATACAGTTCTGATAGAGAGGCAGAGTTTCTCCAGTCCCTCCACCCGTCTGCTAGCATCTGAACCACAGTACTGTTGTACTGCCGGGCTGTCGAGGCCATGCCTTCTCACTAAGCTTCACCCACTTTTTAAAAATGACAGTGTACGCTGGCAACATTTTTTACAAATCGTTGAACAAATGGCACTTGCCAAAAATTAGCAATTTTGGTTGCAGATAAAATCCCCAACGTTATGTTTTCTCATGAGATTACCAGATGACAAGCACAGAAAAAAGGAATTGAAAAGCAGGGGCGCTACAACCATGAGTTGAGGACTTTGCCTCAGACAATGTCCTTTGCTATGCAGCTCTGGCAGATAAAAGAAGTTTAGGAACTAAATCAAACTTGTGGGTATCATTCCAAAGTATGACTGCTTTTAAAAATGGTTCTTTCAAAAGTGTTAATAGTTTACATTTTCATTGATAAAAATCAATATTTAAAAATACATTAAAAAAATCAGGTGGCTCTCCTGCACACTGTAGGAAAAAGGTGCACTAATCTCTGTGACTTACCCCGTCACTAATAATTGTTCAAATGAAAATGTTAGAAGAGATTGTCACTCTACCTCCAGGATCACTATGAGAACTATTTATTCCATACACTATCCACATACAAATCGTAAACATAAAATAAGATGAATTAAAGATAAAAAATACTGAATAAAAATGGTTAAAAACATACAAGCCACAGGGATGTAGCTAAAGGCTTATGGGCCCTGGTGCAAGATACTTGGGGCCCACTTCCCTCAGTGCTTTGTGGCGAGGGGCAGGGAAGCACATAGCCTTCGTACTGCCTGAGGCAAAAATTGAAATGGCACCCCCACCCCGGTGCCAAATTCTTGACGTAACCCCTTCCCTGCAGCCAGAGGTGTAACTTGACCTGCATGCACTTTCTATAATACCAGTGTCTTCTTATGCATCACAGGGGTCTTTGGGCCCTTTCAGGCTCTTTGGCCCAGTCGCAACTGCTACCTCTGCACCCCCTATACTATAGATACGCCCCTGAAAAGTCATATGTGCCCTATGGTGGGGATTCTAGTCTAGAGATATAATCACTAAAAATGAGTGAAATATACCAGACACCAGAATGTCACTCAATTTACAGGATATATATTGCACAATGATAATTTGCTATACCAATATTATCGTGTCCCCATGTGGCTGTAGGGGGGACCCGATGGCATGGAAGGCAGCGCGATGCCTAAGAAAGGCATTGCGCTGCCTTCCGGTGACGAGCCTGTGAGATCCGGCCCCCTGGATCTCACAGGCCGGAAGCTGTATGAGTAATACTCACTGTATTACTCATACAGCCAATGCATTCCAACACAGAAGAAGGATTTTAGCAGCTCTCACCTCTGGTCACCTGCCTGAAGCACGGAAAGGGAAGTGGCTTGAACCTAGCCACACTTGATAAGTCCAAGAAGAAAGAGAAAAGTTGATTCCAGCTTCAGCATATAAAAAGTTTTCTTTATTCAGCTTGTAATAAAATCCAACAGAAATGTCACATGGAGAGACACAAGATTGTGACGCGTTTCGGGCTGTGGTATTGAGCCCTTCTTCAAGACAATACAAAAGTGTACTAAAAACAAATACTTATATACCACACAAATGGGTAACTCCTCCTTCTTAGTTAATTGGAGACAGTCTCCAATTAACTAAGAAGGAGGAGTTACCCATTTGTGTGGTATATAAGTATTTGTTTTTAGTACACTTTTGTATTGTCTTGAAGAAGGGCTCAATACCACAGCCCGAAACGCGTCACAATCTTGTGTCTCTCCATGTGACATTTCTGTTGGATTTTATTACAAGCTGAATAAAGAAAACTTTTTATATGCTGAAGCTGGAATCAACTTTTCTCTTTCTTCTTGGACATTCCAACACAGAAGTATTGGAATGCATTGTAAAGGGATTAGACCCCCAAAAGTTCAAGTCCCAAAGTGGGACAAAAAAAAAAAGAAAAAAAAAAAGTTTTTCCCACAAAAAATTTCAAGTTTCAAGTAAAAATAAACAAAAACGTCATTTCCCCCAAATAAAGTTAAAAAAAATTGGTAAAAAATGGCGGGGGAAAAAAAGTATACATATTAGGTATGGCCGCGTCCGTATCGACCGGCTCTATAAAAATATCACATGACCTATCCCCTCAGATGAACACCGTAAAAAATGTAAAGTAAAAACTGCTAAATAAACCATTTGTAGTCACCTTACATCACAAAAAGTGTAATAGCAAGCGATCAAAAAGTCACACGCACCACAAAATAGTGCCAATAAAAACCGTCATCTCATCCCGCAAAAATCATAGTCTACCTAAGGTAATCGCCCAAAAACTGAAAAGATTATGGCTCTCAGACTATGGAAACACTAAAACATGATTTTTTTTCCTTCAAAAATGAAATCCTTGTGTAAAACTTACATAAATAAAAAAAAAGTATACATATTAGGTATCGCCACATCCGTAACAACCTGGTCTATAAAAATATCACATGATCTAACCTGTCAGATGAATGTTGTAAATAACAAAAAATAAAAACTGTGCCAAAACAGCTATTTCTTGTTACCTTACCTCACAAAAAGTGTAATATAGAGCAACCAAAAATCATATGTACCCTAAACTAGTACCAATAATACTGCCACCATATCCTGTAGTTTCTAAAATGGGGTCACTTTTTTTGGAGTTTCTACTCTAGGGGTGCATCAGGGGGGCTTCAAATGGGACATGGTGTCAAATAAAACAGTCCAGCAAAATCTGCCTTCCAAAAACCGTATGGCATTCCTTTCCTTCTGCGCCCTGCCGTGTGCCCGTACAGCAGTTTACGACCACATATGAGGTGTTTCTGTAAACTAAAGAATCAGGGCCATAAATATTGAGTTTGGTTTGGCTGTTAACCCTTGCTTTGTAACTGGAAAAAAATTATCAAAATGGAAAATCTGCCAAAAAAGTGAAATTTTGAAATTGTATCTCTATTTTCCATTAATTCTTGTGGAACACCTAAAGGGTTAACAAAGTTTGTAAAATCAGTTTTGAATACCTTGAGGGTGTAGTTTCTAGAATGGGGTCAAGCTTGAGGGGTGTAGTTTCTAGAATGGGGTCATTTTTGGGTGGTTTCTATTATGTAAGCCTCGCAAAGTGACTTCAGACCTGAACTGGTCCCTAAAAACTGGGTTTTTGAAAATTTCTGAAGAATTTCAAGATTTGCTTCTAAACTTCTAAGCCTTGTAACATCCCCAAAAAATAAAATATCATTTCCAAAATTATCCAAACATGAAGTAGACATATGGGGAATGTAAAGTAATAACTATTTTTGGAGGTATTACTATATATTATAGAAGTAGAGAAATTGAAACTTGGAAATTTGCAATTTTTTAAAAAAAATTTGGTAAATTTGGTATTTTTTTATAAATAAAAATTTTTTGACTTCATTTTACCAGTGTCATGAAGTACAATATGTGACGAAAAAAACAATCTCAGAATGGCCTGGATAAGTCAAAGCGTTTTAAAGTTATAACCACTTAAAGTGACACTGGTCAGATTTGCAAAAAATGGCCTGGTCCTCAAGGTGAAATAAGGCTGTGTCTCAAAGGGGTTAATATTCTCCCATGGATTGTACACGGACTAAAGCATTATTATTACTCACTGTTTGTTGCTGAGGGATCGGGGTCTAGTGCCTGTCGTGGCGTCCCACATTGTCTCGGGCACAGAAAGATCTTACCTCTGAATTTTTCCTCTTTTCGATGAGTCCATGTGTAGTGTGCTTGTCTCGTGCATAATAAAAATTATATTTATGATAATATGTGTGGCTTTGTTTAAGTGCAGGGTTTGGGTGTAGTTTGGTATTTACTGCCACACAATACTGTTGTACTTGGTCAAATTGTGGTTGGAGTTATAGGCCAAAGATGAAAGACACATCATGCTTACTTCCTTTCAAAATGGGAAAATGTCCAGCAGTGCCATCAGCTATACAGAGGGACGCAGTCTGCGTGCCTTGTGGTGAGTGGAGGCAGGTTAGTCCGTCTCTCCGCTTCAGATGGAGATAATTCTGGAGTGCTCCATATAATGTTAGTCATAAGCAAGGGTCCATCTCAGGGCATCTGTACATGAGAGGTATTTAGACACCAGACGCGTTTCGTAACATTCACCTTGTTCCTTCTTCAGTAGTCAAACCTGAAGATGGACTCCTGTTTATGACCAAAACAGGTCTAAAGATGAACATCTGGTGACATAGTCACAGGTTCATGGCCCATTGGTGCAGCTGGGGAGTGAAGGCCTTGCTCCTCTTGTCTGATACCACATAAAAGCTACTGTAGGACAGATTGTTTTAAAAAGGTAATGCTGGCTATGATAGAAAGGTACCAGAACACACAGTGCATTGCAGCTTGATTCATGGGGGACTGTGTATCTACAAATTAGTCAAAATTCCATGCTTTACCCTAGTCCACTGCCAAAAGCATCTATAGTCAGGGCATGAGCATCAGCCTTGGATCTTGGCTTGGTATAATGAATCATGTTTTGTTTTGGACATTGGTGTTCATCTTATCTGTATATGCATTTACAAATACTACAGAATATGATGTAGTGCTATTTTGTACCCAGTACTGTAAATCTTTTTTTCTTTTTGTTTTAATTATTATCCATTTTGGGCACCCTGCATTACTACTGGGTTTTAAGTGGTTTAGATAATTTAAAGTAGGTATTGTACCTGCTGAAAAGCACATATACCTGGACCATCTTCTAATAATATTAAAGATCAATATACTTTTATATTAGAGTTTCAAACTTGTCAAACAGAGAAAAGCGGACACTCTTAAGCATGATTGAAGCTCTATGGAAAACCTAGGGATCAGTAGGGAGGGAAAAAAACTGAAAGCATAGGCAATTGTTATTTGAACAGGTTCATATTAAGGGCCAGAGCCGCTTCTTGTTCTGTGTTATTGACAGCTTTCTGCAGGCTTGTTTAGAGAGGACAGGGAGCTGCAGAGATATATAGTGGGGGGAGCATTCATTCTAGGACATTGAGTGTTCTATTGTAGGGTTAATAATCACCCTGGTGTTGCTTAGCATTGGGTTTAGCTGTGGTCTGCATCAGTGAAGCACTCACAGGTTTGGATTGCTACAAAAAGCACTGTGTACAGTTGAGGCAGTGCTGTAAATGGCTAAATTATAACTTAAAGTGACAGCAGGCCAGCAAGATAGGACGGGGGTACAGCTGTGATGAGTGCATGTATGAAACCTATCCTATCACACACATACATATATATACACTGCTCAAAAAAATAAAGGGAACACAAAAATAACACATCCTAGATCTGAATTAATTAAATATTCTTCTGAAATACTTTGTTCTTTACATAGTTGAATGTGCTGACAACAAAATCACACAAAAAAAAAAAATGGAAATCAAATTTTTTAACCCATGGAGGTCTGGATTTGGAGTCACCCTCAAAATTAAAGTGGAAAAACACACTACAGGCTGATCCAACTTTGATGTAATGTCCTTAAAACAAGTCAAAATGAGGCTCAGTAGTGTGTGTGGCCTCCACGTGCCTGTATGACCTCCCTACAACACCTGTGCATGCTCCTGATGAGGTGGCGGACGGTCTCCTGAGGGATCTCCTCCCAGACCTGGACTAAAGCTTCTGCCAACTCCTGGACAGTCTGTGGTGCAGCGTGACGTTGGTGGATAGAGCGAGATGTGATGTCCCAGATGTGCTCAATTGGATTCAGGTCTTGGGAACGGGCGGGCCAGTCCATAGCATCACTGCCTTCGTCTTGCAGGAACTGCTCACACACTCCAGCCACATGAGGTCTAGCATTGTCTTGCATTAGGAGGAACCCAGGGACAACCGCACCAGCATATGGTCTCACAAGGGGTCTGAGGATCTCATCTCGGTACCTAATGGCAGTCAGGCTACCTCTGGCGAGCACATGGAGGTCTGTGCGGCCCTCCAAAGAAATGCCACCCCACACCATTACTGACCTAATGCCAAACCGGTCATGCTGGAGGATGTTGCAGGCAGCAGAACGTTCTCCACGGCGTCTCCAGACTCTGTCACGTCTGTCACATGTGCTCAGTATGAACCTGCTTTCATCTGTGAAGAGCACAGGGCGCCAGTGGCGAATTTGCCAATCTTGGTGTTTTCTGGCAAATGCCAAACGTCCTGCACGGTGTTGGGCTGTAAGCACAACCCCCACCTGTGAACGTCGGGCCCTCATATCACCCTCATGGAGTCTGTTTCTGACCGTTTGAGCAGACACATGCACATTTGTGACCTGCTGGAGGTCATTTTGCAGGGCTCTGGCAGTGCTCCTCCTGTTCCTCCTTGCACAAAGGCGGAGGTAGCGGTCCTGCTGCTGGGTTGTTGCCCTCCTACGGCCTCCTCCACGTCTCCTGATGTACTGGCCTGTCTCCTGGTAGCGCCTCCATGCTCTGGACACTACGCTGACAGACACAGCAAACCTTCTTGCCACAGCTCGCATTGATGTGCCATCCTGGATAAGCTGCACTACCTGAGCCACTTGTGTGGGTTGTAGACTCCGTCTCATGCTACCACTAGAGTGAAAGCACCGGCAGCATTCAAAAGTGACCAAAACATCAGCCAGGAAGCATAGGAACTGAGAAGTGGTCAGGTCACCACCTGCAGAACCACTCCTTTATTGGGGGTGTCTTGCTAATTGCCTATAATTTCCACCTGTTGTCTATCCCATTTGCACAACAGCATGTGAAATTGATTGTCACTCAGTGTTGCTTCCTAAGTGGACAGTTTGATTTCACAGAAGTGTGATTGACTTGGAGTTACATTGTGTTGTTTAAGTGTTCCCTTTATTTTTTTGAGCAGTGTATATGTACACACAGATAAATAAATGCTATTAATAAAATATGAGAATGGAGGGGGGGAGTGTTGCTCAGTTTTTCTTTCAAAAACACAGCATTTTTTTTTTTTTAGGAACATTAAATGCCACAGCCATGTATTAAATGTATTTTTTTTCTTCAAATCACAGCATTTTGTGTGTGTGTCTTTTTTCAGGCATTAGCATATTTGCTATCCGTATTCCGAAATCTGTTGCTAATGTTAATGAATAGGGCTGTTCACATGAAGGTGTAATTTCCGTCAGTATTTGAAATATGCAGCATGTCCGAGTTTTGTGCGTATTTGTTTCCAAATACGCACATTACAGTCTATGGCATGTGACACAGTGAGGGCTTGTGTCTGGCAAGGCAGGTATTTTCCCCCCAGCATTTGCAGCTGGGCTGGTTTCCAGCCAGGTGAAGTCTAATATCGGACCAGAGTTTAAGTGCCGGTCCGGGTTTTGGCAGAACCTGACTGTCCTTAAATAGGCAGCTGGGCTCAGCAGAGATGTCTCTGTTTTGGGGATCTGAGGCTTTGTGTCGTGCTGGAGGGCTGAGAGCTGCATTCTGGGGAAACAGGCCCCCTAAAGCCTGCTGTGGACTACTGGAGGCGAGGCAGAACTGCCAGCAAGGTGACTTGTGTTATATGAACTTTCCATTGTGTGTGAATTAATACCAAGACTACAAAGTTAAATTCTGTTTTGTGCAATTGCCTCAAGTGTGATTAAACACTGACGTTTTGAGTTAAGAATTTGTATTTTGCCTCTGTACTGCACCCGCTTACCCTATTTACCAGAGCAAAATCTCACAGGGAGTACATAAAAAATGCAGCGAGGAAGGAATACGCATCTAAATCCTGATGAAATACCAAGGTATATCATCTGAAATCCGTGCCTTATCCACAGCCAGAATAAGGCCATCCTTCATATAAGATAGGGCCGGGGGCTATCCATAGTATTTAGTATATTGGGCAGACTAGATGGGCCAAATGGTTCTTATCTGCCGACACATTCTATGTTTCTATGTTTCTACTTTTTTTTAACACTTCTTGCCCACCTTTCTGTGTTTATCTGGCCAAATCCCAACATATTTGCCAGGTAGCTGCCGGAATTTAACTGGACCCCATTATAGTCAACTGGGCTGGCAGGCATTATGGTAACATCCGACAAGCAGGCTGTTCTCTGCTGAAACAGCCTGCCGGAACTACTATCAACAGTGTGAAACTAGTCTAACATTATTTCTGATGTACAATTTAAAGGAATTGTCATACAAAAAATATTCTACATATTTAGAACCAACACCTGTATCTGCATATGTTTGTAACTGGATGCAATAAAAAATTTTGTAAAGCCACTGAGTTATTGGTGTTCTTTTCCTTATTTCTCCCTCACCCTCATTAACATCACTGAGGAGGACAATACACATGTCCATCCCTCTACTGCCACCAACCCTACTGCTGTTAGAAGCTGTGTCAGTTACAGGGAGAGAGCTGCAGCAGAAAGAACATGCCCCCTGAACTGTGATAGGGAGAAAGCTGCAGCAGAAAGAACACCCCCCCTGAGCTGTGGTATGGAGAGTATTAAAACACAGAAAGAATACACCTCTTGAGCTTCCAGCCTGAAATAAATCTAGTAGAACAATTGGAGCAATTAATGGGGAAGCTCTGGATCCATATGAGGTAAAGGGCTGGTTTTACAGTAGCTTTGTTAGAAAGAGTTTGTCATGATCAAATTTATTTTTCATTACTTATTTTACATTATTTTCACATTAATTTTTCAAAACAACTTTTTACATTAATTGTGATCGGATGTGGCTTAGTGCTGCAACCAATAGCGGTCACATGTGCTACAACAGCACATCACTGCTAGTAATGTGCCATTTTTTTTTTTTTTACTGGCTGTAGTTTACTAGGCTGGCCGACTCCTTTACAGTTAACTATCTTAAAAAAATTAATTTAAAGGGTTTTTCTGAGATGCTAATACTGATGACTATGGATGAGCAAATCGACTTTTGATGAAACATCCGAATTTGATTCGCATAAAGCTTTATTTCACTACTGTACGGAGCGAGCGCTCCATACAGTATTAGAATATATTGGCTCCGATGTCCCGAAGTTAATACTACCTTGGAACCGAACCCGAGTTCAGGAAATGTTTTCTTACAGTAGAAATCAATTTATGAAGTTATTACACAAAGTCTCGCAAGACTTCGCAATGTAATAACTTCGGCTCATTGGAGCCAATACATTCTAATACTGTAGGGAGCGCTCGCTCCGTACAGTATTGAAACAAAGTTTTATGCAAATCGACTTTGAATGTTTCATCCAAATTCGATTCGCTCATCCCTACTGATGACCTATCCACAGAATAGATTAGTATATAATTGGTGGTTGTCTGACACTCAGGACCCCCATCGATCAGCTGTTCAAGAAGGCAGTGGTACTCAGAGTAGCACCGTGGCCATCTCTTAGCTTTTCCTAGGACAGTTACACATTCATGTGGCCTAGGCGCAGCTCAGCCCCATTGAAGTGAAAAGGGCTGAGCTGCGATACCAAGCGCAGCCGATATACATAGAAACATAGAAACATAAAATGTGTCGGCAGATAAGAACCATTTGGCCCAATATAGTCTGCCCAATATATTGAATACTATGAATAGCCCCTGGCCCTATCTTATATGAAGGATGGCCTTATGCCTATCCCATGCATGCTTAAACTCCTTCACTGTATTTGCAGCTACCACTTCTGCAGGAAGGCTATCCCATGCATCCACTACTCTCTCAGTAAAGTAATACTTTCTGATATTACTTTTAAACCTTTGCCCCTCTAATTTAAAACTATGTCCTCTTGTAGCAGTTTTTCTTCTTTTAAATATTCTCTCCTCTTTTACCTTGTTGATTCCCTTTATGTATTTAAAAGTTTCTATCATATCCCCTCTGTCTCGTCTTTCTTCCAAGCTATACATGTTAAGGTCCTTTAATCTTTCCTGGTAAGTTTTATCCTGCAATCCATGTACCAGTTTAGTAGCTCTTCTCTGAACTCTCTCCAAAGTATCAATATCCTTCTGGAGATATGGTCTCCAGTACTGAGCACAATACTCCAAATGAGGTCTCACTAGTGCTCTGTAGAGCGGCATGAGCACCTCCCTCTTTCTACTGGTAATGCCTCTCCCTATACACCCAAGCATTCTGCTAGCATTTCCTGCTGCTCTATGACATTGACTGCCTACCTTTAAGTCTTCTGAAATAATGACCCCTAAATCCCTTTCCTCAGATACTGAGGTTAGGACTGTATCACTGATTTTATATTCTGCTCTTGGGTTTTTACGCCCCAGGTGCATTATCTTGCACTTATCAAGATTACATTTTAGTTGCCAGATTTTTGACCATTCCTCTAGTTTTCCTAAATCCTTTTCCATTTGGTGTATCCCTCCAGGAACATCAACCCTGTTACAAATCTTTGTGTCATCAGCAAAAAGACACACCGTTACCATCGAGGCCTTCTGCAATTTCGCTGATAAAGATATTAAACAATATGGGTCCCAGAACAGATCCCTGAGGTACCCCACTGGTAACAATACCATGGTCTGAATATACTCCATTGACTTCAACCCTCTGTTGTCTGTCCCTCAGTCACTGCCTAATCCATTCAACAATATGGGAGTCCAAGCCCAAAGACTTCAATTTATTGATAAGCCTTCTATGTGGGACAGTATCAAAAGCCTTACTAAAGTCTAGATAAGCGATGTCTACTGCACCTCCGCCTTCTATTATTTTAGTCACCCAATCAAAAAAATCAATAAGATTAGTTTGACATGATCTCCCTGAAGTAAACCCATGCTGTTTTTCATCTTTCAATCCATGGGATTTTAGATGTTCCACAATCCTCTCCTTAAGTATGGTTTCCATTAATTTCCCCACTATTGATGTCAGGCTTACTGGTCTATAGTTGCCCGATTCCTCCCTACTACCTTTCTTGTGAATGGGCACAACATTTGCTAATTTCCAATCTTCTGGGACGACTCCTGTTGCCAGTGATTGGTTAAATAAATCTGTTAATGGTTTTGCTAGTTCACCGCTGAGCTCTTTTAATAGCTTTGGGTGTATCCCATCAGGCCCCTGTGACTTATTTGTATTAATTTTAGACAGCTGACTTAGAACCTCTTCCTCTGTAAAGACACATGCATCAAAAGATTAATTAGTCTTCTTTCGTAACTGAGGTCCTTTTCCTTCATTTTCCTGAAACTGAACAGAAGTATTCATTGAGGCAGTCAGCTAGTTCTTTATCTTCTTCCATATACCTTACTTCTTTTGTTTTTAATTTGGTAATTCCTTGTTTTAGTTTCCTTTTTTCATTTATGTATCTGAAGAATGCCTTATCGCCTTTTTTCCCTGACTGAGCTAATTTCTCTTCTGCCTGTGCTTTAGAAGCTCTTATAACTTGTTTGGCCTTTCTCTGCCTAATCTTATAAATTTGCCTGTCATCCTCGTTTGTTTTTTTTTATAATTCCTAAATGCTCTCTTTTTGTTTTTAATGATTTTGGCCACTTCTGCTGAGTACCACAGTGGTCTCTTCCTTTTTTTTTTGCTTTTACTGACAAGCCTAATGCAATTTTCTGTTGCCTTCAATAGTGCCACTTTTAAGTAGTTACATTTCTCCTGGACTCCAATGAAACTGTTCCAATCTGATAGGGACTTAGTATGCTACTAATCTAGTTTTGGAAAAGTCTGTTTTTCTAAAATCTAAAACTTTTGTTTTTGTGTGGTGTGACTTAGTCACTGTACTTATAGTAAACCACACTGACTGGTGATCACTAGATCCCAAGCTTTCCCCTACAGTAATATCAGATACCAAATTCCTATTTGTGACTACTAAATCTAAAATGGCCTCCTTCAGGGTTGGCTCCTCAACTACTTGCTGTAGAGATAATCCCAGTAGGGAATTTAAAATATCTGTACTCCTGGCAGAACTAGCTATTTTGGTTTTCCAGTTTACATCAGGAAGATTGAAGTTTACCATAATTATAACTTCAATGTCATTTTAGCTATTTCCTCAACTAGTAGATCATCTAATTCTTTGACTTGGCTAGGTGGTCTATATGTCACACCTACACGAGTTACCTTATGATTATCAAGCTGCAAGGTAACCCAAACTGACTCTAAATTGTTCTCGCTAACTTGTATCAAATTAGATTTTATGCTATCTTTCACATACATTGTATGACGCTTTGCTTGGTGAGCTGTGAGAAGACCGTGGCGCTCACAGGAGTTCCAATGTCTTTACAAACAGCTGATCACCAGTAGTTCTGGGTGTCGAACCCCCACGAATCAGGTACTAATAACCTATCCAGAGGATCGGCGAACAAATAGAAGATGGCAGCAGCATATCCAAATGAGGGTCCTTTATTCACCAAACAACCATGAAACAATGTACAAAAAAGTGCGACATTTCGGCTACATAGTTGCCTTCACAAACAGCTGATCACCAGCGGTTCTGGGTGTCAGACCCCCACGAATCAGGTAGTGATGACCTATCCAGAGGATCGGTCATCAGTATAAAAATTTTGGAAACGTCTTTTATGGAAATATTTTCAGGGGGAATGGGGTCTTTATAAAACTTTCTTAACATTCATTGTACTTTTATTTTCCTCCCTAGGGGATTTGAATCAGAAGTCATTTCTATGTTTTGAAATACATAGTACTTCAAAGCATTATTGTCTGACAGCATTACATTGTCATAGCCTGATAGGCAGGTGCTTATGGCGCACTTTTGTTAGGCCCCCTCTTGCTATAATAAAAGCATCTAAACCAATTAGGATTTGCGCAATCTTTTTCTGAAGTGCCATTGTACAAATGTGGTGCCTCAGAAGTCTCCTAGAGGCCGCCATAAAAATACAGTGGTCAATAAACAGTTAATATTGACAGACAGAATCAAACATTTTAGTAGCAGACTTTTGCTCTGCATAGTGATTCATATTCAATTAATTATCGAAGTTAAGACTTTTAAATTAGGTCCTTCATGCTAGTTATGTGTCCCCTTATGCTTCTTTGTTGCTTTTCACACTTTTTTCTTTAGGAAATTGTACTGTGGAAGTATATGGAATTCAGAACCAGAACTGGGACATGTGCAAAGTAAGAATGCTTTCAAAAATAGAAGTGGTAGTTGTTTCAATTAACAAAATACAAGATAAATAAACAAAAATCTAAATCAAATTAATATTTGGTGTGACCACCACTGTGACCACAACTGCCTTCCAAGCAGCATCAATTCTTCTAGATACACTTGCACACAGTTTTTGAAGAAAGTCGTCAGGTAGGTTGTTCCAAACATCTTGTAGAACTAACCACAGATCTGCTGTGAATGTAGGCATGCTCAAATCCTTCTCTCCATGAAATCCCAGACAGGCTCGATGATGTTGAGGTCAGGGCTTTGTGGGGGCCATACCATCACTTTCAGTACTCCTTGTTCTTCTTTATGCTGAAGAAGATTCTTAATAACATTGGATGTACAGTATGTTTGGGGTCTTGGTCCTGTTGATGAATACATTTTTATTTAAATAGTCACTGTACTTTCACACAATTCAACTTCATTTAATAAAGAATGGTGTAATTAGCAAATTTCTAAATCACGTCATTAAACCTTTTCTGGACCTCCACTGTACATGTATGGCGTAAGTCCGGTCTTTAAAGATGATGCATGCTTGCGAGCTCAGCAGGAGCCATAACTGCCAGGTTTCTGCTGTTTTAAACAGCAGAGGTCCAGGGCTAATGTCTGTAATCGGCAATAATGCCAATTGAAGACATTTAACCCCTCAGATGCCATTGTCAAATGTGATCACAGCATCTGAGAACACCAAAACCGGAAACTGCACGCTTTCCGAGACGCATTTCCCTGGCTAAGATTGGGGAAAGTGTTTCATAGTAGTAATAGGCATGAGTACAAATCTTCCAGGCTGATTACTAGTATATTCCAACATTGCAGGTGGCAGCACTGCATTTGGAATATACTAAATCCTGTAATGGATAGTAATTCATTACAGAATATAGGTGGCAATCTAATGACTGCGTGTTATATAGAAGAGAGAGCTCAAACAAGTGCTACCTTCTCTGCTCTGTTTACCGGCTTGCAACAGCAATTGCGGTGGTGAGCAGGTGTAATTACAAGTATGGCCTCCCCATTCACTCCTATGGGACGGCTCTGTCTGTTCAAATGAGTTCTTCATAGCTGTCCCATAAAAGTGAATGGGGATGCCATACTTGTAATTGCACCTGCTTACCATTGGAATTGCTGCGGCGAGAAGGTAAACAGAGCAGAGAAGGCAGTGCTCATATGAGCTCTGCTTTCTCTTCAAGCAGCTGATCGGTGGGGTTGCTGGGAGTTGGACCCCTGCTGATCTGATATTGATGACTTATTCTGAGGATAAGTCATCAGTAGTAAAAAGCAGACAACCAGTTTAAGTTCACCTATTATGTATACTCTCTTGAGGGCACCGACGTGTTTTTTTTTTTTAAAGCGACCAATCAAGAGCACAAAAAAGTCGGTACCTACAGGTGATGATAATTTACTTGTCTACTTTTTTCCTCAACATTAGGGCAGAGCTGTGATCTGTGACTACAGTTTACAGTAGCTACATTGTCTCTAGGTCAGGGGTGCACAACATTATTTGGTCTGAGGGCCACATTGTCACATCTCTCGATTTCAAGGGGCCGCAAATAAATTAAAAAATGTTGATCGGCGCTCATTTGCATCGGCCTATTATACAGGCCAATGTAAAGTGATTGGGGAGGAGTGATTGCTATCACAGTCATTTCTCCTTCATTTAGTTCTATTGATTATCAGTAGCACATCCCTGATTACACATAGAGATGTGCTGCACGATTATACCAGCCAGTTATCATGAATGAGCGTTCCTATGAAGACATTTTTCCCAGTAATTGACCTGAATATCTCAGTGTATTAGGGGCTTAAAGGGATTTCCCAGTAAAAATGAATTTCTAACACGTTCCTGCAGCATGGCCACTGAAACTAAAGAGTTAAACTTACCTGCTCCCTGACGATTCAGTCCTCTGTGCTGCCCCTGCTGTCTCCATCTTCTGGTTCCCGCGCTGTTTTCACCTGGCAGTGCATGGCCATGGTCACATGCACCTCTCAAGCCAATGATTGGCTTCAGCGGTAATGTGGCCACAAGCAGCATGTCACCACTGAAGCCAGTCATTGACTAGAGCGGTGTATGTGACCATGGCCATGCACTGCCAGGTTTAAACAGCACGGGAACAGGAAGATGGAGGCAGAGGGGGCAGCGCAAAGGACCTGAGCGGCATGGAGCAGGTAAGTATGAATCTTCTGATTTAGAGGCAATGCTGCAGGCACTTGTTAAAAAAAAACATTTTTACAGGAAAAACCTGGAAAAGTAGCGACATTTCATTCCATCCTGCCTCCTATTCATAAATCAAAGCTTTCATTCATTGCAGAGGCTGGCGCTCATTGGTTATTACCACATCCTGCCCCCCAGTTACAGGCGCCATGTAATAACCAGTAAGCACTTTCCCTTACTGGTGGGGAAAGCGCTTATTGGTTAATAACCATGCCTGAATAGACACTTTTTTGTGTGGTGGTTCAAACTTTTGGAACTTTTTTATGTTTTATGTGTTGGGACTACCAAAATAATTTTTGCAACACTTTTTTACCTGGTCATCAGTTCACAAACCAAATATTATACAGATGTTTTAGATACTCTTCCTTTTAGGGTCCATTCACACATCCGTGTGTGTGTTTTGCGGATCCGCAAAACACGGACAGCGGCAATGTGCGTTCCGCATTTTGCGGACCGCACATTGCCAACACTAATAGAATATGCCTATTCTTGTCCGCTATAGCGGACAAGAATAGGACATGTTCTATTTTTTTTCAGGATCGGAATTGCAGACCCGGAAGTGCGGGTCCGCAATTCCGGATTGGGGCTGCAAGTCGTGCGGCCCCATAGAAATGAATGGGTCCGCAATTCCAATGGAATTGCGGATGTGTGAATGGAGCCTTATGGTGGAGACCCTGGTGGACATCTACTATTGCTTCTTACATTCACCGCGCTAGTCCAGCCACAGGTGTTTGTGATTATCCACACACCTCTGTTTTTCCCTGTCACACTGGGGTTGGTATCTGGCTTAGCTGCGAGTGAAGTTCATTTTATTCACCTGGCTGCTGTCTTTCCCCTTTTTACTGGGACCCTGTATGGGGTGGTGCATTTACACTATACACCCTGGGCTCAGTGTAATAGATCAACAGCCAGGTTAATATATACATATACAACACAACCCAGTGGCAGTAACTGGCGGGTAGTGACTCACAAGCATTATATTTGTCTACCCCCTGTGCTCAAGACCTATTTCTAAAAGTCGTCTGAGAATAGCATACGTTATCTCCACCTCTGCAGGGGGCTTTTCCTTTTACAGGGTTTGATCTTCCCTCCTTCTTATTTTAGTGTATATCCAATAAAGTTGTAGTTTTAGCGTCTCTATTTCAGTCTGTGACACAATTTTTTTCTTGACACATAGGGCCTTTTCATTTAGTTTTTTTTTATTTTGGGGAAAAACTGTACAAAACATTTTTAAAATAGCTCCTTATTCTTTAAGTATGCAAACTGACACCAAAATAAATTATTATAATTAGTTCCCTAATCGTGTTGTTATATAATATGTATGGTTTCACGTGAATGGGGTGATAATGGTCACGGTTTTGGTTGGTGTGGGGGTATTTTATTATTTATTTTTTTTAACTTAATTTTTTTTTATATTTGCTACAAAATATATTCCCCAAGAGGTAATAAAAATACCTTTGGGGGACACTACCACTTTTTGTTAATTTTCCACTTTTTCCTTTTTATTCTTTTTTTTATAATAGTTTTTTTTCTTAATTTTTAAATATATTTTTGCCATATAATATGTCCTCCAAGAGGTCATAAAAAGATTGTTGGGTGACAATGAACAGTCTAATATTTTGCACTTTTTATTTTTTGCTTTTATTTGTATGTCATTATTAAAAAATATATATTTTTAATAATTTTAAATATTTTTTACAAAATGTCCCTCAAGGGATTTATTTATTTATTTTTATCATTTTAAAAAAAGAATTTTTGCCACATCATATTTAATTTCTTTTTTTCTTTCATTTGTGATATGTGTATATATATATATATATATATATATATATATATAATTGTGAAGAGCTGTAATCCTTGTCCTTTTTCATATACAGTACAGACCAAAAGTTTGGACACACCTCATTCAAAGAGTTTTCTTTATTTTCATGACTATGAAAATTGTAGATTCACACTGAAGGCATCAAAACTATGAATTAACACATGTGGAATTATATACATAACAAACAAGTGTGAAACAACTGAAAATATGTCATATTCTAGGATCTTCAAAGTAGCCACCTTTTGCTTTGATTACTGCTTTGCACACTCTTGGCATTCTCTTGATGAGCTTCAAGAGGTAGTCCCCTGAAATGGTTTTCACTTCACAGGTGTGCCCTGTCAGGTTTAATAAGTGGGATTTCTTGCCTTATAAATGGGGTTGGGACCATCAGTTGCGTTGAGGAGAAGTCAGGTGGATACACAGCTGATAGTCCTACTGAATAGACTGTTAGAATTTGAATTATGGCAAGAAAAAATCAGCTAAGTAAAGAAAAACGAGTGGCCATCATTACTTTAAGAAATGAAGGTCAGTCAGCCGAAAAATTGGGAAAACTTTGAAAGTAAGGGCTATTTGACCATGAAGGAGAGTGATGGGGTGCTGCGCCAGATGACCTGGCCTCCACAGTCACCGGACCTGAACCCAATTGAGACGGTTTGGGGTGAGCTGGACCGCAGAGTGAAGGCAAAAGGGCCAACAAGTGCTAAGCATCTCTGGGAACTCCTTCAAGACTGTTGGAAGACCATTTCAGGGGACTACCTCTTGAAGCTCATCAAGAGAATGCCAAGAGTGTGCAAAGCAGTAATCAAAGCAAAAGGTGGCTACTTTGAAGAACCTAGAATATGACATATTTTCAGTTGTTTCACACTTGTTTGTTATGTATATAATTCCACATGTGTTAATTTATAGTTTTGATGCCTTCAGTGTGAATCTACAATTTTTATAGTCATGAAAATAAAGAAAACTCTTTGAATGAGAAGGTGTGTCCAAACTTTTGGTCTGTACTATATATATATATATATATATATATATATATAATTATTATTTTTTTATTTTTTTTATTTTCTCTTCTTTCAATTTTTTTTAAAACTTTTTTTTTAATATATTTCTTTCCACATAATTTGTCCCCAAAAGGTCGCTGAATGACCTTTGGAAGACAGCAGGAGATTTGAGCCCCAGTTATGGGGGCTGAGCAGGGTTTCTTCACCCTGCATCTCTGCGCTCCTCTGCCCCCAGGCGGGGTCCACCCTGCATAGCGCGCTGTTCACCTATCTAAGGAGAAGCAGAAGCGCTGATACACTGCTTCTGCCTTCTCCTCGGGTCTCGTACAGGCACTGACAGCCGAGACCTGTCCTGCTCCTGCTACAGCTCGGGAGCAGGAGCTGTAATGCTCTGTCGTACGGTGCTAATGACCGAAACAACAGCTGATCACACAATAATCTGTGTTTCTGTCCAGGAGTACAGGGTCCGCAAACCATTGCTCTGTGGGCCGCATGCGGGCCGCGGGTTGTGCACCCCTGCTATAGGGAATCTCTGATAGTCTTAAACACAACTACTTTCTCATCCCTGGTTCAGGCTGCTGGTCTCTGCCTCCTTGCTACAGCTCTATCTTCTTAAATGGGTTTCTATGTATAAATTGAAGTCTATCACAGACTCAACCAGGAGGTCAGTGCATGAAGAACTCATTCCCAACACAGAAAAGACAGATTTGATTGTAAAGATCACTAAACCACCAGTAATGAAAAGAAAACTATCAGGTCCATATTCTGAGGCAAGTAATCATCAATGAAGATGAGCCTAAAAGGTGGCTTTAAAGAGGACCTGTCGCCCAAAAATGCAATGCAATCTGAAAGCACCAGGTTATAGAGCGGGAGAAGCTGAGCAGATTGATGTAAATATTTGTAGGAAAAGATTCAGGGAAACTTGTAATTTTTACATTTACATCTGCAGCCCTGTGAAGTGCTATGGGTACAGGAGGGAGGTGTTATCAGTGACTGACATCTATCTCTCTATGTACACTTCAGTCACTGATAACTTCTTCCTCCTGTACTGATGCTGCTGACAGAAGGTACAAAAAGCAGGGCTGTAAATGTAAAAATTCCACCTTTGAATCTTTTTCCACAAATATATACAGTCAGGTCCATAAATATTGGGACATCGATACAATTCTAACATTTTTGGCTGTATAAGCCACCACAATAGATTTGAAATGAAACGAATAAGATGTGCTTTAACTGCAGACTGTCAGCTTTAATTTGATCGTATTTACATCCAAATCAGGTAAACAGTGTAGGAATTACAACAGTTTGTATATGTGCCGCCCACTTGTTGAGGGACCAAAAGTAATGGGACAATTGGCTTCTCAGCTGTTCCATGGCCAGGTGTGTGTTATTCCCTTATTATCCCAATAACAATGAGCAGATAAAAGGTCCAGAGTTCATTTCAATTGTGCTATTTGCATTTGGAATCTGTTGCTGTCAACTCTCAAGATGAGATCCAAAGAGCTGTCACTATCAGTGAAGCAAGCAATCATTAGGCTGCAAAAAAAATAAAAATAAATCGGAGAGATAGCAAAAACATTACGCGTGGCCAAAACAACTGTTTGGAACATTCTTAAAAAGAAGGAACGCAGCGGTGAGCTCAGCAACATCAAAAGACTCGGAAGACCATGAAAAACAACTGTGGTGGATGACTGAAGAATTATTTCCCTGGTGAAGAAAACACCCTTCACAACAGTTGGCCAGATCAAGAACACTCTCCAGGAGGTAGGTGTATGCGTGTCAAAGTCAACAATCAAGAGAAGACTTCACCAGAGTGAATACAGAGGGTTCACCACAAGATGTAAACCATTGGTGAGCCTCAAAAACTGGAAGGCCAGATTAGAGTTTGCCAAATGACATCTAAAAAAGCCTTCACAGTTCTGCAACAACATCCTATGGACAGATAAGACCAAGATCAACTTGTACCAGAGTGATGGAAAGAGAAGAGTATGGAGAAGGATAGGAACTGCTTATGATCATAAGCATACCACCTCATCAGTGAAGCATGGTGGTGGTAGTGTCATGGCGTGGGCATGTATGTCTGCCACTGGAACTGGTTCTCTTGTATTTATTGATGATATGACTGCTGACAAAAGCAGCAGGGTGAATTCTGAAGTGTTTTGGCCAATATTATCTGCTCATATTCAGCCAAATGCTTCAGAACTCATTGGATGACGCTTCACAGTGCAAATGGCCAATGACCCAAAGCATACTGCAAAGGCAACCAAAGAGTTTTTTTTTAAGGGAAAGAAGTGCAATGTTATGCAATGGCCAAGTCAATCACCTGACCTGAATCCGATTGAGCATGCATTTCACTTGCTGAAGACAAAACTGAAGGGAAAATGCCCCAAGAACAAGCAGGAACTGAACACAGTTGCAGTAGAGGCCTGGCAGAGCATCACCAGGGATGAAACCCAGCGTCTGGTGATGTCTATGCGTTCCAGACTTCAGGGTGTAATTGACTGCAAAGGATTTGCAACCAAGTATTAAAAAGTGAAAGTTTGATTTATGATTATTATTCCGTTCTATTACTTTTGTTCCCTTAATAAGTGGGAGGCACATATGCAAACTGTTGTAATTCCTGCACCGTTCACCTGATTTGGATGTAAATACCCTCAAATTAAAGCTGACAGTCTGCAGTTAAAGCACATCTTGTTTGTTTCATTTCAAATCCATTGTGGTGGTGTATAGAGCCAAAAATGGTAGAATTGTGTTGATGTCCCAATATTTATGGACCTGACTGGTCCGCTTATCTTGCTCTATAACATGCTGCTTTCAGATTGCATTGCATTTTCTGGTGACAGGTCCTCTTTAATGCATCTACTAGAGGTTTCAAATTGTGATGCATTTTATGATGGTGATGGTATTTTATAATTATGCATATTAAAAGTATCCCACTTTCTCTTAATTTTGTATGGCGATTTAAGTGCTGGTCATCTAGCATTCTAATTATGAATCTATAAGGCCCCAGGCTTCCATAGCAACCAAATCGTTCTCGCAGTCTCTTCGCAGGGGGGCTGTTTGGTCACTGGGAGTAGGCCACTCCTAGTAAATTACTGTCCAGATGCCATGGTCCCTGTTGACCAGGGCATCTGAGGGATTAAATGCCCATGTTTCTAGTTATGGTGTAAAATGCAACTTGCCAGCAACGGCACCCACTCAGCACATGAACACAGCATCACGGCAAGAATGTAAGTTAGGCCCGGGCTGATGCCCCGGCCAGACTGTGGTCATTCAATGCACACGCGCCGATATCGCGGTCATCGGCGCATGCACAGGATTACGGACAGTAGGAGGAAGGATAGAGAAGAGACCAAGGGCGGGCAGACGCGGCTGAAGGGCGGGCAGAAGCGGCAGAGGGGGAGTGGATTGGTATGAAAATGACCTAATTTGCATACGGAATAAAAGTGTTTTTCGGAGGAACGATGATCGCAAGCAACATATGGTAAGCACAGTTTTAATATTGGGGATGCCGTGGACATAAGTCTGTTATTAGGTTAATAGGGTGAATCTGCGTGAAAGACTCCCTTTAAAGTATAATGGAACTTTTTTCAAAAAGCACCTTTTTGAGAAGACCAACCCTGGTCTAGACCTGGTTTCCTGTGACATATTTTGACCTTTCATCCTATATTGTATATTGGACCAGTTTTTGAGAGGACAACCTTTCTAAAATAGAGAGATGAGGCATAGGAGTGGAGGGGATATGGGAATGGTAAATAGGGTGTATGTATTATGAAGAACACAAAAAAAACTGGTGAGAAACAGGAAAAACTACATTTAAGATATTGTCCAAGATTAAAAAAGCATGGCTGCTTATTTCCAAAAACAGCATCACGGGTTGTGTCTGGTATTGTGACTCAGCTCCATTAAAGTAAATGAGGGTGAGCTACAATACCACATACAACCAGTGGACAAATGTGGCCTTATTTTTGGAACAAAGCAGTTAAGTTTTTCTAATTTTGTAAAGACCCTTCAAACGAAACCTGTCAGCATGAAATACAAACAACATGAAATACCGACAGGCTCACTCATTACAGTGAACATGGTTTTAAAAAGTGTCTGCTAGGTAGTTCTCCGTATTCTTTCCACACGCCTCACCTTTTTGACAGTTGTCTCGCCATTTGTGTCCAAAAGAGAGATATATACTTGGAATATGCTTCTTCGTTGACATTTGTTTTATATTCTGCCTTGTTATTGACCTCTCTAAGTACAGCACGTCTTGATGCAAAAGCTATTGATTATGTAGGCACAAATTTAGATTTTTCAGAAAGCTTGCAGCTTTGGTGTTTATGGTGGCATGTAACAGTGGCTGCTGTACGCCACTGTTCCCCCACTTACCGTCTTGGTCCTGGGCGTCGTGCTCAGCGGTGATCCTTCTGTCCACCGCTGTAGTCCTGGACTCTGTCGCTGTACGTGCTGAGGATTCTGCTCCATAGGTTCCACTCTGCCCTGGCCACAGCATGCTTGCTGCTAATTTTTGTTACACTGCCCTAGGGACGGCACGCATCACTCCCTGGGCTGCATGCCTTGGGTCATGTGACCTCGCTGACCACCCCAGACTCTCCTGCAGGTACTAAAGTGGCTCAGCCCCCTTCCCAGATGCCTCAGTGTCAAGGTCCTTGTGTTTGCTAAGCTCCTGACTTATACCTTGTTCCTGGATTCTGCTACTAGTCTGATCCCTGCCTGCTTGCCTTGACTTTCCGGTTGCCGACCCGGATTTCCCGACTTGTTCCTGTGCCACCTGCCCTGACCTTTTGCCTGTCTGACTACGTCTTTGCCTCATCCTTTGGTCCTGCACTGTTGCTCCTGGTAACGACTCAGCCTGCCTGACTACGCTTGTACTACTGGTACCTACTCAGGTACCTCCTGGTCCGCCTTGACCAGCTGCCTTGTGTGCCTACCCTCCTCAAGAGGTAGCGACCTGGTGTTCCCCTCGGAAAAGTCTATCCCCACCGTCAGGGGTACTGTGAAGAATCGAGGGGTACGCTTAGACAGTGCTCCTCGAGGAGGTGGGACACATGGCACAGTGGGTTCACATCCACTGGTTAGTGATATGACAATTTACTTTAACCCTAGCTTGTTATGAAGAATAATCAGAAGAATTGCAATTAATTGCAAAGTCATTCCTTGCCATGAAAATTAAGAACATCATGGACATTGCTGCCTGTAAGAGAGTTCAGTTGATGTGAAGAAGGCTTCAGGGAACCCAAGAAAGTTCAGCAAATGCCAGGACAGTCTGCTAAAGATCATTCAGCTGTGGGATTGGGTCACCACCAGTGCAGAGCTTGTTCAGGAATGGCAACAGGCAGGTGTGAGTGTGAGATGAAGGCTTTTGTAGGATTGCATGGTCCCAAGAAGGGCAAAGACAGACTGAAATTCTGCAGGAAGCACAGGGATTGGACTGCAGAGGACTAGAGTAAAATATTTTCTCTGATTAAAAAAAAACCTCCATGCTGCCCAGTTTCATGTCACACCTGCTAAGGTGTTAGACCTTACAATTAGTCACTTGAAGTGAGTATTGATTAACAACTAAATGACCCTCACCACACTCAGCTACCTTAAGAAAAAGACCCAATTTTGTTGACTCACTTCATCCTTGGAATATTTAGAAGTACAGATCACACACCTATTTTCCCAGCTCTTTCAAACCTGAAAGGAATGTGTCATCAGAAAATGACCTATTATCTAAAGAAGGCCTGTCACCTCTTTTGACAAGTGACTACTTACACTACTTTATATTTGTTAAGAATTTTTGGTGGTTATTTTTAATTTTCCATGTCAATATCTATATTTAACCCATAGAAGATCTTGCAGTTTTCTGTTTTTGTGTTTTAGTTTTTCACTCCTCGCCTTCCCAGAGCCATATTTTTTATTTTTCCATTCGCTTAGTCATATGAGTCGTGTACATTAAATAAAATATAACTTTTATTTCAAATTTTTAAAAGACATTGTGTTTTTTTCAAAAGCCATGTGTGATTTTAAAATCATACTGGGGCATTGGTGTTGTTTAAATAATATGACTATATCCTATACTAGGTAGAGCTGGGTGTTTGCGGTGCAAAATGGGAGAGTGGTTTTTTTTCACACTGTCCCTACTTTAATCAGTGCCTTATTTGGCTTATATTCATTGCCAGGTATCTACCTTTGCCAGAGGTAATATCATCTTTAGCTGGATTGATATCACCATCTGGACTACAAATAATTACTTTCTTTCACCTTCGTACTTGTGCGTACTTGTTTCTCACTCACTCTTTCTAGCAGCGCTATTTGTTGTGATATTTGCTATTAACGGTGAGAGAGGACGTTTGCAGCACTTCCCTCATACAACCCTACCTATGCCTCAGTTCTAAAATCAGAAAACCTATTGCCCCCCCATTGGAATGTATTAATTGAAATGTATTAATGCTGGATCCGGTACCAATTGTTCTGCAAAACCGGATCTGGTTTCCCGGTCTGCGCATGCGCAGAAAATTCTCTGACCCTTGAGTCTGCATATAAGGTCCTATCTTTTATTGAGTAGGAAATTCCTGGACTCCCCAAGGGGATATTGCCCTAAAATTGGTGGATTCTGGTCTGTGGCGGATGGCAGGATTGACACTTTTTTGCAAGTTTCCCTCAGTAGAGTGTTCCCTCAGAGAGTTCTTCATTAATAAAAAGCTCACAAGCATGCGGCATTTCCATTCAAACATGAGACAAGGTGGCTTAACCTATCCATAGGGCATATGCCTAGCATTTCCATCTAGACTGTGTAGTTTGTTAGTTGTTCTTTTTTGACTATAAAAACTCTGCTTGTCAAACTTAAAATACTGCACATCCATCAGGAAAAAAAGTATAAATTTTGTATATTCTTTTAGGGTGCATTTTTGAATCAATATGACCATTTATCCAGTTCTGTAAGGAAGAAGTTAAGGGTACTTTCACACTTGCGGCAGAGGATTCTGGCAGGCAGTTCCGTCGATGGAACTGCCTGCCAGGTCCGGCAATCTGGACGCAAACCGATGCATTCGTGAGACGGATCCGGATGCGGATCCGTCTCACAAATGCATTGCAATACCGGATCCGTCTTTCCGGTTGTCATCCGGAAAAACTGATCCAGTATTTATTTTTTTCACTGATTTAATGGTCTGCGCATGCTCGGACCGAAAAAACGGATCCGTTTTGCCGGAACACTTGGGGCCGGATCGGGCATTAATGCATTTCAATGGAAATTCCGGCAAGTGTTCAGGATTTTTGGCCGGAGAGAAAACTGCAGCATGCTGCGGTATTTTCTCCAGCCCAAAAACGGAAGAGGGACTGAACTGATGCATCCTGAATGGAATGCTCCCTATTCAGAATGCATTAGGATAAAACTGATCAGTTATTTTCTGGTATTGAGCCCCTAGGACGGAACTCAATACCGGAAAACAAAAACGCTATTGTGAAAGTACCCTAAGGAGGTTTATTTTAGCCTTTTTTAGGCGCAACTAAGTGCATGCTGTGAAAAAATATACCCTTATACCCATATCCCTCTGCCATTGATTTCTGTTAAAAGCAATAATTGTTCGTATCTGTCAGGAACTTGATTTTTGAAAGGACAGAATAACTTGGCAGGCTGTGCTATTGAATGCTAAATGTCAGTGACATTCACATTCTTTAGGTGAAGGCAGATGTAACCGAGCTTACTTTACATGTTGAATAAGAGCAACTATGAAAACTGAATCTGTTCTGAGTACTCAATTTTCATATACTTGGATTATGGAGAATCTCCTGAGTGAAACTAGAATATGGTTCATTGAAGCCACCTCCATTAGTAAGAAACCCCTATTCTTCAGACAAACTAAAACATGTTTACATTAATTTTAAGCAAAAGGTAAATGATGCATCAAAGATCAGCACAGAACAATTTCAGTGTTTGCCATGTTACAGTGCATGTAACTAAATTTCAATTTTCATTTTTCTTTTTAGATCTGTAGCTGAAGCGACTGAAGTGGATCTCAATATGAGAGTAGGATTGCACACCGGTCGTGTTCTGTGTGGTGTTCTCGGTCTTCGTAAATGGCAGTATGATGTTTGGTCTAATGATGTTACTCTCGCCAATGTAATGGAAGCTGGTGGATTGCCTGGGTATTATTTATTTTTTTTTGTTACTATTTTAATGTTTTTAATTTTATTTTTAGATGCATGAAATTATTTAGTTTAAAATTTTTATTTAAAATAACCTACTTTATGTAAACAATGTGAATGATTTGTATTTAACCTTTAGAATACCAGAGTTTTTTAGTTTTTTAGCCCCTTTCACACGAGCGAGTTTTCCCGCGCTGGTGCAATGCGTGACGTGAACGCATTGCACCCGCTCTGAATCCTGACCCATTCATTCCAATGGATCTGTGTATATGAGCATTTTTTTTCACACATCAGTTCTGCGTTCCATGAAAAACGCAGCATGTTCTATATTCTGCGTTTTTCACACAGCCCTGGCCCCATAGAAGTAAATAGGGTTTCAGTGAAAAATGCATTGCATCCAGAAGCAGGTGTAGATGCAATGCATTTTTCGCTGATGGTTGCTAAGAGATGTTGTTTGTAAACCTTCTGTTTTTATCACGCGAGTGAAAACGCATCAAAAAGCATTGCACCCGCGCGGAAAAAACTGACTGAACTTGCTTGAAAAATGGTGCAAGTTTTTTGAACGCATCCGGACCTAATCCGTCACGCTTGTGTAAAATAGGCCTTTTTGTTTTGATTTTTCATCCCTATCTTCCTTGAGCCATAACTTTGTTTATATTTCCATTCACATATCCATATGAGGGCTTATTTCTTTGCAGGACAAGTTGTACTTCCTAAAGCCACCATTAATTATGGCATACAATGTAGTGGGAAGCGGTAAAAAAATTCCAAATGGGGTGGAATTGGAAAATAAAAGCGATTCCTCCACTGATTTACGGGTTTTGTTAACACAGCGTTCTGTTTTTCGGCAAAACTGACCCATGCCCTTCATTCTCTGGGTCAGTACGATTACACCGATACCAAATAGGTAAAGGTTTTTTATGTCTAAATAGTGTAAAAATACATTTAAAGGGAACCTGCCATGTGGATATTTGATTATAATCTAACTAATTATATACAATCATTAACTACTAAAAAGTACCTTAGATGTATTCAGTTACTGATGTGACAGATGGTTACCTCATAATATACACACAAAGATGCCGCATGCTAATGAGCTGATTTGAGTCCGGCGTGATGTCATTGAGTCCAGCGTATATTTCATTCAGAGCTATAGCCACTCCCCTGCCCACCTGCTGCTGGTTCATATGGAAACATACTGTCATTCAGCAGCAGGTGGGCGGAGAGAGTCAGGAGCTCATGAATATTCATGACTCATCATTATCAGCTGGAGCTTTTCAATACAAGATGTTGGCAGATTGACTGTGAAAAAAATAATATATTTTTACATCACCATATTCTGACCCCCATAACTTTTTTTATAGTTATATATATTGAACTGTGTCTGGGCTAATTTTTTGAGGGAAAATCTGTAGTTTTTATTGATACCATTTTGGAGTGTGTGTGATTGATCATATTTTATTACTTTTTTGGGGTAAGAGAAGCAATGAAAAAATGACAAATTGGCCATTTTGATCCTTTTTCACGTTACGCCATACGCCGTATTGTAAAATATTTTTATATTTTAACAGTATGGGCGTTTTCGGTCGCGCTGATTACTATGAGGTTTATATTTTTTGTTATTTAGGTGTTTATATTTTTTATTAAACGGAAAGGGGGGTGATTTAAACTTTAGTATTTTTTTATTTTTTATCTATTTTTAAGTTTTTTTTATTCATATATAAGCCTACAAAATCTATTTTTTTATTTTTTACAATCAGGTATTTTTAAACTGCACTTCTTAATAATTGCTAATTTCTTATGTTGGCCTGGTGGCCAAAATAAGAATTGCACTTTGAATGTTCTCAGCCTCTTCAGCGAGGCTGAGCCCATTCAAATTAATTACCGGCATCACCATTGGTTGCAAAGGACGCCGGTAACGCTTCCGGTTTTTGCGCATTTAGATGATGTGATCTCAGTTGATCATGGCATCTAAAGCCTTTAATTACCGCGCTTGGCATTGACGGTCGCGGTAATTAGCCACAGGTGTCTGCTGTTTGAAACAGCAGAGACCTGCCGGCCATGATGCCTGCTGCACGTGCGAGTGGGCGCCATGTTTGCCTATCGCTGCAGCGTCGTACATGCACGGCGCTGTTAGCGAAGGGGTTAAAGAACACCTGTCAGTAGGATCATCCTTATTAACCCCGTCAGCGATTTTGCGTTTTCACTTTTCACTCCCCGCCTTCCCCAAGTCCCCAAGGCATAACGTTTCTTATATTTCTGTTCACATAGCCATATAAAGTCTTATTTTTTTGCTGGACAAGTTGTACTTTTTAATGTTTAATGTTTTAATGTACTATTGCATGCAATGTAGAGGAAAGCTGGAAAAAAACATTCAAATGGGGTGGAATTGGAAAAAATACAGTTCCACCAGTTTTATGGGTTTTGTTTCTCAGGTCAGAACGATCATGACGATGCTTATTTATAGTTTTTCTTCTGTTTTAATACTGGAAAACAATTAAAAACTTCAGGAAAAAATGAATTACATCTTTTCATCACCATATTCTGACCCCCACCACTTTTTAGTTATGTTTACAGAGCTGTTTGAGAGCTCACTTTTTGTGAGATGATCTGTGATTTTTATTGATACCATTTTGGAGTGTGTATGACTTTTTGATGACTTTGTATTTGATTTGATTTCCCATTATGCCGTTTGCTGTATGGGATAAATATTTTTTATATTTTAATAGTCTGGGCTTTTTTGGATGTGGTGATGCTAATGATGTTTAAGTTTTTTTTTATTTTTATGGCTTATGTATTTATTTTTTTATTTTAGGGAAAGTGTGGTGATTTTAATGTATACAGGTGAAACTCCAAAAATTTGCATATTGTGCAAAGTTCATTTATTTTAGTAATGCAACTAAAAAGGTGAAATTAACATTTAAGATAGACTCATTACATGCAAAGCAAGATATTTCAAGCCTTTATTTGTTATAATTTGGATGATTATGGCTTACAACTTATGAAACCCCAAAGTCACAATTTAAAGGTACCCTTTGCTCAGGGGGTATGGATTAATTAGCTGACTAGAGTGTGACACTTTGAGCCTAGAATATTGAACCTTTTCACAATATTCTAATTTAAGCTGCATTAATGCTACTACTTTTAAATTGCATTGCTGAAATAAATGAACTTTTGCACGATATTTAAATTTTTCGAGTTTCACCTGTATATATTTTTTATTTTTTTTATATTTTTAAAACTTTTTTTTTTATTACGTAGGTAACTATTAAATACAATCATTACATTGCATCTTGTTTTCTGTAATTCATATTTATGGATTTTAGAATACTGAATTCAGTATATTCCAATGCAGTGTGACCACCTACAGGCATGCGTTAGAATATACTAGTAATCGCCCTGTAAGCATAGTACAGACTTAGGCCAATTACTAGTACAGGTTGCTTTCCCCAATCTCAGCTATGGAAGGGCGGGCAGCTCCCGATTTTAGCGCTCCCAGATGCCGTTGACACATTTGACCAGCGCATCTGAGGGGCCAAATGCCCGAGATCAGCATTATCGCCAGTTATAGACATTACCCCCTTGCCTCTCTGTGCGGTTATGGCGCCCACTGCATACGCTCGCAAGCGCCATCTTTAAAGACAGGACTTCCGCCATACATGTACGGTGGAGGTCTGGGAAGGGTTAAACCAAGTATAATGATTGATAGGGTTGATCCTGCTGATTAAAATGATACCTGTCTTGTGAAAATCGGTTGTCGCATTCCTGAGGGAAAAAACAAACAAACATATTATTTATGCAAATTAGTGCACAAAGGGGAGGGACCAGCACTGTAAAGCTGAGTGCATGAAGGGTCTAAACTCCACCCCACAGTGCACTGAAGTTATCATTTACATAAATAATAAGTATTTTTTCTCAGTTATGCCACAACAGATTTTTAAAAGACAAGCATCATTTTAATCAGCAGTGTCAGCCCTACCAGGCAGTAACCCTGGTTTAAAAGGGTTTATCCCGCTGACAGGTACTCTTTAAGGAGTATTGATTCATGGCCTATTTAATCACTACTACAGTCTTTAAAGTGGAAGTAGTATTTGAATCATTTATGTCCAAGTAGCATAAAGCATCAGATCATTCCCCAGCATGTACAGTTGTGATTCAGACACATTCACTAGCATCTGCCCAGGTGTACATGCAGTAAAAGTATATGTTACGACACCTTTAACCCCTTTTATGCCCGGGCTGTCGTTACAGTATATGTAGTGTAGTATATACATTATACAGAGACCAATCAGGGAATGTGAAGCAGAATAGGAGCAGAGTGAAATTGGTAAGGTAAATACTTGTTATTTTACACCATGATCAAACTTGGAATAAAATTTGCTGTATGTTTAATCTACAAAATAAGGCAAAATATGCCTGTCTGCCTCACATTTTATATTTCCCATATACTTTTAGCTGGCATCTGGGTTTTGTGTTTTTACAGCAAAAGCTGCACCAAACACCACAGTTGCAAAAAAAAAAGAAAAAAAAAAAAAGAACCACAGTATTTTGGCCAGTAAGTTAAAAACGTGTTCAAAACTTGGCAGAGTGGCTAATCTTCCAATGTTATTTTTCTGTTCACGTTTCTATCCTGAATTTGGCTTATAACTACTGAAGCAGAATGTGAACCAGAATATTGCCGTGTGAAAGTAGCCTTAGGTTAGTTTCAGACTAGCGCTATGTATCTGGCAGGCTGTTCCCCCATACAAATACAAACTCAGTCTTAACAAGTATGTATATGTTTTAAAAGGAAGGGAGGAAAGCCACTGCCAGTCTTTATTTATCTCCCTTGAGAACAAAAGGTTTAGGTGTTAACATTGAAAGTACGGACCTTTTTCTCCCACGACAGCTGATGAGTCAGGTGCTCCTCACACTTTAAGAATGTCAGCTCGGTTTGGCTAACATATTATAATGTGTATGGGGGCCTTAAGTCTACTCTAGAGACCAGAGCTGTCATTAACCTAATTTAAAATATAAGCCACTTCTTGATTATGCATTCCCTTTAACTGTACAGTCCCCGTAATAGAGCAAGCCAAAAATTACTTGGAATGTATTATAGATGTACAGAATAGTAGATTATTTTGATTATTTTGTTTTTTGTCTTGTAGGAAAGTTCATATAACAAAGACAACCTTAGAGTGCCTAAATGGGGATTATGAAGTTGAACCTGGTTATGGCCATGAAAGAAATAGTTTTTTGAAAAAGCATAATATTGAAACATTTTTCATTGTGCCATCACATCGAAAAAAGGTATGTTTTTTCTCAAAATACCTTCTCATCTATAGGAGATAAAAGCATCCGAAAATGAAATGAAAATTAAAAACACAAAATTAAAATGCAAATACGTTTTCGCCATATCATTTGCCACCCATGTATGCAAAATTCATGGGAAAATTAAAAATAAAATTAAATACTTAAATTTGCGATTTTATTTTCAACCCCAAGCATGGGTAATGTGACAAAAATAAAATTGCAATGAAAAGGAATTTTTCACCAGCGACCTCCCTATCAAATTGTTTCCATAGACATATAGCTGTGAGTCACCTAAATAAAACACTGTTTTTCTTTTGTTCACCCAAGGCTCCATTCCTGAGTTATGATACTTTTTCGCAATATGCAAATTAGAGCTTTGATGCAATGAGGATGTCACCATTGTTCTTGTACCCAAGCTCCACTGATTTCTGTGGCTAGCTGCTCCCTTGCTGCTTTGATTGACAGGGCCAGGCAGTAGCAAATCAGAGAGGGAGGGGCTGGCCAAATTCACTTTGTTCGAAATTTTGTAATAGTACTGTACGGAAATCCGTCTTAAATTGTATGGGATTTGATGAGCCAAAGTAAGTTAGAGAAATACGTAAATAGCACAAGGTTGGTGGCTCACCAATGGTAAAGACAGTGAGGGAACATCAAGGAACAACATTTGGAAATCGTCTGTTTTCAACTTTTAACATCTACGGATTAATTTGAAAACCCCGCCTGGAAATTCATCTGACCGCCCCAGCCAACCACGTGGGACGCCACAGGTCCTGGAAGGTCAAAGCAGAGCAAAGAAATCACACTGCTATCCAGGCAAGGGTGTAAACCCCATAGACTTTACCGACAGGTCCTTGAAGCTGACAAACTGGTGCACAAACGGGCCGAACACAGGAGGGGTAAAGTATAGCATTGGATTATTGCAACTTGTCAAAATCTGGGGATGATATTGATCTCTTTGGACATTGCTCTATTGAACATTGTGCTCTTCCCACAAGTATAGCTGCTAATACACATCAGGGTTATAATTGCCTTTGGACTTATTGGCTCAACAGCCCCCCCCCTAAGGACTTTTAGTATATAGAAGTGTATATTTTGAAGTTTTAGTCAGAGTTTTAACATTGATTGAATGTATGAATTTTATGCAACATGTTGTAAATTATTTTAAAGTATCATATATATAAAAAAAATTCTGATATACCAACCAACTTGTCTGTGTTGCCTGATAAAGAGTGACGCCCAATTCAATTAATTACCAAGTTAGAGAAATATCAAAGCTAACGTGATAATTAAAAATCCCTTTATGATATCAAATGGGTAAGGGTACAGAAATGCCCATAATTAAAAACGTAATGCCATACAGCTAGATACGGAAACAAAACAAGCTTCCACCAAAAACTTCAATAGGATACCAGAACAATAATAATGACCAAGGAATGGATGAGGGAGAATTATCCCTATTAGGCCCTGGATATTTCTGAGCCCAGGGTTGCCCCCTGATTGTGGAGGTTCCCTGTCCCCGTTCCTGAATCTATTATATCCCTATTACAACTCTACATAAGAAAAGATATATAAAGAAATAGATAAACAAAAATGTATTATTAATAAATGAACCCAACGCGTTTCACCTACACCTGGAGGTTCATCAGGGGGTGATATGAAGTAATGATGGGTATAAACTAACAAATATTACCAAAGATAGAGAGAAAAAATATATCTAAATATATATAGGGATGAAATGAAAATTGAAAATGATAGCACTTGATATAGGGTAAATAACTAGAAGATGATACTTCGCTCCCGGACATGTAGTGGGACAAGATAACCGCCACAGATGCAATGAACCAGCCAAAGGATAATAGCCTAGGAACAAAAACATCAAAGTGACCCAGTGTCCTATATAAAATAACATAGAATGGTTAACATAATTAACTAGATTGCTTACTGGCGTGTAGAGCCCACACATACGTCCGTCAGGATGCAGAGCTATGCAGCTAATGACTGAGGCACAGCGCTCAAGCTTTAAGCGCTAGCGCCACATGAAACTTCTGCACACTACAGGATGTACTTCCTGTACGGTGACACGCACCGTGGAACGCATCAGATAACTGCCTATGGATTGATGGAACACAAATGACATTACAGGGAGCAAATTTCCTTGTGTTACTTGCATATAGTCAAGTAAGACCATTAGTGCATAGAAAAGAGGAAGCTGCAAATGATTAATATATTAGATATAGGTTGATATTGGAAAAAAGAACAAAAAACGGGGTCCCTTACTCAATCATTGGGGGCCACCCCAGGGCACAGGAGCAAGATAAGGTGACTAATGTATGTCACCATTCGCAAGGTGCTTTCCGCACCAATAAACCGGTTAGTAAACACCATAATGGTGGAGGCAAAGCAAAATTAGTGGCAAAGAGACAGCAGTAGAGGCAATTCAAATAAAACAGGTAAAGGTCAATCTTTCATTTAAGCTCACAGGTGACTGGGATTGGAACCAGTAGATCCATTCCATCTCTTTTTGGAGGATCTTGTGATCCCCGGGATAGAGGTACCACAAGGGTTTAGCAGCAATATCATATTACCTGAACACAAGGGGTTTTCCGTTTCACCATCATAATCATTTTATTCTTAGCTTACTGGAATACACCCTTACACATAACTTTTTCACCTTTAACGGATCCTTTTACCACCAACTCAGGGGGACAGCTATGGGGAGCTTCTGTGTCCCTACATATGCAAACCTCTTCCTGGGCTGGTGGGAGGACAAATATGTTTTCCCAGATCATCATGTCTGGTGGAATAACCATATTTTATTTTGGACCCGTTATATTGATGACATCTTCTTGATTTGGAATAGCAACAGGGAAGAGTTCCTGAGGTTTGTCACGACTCTTAATGACAACAATGTCTGTCTCAGCTTCACCTTTGAATTACATAAGGAATGCATCACCTTCCTTGATGTAGAGGTTCGGAGATGTAAAGATAATTTGGTTACGTCGGTTTTTCGAAAAACCACTGCAATGAATAACATCCTTCATGGGAATAGCCACCATCTAATTTGCAGGTAAAAGAGGTATCCCAAAGGGCCAATACCTGCAAATGCGTAGGAATTGCTCTAATCTTGGGAACTTTTATTGTGAATCCAGGAAATTACAAAATAGACTGTTACAAAGAGGTTATCCACAACCTATACTGAGGGAAGCTTTTCAGTCCGCAGAATCGAAGAGCAGAAATAAACTTCTTATACCTAAGGCGGGAGACTGTGGAGGAGGGAACCCTATTCGTTTGATATCCACTTTTGATGTTGCCAATAAGGAGATTAGAGCCATCATTTAGACCTATTGTCCAATTCTAACTATGAATCCTGACCTCTCTAAGGCCATCTCCCCTTCCCCCAGATTACATATCGTAAGGGTAAGAGTCTCCAGGACCTTTTGTTTCATAGTCATTATACCGGCCCGGCTTAATAGAAAACCCTGTGGTGTCTTTAGATGTGGTTCCTGCAAAGCATGTAATTTCATACGTACTACCAAAACCATTACCTGCTCTGCCACTGAACGTGTCTTTTCGATTAGGGATTTCATCAATTGTAAAACTAAGGGTGTCCTCTATATTTGCCAGTGTATATGTCCTAAAGATTACATTGGCAAGACATATAGAGAATTTAGGCAGAGGGTCTGTGAACATATTAACGATATTGTTAAACTCAATAATACACCTGTAGCTAATCATATCAATGATTATCACAATGGGGACTCAAAAACTATTTGTTTTTTTGCCCTTGAGGTATTACCTCTACCCCAGGTATCGCAAGATCCTCCAAAAAGAGACAGCATGGATCTACTAGTTCCAATCCCAGTCACCTGTGAGCTTAAATGAAAGATTGACCTTTACCTGTTTTATTTGAATTGCCTCTCCTGCTGTCTCTTTGCCACCTATTTTGCTTAGCCTCCACCATTGTTGTGTTTACTAACCGGTTTATTGGTGCAGAAAGCACCTTGCGAATGGTGACATACATTAGTCACCTTATCTTGCTCCTGTGCCCTGGGGTGGCCCCCAATGATTGAGTAAGGGACCCCCGTTTTTTGTTCTTTTTTCCAATATCAACCTATATCTAATATATTAATCATTTGCAGCTTCCTCTTTTCTATGCACTAATGGTCTTACTTGACTATATGCAAGTAACACAAGGAAATTTGCTCCCTGTAATGTCATTTGTGTTCCATCAATCCATAGGCAGTTATCTGATGCGTTCCACGGTGCGTGTCACCGTACAGGAAGTACATCCTGTAATGTGCAGAAGTTTCATGTGGCGCTAGCGCTTAAAGCTTGAGCGCTGTGCCTCAGTCATTAGCTGCATAGCTCTGCATCCTGACGGACGTATGTGTGGGCTCTCCGCACCAGTAAGCAATCTAGTTAATTATGTTAACCATTCTATGTTATTTTATATAGTACACTGGGTCACTTTGATGTTTTTGTTCCTAGGCTATTATGCTTTGGCTGGTTCATTGCATCTGTGGCGGTTATCTTGTCCCACTACATGTCCGGGAGCTAAGTATCATCTTCTAGTTATTTACCTTATATCAAGTGCTATCATTTGCAATTTTCATTTCACCCCTATATATATTTATATATATATGTATTTTTTCTCTCTATTTTTGGTAATATTTGTTTGATGAACCTCCAGGTGTAGGAGAAACGCGTTGGGATCATTTATTAATATTTTTTTGTTTATCTATTTATTTATGTATCTTTTCTTATGTAGGGTTGTAATAGGGATATAATAGATTTAGGAACGGGGACAGGGAACCTGCACCATCAGGGAGCAACCCTGGGCTCAGAAATATCCAGGGTTTAATAGGGATAGTTCTCCCTCATCCATTCCTTGGTCATTATTATTGTTCTGGTGCCCTATTGAAGTTTTTTGTGGAAGCTTGTTTTGTTTCTGTATCTAGCTATATGGCATTACGTTTTTAATGATGGGCATTTCGGTACCCTTACCCATTTGATATTATAAAGGGATTTTTAATTATTACGTTAGCTTTGATATTTCTCTAATGATTTTCCTATGTGAATTAGTACTTACCCTTGATTTATTTACTTTCTAGCTCTTTTGCCGAAGTAAGTTATTTACGAAGTCGCGCATGACTTTGTTGAATAACTTCAGTAGTTGATTTTTAAAGTGGAAATGGAAAAGGATTTAGGAAAACTAGGGGAATGGTCAGAAATCTGGCAACTAAAATTTAATGTTGATAAGTGCAAGATAATGCACCTGGGGCTTAAAAACCCAAGAGCAGAATATAAAATCAGTGATAGTCCTAACCTCAGTATCTGAGGAAAGGGATTTAGGGGTCATTATTTCAGAAGACTTAAAGGTAGGCAGACAATGTCATAGAGCAGCAAGAAATGCTAGCAGAATGCTTGGGTGTATAGGGAGAGGAATTACCAGTAGAAAGAGGGAGGTGCTCATGCCGCTCTACAGAGCACTAGTGAGACCTCATTTGGAGTATTGTGCTCAGTACTGGAGACCATATCTCCAGAAGGATATTGATACTTTGGAGAGAGTTCAGAGAAGAGCTACTAAACTGGTACATGGATTGCAGGATAAAACGTACCAGGAAAGATTAAAGGACCTTAACATGTATAGCTTGGAAGATAGACGAGACAGAGGGGATATGATAGAAACTTTTAAATACATAAAGGGAATCAACAAGGAAAAGAGGAGAGAATATTTAAAAGAAGAAAAACTGCTACAAGAGGACATAGTTTTAAATTACTGGGGCAAAGGTTTAAAAGTAATATTTTTACTGAGGAAGTATTACTTTACTGAGAGAGTAGTGGATGCATGGAATAGTCTTCCTGCAGAAGTTGTAGCTGCAGATACGGTGAAGGAGTTTAAGCATGCATGGGATAGGCATAAGGCCATCCTTCATATAAGATAGGGCCAGGGGCTATTCATAGTATTAAGTATGTTGGGCAGACTAGATGGGCCAAATGGTTCTTATCTGCTGACACATTCTATGTTTCTAAAACCACTTTAAAGCTTGATACCGAACTTGGCTTCGTTCAGTTCCGAGGAACTAGTCGGAACCGAATCAGAGTTTGGTTTGAAGTTTTAAAGTGATTTTCTACTTTAAAAATCAACTACCGAAGTTATTCAATAAAGTCATGTGCGACTTCGTAAATAACTTACTTCAGCTCATCGGAGCCCATACATTCTAATACTGTGTGGAGACTGATCTTTGAACAGTATTATTCTGAAGTTTTGAACGAAGCGACTTCGGATGAAACATCTGAAGCTTGCTTCTCTTAACACTAATTATCATCATCCATTCCATATTGCTATTTTATGATCAAAATAAAATGCAAAACAAAATGATAGTTTGAAACTTTTACGTTTTTTATTTTAATTTTCAAGTTGTCCAATATTCAAATATATTCATCAGATGTGTTTTTTAGTGATTAATTATAGATGCATATTTATACTTTTCAATATTTCAAAAATAGAAGATGCCAGTCTTGTCCTTTTAGGCTGTGTTTTAAAATATCCATAGAATACAAGGTAGGAACAACCTAGAATTAGAAAAACCGTTATAACATAAAAATGGTGCAAGTAAGAAAGCATTCTCGTAAAGTTTCAGGCAGATAGAGTTGTGTGGTGTGTATCATCCTTTCTATATTCAAGGTAGCAATATCCATACCTCTTTAATATCCTAATGATAGGATATTAGTCTCTAATTCTTGCCCCCACTGTTCCTGGATCGTCCTGCCTTTCTTTGAGTGGCAAATCACAATGCAGTGGCCCATATTTACTATTAGACAGGCTAGACATATAGATAGGGAGTCTATAACTGCAGCATAATTATTACTGTAGATCAGGTTGCATGATAAATCCAGCATATCTATAGACTGCCTGTATAAAACTTTAAGACAACTATTTTGTTATGCTGAAAAAAGACATCCGTCCATCCAATTCAGTCTGTTATCCTGCAAGTTGATCCAGAGGAAGGCAAAAATATCCTATGAGGTAGAAGCCAATTTTCCTCATTTAAGGGTAAATAAATTCCTCCCCGACTCCAATCATGTAGTCAGAATAACTCCCTGAATAAATGACCCTTCTCCAGAAATCTAATGACTATAACCTGTAATATTATTACAGTCGTGGCCAAAAGTTTTGAGAATGACACAAATATTAGTTTTCACAAAGTTTGCTGCTAAACTGCTTTTAGATCTTTGTTTCAGTTGTTTCTGTGATGTAGTGAAATATAATTACACGCACTTCATACGTTTCAAAGGCTTTTATCGACAATTACATGACATTTATGCAAAGAGTCAGTATTTGCAGTGTTGGCCCTTCTTTTTCAGGACCTCTGCAATTCGACTGGGCATGCTCTCAATCAACTTCTGGGCCAATTCCTGACTGATAGCAACCCATTCTTTCATAATCACTTCTTGGAGTTTGTCAGAATTAGTGGGTTTTTGTTTGTCCACCCGCCTCTTGAGGATTGACCACAAGTTCTCAATGGGATTAAGATCTGGGGAGTTTCCAGGCCATGGACCCAAAATGTCAACGTTTTGGTCCCCGAGCCACTTAGTTATCACTTTTGCCTTATGGCACGGTGCTCCATCATGCTGGAAAATGCATTGTTCTTCACCAAACTGTTGTTGGATTGTTGGAAGAAGTTGCTGTTGGAGGGTGTTTTGGTACCATTCTTTATTCATGGCTATGTTTTTGGGCAAAATTGTGAGTGAGCCCACTCCCTTGGATGAGAAGCAACCCCACACATGAATGGTCTCAGGATGCTTTACTGTTGGCATGACACAGGACTGATGGTAACGCTCACCTTTTCTTCTCCGGACAAGCCTTTTTCCAGATTCCCCAAACAATCGGAAAGAGGCTTCATCGGAGAATATGACTTTGCCCCAGTCCTCAGCAGTCCATTCACCATACTTTCTGCAGAAGATCAATCTGTCCCTGATGTTTTTTTTTGGAGAGAAGTGGCTTCTTTGCTGGCCTTCTTGACACCAGGCCATCTTCCAAAAGTCTTCGCCTCACTGTGCGTGCAGATGCGCTCACACCTGCCTGCTGCCATTCCTGAGCAAGCTCTGCACTGGTGGCACTCTGATCCCGCAGCTGAATCCTCTTTAGGAGATGATCCTGGCGCTTGCTGGACTTTCTTGGACGCCCTGAAGCCTTCTTAACAAAAATGTAACCTCTTTCCTTGAAGTTCTTGATGATCCTATAAATTGTTGATTGAGGTGCAATCTTAGTAGCCACAATATCCTTGCCTGTGAAGCCATTTTTATGCAACGCAATGATGGCTGCACGCGTTTCTTTGCAGGCCACCATGGTTAACAATGGAAGAACAATGATTTCAAGCATCACCCTCCTTTTAACATGTCAAGTCTGCCATTTTAACCCAATCAGCCTGACATAATGATTTCCAGCCTTGTGCTCGTCAACATTCTCACCTGAGTTAACAAGACGATTACTGAAATGATCTCAGCAGGTCCTTTAATGACAGCAATGAAATGCAGTGGAAAGTTTTTTTTGGGATTAAGTTCATTTTCATGGCAAAGAAGGACTATGCAATTCATCTGATCACTCTTCATAACATTCTGGAGTATATGCAAATTGCTATTATAAAAACTTAAGCAGCAACTTTTCCAATTTCCAATATTTATCTAATTCTCAAAACTTTTGGCCACGACTGTACACTCCAGAAATGCATTCAGGTCCCTCTTAAACTCTTTTAGTGAGTTCACCATCACTACCTCTTCAGGCAGAGAGTTCCATAGTCTCGCTGCTCTTACCGTAAAGAATCCCCTTCTATGTTTGCATAGAAACCTTTGTTCCTCTAGATGCAGAGGATGTCCCCTTGTCACAGTCCTGGGTATAAATAGATAATGGGAGAGATCTATATACTGACCCCTGATATATTTATACATGGTTAATATATCTCCCCTCAGTCCTCTTTTTTTCTAAATGGAATAAACCTAAATTTGATAATCTTTGTGGGTACTGTAGTCCACCCATTCCAGTTATTACTTTAGTTGCCCTCCTGTGAATCTTCTCCAGCTCTACTATGTCTATCTTGTTTACAGGAGCCCCCAGAAATCTACACAATGTTCTATATACGGGTGACTTGCATTATTCCTTCCCATGGGCATAGCTTTACATTTGTCAGTGTTAAACTTCATCTGCCCAAGACTCCAATCTATCCAGATCCATCTGTAGCAGTAGACTGTCTTCTTTTGTTTTAATTACTGTACATAGCTTAGGCTACTGTACTTTCACACTTGTGTTCTTGCTTTCCTGTATTGAGTTCCGGCAGAGGATTTCAATACCGGAAAAAAACATTTACGTTTAGTCCTCAGCATCAGGATGTCTAATGTTCCGTCAGCATTCCGTTTTTTTGACTGAAGTTTTCTGTCCAGTATGGAAACTCAACCAACCAGAACGGAGTGCATTTTGGAGCATTCCGTTCTGTTAAGTTTTGTCCTCATTGACAATGAATGGGGCCAAAACGGAAGCATTTTTCTCCAGTATTAATATCCTCTGCTGGATCTGAATACCGTAAAAGAGAAACACATATGTGAAAGGGGCATTAGGGTGCGTAAATGCATCTCCCAACTCTTAAAGTGCTTGTGTCCAATTGTTTCAAATCTCTGCCAGCCAATAGCTGGTCATTGGTATTTAAGGCACGTTCCCATGGAGAAAGGTGTCTGAGCTTAAGGTTAGCAGTTGTCTAGTTAACCAGCAAAAGCGTGTTATTTTGATTGTCTGCTTTTTTACTGAATGTTTGCCTGTTAACCAACTTCGTTACACCACTGCTTTCCTTCACCTTAGCCTGAGTACTATACTGACCTGCTGTGACCTTGGACTTGTTTCTCGAAATTGCACGAATTTTCCCTGGCCTGCCCTTTGCCTGTTTGACTGACTACAAGTATTGCCTGACACCTTAGTGATTTTTCTTGGTGTCTCTGGCCCCCAGTGCGTCAGCTGCAAGTAGACCAGACCGGGGCTATTCTAAGAGCAAGCAGCCAGGTGGGCCCCCTGCACTGAAGGCCAGATCCCTGTATAGGTGTTAAAGGGTGAAAACCAGAGGATCACCAAGATAACCCTTTAGGACTAGCCTACAGTCAAACCAGTTAGTTGGTACAGTGGGTTCACACCGGTCATGTTTTTCCTCATCAGGCACCTCTTTGGTTATTTTAATCTTGCCAATTTTTTATATGTTACTTGGTCATAATATACCAGGGATCCCTTAAGTTGCAATATTAATTGGTTTCAGGATGACTATTGTAAGCTAAAACCATTGTAACCTAAGACCATAACTCTATGGAAAGCTTGTTCCAAAGACTCAAAATGTCATCCAAAAATAAGAGAAAATTAAGAAAAATACATAGATACTAATACAGATTGTGACGAATACCGTACCTCACAGCCCCGCCTGACGTCAACTACGTCGAGCTCACGTGGTACTGTTTTCGTCACTGGTTGCCAAGACGTGACGTTATGCCCTCCCTAGGAGAACATAAGGACAGCTTGGCACAGCTTACACATACAACCTTCTGTCCAGGCGCAGGGGTGTGGAAAAAAAATAAAAAATAACTTGTCGAAGGACTAAAGCGAGGGCTCGATCTACTTGTCTCTCATGACAATCTACTTGTCCTGATACAAAAAATAATTTTAAATCAAAACCATATTTCAATGCACCGCCACGCTTCCTTATGCAGGGAGGTGGCTGGCTTGCGTTTCATTCTTTGTGGTGTGAAATGAGGAGTGAGTGTGACGATCCATTGAAATGAATGGCACCGTAGCCAAGCCACAGGCGATCGGCCCCTCCATCGCTCTGTCACCGCGGCTGCATCACTGCTCTACACCCACTGCTCGGTCACCGCTAGTGTTGAACGAACCCGGTGAAGTTCTGGTTCGCCAGGTTCAGCCGAACTTCAGGTCAAAGTTCGGTTTCAGGACCCAAACTTGACCTGAACTTGACCCCGAACCTATTAAAGTCAATTGGGGACCCGAACTTCACTTTATTATTTTCCGTTATATCATGGTTATAACGGAAAATAATACTATTAGCTTTTCCAGATCTGAGTTTTCACGATTGTGAAAACTCAGATCCGATGGTATATTCTAACACAGAGGCGTTCCCATGGTGATGGGGACGCTTGAAGTTAAAATATACCATCGGATTGGAGAAAACTCCGATGCGATGGTATATTCTAAACCAGAGGCTTATAGCAATGCGCCACACAGTCCTGTGAGTTACAAGAAGGAGCGCCGGGCGACCACAGAGCTTCCGTGTATAATGCTGATGAGTAACTGACCATAGCAGACAGGACTTCAGTAGCGTCCTTGCTGCCATGATAACCCATCGGAGCCCCAGCATTACACTGCTGGGACTCCGATAGGAACTGCCTCTGCCACCAATGATGGAGCGGGGAGAGCGCACTGCCCACCAATGATTTTAATACTGGGGAGGGGGGGGGGGGCGCACTGCCCGCCAATTATTTTAATACTGGGAAGGGGGGGGAAATGCACTGCCCCCAATGATTTTAATACCTGGGAGGGGGGGGAGGGCGCACTGCCCACCAATGCAAACATTGTAGAAACATTCCCGGCACCCGACCTCTGACAGGGAGCTGCCGTCCGCTCAATTAACCCCTCAGGTGCTGCGGATGGCAGCGCCCTGTCTGAGGTGCATCCCCATCACCATGGAAACACCTTGGGTTTAGAGTATACCATCGGATCAGAGTTTTCTCCAATCCAATAGTATGTTTTAACTTCAAGCGTCCCCATCACCATGGGAACGCCTCTCCACGCCCAGCTTGTAACCGATCCACTGCGTCCACTGCTCTGGTAAACAAAGCCATCTCAGCCCTGCTACTTGCCCACAGCAGGGCTAAGCTACTGAACAAACTAACTGCCCGGTGCCCGGTACTGCATGTCTCGGGCGTCAGGCGATACGATTTCCACACCTCTAAGGCGGGCACAGGAAGTAAAATAGAGTTGTTTAATTGCACATTGCAGATTTTGTATGGATGCCTTATTTAAAAAAAAAGTCTGTCACCTCTCTATTCAGCTGTTTGCATCGACACATAGCTGTGGTTCGTTTGATTAAAATGCTGTTTTTCTTTTGTTGATCTGAGGCTCCATTCTCAAGTTATGATTTTTTTTTATTATGCAATGTAGGTGCAATGAGGACATCACCATTGCTCTTGTTACACCCAAGTTCCTCTCCTTTCTGTGGCTAGCGTCACCTTTGCTGCTTTGATTAACAGGACCAGGCAGTGTGAAAGTAGCGATGTAGGTTCTATTATGCATATTAAGAAAAAGAATTATAACTCGGGAACTGAGCCTCAAATCAGCAAAAGAAAGAGTTTTAACCCCTTCCCCACATGCAGTGTACATGTATGGCGCTGCAGTAAGTGACTTCCCGACACACTCCATACATGTACAGTGGCCCAGAAATGCAGATGCTGCCGGATTAACCTTTTAGATGCCACAGTCAAAGCTGACCGCAACATCTATGGGGTTTGCAGAGGGAGGGGGCTCCCTCTCTCACCCCATCAGGTGCTCTCTCTGATGGCTGCTATGGCAGAACTATGCCTTCCACAGGCCTTGAGCCTGCCAACTATGAAGGCCTAAGTATTACCTTGTTTATTGCTTGTTGTTAACAGTGCGCCGCTTGCCTGTACTATCAATCGAATCGTTGGTAACTGTCCCCAGAAAATTCAGGAAGCAGGGTGCTGTGGCAGAGAAACGTTAGTGAACACCGCAGATAGGACAACCCCATTAAGTTACATAAATATCTTTCTTTGTTGCTGCTGTAATAGTTTAATCTTCCAAGTATTTTATTGGTTGTGTACTTTTGCCACTTTGTATATCTAGAGATTATAATAATTATGTTTTTCTATATATGGCTAAATAAATGAAAAATCAGCAGCTAAGAGGCTGTTAATTTCTGAATTTCACACATTGATATGCTAATTAAACAGTTTGTTATGGTATGTATCAGCTTTCAAGAGTCTTACAAGATCTGGAAGGTAAAATTAACCGCTTCATCACAGGAATGCTTAACTCTTTTCCTTACTAGGCCGATTTTTCAGGAAGCAATGGGTTTATCTAACTGCAAATAACTAATTTCTGAGCCTACCTACAGTACAGGTATTTGATAATTCTTCAAAGGTCACCTTAGACTTTTCTTTTGTGCAATTAAATGACAGGTATAATATTTAGGAAAAAAAATATTGCAGGAAAAACTGAAAATTATGAAAATATTTATGTTTTCCCTTTATCATTTTTTTTCTGTTACAAAAGATTTTAAGACAAAACATTTCTAAAACCATGTTTGTACTATGAAACTGGACACACTTTGTGTAATTGTATCTACTGGTTGGCCTCACCGCAAGACTTTAAAGGACTAGAGCACATTTTGGATTTTGATGGCCTATTTTTCCATTGCTGGTTCTATGGTACCGTACTGCCAGAACAGATGTTTTTACCGTTGACCCCCTAAGGTATTCATTTTGGGGAAATCTGGACATTTTAATTGCCAGCCGTCTGCAATGAAGGTCCATCTAGGTGTTAACAGTTTGGGTGTGTCCCTGCACAGTCTAACACAATCAGTGGCAGTGTTAGACTGTGCAGATACACCCCCAACTAGTAATCCCCAGCTGGACTTTAAACTACAGACTGCTGGCAATTCATTCATAAACCTTTATTAGAAATTAGAAGAATAGCTCAATGTAGAGTCATGAATAGATGCTACAGAATTGTTATTACATGGGGAATGCAAGTAGTTAATAGATAAATGCAGTATACAATTCATGTAGGGACACATTTATTAAGACTGCCGTTTCAGACCGCTGGCCTCTTCATAATTTCGGCGGATCCTCCGCCAGTTCTAAATGTAAGACAGCTTCTGAGCCATTCCTGCTCTGTATTGCTGGTACATAGATAATGCACAGCACAGTACTGTTCTGATGCTATGATGGCACAGGCACCCTGGGATCAGAGAGATTGTTTAATCCCTTAGATGCCACAGCCAATGCTGACTGCATCATCTAAAGGCCCCTCTACACAAGCAGATTTTCAGAAAAGAAGGTTTGTACAAATAATTGTCCAATAATTGATCCATGTAAAAATGCCACCAAAAACCCAATGAAGGAGCGAATGCTTGTTGATCAGGTGAACTGATGTGGACACCAGAATCATTCTTTCTGGGCAGCAGATAAGTCTGTGTAAACACAAGAAAAGCAGAGAATCTGTCAGAAACAATGAATCCGTGTAGGGACGAGCGATCACAGTAGCAATCACTTGTACAGAGATGTTTGCTGCATGTAAATGTGGCTTTTTACCTCCTCTAATAGGCAGGCATTTATTGAGAATGAAAAATTTGCTCCCAATATTTGCTTGCAGAGTTGGCCACTGTAAAGGGCTTTTGGTTATTAGGAAGAAGGACTACTTCTCTCACTATATCACCCCCACAATGCAATTATGGTATGCCAAATTTACAATACAATGAAAACTACAACTCTGTCCCACAACCTCATCCAGTTCTGTTGACTGAAATATAAAGGTGTTTGAATCAGTCTTTGAATGTTCCGACATAAAAACAAATTGAAACTAATACTTTTTGAAACATAGAAGATTGACAGCAGAAAAAGACTTCAAGGTCCATCTAGTCCGCCCTTATAGTGTTACTTATCTTCGGATAGATGCATGTTTATCCCAGTGTAAATTGTTTGATGAAGCTTGAACTACTCTTTTGGTGTAAAAATATTTTCCCAACTAATTTTATATTGTAAATGACAATAACAGAAAAGGGAGCTCACTGGAATATATAACGCGGCCTGCTATACTACCTAGCTTCTTAATTTAGTTAATGATAAATGGCCGGTTTTCATTAAAAATGAATCCACATTTATTATTACCTAAAATACATGTATGGTACCTTACAATACTAATATAAACAAAAAAATACATCAGGTATAAGCAATAAATAAAGAGAAAAAATAAATACAATGTATAAGATCATGCAGTCACGGTCCCACTGTAAATATATCGTGCGGAGCTCTCGCACTAATTTAAAGAGTACCTTTCACTACTCTACAAACTAAAAACTAACTATATCAGTGGGCAGAGGGGCGCCCAGGGGTCCCCCTGCACTTACTAGTATGTCTGGGCGCCGCTCCGTTCACCCGGTATAGGCTCCGATGTCTGCACTCCCTCTGCTGTACTGGAGTGATTTCTTGTATGAGGCGTGTCCCTTGCTGCAGCGCTGGCCAATCGCAGCGCACAGCTCATAGCCAGGCTATCAGTTAAAACAAATGCAGAACCCCTTTAAGAACCAATATTATTTCCCCCCTTTGTTTTCTAACAGTCATAACTTTTTATTTTTTTCTTCCAATTTTTTATTTTTATTTTGCAGGATTAGTTGTAGGTTTTTTAGTAACCATTCTGGGGTATATATTGTGTATTAAATGACTTATTTTATTTTTAGGGGAAAAGATAAAAACATAAATTTTTACATTATTTTGTGGAAATTTTTTACTGTGTGGTAAAAATAACATTATTTTATTATGTGGGTCCGTACATTGATGATAATAATTTCTATATATTTTTACAGTTTTTTCTCTCCTCCTGCAGTCTGTCAGCTCTGTAACTGCTGTATCTCTCTCCTCCTCTACACTGAAGGGGAGGGAGGGCGCTGCTTTAACTGCTCATATCTCTGGTTTGGTACCAGTTAGAGATATGTATGGGTTTGTATTGTTTGAAATTCCAAGTCTTCAGACAATACCAGAATGACACCAATATGTTCAGTACAAGGGAAGATATCACTGATAAAAATTGGGATGCTGTGAATGGACCTGAAAGTAAAAGCAAAAGCAGGTTTTACTGTGATTATTCCCGACTCGATTTCTAACAGTGATTTCTCCTCTGTTGCTTGTTGCAAAGGTGCTGGCTTAGATTTAGACAAGTGTAAAGTTATGGAGAGGCTGGAGCCTAGCTTTCCTAGCTACCTGACCACACTGCACTTATTTTGAACATGTGCCATGTCACTTATACAACACAGTGAATACCATAAAAAGAAAACCCAAAAAAACTGTTGCTGTATTTTTCATGACACCCCACAAAAATATTTAAAAGTTATACAATATGTTAGATGCACCCCAAAACAAAATATAACTTATCTCACAAAAACAGGCCCCTCTACAGCTATATTGATAGACAAATAAACATTTACTGTATGGCTTTTGAAATGTGGACTGTGACAAACTCCCCTCTTTTGAGTTTGCCACGATTACTTGGAGAGGACTACTTGCCAGCCTCTTACCATGTGATTACGGTCCCATGTTGAATGCACCGGTTTTATGCAATAGCTGCATAGTTATATAAGTTAATGTATTTTGCTGTCTTTTGGTACCATGTGGCTAATGGAGTCTTGCCTCTGTCCTTGGGAGATAAGTGGATCACTTCTCAATTGTCTCCAGGAGAAAAGACTGTGTAGAACCGGTTTTGGACAGAAAAGCCACGAGTTCAGCCAGGCCAAAGAGACTTTTACTAACTTTTGAATTCCTGGTCTAATTCGTACCATTTTGGGAAGTGTTAAATGTCTATGTGTATTGTAAAGGGTGGGACATTGTATATTTGAGTAAGTGATGTCTGTCCTATTGTCTCCCCGTGTGTATTGGCGATTTCCCTTTGTCCTGAGAGATAATGGAATTACACATCGGTTGTCTCCAGGACAGAGTACATTGTGTATTGTCCTGCCTGGGATAATTATGTTAACCATTGTGTACCATAATTACAGTATATCACAGGCAGAGGGGAGGATGTTATGTGGGTTGTAACCTTTGTGTTATGGGTTTATTGTATGTTTATTGTGGGTGTCTCCCTTGCATGGGAGCAGGGGATAAAAGAAATTGTATGTTTGAGTGCCTGTGGCTTCCAGTAAAGTTTTCAAGCATTCAGCTTTGGCTCATGTATGGACTTATTTGGAGATACCAGCGATACTGGTGATACCAGCTATTCCGGCGATACCAGCGATAATAGCGATTTATTGCTCTGTGGATTATTTAGCGGTGCTATTACATGGGAAGAAGGGAATACTAGACGGTGACACAGATGATACCGTCACAACTGGTGGCAGCAGTGGGATTTTCCCTTCTTTTTCCCTGCACAGAGGATTCAAGGAAGGCACTAGTGTATGGTGCATGGAGGGCAACGCTGGCACTCGTGCAGCGACCCTGGCTTTGAAGGAGCTCAAGGGACAGAGCTAGCTACCGGGCAACGTTCCTATCCACAGCAACATGGAAGAGGCGTTTCGCTGGAAGTTGCAGCAGCACTTGACCCAACAGGATGGGCCTGTATCAGTGGAGGGCATAATGGACTTGAGAGATGCCACTCGAAAGGGGCTGTGGTATGACGCCTTAGAGGAGGTACAGCGGTGGCGAAGAGAGAGCCTTCCCGGTGAGGAACAGAGGTTCCAGGTACTCGTGGCCCTGCGGTCACCCTTCCTAGGAAAGCAACCCTTGGCTGAGTAAGTGACGGAACTGTGGAACCTGATTTGGAAGGAGTTGTGGCTGGACAAAGCGTACCGGGCACTAAAGTGGTATGCCACCCAGCGCAACCCATGGATGACTAACCACTATCTGCCGGAGGGAGAGGATTATGATGGTCCGGGCTTACTGTGGGAAGCCTTTGAGGAGGGCGATGACTTTGGATCCCCCACAGAATGTCGGTTCTGGGACATCCACGACATCAGGGAAACCATGCTGGACCTTCCCCAAGCTGACGACCTTGGACCAGATCTGATTCATCTAGTCACCATGGAGTGGGAGCTGGAGCCGAGCTACCGTCAACTGTTCAACCTAGCTCAACCACCATCCCTCAGCCCAGAGGATTGCCTGGAAATTATACCCTCTTTTGCCCAACCAACCTCAGAGGTGAGCAACCTCATAGACTTGTCCTGGGAGGACCCACAGATGGCAGGTGGAGATGGGACCAAGGTCTCTCTACCGGCCCTACAGGGATGCTGGGCCGCCGGCCCAGATCTCCAGCGGCAGTGCATATCACAGGGAGAGGAGACAACCGGTCTCTCTCCCCAGCAGCAACCTGAGTTCCAGGGGGAGGATATGATGGGTCCCTCTGCCCTACAGCAACCAGAGTCCTGGGGAGGAGAAGCAACTGGCCTCACCTTCCAACAGCACCCGGAGATACCGGGAAATGTGGAACACAAACCCCACTACACGGGCGCAGATGAGACCGCGGGCTCTGTGCCAGTCCTACAGGGATGCTGGACGGTCGGTCCAGATCCCCATCCATCTCCGCAGGGGTACCAGGAGGAGGAGGTAAGCGAGCCCTCCCCTTCCCAGCTACTTCCCAAACGAGTTCTGGGGGCAGGGGATGAGCCTGCGATACCCACTGATCCCTCCAACCGAGTTCTGGGGGCAGGGGATGAGCCTGCGATACCCACTGATCCCTTCCCAGAGGAAGAGCTGGCATCCGGGCAGAGCGCCGCTAGCCTCTGCTCCACCGACCCCCTTGTTACAGGGCTGGCTTGCACCCCCTCACCCCAGCAGAAGAGCTGGCATCAGGGCAGAGCGCCGCTAGCCTCTGCTCCACCGACACCCTTGTTACAGGACTGGCTTGCACCCCCCTCGCCCCAGCAGAAGTGCTGGCATCAGTGCAGAACGCCGCTGGCCGCTGTTCCCCAAGTAGCCCCAGCGGTTTGCCTAGCTGCACCAGGGAGACTGAGGATGCAGAACTGTTTCACCACAACCTGGGACCTACAGACCAGTACTTTCCCTGGTGGGTGAGCTACCCTGTTAACTATTTACCGTGGGTGGGCAACTCTGCTAATGTTTTTTTGTGGGTGGGCTTCCCGACTAATCTAGGTACTGACCGACAGGAGGTCAGATACCTGTTTAGTCTTAACCCCAAAGGGAAGATATGTGACAAACTCCTCTCTTTTGAGTTTGCCACGAGTACTTGGAGAGGACTACTTGCCAGCCTCTTACCATGTGATTACGGTCCCATGTTGAATGCACCGGTTTTATGCAATAGCTGCATAGTTATATAAGTTCATGTATTTTGCTGTCTTTTGGTACCATGTGGCTAATGGAGTCTTGCCTCTGTCCTTGGGAGATAAGTGGATCACTTCTCAATTGTCTCCAGGAGAAAAGACTGTGTAGAACCGGTTTTGGACAGAAAAGCCATGAGTACAGCCAGGCCAAAGAGACTTTTACTAACTTTTGAATTCCTGGTCTAATTCGTACCATTTTGGGATGTGTTAAATGTCTATGTGTAATGTAAAGGGTGGGACATTGTATATTTGAGTAAGTGATGTCTGTCCTATTGTCTCCCCCCGTGTGTATTGGAGATTTCCTTTTGTCCTGAGAAATAATGGAATTACACCTCGGTTGTCTCCAGGACAGAGTACATTGTGTATTGTGGGTTGGGAGGATGTTATGTGGGTTGTAACCTTTGTGTTATGGGTTAATGTATGTTTATTGTGGGTGTCTCCCTTGCATGGGAGCAGGGGATAAAAGAAATTGTATGTTTGAGTGCCTGTGGCTTCCAGTAAAGTTTTCCAGCATTCAGCTTTGGCTCATGATGGACTTATTTGGCGATACCGGCGATACCAGCGATAATAGCGATTTATTGCTCTGTGGATTATTTGGCGGTGCTATTACATGGGAAGAAGGGAATACTAGACGGTGACACAGATGATACCGTCACATGAAGAAGAATGAAAGAAAACCGGCACTCCCAAAAATCTTTGCTGGTGATAGATTCTCCTGATTTTGGGATTACCTCCACACAAACCAAGCACCCCTCAACCAGTACGCTGTGCCGCCTGACTTCATTACACAGATACCGTCACATGGACATGAAAAAAAATGACTACTTTCTGCAATTCAAAGGTGTCTGCATTAGTTTTTGTACCAAAGGGAACTGATTTTTGGATTTGTTTGGATATAAAACGTGTTAATAAGGATGTGCTCAAAGAATGTCACGAAGCGCCCACCATTGAAGAAGTTCTGCATGAGATAAATGAGACAATTGATTTCAGTAAATTTAATTTGAAATAGGGAGATCATCAAACTGAATTGGCCCCAGCCACGGTCCTTACAACATTTGCAAGCCATAAAGGTTTTTTTCACATACAAACAACTGATGTTTGGCATATACCTAAGGCCTATTCACGTGATTCATCAAGTGCTACATGGCTGTGAATACACTCACAACATTCCAGATGATATTTTTGGGGAGCGGGGGTCATAGGTGTAAGATGACTTTAATGGGCCATGTTATTTCACAGAAAATCAAAGCTGTCTCTGAAACCAGAAATCGTGAAAACCCGGAAGAAGTTCACAGTTTTCTTGGGTTAGTAAATTGCTGTTATAGGAAATAAATAATGTCACAGGGAAAGAAAAGTTTCCGTTCCTATAAATACAATTAACTCAGTGCCTAGAAGAACGGTTAAAAGAAACACAACAAAACTATATAAATTATACTGTTACTAAAACAAGGCTGATCCCTCTCTATTGTACACAGAGATAGGGAGATGGGGTTTGTGGTAGGTGAGGGCATGTAAGGCTATCCTCACCGTGCACAATGCAGCAGATACAGATAAGGAGTGCTTATAGATATTCAAACTGAATCTACCTCCTGCTTCAGCCAGGTATGTTCTGCCTGCATGTCTCCAAAAGAAAGAATAGATACACAAAATGCACCAAGTAGACTGGACTGCTGCTTATGTTCAGTCCCTCTTTCGTATCCACTCGGCAGCATCTACAAGCCAGGAACTAGTCACTATCCTGGAAAGAGGAAAGATGCCTAAGTTATTTAGGGTCCAGGTTGCACTATGTGATGTCAGATTGATTGACACCCAAAATGGCCCGGAATTGACCCCTACCACCGCTACTTAGATATCATGTCTAAAAGGTAATTCTCAGCCTGTTCGACGCGTTTCTAGTACCCATGTAACGGGCACTTCATCAGGAGCCAAAGGCAAAGGTGCTGAGAATAAAAAGAAGATTACCTAAGTGTGGAAGCTTGCGGAGGACGCTGCACATGTGGCGTGCAGCAGCATCGGCACAATTGCACCCTGACTGATGGTGAGACATCTCTTCTATAGAGGGGTTTGTCCTTTGTACCCACTCAAAGATTCAAAACACTTGAGTGGGTTAATGACATTAACCTGTTTATCTGGAAACTCAAATGGAAAAAGTTTTACCAAACACCACGATAAACGTCAGTGTCTCGAATTGGGCATCTCTCTCAAGGACATGCCAGATGTACGACTACTGGCTAACCTCTGGTCAGAGGGACAAAGAAATCTGGGGGGGAGCCTATATACCAACCTCAGATTACCATCCACTAAGATCCCCCCAGTAAGTGACGTTTCACCTCTGGACACGTTTCTGGAGGTGGTCACAGACGAATTACTTCACCTTGAGCGCGTGTCCCTAGGTATCACAACATTCACGGACATGAATTAGAGGGACGTCTTTCTCTTGAAAGGGATGAGCAGATTACCATCAAGCCTTCATATAAGAGAGGTAATATAGTGATCCTCGATAGGAACCAGTATACGACCATGTGTGAGAACATATTGCACGATGACAAATGCTATGAGATCATACGCGATACAGAAAACGTTACAGAAAACAACTTGTAACAATTGTGAAGGATGCCCAAATGGCTCACCTCATTAGTCATGGTGAGATGGAATTCCTGCTTGCCCCACATCCCTTGATGATCTGGCTTTTACAGTCTGCCCAAAATATAGACTGTATCCTCTCAAAGGGAGACCCATCGTGTCTGGGATCGGGAGTCTGACCTAGAACATCAGTGTGTATGTGGACATGATCTTGCGTCCTTTCGTGGTCTCCTTACCATCCTACACAGTAACGCGATGGATGTCCTGAATAGACTGAATAACGTCATCTGTGACAATGATGTCATGTTGGCTAGCCTGGATGTGGAGGCTCTTTATAGTTCCATTCCACATGACAAAGAATAGGACAATATGCAATATTTTCTCAAAGAGCGAGGTGTACATTGTGCTAAGCACAATGAGTTTGTGGCTACCCTATTAGATTTTATCCTACAACACAATTTTTTCTCCTTCAATGGGAGAATCTTCCGCCAGCTCAGAGGGGTGGCAATGGGTAGTCCTTGTGCCCCGACATGCCAACCTCTTTCTGGGCTGGTGGGAGAAGGAAGTCGTCTTTGGAGAACGACTTGATGAATGGTCATCATGTGTCCAGCTTTTGGCTGCGAAACATAGATGACATTCTGATCCTATAGAAAGGGGATCTCCAACAATTTAACTCCTTTGTGGAACAGCTAAATAATAACGACATGTGGTTGTTCTTCATCTCCATGATAGAGATGATTAGAATGTAATTACCTTCTGGATCTGGTTATTACAAGAGGTAGGGATGGACACCTCACAACATGAATGTATTGCTAGCCCACAGCAACCAACAACTTGCTGCAATGGGAAAGCTGGTATCCGCAGGCACTCTGCAAAGTGATCACAAAGGGGTAATATCTCAGGGATAGAAGAAATTGCTCGGATACACTGAACTTCAAATATGCGGCCGATGATCTAAGAACTAGATTTAGAGCAAGAGGATACCCTAAGACCATCCTAAATGGGGCATACCACCATGCCTGGTGTTGTGACAGAAACAGTCTATTAACCCCTAAAAATACTAAGAATAACGACAAAGTCATGAGAATTATTGGGGCATATGATGTGGGTCACCAAGAAGTGAGAAACATTCTCACCCGCTATTGGTGTATCCTACAAACTGACCCGGACATAGGTTACTTAGTTGGCGATTCCCCCTCCATCACGTATAGTAGGGGTCGAAACCTGAAGGAACGGCTAGTCCAAAAAAAAAAAAAATACAATCTCACACATAGTTGTCATCTAACATTAAAGGCAATTTCTGTTGCAAAGGGTGTGTCGCCTGTAATTCCATAACCGTAGGAAAAATCTTTTTGAGTACAGTTACCTCCCAAAAATTTGAGATCAGGACATTTATTAACTGCAGAACCACAGGGGCCATCTATCTCATTACATGTGTTTGTGGCCTGCAGTATGTTGGTAAGACGATACGTGAATTTAGATGGAGGATCGGCGAAAACCTGAACGATATTTGTAACATGAAGGATACCCCTATTGCTAGACATGTGGTGAAATCACACTCTGGGGATATTGGAGTCATTGCCTTCCAAGGCATTGAATGAGTATTACAATCCCCTAAAGGAGGTGTTCTTGATAAGAAACTGGAGTGGATCTTCCACCTATGTACGGAGAAACCTAGGGGCATGAATGATCGGAGTAGCTTCACCTGCTTTATTGAATAATGTGACTATCCCTCCGATTTGGATATTGGTACTCTTTTACCAGGGATACTCTCGCAGGTCAATTATTACCTTCCCCACTTCATGACTTTGACGGTTTTTGCTTTATTAAATGTTGGCCCCTCCCATACCTTCTGGTGAATATTCCAAATTCAGTTTTAATAATAGGACATCAGAGTAGGTGTTGCCTGTCCTCGGTCTGTTCATGTATCCATTGGACTGTGGCCACTAATAGAGGGCTGCCATATAGGATGTTTGATCTATATGTCACATCCTATTTGATGTGGCGCTTAATCAAGCTCTCACTGCTGGGAGCCTCTCTTTTTGAACCCATAAGAACTCACCGTACCGGTGACAGAATGACTGAGTTACATCATCCACTTCCTTATCCTTTTTACACACTGATTGGCCCTAAAGTTTCAATTGGGTCTGGATGGATCTCTTCTCTTTTCCACTCTCATCCGCCCTTTTCCTGTATCCACTTTCTGTTAAAACTCCCCCCATGTAGCTGAGATACGAGCCACCTAAGTATCCCCCACACTTAGAATGTGGGCATAGGCGCATCTCTTCTTACCTAGATGCAGTGCATCGGGACCTGGGACGCCTTCCCCAGCTCCTTCGGCTCATCTCTATTTAATGAGCGGAAGCAGGTGGGCATGCAAGGCCATATTAGCGCCAATGCTGCTGCACGCCATATGTGCAGTGTCCTCCGCAAGCTTCCACACTTAGGTAGTCTTCTTTTTCAATACGGAGCCATTTTGAGTGTCAATCAATCTGACATCACATGTGCAACCTAGACCCTAAATAACTTAGGCACCCTTCCTCTCTCCAGGATAGTGACTAGTTCCTGGCTTGTAGATGGTGCTGAGTGGATACACAAGAGGGGCTGGACATAAGCAGTAGTCCAGTCTACTTGGTGCATTTTGTGTATCTATTCTTTCTTTTGCGGACATGCTGGCAGAACATACCTGGTTGAAGTAGGGAGTGGATTCACAGTGCGAATATCTATACGGTGAAGATAGCGTTTACATGCCCTCACCTACCACAAACCCCATCTGCCTATCTCTGTGTACAATAGAGAGTAGAGTTGTTGCGATACCAAATTTTTGATTCGATTTCGATACCATAAAAAAGTATTGCGATACTCGATACCATTTGATACCAGGTGAAAAAAATAAACCAAGAAAGCCATGTGCATGCCGCATTTTTAAAAATGGCGAATCGCACAGTTTTTATTTATATATATATATATATATATATAAAGTACAGACCAAAAGTTTGGACACACCTTCTCATTCAAAGAGTTTTCTTTATTTTCATGACTATGAAGGCATCAAAACTATGAATTAACACATGTGGAATTATATACATAACAAACAAGTGTGAAACAACTGAAAATATGTCATATTCTAGGTTCTTCAAAGTAGCCACCTTTTGCTTTGATTACTGCTTTGCACACTCTTGGCATTCTCTTGATGAGCTTCAAGAGGTAGTCCCCTGAAATGGTCTTCCAACAGTCTTGAAGGAGTTCCCAGAGATGCTTAGCACTTGTTGGCCCTTTTGCCTTCACTCTGCGGTCCAGCTCACCCAAAACCATCTCGATTGGGTTCAGGTCCGGTGACTGTGGAGGCCAGGTCATCTGGCACAGCACCCCATCACTCTCCTTCATGGTCAAATAGCCCTTACTTTCAAAGTTTTCCTAATTTTTCGGCTGACTGACTGACCTTCATTTCTTAAAGTAATGATGGCCAGTCGTTTTTCTTTACTTAGCTGCTTTTTTCTTGCCATAATACAAATTCTAACAGTCTATTCAGTAGGACTATCAGCTGTGTATCCACCTGACTACTCCTCAACGCAACTGATGGTCCCAACCCCATTTATAAGGCAAGAAATCCCACTTATTAAACCTGACAGGGCACACCTGTGAAGTGAAAACCATTTCAGGGGACTACCTCTTGAAGCTCATCAAGAGAATGCCAAGAGTGTGCAAAGCAGTAATCAAAGCAAAAGGTGGCTACTTTGAAGAACCTAGAATATGACATATTTTCAGTTGTTTCACACTTGTTTGTTATGTATATAATTCCACATGTGTTAATTCATAGTTTTGATGCCTTCAGTGTGAATCTACAATTTTCATAGTCCTGAAAATAAAGAAAACTCTTTGAATGAGAAGGTGTGTCCAAACTTTTGGTCTGTACTGTGTGTATATATATATATATATATATATATATTTATTTTATTTTAATTTTTTTTCTGTTCCGGCGTTCACCGCATAGATTTTTTTTATATTTTAATGGTTTGGACTTTTCTGCCGTGGCGAAATGTGATATGTTTATTTATTTATTGTTTATATATTTTATATGTGAAATTGGGAAAGGGGGTGATTTATACTTAATATTTTTTTTTTTACACTTTTTATTTAATAACTATTTCCCCCCTTAGGGGCCAGAACCTGGGATCTTGTAATCCCTTGTCCTATTCACCCTAATAGATCTCTATTAGGGTGAATAGGACTTCACACTCTCCCTGCTGCCCTGCGCATAGTGCACACAGCAGCAGGGAGCTGACTATGGCAGCCAGGGCTTCAGTAGCGTCCTGGCTGCCATGGTAACTGATTGGAGCCCCAGGATTACACTGTTGGAGCTCCGATCAGAAGCTGCCGCTGCCACCAATGAAGAGGAGGGGACCCTTTGGCCACTGCCACCAATGATTTTCATACTGGGTTGAGAGGTGGGCACACTCTGCCACCAATGATTTTAATGGGGTGGGGGGTTTGGGGGAGGGCGCACTGCACCACCAATGATAATTAACCCTTAATACAGGAGGCGGGCACTGGCAGCAGATTAGCGGCAGTTAACCCCTCAGGTGCCGCACCTGAGGGGTTAACTGCCACTGAACGCAGCTCCCTGTCAGAGGCAGGGTGCCGCCTATGCGATTCTGCTGCCGGCACCTGCCTCCTGTATTATGTGTTAAAGATGACCTTATATGGCTCCAGACTTTAAGTAGCAGGCTACACAGAGCGGTGCCCAGAGATGTCCCAGCACTTACTATTATTCATGGGATCCGCTCCGTTCGCCTGCTGTGCCCCATTACAGTCTCCTGCTCCATATGCTAATTACTATTGGAGCAATGGGGAGGAGACATCAGCTTCTCTAGTGGGCGTTCCTTCTCCCTGGCTGTAGCGCTGTCAAATCTCAGCACAGCGCTGGGAGAAGGAACGCCCAGAAGAGAAGCTGATGTCTCCTCCCCATTGCTCCGATGGTAATTAGCATATGGAGCAGGAGACAGTAATGAGGCACAGCGGGCGAACGGAGCGGCGCCCAGGAATAATAGTAAGTGCTGGGACATCTCTGGGCGCAGCTCTATGTAGCCTGCTACTTAAAGTCCGGACCCATGAAAAGTCCTATCATTGGTGGCGCAGTGCGCCCGCCCCTCTCTCCTCATTGGTGGCAGCAGCAGTACAGGGGGAAGGAGAGACTGTTTCCTTCTCCCCTGTGCTGCTGAGAGAACATGAGCGCGCCGACAGTGATACTAGACTTCGCAGCAGCGCATCCCAGTATCGAAAAAATGCAAAAGTATTGATTGGGTATCGAAATTTCGATACTCGCAACCACCCTAATATAGAGGTATCAGCCTTGTTTTAGTTGTGTTTATTTTAACCGTTCTTCTAGGCAGTGAGTTAATTAGTAAATTACTGTGCCAAATTTTTCCCAGATATGGCAACTGTCAGGGAACTTATGAGACAATCAACTCACAAAACAGTTAAATAGGGATGTTGTTATGCTGAACAAGACCAATTTATTGGGATAAAGAGATTGCTTCCTTCTGCGCCAATTCTAGTGTGTTCCTACTGCACCTACTCAAATTATTGTTGATGCAGCCCTGTGGGTTTAGGTGCCATTCTAGTTCAGTGACATGTACAGCTGACAACAAACGTGTTCAGGATACTAGCAGATCCTGTTAGTCATTATTCTTAGATTGAGAAACAAGCTTTAGCTGCTGTTTGGAAATGTGAAAGATTTCACACATATCTTTATGGACTTTTAAATTATAACATATTGCAAGCCATTGAAAGTCATATAGTTCCGTCTTTCAAATCCATCAGTCAGAATTGAAAGATGGGTTTTCGTTGTCTTTTTACCATATCGGGTTTAAGTGAGGTACAGACCTGGGCCTACAAATGCAGCCATACACATTCAAGATTGTACTAGTATTTAGTACTATCTCTTAGCCTAGCAGACATATTTCTTTGTTGATGCTATAGCTGCTCCTCAGGCATTACTCTTTTTCTGACTAAGCCTAATTTTGCTAATCTAACGTGTCATTTTATGTGGTAATAATAACTTTTGTGCACCTCTACTCATCCAAGCCATTATGATATTTTCTTGTGACATATTGTACTTCATGTTAGTTGGCATCATTTTGTAAATGTCATTTTATTTTTAGAAGCAATTTTTAAGTTTCCAAATCAACTTTTTTTTAACCTTTTCAAGACCAAGCCATTTTTCACCTTCGTGACCAGGCTTAATTTTGCTATACTGACGTGTCACTTTATGTGGTGATAACTTTAGAACGCTTTTATTTATCCAAGCCATTCTGAGATTGTTTTCTCGTGACATCTCGTACTTGTTAGGGGTAAATTTGGGTTGATAATTTTTACCTTTATATTATAAAAATCCCAAATTTACAGAAAATTTGAAAAAAAAAATTCATTTTCTAAATTTGAATTTCTACGCATTGAAGGCAGATATTTATCCCTCATTAGATAATTTTTACTTAAGATTCCCTATACCGTATGTCTACTTTATGTTGGCATCATTTAAAAAATTCCATTTTATTTTTTTAGGACATTAGACGGCTAGGAATTTAAGAAGTAATTATTCAAATTTTCTATAAAATTTTCAAAACCAACTTTTTCAAGGACCAGTTCAGTTCTGAAGTAACTTTGAGGTCCTTAAATTATAGAAACCACCCATAAATGACCCCTTTTTAGAAAGTATGCCCCTCAAGTTGCTTAAAACTGGTTTTACAAACTATGTTAACCCTTTAGGTGTTCCATTAAAGGAAATTGAGGTGAAATTTACAATTTTAACTCCTTAACCCCTTAAGGACTTAGGGCGTACCGGTACGCCCTATTTCCAGAGTCCTTAAGGACTCAGGCCGTACCGGTACGTCCTAAGTTTAAATCGCGATTGCGGCGCCACGGGGGTTAATCCGAACAGGATGTCCACTGAAATCATTCAGCGGGCATCCTGTCACAACGCCCGGGGGGGTCATGTGACCCCCCCCGTGTCGGCGATCGCCGCAAACCGCAGGTCAATTCAGACCTGCGGTTTACGGCTTTTACCTGCGGTTGCGGCGGGTGTCGGCGGTGCCATCGGGTCCCCATGCGGCTGTGGGGGGGACCCGATGGCATGGAAGGCAGCGCGATGCCTAAGGAAGGCATCGCGCTGCCTTCCGGTGACGAGCCTGTGAGATCCAGCCCCCTGGATCTCACAGGCAGGAAGCTGTATGAGTAATACACACAGTATTACTCATACAGCCAATGCATTCCAATACAGAAGTATTGGAATGCATTGTAAAGGAATATACCCCCCAAAGTTCGAGTCCCAAAGTGGGACAAAAAATAAAGTGAAAAAAAAAAGTTTTCCCCACCAAAAAAATTTAAGTTTCAAGTAAAAATAAACAAAAACGTCATTTTCCCCAAATAAAGTATAAAAAAATTGGTAAAAAATAGGGTAAAAAAAAAGTATACATATTAGGTATCGCCGCGTCCGTATCGGCCGGCTCTATAAACATATCACATGACCTAACCCCTCAGAAGAACACCGTAAAAAATAAAAACTGTGCTAAATAAACCATTTTTTGTCACCTTACATCACAAAAAGTACAACAGCAAGCGATCAAAAAGGCGTTTGCCCACCAAAATAGTACTAATCTAACCGTCACCTCATCCCGCAAAAAATAAGCCCCTACCTGAGACAATCGCCCAGAAAAAAATCAAAAAACTATGGCTCAAAATATGGAGACACTAAAACATCATCTTTTTTTGGGGGGAAAAAGCTGTTATAGTGTAAAACTTACATAAATAAAAAAAGTATACATATTTGGTATCGCCGCGTTCGTATCGACCGGCTCTATAAAAATAAAAATATCACATGACCTAACCCCTTTTGAACACCGCAAAAAATAAAAAATAAAAACTGTGCTAAATAAACCATTTTTTGTCACCTTACATCACAAAAAGTGTAATAGCAAGCGATCAAAAAGTCATATGCAACCCAAAATAGTGCCATTCAAACAGTCATCTCATCCCGCAAAAAATGAGACCCTACCTAAGATAATCGTCCAAAAACTGAAAAAACTATGGCTCTCAGAACATGGAGACACTAAAACATGATTTTTTTTTTTGTTTTGCAAAAATTATATTATTGTGTAAAACTTATATAAATAAAAAAAAATAATACATATTAGGTATCAAAATTATATTCTAAGTCCCTATTTAGGGAACCTCGGTATATTATTTGTAATGCAAAAGTGGTCTGTGGGACCAACAATCCCTTTAGGGGTCCCTAACTGATATTTAAAATCTTATCTTTATTAAATTTGTTTAAAGACATACACACATAAAGAAAAAAAAACCTTTAAAATTGTCAGTAATCAGTGAGGTATTGGGTAACTATTTATATTTTTACTGGTTGCTGCCAGCAACCTACTATTTACTCCTTAGTGCCTTTGGAGCGCATAGATTGGAATTTATTCCAATTTGAACTGTGGTGATGTATGATGTAAATCTGTGGGACCCCCTAGTTGGTTAGTGTCATCCGTCTTTGTTTACGGGATTTACTGTTGTCACTTTATTTGCTGTATTACTGATCATATATCATGAAGTCCCCTTGTTTCAGGCTCCACCTCCTGTGTAACAATGTGTAACAGAGCAACTCCTATTTGGTCCCTGTACAGAGGGTTACAATTGTAACGACAGACCTCTGTCTCTTTAGGTTGTTACTAGTTGCCCCACATCCCCTGACGAAGCCACGCAGGTGGCGAAACATGTCGGGAGGGGTGTATTAGTGTAGTGTTTTAGACAGTATCAGTGAGGAGACAAGGGCACGCAATCAGCGGCATAGATAGCCATAGTGGAATATAGTGAGGGACAATTTACAGAGTATTGCTATACTGAGCTCTATCAAGCATTAGTGAGGTCTATAGTATAGCTAAAAAGCAGGTCAATGATGCACACCCCTGTGTAATATGTTGACATGTAGTTGCGGCGCAACTAGTAGCAACCTAAAGAGACAGAGGTCTGTCGCTACAATTGTAACCCTCTGTACAGGGACCAAATAGGAGTTGCTCTGTTACACATTGTTACACAGGAGGTGGAGCCTGAAACAAGGGGACTTCATGATATATGATCAGTAATACAGCAAATAAAGTGACAACAGTAAATCCCGCAAACAAAGACGGATGACACTAACCAACTAGGGGGTCCCACAGATTTACATCATACATCACCACAGTTCAAATTGGAATAAATTCCAATCTATTTGCCCCAAAGGCATTAAGGAGTAAATAGTAGGTTGCTGGCAGCAACCAGTAAAAATATAAATAGTTACCCAATACCTCACTTATTACTGACAATTTTAAAGGTGTTTTTTCTTTATGTGTGTATGTCTTTAAACAAATTTAATAAAGATAAGATTTTAAATATCAGTTAGGGACCCCTAAAGGGATTGTTGGTCCCACAGACCACTTTTGCAACATATTAGGTATCGCCGCATCCGTATCGACCGGCTCTATAAAAATATCACATGACCTAACCCCTCAGATGAACACCGTAAAAAATGTAAAATAAAAACTGTGCTAAATAAACCATTTTTTGTCACCTTAGATCACAAGAAGTGTAATAGCAAGCGATCAAAAAGTCACACACACCCCAAAATAGTGACAATAAAATCGTCATCTCATCCCACAAAAATCATACCCTACCCAAGGTAATTGCCCAAAAACTTAAAAAATTATGGCTCTCAGACTATGGAAACACTAAAACATGATTTTATTTGCTTCAAAAATGAAATCATTGTGTAAAACTTGCATAAATAAAAAAAAGTATACATATTAGGTATCGCCGTATCGGTATCGACCGGCTCTATAAAAATATCACATGACCTAACCCCTCAGATGAATGTTGTAAATAACAAAAAATAAAAACGGTACCAAAACAGCTATTTCTTGTTATCTTGCCTCACAAAAAGTGTAATATAGAGCAACCAAAAATCGTATTTACCCTAAACTAGTACCAACAATACTGCCACCCTATCCCGTAGTTTCTAAAATGGGGCGTTTGTAAAATCAGTTTTGAATACCTTAAGGGGTGTAGTTTCTTAGATGGGGTCACTTTTATGGAGTTTCTACTCTAGGGGTGCATCAGGGAGCTTCAAATGGGACATGGGTGTCAAAAAAATCAGTCTAGCAAAACCTGCCTTCTAAAAACCGTATGGCATTCCTTTCCTTCTGCGCCCTGCCGTGTGCCTGTACAGCGGTTTACGAGACCACATATGGGGTGTTTCTGTAAACTACACAATCAGGGCCATAAATATTGAGTTTGGTTTGGCTGTTAACCCTTGCTTTGTAACTGGAAAAAAATTATTAAAATGGAAAATCTGCCAAAAAAGTGAAATTTTGAAATTGTATCTCTATTTTCCATTAATTCTTGTGGAACACCTAAAAAGTTAACCAATTTTGTAAAATCAGTTTGGAATACCTTGAGGGGTGGTCATTTTTGGGTGGTTTCTATTATGCAAGCCTCACAAAGTGACTTCAGACCTGAACTGGTCCTTAACCACTTCAGCCCCCCTAGCTTAAACACCCTTAATGACCAGACCACTTTTTACACTTCTGCACTACACTAATTTCACCATTTATTGCTCGGTCATGCAACTTACCACCCAAATAAATTTTACCTCCTTTTCTTCTCACTAATAGAGCTTTCATTTGGTGGTATTTCATTGCTGCTGACATTTTTACTTTTTTTGTTATTAATCGAAATTTAACGATTTTTTTGCAAAAAAATGAAATTTTTCACTTTGTTGTAAAATATTGCAAAAGAAACGACATCCATATATACATTTTTCTCTAAATTTATTGTTCCACATGTCTTTGGGTAAAAAAAAAATGGTTTGGGTAAAAGTTATAGCGTTTACAAACTATGGTACAAAAATGTGAATTTCCGCTTTTTGAAGCAGCTCTGACTTTCTGAGCCCCTGTCATGTTTCCTGAGGTTCTACAATGGCCAGACAGTACAAACACCCCACAAATTACCCCATTTCGGAAAGTAGACACCCTAAGGAATTCGCTGATGGGCATAGTGAGTTCATAGAACTTTTTATTTTTTGTCACAGGTTAGCGGAAAATGATGATTCTTTTTTTCTTACAAAGTCTCATATTCCACTAACTTGTGACAAAAAATAAAAACTTCCATGAACTCACTATGCCCATCACGAAATACCTTGGGGTGTCTTCTTTCCAAAATGGGGTCACTTGTGGGGTAGTTATACTGCCCTGGCATTCTAGGGGCCCTAATGTGTGGTAAGTAGTTTGAAATCAAAATCTGTAAAAAATGACCTGTGAAATCCTAAAGGTGCTCTTTGGAATGTGGGCCCCTTTGCCCACCTAGGCTGCAAAAAAGTGTCACACATGTGGTATTGCCGTACTCAGGAGAAGTAGGGCAATGTGTTTTGGGGTGTCATTTTACATATACCCATGCTGGGTGAGATAAATATCTTGGTCAATTGCCAACTTTGTATAAAAAAATGGGAAAAGTTGTCTTTTGCCAAGATATTTCTCTCACCCAGCATGGGTATATGTAAAATGACACCTCAAAACACATTGCCCAACTTCTCCTGAGTACGGCAATACCAGATGTGTGACACTTTTTTGCAGCCTAGGTGGGCAAAGGGGCCCACATTCCAAAGAGCACCTTTCGGATTTCATCGGCCATTTTTTACAGATTTTGATTTCAAACTACTTTGCACGCATTTGGGCCCCTAAAATGCCAGGGCAGTATAACTACCCCACAAGTGACTCCATTTTGGAAAGAAGACACCCCAAGGTATTTCGTGATGGGCATAGTGAGTTCATGGAAGTTTTTATTTTTTTGTCACAAGTTAGTGGAATATGAGACTTTGTAAGAAAAAATAAATACAAAATTAAAATCATCATTTTCCACTAACTTGTGACAAAAAATAAAAAATTCTAGGAACTCGCCATGCCCCTCACGGAATACCTTGGGGTGTCTTCTTTCCAAAATGGGGTCACTTGTGGGGTAGTTATACTGCCCTGGCATTCTAGGGGCCCTAATGTGTGGTAAGTAGGTAAATGACCTGTGAAATCCTAAAGGTGCTCTTTGGAATGTGGGCCCCTTTGCTCACCTAGGCTGCAAAAAAGTGTCACACATGTGGTATCGCCGTATTCAGGAGAAGTTGTGCAATGTGTTTTGGGGTGTCTTTTTACATATACTCATGCTGGGTGAGAGAAATATCTCGGCAAATGACAACTTTTCCCATTTTTTATACAAAATTGGCATTTGACCAAGATATTTATCTCACCCAGCATGGGTATATGTAAAATGACACCCCAAATCACATTGCCCAACTTCTCCTGAGTACGGCGATACCAGATGTGTGACACTTTTTTGCAGCCTAGATGCGCAAAGGGGCCCACATTCCTTTTATGAGGGCATTTTTAGACATTTGGATCCCAGACTTCTTCTCACGCTTTAGGGCCCCTAAAATGCCAGGGCAGTATAAATACCACACATGTGACCCCATTTTGGAAAGAAGACACCCCAAGGTATTCAATGAGGGGCATGGCGAGTTCATAGAATTTTTTTTTTTTTGGCACAAGTTAGCGGAAATTGATATATATATATTTTTTTCTCACAAAGTCTCCCTTTCCGCTAACTTGGGACAAAAATTTAAATCTTTCATGGACTCAATATGCCCCTCACGGAATACCTGGGGGTGTCTTTTTTCCGAAGTGGGGTATTTATACTGCCCTGGCATTCTAGTGGCCCTAAAGCGTGAGAAGAAGTCTGGAATATAAATGTCTACAATTTTTTACGCATTTGGATTCCGTGAGGGGTATGGTGAGTTCATGTGAGATTTTATTTTTTTACACAAGTTAGTGGAATATGAGACTTTGTAAGAAAAAAAAAATTAATTTCCGCTAACTTGGGCCAAAAAAAATGTCTGAATGGAGCCTTACAGGGGGGTGATCAATGACAGGGGGTGATCAATGACAGGGGGGTGATCAGGGAGTCTATATGGGGTGATCACCCCCCTGTCATTGATCACCCCCCTATAAGGCTCCATTCAAATGTCTGTATGTGTTTTGCGGATCCGATCCATGTATCCGTGGATCCGTAAAAAACATACGGACATCTGAATGCAGCCTTACAGGGGGGTGATCAATGACAGGAAGATGATCAGGGAGTCTATATGGGGTGATCACCCTCCTGTCATTGATCACCCCCCTATAAGGCTCCATTCAGATGTCCGTATGTGTTTTGCGGATCAGATCCATGTATCCTTGGATCCGTAAAAACCATACGGACATCTGAATGCAGCCTTACAGGGGAGTGATCAATGACAGGGGGGTGATCAATGACAGGGGGGTGATCAGGGAGTCTATATGGGGTGATCACCCCCCTGTCATTGATCACCCCCCTATAAGGCTCCATTCAGATGTCCATATGTGTTTTGCGGATCCGATCCATGTATCCGTGGATCCGTAAAAAACATACGGACATCTGAATGCAGCCTTACAGGGGGGTGATCAATGACAGGGGGGTGATCAATGACAGGGGGGTGATCAGGGAGTCTATATGGGGTCATCACCCCCCTATAAGGCTCCATTCATACGTCTGTATGTGTTTTGCGGATCCGATCCATGTATCCGAGGATCCGTAAAAAACATACGGACGTCTGAATGGAGCCTTACAAGGGGGTGATCAATGACAGGGGGGTGATCAGGGAGTCTATATGTGGTGATCAGGGGTTAATAAGGGGTTAATAAGTGACAGGAAGGGGGGGGTGTAGTGTAGTGGTGTTTGGTGCTACATATTACTGAGCTACCTGTGTCCTCTGGTGGTCGATCCAAACAAAAGGGACCACCAGAGGACCAGGTAGCAGGTATATTAGACGCTGTTATCAAAACAGCGTCTAATATACCTGTTAGGGGTTGAAAAAATCGCATCTCCAGCCTGCCAGCGAACGATCGCCGCTGGCAGGCTGGAGATCCACTCGCTTACCTTCCGATCCTGTGTGCCCGCGTTCACAGGAAATCTCGTGTCTCGCAAGATGACGCATATATGCGTGACTGTGCACAGGGCTGCCGCCTCCGTAACGCGATCCTGCGTTAGGCGGTCCGGAGGCGGTTAAACTTTTAATTTTTCCGGGGAAAACTTTTTTTCAATTTCTTTCACTTTATTTTTTGTCCCACTTTTTGGGGTCTAATCCCCTTTACAATGCATTCCAATACTACTGTATTGGAATGCATTGGCTGTATGAGTAATACAGTGTGTATTACTGATACAGCTTCCAGCCTGTGAGATCCAGGGGGCTGGATCTCACAGGCTCGTCACCGGAAGGCAGCACCGATGCCAAAGGAAGGCATCGCGCTGCCTTCCATGCCATCGGGTACCCCCTACAGCCGCATGGGGACCCGATGGCACCGCCGCCGCCCACAACATGTAAAAGCCGCAAACCGCAGATCTGAATTGACCTGCGGTTTGCGGCGATCGACGACACGGGGGGGTCACGGGACCCCCCCGCGCATTGACTCAAGGTGCCTGCTCAATGATTTATCGATTGATATTTTACCGGTACGTTATGTGTCCTTAAGTACCAGGACATCATGCCGTATCAATACGTCATGTGTTCGCAAGAGGTTAAAAGGGTTGTCCGAGTTATTTTTTTGTTCTTTCTATGTTCCTATCTAGGTAAATATAATAACTTTACAATTAACTCACTTTATCTGCAGTGCCTGGTTTATCAGATTTGACTGAGGGTCACATGACCTGTGATGTCAGCTTCTGTCCCTGCTCTGATAAAGTTCATTTACAAGCCTGTAAACGAAACGTCACTCTGCTGGCCACGCCCCCCCATCACTGCCGTCTTCTCTCTCCTAGGATTCTTAACCCCTTCAGCTGCACAAACTGGGTAGCTGCAGCAGTGACAATTCTGGGCACAGGAGATGACAGACTAGAGAGAGCATTGCACAAGAAGGTAGGGGGAAGATCCTGTGTGTATTTCCAGTGTCATTTTACAGGTGGGACTTGTAGTTCTACACTTAAAAGTTGCTGTTGATTCTCCCAGCACTCAGGGCAACTCTTGTATCCACTCCCTTAGCAGTGTCATTATACATCTGAGACTTGTAGTCCTACACATACAACATGCTGCTGATTCTCCCAGCAGGCAGACATGTCACTCAGAGCAGTACTTGTATTCAATCCCTTAGCAGTGCAGGAGGAGGGGCAGAGATTGTTTTTATTGCATGTAAACAAAGGGCCAGAAAAGAATTAGGGAAATGAGGAAATGTATATATTTTTTTGCATAAAACTTGCTTAGCTTAGGTATATATTGCTGCCCATCAGATTTTCAGTGCTCTATTTTTTTTTTTCATAACTCGGGCAACCCCTTTAAAGTTTTTGCGCATATTTTTAATTTTAATCCAATTTCTCTTATAACATAGCAATGGTTAGCAGCAAAACAAACCTCAATATTTATTACCTTGATACTGCAGTTTACAGAAACACCCCATTTATGGTCGTAACCTCATGTATGGGCACACTTCAGGGCACCTAAGGAAGGAGCAACATGGTTTTAGGAGTGCAGCTTTTGCTGGAATGGCTTTTGGGTGTCGTGTCATATTTGAAGGCACACTAAGGCACCCCTACAGTAGAACCCGCCCAAAAGTGACTCCATTTTAGAAACTACACCCGTCAAAACATGGCTGTGAAAATGAAAAATTTTATTTTTTACAAGAAAAAGTCGCTTAAGCAAAAATGTTCACTTTAACAAGGGATACCAGGAAAAAATGCACCCCATAATTTGTTTCCCGTTTTCTCCTGAAAACGGCAACACCCCATATGTGATCGTAAACTGCTGTATGAGCAGACGGCAGAATTCAAAAGGAAATGTGTGGCATCTGCATTTTCTAACATTGAGTTTTCTGAAAGATTTTAAGGGCCATAGTTTTTTAATTTTTTTGTTGATTGAGCTGTGTGGGGGCTCATTTTTGGCGGGATGGGCTGTAGTTTTTAATGGTTCTATTTTTTGGTACATATGACTTTTTGATCGCTTTTTATTTAATTTTATGTGAGGTGAAGTGGGCTAATATTGCAATTCTGCCAGTGTTTTATTTTTAATTTTTTATGAGGTTTTCCATGTGGTATATTTGATAAGATAATTTTATTCTGTGGGTTGATACGGTTATGGCAACATCAAATTTATATTGTTTTATTTATGTTCTACCAATTTTATATAATAAAATCCCTATTTTGAAACTTTTTTTGCATCACCAAAATCTAAGAACCATAATTGTTTTATTTTCCTGTCAACATACAGTACAGACCAAAAGTTTGGACACACCTTCTCATTCAAAGAGTTTTCTTTATTTTCATGACTATGAAAATTGTAGATTCACACTGATTGCATCAAAACTATGAATTAACACATGTGGAATTATATACATAACAAACAAGTGTGAAACAACTGAAAATATGTCATATTCTAGGTTCTTCAAAGTAGCCACCTTTTGCTTTGATTACTGCTTTGCACACTCTTGGCATTCTCTTGATGAGCTTCAAGAGATAGTCACCTGAAATGGTTTTCACTTCACAGGTGTGCCCTGTCAGGTTTAATAAGTGGGATTTCTTGCCTTATAAATGGGGTTGGGACCATCAGTTGCGTTGAAGAGAAGTCAGGTGGATACACAGCTGATTAGTCCTACTGAATAGACTGTTAGAATTTGTATTATGGCAAGAAAAAAGCAGCTAAGTAAAGAAAAACGAGTGGCCATCATTACTTTAAGAAATGAAGGTCAGTCAGTCAGCCGAAAAATTAGGAAAACTTTGAAAGTAAGGGCTATTTGACCATGAAGTAGAGTGATGGGGTGCTGCGCCAGATGACCTGGCCTCCACAGTCACCGGACCTGAACCCAATCGAGATGGTTTGGGGTGAGCTGGACCGCAGAGTGAAGGCAAAAGGGCCAACAAGTGCTAAGCATCTCTGGGAACTCCTTCAAGACTGTTGGAAGACCATTTCAGGGGACTACCTCTTGAAGCTCATCAAGAGAATGCCAAGAGTGTGCAAAGCAGTAATCAAAGCAAAAGGTGGCTACTTTGAAGAACCTAGAATATGACATATTTTCAGTTGTTTCACACTTGTTTGTTATGTATATAATGCCACATGTGTTAATTCATAGTTTTGATGCCTTCATAGTCATGAAAATAAAGAAAACTCTTTGAATGAGAAGGTGTGTCCAAACTTTTCGTCTGTACTGTATTTATATGAGAGCTTAAAGTGGGCTGTAGTTTTTATTGATATAATTTTTGCTATGCATATGGCTTTTTGATCACTTTTTATTCATTTTTTTGGAGTTGAGGCAAAAAAAACTACAATTCCGCCATAGTTTTTTTTTTTTTTTTTTTACATTGTTTGCAATGCGGGATTAGTACCATAATAATTTTATAGATCAGGTCATTACGGATGCAGCGATGCCAATTATGTGTATTTATTTATTTAATCACGTCTAAATGAGCGGATATGTGAAAAGGCTGTTTATTTAGAAATTACATTTTAACTTTTTTTTTTATTTATTTTTTACTTTTTTGTCCCCACACTTTTTCAAGATCCAGTGGGGCTGATGGCTGTATTATACTTTGCATTGCTCTTGCATTGCAAAGTATAGTACTATCAGGTTTTCTGATGGCAACACTGGACGCCTTTGCAATGCGCCCGGTTGCCATGGCAACCAGCAGGCCGCTGCCATCACAGCGTGGCAGCCCAATAGTTGAGAGAGGGAGCCCCCTTCCTCTATTAACCCCATGGATGCTGCTGCTGCGGCATCTAAGGGGTTATAGCAGTGTCAGCATACAGCTGACACTCACTGCTTATGGGTGTGGCTCAGTAGCCGCCGCTATCACATTCAAGCAGGGGACTCATATGGGGCAGTGGACACAGACGTGCACAGTGGGAGCCATGGGCTGGCACGTGCAGAGCACGGCCGGCAAATTTATAGCCACTGCACAGAGAGATGCACAGATGGGGGAGGCAGGAGCTTTTTGAGGGCACACATTGGGGCAGGGGGCACAGATGAGAGGCACATATTGGTGGATTTCAGGCATTTTTACACTGCCGCGATCCGATTGGTTAGTCTGCATAGACTAACCAATTGGAGCGATCGCCGACAAGGGACCACTCTAATTGGTCCCTTGTCGGCATTTCTGGACTCTGCACTGTCCCTGACAGCAGCAGGGCAGGTTCAGAAGCTTTGCAGCTCTTGGATTAAAGAGCCGCCATAACGTTTATATATGTGCTAGCTGCATGGGGTATGTGCAGATAGCACGTACTGTATATAGCCGTATGGCAATCATGAAGGGGACCAATTCAGACTTGAAGTCACTTTGAGGAGTTTACATAATAAAAACCACCGATAAATTACCCATTATAGAAACTACACCTCTCGATTTATTTAAAACAGAGTTTTAGAAATGCTATTAACCCTTTAGGTGTTTCACAAGAATAAAAGCAAAATGAAGGTGAAATAATTTTAAAAGTGTCCCTTTTTTTTTCAGATTTTCAATTTTTTTAATCAATTTTTTTTCCTGTAATGGGTTAACAGCAAAACAAAACTCAATATTTATTATCCTCATTCTGCAGTTTACATAAACACCCCATATGTGTTTTTAAACTGCTGTATGTGTGCACCGCAGGGCTCAGAACGGAAAGAACAACATATGGTTTTTGGAGTGCAGATTTTACTGCAATAGTCTTTGGGGAAATGTTGCATTTGAAGAAACCCTGTGACACCCCTACAGTGGAAATCCCCAAAGTGACCACATCTTGAAAACTATACCATCCAAAGAATTTCAATGGATGTAGTGGGCACTTTGACCCCACAGGCATTTCATAGAATTTATAAACATTTGGCTGTGAAAATAATATATATATATTTTTTTTTTACAAGGGATAAAAGGAGAATTTCACTCCACAATTTTTTTTACTCATTTTCTCTTGAATACAGAAACACCCCATTTGTGGTCATAAATTGCTGTTTGGGGGATACACCATGGTGAAGGAGTGACATCTGGATTTTCTAACATGGAATTTGCTGAAATATTTTTTAAGGGCTATAACTTATTTTTTGTTCACTGAGCTGTGTGAGGGGTCATTTTTCGATGTACAAGCTATAGTTTTTATTGCCATTATTTTGGGATACATTCCATGAATTTCTGATCGCTTTTTATCTAATTTTGTGGGAGGTGAGGTGGGAAAAAATTGCTATTTTGTCAGTTTTTTTTATTTTATGTTTTATGGGGTTTATTATGTGATATATATATATGATATAGGTTTATTCTGCAGGTTGATATGATTATGGTGATAACAGATTTATAGTTTGTTTTCATGTTTTACTGCTTTTGCATAAAAAAATAACATTAAAAATCTCACAATATATTAACATCCATAACTTTTTTTTACTTTTCTACCAATGTACAGTAGAAGTCTGAGGGCTTGTCTTTTGCAGGACAGACTTTACTCTTTATCGGTACCATTTTGGGGTGTATAAGACTTTTTGATCGCTTGGTATTATGTTTTATGGGAAACAAAGTGACAAAAAAGCTGTTCTGGCATTGTATTATTTATTAATTTTTTCACAGCATTCACCTGATGGGGTAAATCATGTAATATGTTTATAGAGTCTGTCATTACGTATGCGGCGATGCCAAAAATTTCTATTTTATTTTTTATTTTTTACAATTTTTAAATTACTTGATATAGTGAAACTTTAAAAACTTTGTATATATATTTTTTGGGGTATTTTTCACATTGTATTCCTCATAAGGTAATACAAGACCTTTGAGGGACAGTAAACATTACATTTTTGTTTTAATTGCTGATTTCTCCTGTAACTGGGGCTGCTATAGTAGCCCCAGATACAAGGGGAATGCAATCCCCAGAGAGGCTGTCCAGACTCACTGCAGAGCTAATCTATAGTAGGTCTTGGAAGACCTGGCAGCTCCTGCACTCTCCCAGCCCCGGCAGTCACATGATCGCTGTGGCTGGAACAGGAAGTGCTTCCTGATCTGTATACACAGCACTCATTCAGTTCTGTGTATACAGCAATTTATAAGGCAGGGACACTGAGGAACAGTCCCTGCCTTCTCTATGGGGTGCCCTGCTATCACTGACAGCAGGCCCCCACTCAGCAGCTGCACGATTAGCGTACCACAGCTATCTCTGAACAGATATTTCAGAATGTCCGTTCAGAGATAAGTAATTCCCAACTGCCAGGATGTTAGTAGTCAATCGACAGTTGGGAACTGGTTAAGTTCATGAACTGAATGACAGCAATAGCAAATAATGTCAAAGTGACACTTACATATGTAGCTATGGGTAAATGCATAATTGAATTGACGGTGTTAACAAATAGTGTGTTTAACCCTTAGAATACCAGAGATTTTTTGTTTTTCCCGCGTTTTCATTTTTCTTCCCTATGTTCCTTGAGCCATAACTTTTTGATATTTCCATTCACATAGCTGTATGAGGGCTTATTTTTTTGTGAAACAAGTTGTACTTTCTAATGCCACCATTTATTATGGCATACAATGTAGTGGGAAGTGGTAAAGAAATTCCAAATGGGGTGGAATTGGAAAAAATACGCAATTCCTCCACCGGTTTACGTGTTTTATTTCTACAGCATTCTGTTTTTTGCAAAACTGACCCATGTCCTTCATCCTCTAGGTCAGTACAATTACAACGATACCCCATATGTATAGTTTTTTATGTCTAAAGAGTGTAAAAAAAATAATTTTTACATCACCATATTCTGACCCCCTTAACTTTGTTATAGTTATATCTACTGAGCTCTGTGGAGGCTCATTTTTTGCAGGACAATCTGATACCATTTTGGAGTGTGTGTGACTTTTTTATCACTTTTTTGGGGGTAAGAGAAGCAATTAAAAAATGACAAATTGGCCATTTTGACCATTTTTCCGTTACGCCATTCGCCGTATTGGAACAATATTTTTATATTTTAATAGTACGGGTGTTTTTGTTCGCGGTGCTACCGATGATGTTTACATTGTTTATTTATGTATATTTTTTTATTATACGGAAAGGGGAGTGATTTAAACTTTTATATCTTTAAATTTTTTTATATAATAGTTTTTTTTTACTTTTTTGTTAGTATTTTGAAGCTCGCATTTGAGCGTACAAAATCCAATTCATATTTTTTTAATTTTGAACAATTGTTATGAATTATTGTTCAGAATTGCTCATTTCTTATGTTGGCCTGCCACCTGGTGGTCCTAATAAAAATTGCAGCTTTAATATCCTGAGCTTCTTTAGCAAGGATTAGTCTATTAAAATCAATTACTGGCATCCTCACTGGCTGCAGAGGATGCCGGTAAGAAACCTGGAAGCGGCATGTTTGCCCATTGCTCCAGCAGCGTACATGTACGGCGTTGGTAGTGAAAGGGTTAAAACACACTGTACTGATGCTATGCTTTTTCATATTAGAAACCTTCCCAAAATTGGCAGATGGTGTAAAAACAGTGTTATGGAAAAAAAAAAAAAAACAATGGCTTGTTGGGATCTAGCATTTTTTTTCCTTAAAGGGGGCAGGTCCCTGCCCCAGTTTATTCACACACACACGTTAATGTTATAAGAAACAGTAGCTTGTTCAAACATCCAAAAATTATGTAACAGGGGCAGAATGACTGCCCATATTTGTACACGCACAAGTGTTAATTGACAGAAGAAACAGTGTCTTGTTCTGAATGTGCATGGAAAAATTCTCCCCTTAAATTGGGATCAGTACAATGTGGAAAGGGTAGGGTAATAGTGGCACACAGCTAGATGTATATGTGACTGTTTAGGGGTTCTAGTAGTAGTGACATTAGTGTAGTGGTAATGGTAGTGGTAGTAAGGGTATTAGCAGCAGTAAGTAGCAGAACATAATGGTAGGCAGGCAGACAGCGGCATTGCCATGATGAGGCACCATCAGTAAGGATAGATCCATTCATCATCCTCTGCAGGAGTTGTGTGAAAATCTTCACAGATCCATGTCTCGTTAATTTTGATTAAAAAAAAAAACTATTTATACTAGCGGAGGACAACTTTGTCTGTTTGACAACTTTGTCATAATGCCACCTGGTGCGTGGAAAACCCTCTCAGATGACACTAAAGGCTGTAGAAGACAATACAGAGAGACCATACAGGGCTAGTTCCGGCCACTGTTCCCTGTCTGAATACCTAGAAGTCCATGGGGTCAGGAAACACATTATGTGCTGGAGAAATACCAGAACCAAGATAGGACTGAACCTGGATGTTTAGATGGTACGTCTGTGCTGATTTGCCTCAGCCAGTATCATCATGTTGATGATACTGAACTGGCTACTGTTGTTGCTTCTACTGTGTGGAGCGGAGAAGGCGGGAAACGGGTGACTCTGTGGGTGGGAGGCGAAGAGGGACCTGCTCATCAGATTGCTTGGTGGTAAGGATATGGCCAGTGTGCCCGAGGACCAATGTAGTTCTAGCTCCACCTCCCACTGAGATGATCATCATGGTCTGTGCCATTATCATCAGCAGCCTTGTCCTCCTGCACAAGGAACTTCTCCTCCTCTAGTGATAACCCCATCCTCCACTTCCTCTTCCATGGGACTTTCTCTGTTTGGGTCCCCAATAGCTATAAGGCAGCCTCCGTTCATCATTGCATCAGTGTGAGCATCTGATCTAAGATAAATATCAAGGAGGTGACTTTGTGGATACTGCCATTGTCCCTACTGATACATCTGATGGCCTTTTTGAATGACCTGAGTATGGAATTGGTGTCTCTGATGAGCTTCCTGACTTTGAAACAACACATGCTCCCTGCTGAGGTAGTCTGGTGCATAACAAAATCATTCAGCACTTACCCACACACAGATGCTCTAGCAAGGTAGAATTCCAGACGGTTGGAACGTAGCCGATCAAGTGGTGCAATGGCAGGTCATTCTGTCGCTACAAGGCCAGGAGGGTGCTCCTTGCAACATAAGACATGGCCAGCATCCTCTGCAAGCCACTGTACTGCACGCACAGTGAGGCGAAGACTTTTGGAAGATGGCCTGGTGTCAAGAAGGGCAGCAAAAAAGCCACTTCTCTCCAAAAAAAACCATCAGGGACAGATTGATCTTCTGCAGAAAGTTTGGTGAATGGACTGCTGATGACTGGGGAAAAGTCATATTCTCAGATGAAGCCTCTTTCCGATTGTTTGGGGAATCTGGAAAAAGGCTTGTCCGGAGAAGAAAAGGTGAGCGCTACCATCAGTCCTGTGTCATGCCAACAGTAAAGCATCCTGAGACCATTCATGTGTAGGGTTGCTTCTCATCCAAGGGAGTGGGCTCACTCACAATTTTGCCCAAAAACACAGCCATGAATAAAGAATGGTACCAAAACACCCTCCAACAGCAACTTCTTCCAACAATCCAACAACAGTTTGATGAAGAACAATGCATTTTCCAGCACGATGGAGCACCGTGCCATAAGGTAAAAGTGATAACTAAGTGGCTCGGGGACCAAAACGTTGACATTTTGGGTCCATGGCCTGGAAACTCCCCAGATCTTAATCCCATTGAGAACTTGTGGTCAATCCTCAAGAGGCGGGTGGACAAACAAAAACCCACTAATTCTGAAAAAACTCTAAGAAGTCATTATGAAAGAATGGGTTGCTATCAGTCAGGAATTGGCCCAGAAGTTGATTGAGAGCATGCCCAGTCGAATTGCAGAGGTCCTGAAAAAGAAGGGCCAACACTGCAAATACTGACTCTTTGCATAAATGTCATGTAATTGTCGATAAAAGCCTTTGAAACGTATGAAGTGCGTGTAATTATATTTCACTACATCACAGAAACAACTGAAACAAAGATCTAAAAGCAGTTTAGCAGCAAACTTTGTGAAAACGAATATTTGTGTCATTCTCAAAACTGTACATGGTGGAGGAGGTGAAGAAGACAGATAAGTGGCTAGTGTGGGAACCAGACTGATACAAATGTGGAGATTTCAATAGGACCTGGCCATGTTACTGTGGTGCTGCTTTGTCTCTGCCATGAAAAACATTGACACAGTAGCCCATAAAAGACATGTAATGTCCCTGCCAGTAAAAGCTGCTCTAGGTGTCTACAGTGGCATGCATCTTGCTGCACAGAGAGAAATGCAAGGAGCAACCCACGTTATCTTCCACATGACAGTACAAGGCAGGGGTAGCTTTTTTGGAAAAATAATGGCAGCTAGGTATCTTACAGTGAGGCTCAGTGCATGTAGCAGAATCATTTATATATTTCACAAGGTTCTGATCCCCAAAGTCATGATTTGTGATCAGAACCTTTTGCCAGCCAGTCAGTCAGCATAGAGTGATCGCCCACCCGGGACTGCCCTCATTGGTCCTGGGCTGGTTGCTGAGATCCCTGGCTGTGTGCAACAGCCGGGATCTCAGCGCTGTCACCATGTCTGCCGACATGTTGACAGATTGCTCCCATGACGAACCTGTATGTCATGGTGGCCTAATGCAGTGCAGTCCATGATGTACAGGTACAGATGTAGCAGGGTTAACACACAAACCCTTAACTCAAATTTCTTAACTCATCGTGTTCTCTTGAAACAAAAGCCATTGAAAAGCAATTGAAGGTGTTGCTTAACGCATTTTATTTAGATAACACGTCTCATAAAACATGTGTGTTAACTTTTCTACATCTGTATGTCATGGTGGCTTATGGGGTTAGAATAAATTTTCTGTCACTTAAGCAAATACTTTATTATATACCTTTACTTTAGCAGTGTGCACTAGATTGAAAGTTATAAAGCATTGGTGCAAATGGTTGCATGCAGCAGCATTGCCATGCTCCTCTGTTATCATATTTCTGCAGTGTGCACTGTAATTCCACCTGGAACCTTGTTATTCCCCTATATATAGTCTCTTAAGAGATTTCCCTCTGCCGCTCCATAATATATCAGCAAGCTAACCCCTACCCTCCACCCAGTATGTTAAGAGGCTAAAGGCACTGTCCCTAAAAGCTGTTAATTTACATTCTGCCATAGATGGCATCACACGCGCCTGCATGCAGATGATCAGCAACCTGGCTTAAAGGGTTTATCCCATGAATAATGTAAAAAATTATAATCAGATTAGGGTTGTTTCGATACCAAAATTTTGATTTTATTTCGATACCATAAAAAAGTATTGCGATACTCGATGACATTCGATACCACGCCAAAAAAATAAAACACCAAAAAGCTGCGTGCATGCCGCATTTTATGGAACGTCCGACCCATAATTGAACAGTTCGATCCTATTTTTGGGGGGGACAAGGTGAGTAAAAAATGTCGAATCGTGCGTTTTATTTTTTATTTTTTTCTGTTACCGTGTTCACCGCATAGGAAATATTTTTTTTATCCACAACAAGAAGAAATCACAGCCGGCACTACTGAACGCGGTCCAATGTCAGCATCATGCAGTGAAATAGGTGGTGCTCTGCCAGAGCTAGCAGGCCAATAATCGCCTAAAAAATAGAAGGAAAAAGCTGCACTCACCGAATCTTCAAAAATCGTAGCTTTATTACAGGTTTAAAAAACTGCGGATGCGGGTCACAATTGCAGCAAAGTCCGGCAACAGCCGTTTCGCGCTAAGATCGCGCTTTGTCAGGATCACTATGACGTGGAAGGGGAGCGCCATAAATACCTGCCTCCTCCCCGCACGTCTCAGCTAGACAGGTGTATCAATCATATCTACGGATCACCTCTACAAATAAATAAAAGCATTAAAATCATACAAAGACAGCAAGATAGTTTTTATCATTAAAACGTTATCCTTCCATAGCATTGGTTTTAATTATTCATTCGGCCTCTCTCTGCAACAAAATACGTTTCCTGTCTCCACCTCTCACGGGTAGATTAACCCTCTCGATGCCTGCACATTTCAACACCTCTTTATTACTTTGATGTAACATGTTCTATGAGGCGCATGGCACCGTTACCTGTTACAATTGATCTTTTATGTTCTCTAAATCGCATATGTTTTTTTATATTTTAATATTTCACACTTTTTTGGGCGTGGCGATATGTAATATGTTTATTTATTTATTGTTTATATATTTTATATGTAAAATTGGGAAAGGGGGTTATTTAAACTTAACTTAGGGGCTAGAACCTGGGGTATTTTTGTCCCTTGTCCTATTCACCCTAATAGAGCTATATTAGGGTGAATAGGACTTTACACTGTCCCTGCTGCCCTGTGCACACAGCAGCAGGGAGCTGACCATGGCAGCCAGGGCTTTAGTAGTGTCCTGGCTGCCATGGTAACCGATCGGAGCCCCAGAATTACACTGCTTGGGCCCCGATCAGAAGCTGCCACTGCACCACCAATGAATGAATAGGAGGGGAGGGGACCCTGTGGCCACTGCCACCAATGATTATAATACTGGTGGGGGTTGGGGGGGGCACACTGCGCTGCCAATGTTTTTAGTACTGGGGGAAGGGGGCGCGCACTGTGCCACCAATAAAGATAAGTAACCTTTTAATACAAATACAGGAGGCCGGTGCCGGCTGCAGAAACACATAGCCGGCACCCGACCTCTATGACAGGGCGCTGTGATCTGCGGCACTGAACCCCTCAGGTGCCACTGAGAGCAGCATGCGCCATGTTCTCTGATACTAGGCTGTGCAGTATCGATTGGGTATCAATAATTCGATACCCACTAAAACCCTAAATCAGGTATCATATAGTACATGGCAGTCTGTTTAGCTTAGAATCAGCCCTGTACCTCACATGGAACCAGAGATCTGCCCATTCATTGCTATGCTAGATTTATTTCAGGCCAACAGCTCAGTAGGTGTGCATGTCCTCAGGAGCATGTCCTTTCTGTTGCAGCTGGTGGTATTTAAAGAATGAAACTGATCATGTAAGTCAACCTCAGAGAGCTGGACTGAGAATTTAGAAAAAGGGAAAACAGCAGGTGATGCTATACAAATAGATTTCAGTGTCTGTACTAAATTATTAATGACATGCAATACTGTAATTACAAAAGTATTCAGATTCAGGTGCTGGTTTGAAAAACGTATAATATTTTAGGAAAGACTTGCTGGGGCATGTTTTATTTTTTTGTGACTATTCTATGTGTGTGTTCCTACACTGGTCTTAGTGGTTGAGCTCCCAGCAATCAATCATCTCTCATCTTTCCTGTGGATAGGTGATAAATATATAGAATAATACTTGCAGCCATCACTAGTTTCATTGGACAGAATCTTAATGTGTACAGATTTATGGCTCATGCACACAAACATATTTTTTTTCCATTTTTTAATGCCATTTTTCTGCGGCCCGTATGCAGATCAATTCACTTCAATGGGTCCACATAAAAAATGTAATTTACTCCGTGTGCATTCCATTTCTGCATGTTCCGAAAAAAAATACAACATGTCCTGTTATTGTCCGTATTACAGACAAGGATAGGTCCGTTCTATTATGGGCTAGATGTTTCTTTCCGCAAACTGCCGAGGGCACGCGGCCAGTATCTGTGCTTTGCGGATCCGCAATTTGCAGACCGCAAAACAAGCAACGATTGTGTGCATGAGCCCTTACAGAAACTCGGTGTGCAAGGTAAATGTGTTCCTTAGTGGCACTGAAATAAATGTCTGTTTATTTAGTTGTATTTTTACTGTTTGCATACCCTTCGTGAACTCTGATATTCACAGCAACAAAGGTGGTTCAGCATTATCTTGTGTGTGCTTTGGAATCTGAAATTGTATTCAGTTACATGTTTTCCATAGACATTTACAGACAGTCTTTTGTTTTACAAGATAGTGTATGGAGCTTGGCAAGCTTTAATGTTTGAACTTTATAAGGATAGAAATCTATTTAACATTTTAAATGTCAGATTGAATAGCATTTTGTCTTATAATCTGGCATGGACCTGAAGTTTAATATTTTTTTCCTTTGGTTTCATGTGGCAATAGTAAGAACTGACACTAGCAGGTATATGTCAGAAGCAATACATATAATTTCTTTTAGCAACGGATACTTAACAGGTTTTCATTGTTTTGGCTGGAGTGGCTGACTCCACCTGTTGTGCAATATTTCCACACACCCCCTTCCCCTCAGAAGTCCATGTTGATCGATACTGCCATACAATATTGAATAGAATAACTGCATATAAGTTGCTTTGTAGGGTTTATGGTCACAAGGCGCCCATGCAGTGGTCATAGCTGTCTAGACAAAGCCTGATATAACATCAAAAGATTCTGTTTCTGATGTTAGATGGGTCATTTTATCTGTGTACAGAAACTGTTTTTTAAATTATACTTTCTGTTGAGTTTTATTTGTTGCGTTGACTGGTAGTTGATAACTTGCTCTTTTTAAGAACCCACCTAACATCCCCTTTAAATCCTCCTCCAAGTACTAAGAGGTAAGGCCAAACTCTCTAAGAAAAGAATCTTAGTTGTCTGAGACACCACCTTCATCACTTTTGGGACCTCTGGAAGGTGTCAGTTTTGGAGGAGGCACTTCTTCCTTCCACCATTAAGATAAAGTGACCTATGGTTGGAATTCCAGAAGCACCTCTACCACGGTCTGAAAACAAAGACCCTGAGTGGAAAAGAACTATCATATTCTGCACCAGTCTACAGAATGTGCTGACAATCTCCAGAAGTTGACCCACCTCATCCCAAAATACCTTCAAATGAGGAAAGGACCATAAATCATGGTATAAGTCTGAAGCTGTCTGAGCACATTGCGGACAAGCAGTCATCTATAAAGTGCAGCTGGGGTGCGAGGGAGATTAAAAGCATAAATGGCCTGGTGAATAGTTTTTAGACGTGTCTCCCTCTATGTTTAATTTATTATATGATTCTGAATAGCCAATAAACCCTGTTTGACAAGGTGTTTAACATCCGCAATGTAGATGGTTTCCCATCTTTTGAACACTGTATCTGGGTGAGGAGTTAGAAATCTGTCATGATATAATAGCGGTACACTAGGGTATTGAGATCTAAGGGTAAATGTTTTAGAGCCTTGATATGAGAGGTCAAAATGTTTGCAGAGGATATTCCAGGCCAAAATGGTGTCACCAAACATTAAAGATCTCTTAATGAAAGACTGTAACAGAGAGCATAACTTTTTTAATAGTTTTGTCTATGGATACCATTTTGGAGTGTGTATGGGTTTTTTATCACTTTTTCCTCAGTTTTTTGTGAGGTAAAGTGATGAAAAAATGGAGACTTGGCCATTTTGATTTTTTGTTCCATTATGCCGTTTTCCATATGGGATAAATATTTTTATATTTTAAGAGTGTTTTTCGACAAGGAGATGCCTATGTTTGTTTCTTTATTTTTATTCTAGAGAAAGAGTAAATTTTTCATATTTTATTTTATATTAAATAAATATATATTTATTTAACTTTTTTTCAGGCTCCCAAGGGCCTGACAACATGCAATTGTCAAATTGCCACTTCTGTTTAACAAAGGAATTAGATCCATTGATAAATAGAAGATTCAGTACAGCAGGTCTACATTGGAATATACATGTAAAAGGCATCAGGGCTGCCTGAAGGCATCGGCCTTTCACAATGAATGAACAGCACCCCCAATTGCTGCCTGGGGGATTTGTTCCAGGCCCCGAAGTGCAGCACTTCTGGGATTTGTGCATTAAGATGCAGTGGTCATGTTTGACCATGGCATCTGAAGGGTTAAAGGGGTTCTCCAGGAATAAAAAAATGAAAATACTTTAATATTATTTTGTAATAAATATATTCACAAGTGCCTTTCATTAGTTATAGCGTTTAGTTTTTTTTGTCTAGAGGGCAAACATTAGGAGAAATAAAATGGCTGCCGTCCTATCAGTACACACAAAACCTGTCCTAATCACATAGGAGGACTAGTTACTTCACCACAATGAGCCATAGTGCTGCCTCATCCTCCTCTCTGCTCAGCTTGTCAGGAATCATGATCCTAAATACAGGTGAATCTCTATAGGAATGGAGATGATGAGGAGACTTGAGAGGAGGGTGAGGTGTGGCTAATGAGCAGCAGCACTTGTTTACAGTCTCCGTTACACATTACCACAGCCTGTCCTGTCCGTCCTCTCTGTACTTCATGTCTCCTCATTAACTAAATTCCCTAGAGATTCAGCTAAAGTTCTTATTGGCTGTATTCAGGATCATAATCCCTGACAAGCATAGCAGAGAGGAAGCTGAGGCAGCTCTTTACCTCAGTGTTGTAAAGTAACTTGTCCTCATGTGTAATCAGGACAGGTTTTGTGTGTACTAATGGGACAGCAGCCATTTTTTCCCCTGATGACTGCTCCCCAGACAAAACGAGCCATTATAAATAATGAAAGATATTTGAGAATATATTTATAATAAAGTAATATTTAAGTATTTTCATTTTCTTAATTCCCGGAGAACCCCTTTAAGTGTCTGCAGTCGCCAGTATCACAGCATTAGCCCCGGGTGATATGAACATAGAGCTACCCCTCCATTCTTTACTATGGGACTTCCAGAAATAGTCGAGCCAGTGTTCAACTATTTTTTGAAATCCCATAGCAGTGAATGGATGGTGGTTAGGCATGCCTGGCTTGCTGTCCCTTCAGGGCCCTGTTTTGGAGATAGAGGCAGGTCCCAGAGTTGGGATGTGCACCTATCTGACATTTATGGCATATCCTAACAATATGCCATATAACCCCCTTAAAGGCTATGGACACCGTCATAGGCAATTTGTTATGATTTCATTTACTAATTTTGGACTAAAAATCATTTTTTTCAATTGGTCTTTATTAAAAATATTGAGCCTTTCTGTTTTTCTAGCTGTGTGAATCATACTTTCACTTTGTGCCTTCATCTAGTAAACCTTATCTCTAAATTACTATTTGGACATAAACACTTATTTAAAGAGGAGCTTTCACCAATCCTGATATGCCTGTTTTAATAAGTACATGCATTCCCCCACATAATAACAATTCTGGAGCATCTAGTCTTATGTTGTGCCATTCCTTTATTATTTCAACTAGAAGTTTTGAATGAATTGCTAGCAGTCTGCAATAAGGGTACAGATGGGTGGCAACAAGTTGGGGGGTGTACCTGCACAGACTGACAATGGCAGCACTGACTGGATAGAGTCAGATTGTGCATGGATACACCTCCAACTGGTTACCACCCCTCTGTACCCATACTGAAGACTGCTAGCAATTAATTCATAAAATAGGACATGTCATATCTTTTGCACTCAAATGCCCTTCCTTGGGCTTTCAAGTCCATCCATGTTCTATCTTTTGCCGTATCTTACGGCTCGCACACCCATTCAAGTCAATGGGTCCGCACTGCAGCACAGAGTTCACACGGCCGGTGCCCATGTATTGCAGACCGCTATTAATCCAATATTCACCAAACAGTTTAAATGGGTTGTCCAAGTTAAAACTGTATAATGCTAATCTGCTGTGGGGCAATTAAAATAATAAAATAACTCTGATCTAGTGCTACTACTTTTTCCTTTTCCCAGGGCTGCAGTCAGTAACATTTTGTTGTGTGCAGAACTGATGTCCCATATGCCACTGCATCCAATTAGCGGCCTCAGGCTATACACCATTGAGGCAAGAGATTGGCTGCAGTGGAATATGGAACATCGCCATCCACAATAATACCTCACTGGCTGCAGCCTGGGGGAAGGGAAGGAGAAACAACACTAGTTCAGAGGGGCAGGTGCAGGTTAGGTAAGGCATTTTAATATTTTACTGGTCCCACAGCAGAGTAGTATAAAATTAAACTCGGACAATCCGTTTTAGGGCTCATGCACATGAACGTGTTCATCCTGTGCGACAAATAGCAGCCCACAATGGGTCCGTGATCGGCAAGATTCGGTCTGCATCGCAAAAAATAGAACGGCTACCCTGCAATATAGAATACTAACCTTGAATAAACTCTGGAGTTTTATATTTGAATACAATTTTTTGTGATTGTAATTTCACCTGGAGGCTAGATGTTGGTAAGGGATTATTTTTAACATTAGTATTTAATAAAGTATGTATTCTTAATTGGGAACTAGAATGCTTGATTTATTTATTTGGGTTATGTATAAGGGTGCATTCAAATGACTGTATGTATTTTGCAGTCCGGAAAACGGACAAGAATAGGACATGTTCTATCTTTTTTGTGGGGCTGTGGAACGGACATTCAGATGCGCACAGTACACATTGTGCTGTCTCCGATGTTTTCGGTCCCATTGAAGTGAATGGTTCCGCATCTGATAGAGTCATTTGAATGGAGCCTTAAAGTAAGCTTCTCCCAGTGATGTTTTGTATTATAGGAGTAAAGTTTATATTGGTTTCATCATATTGTACATGACAACTTCATTGTAACAAAGCTGACACCAGCTCTCTGCCCTATATGGACTCCCATTCTTTGCTCCAATTGCTCTGCTAGATTTATTTCACGCAGGCAGGTTAGGGGCGTGTTATTTCTCAGAGGACGTGTCCTGTATGCTGCAGTTAGTGACAGTTAAAGGATGGAACTGAACATGTGCAACCACCTCAGTAAGGTGGATGCAGAAATTACAAAAAGAGCAAACAGCAGGTGACGCTATACAGATAGATTTCATTGAATAACTGGGTGACTATGCTAAAAGTTTAAAGGGGTTGGCCACTTTCTGGTTCATGTTGACCAATGTGTTTGTGAGATGATTACATGGCATTTACTAATATAGCCTTTCTTGAAATCCTGCACCATTTTCTATATTTATAGAAGGTATGCCCCCTTGTTTCCAAAGCCCTGTGCAGACAGAGGTCCTGTCCATTATATAGCTTCTGTCGGAGGGTCATGTGACCAAGCCCATAACCTCCGTGTGATGTCTCCTCCATTCAAACACACTGTACTGTACTAAACTCCTTTCAGATGGCAGGTGCAGTGTATTTGAATGGAGGTGATCTGCCTGGTCACATGACCTTCCATCAGTGGCCATCTTATGGACAGGACCTCGGTGTGGAAAGCACAACAATCTTTGTAAACAAGTGAGCATACCTGATGAAATATAGAAAATATATATATAAGTGCCATGTAATCATCCTAAAAACACATTGGTTAACAGTAACCAGAAAGTGGCCAACCCCTGTAATTACATGCTGTTACAAAAGTATTCAGATCGAGTTGCCTGTTTGAAAACTGTAGAATATTTTTTCATAGGACAACCCCTGTTAGCTCTAAATTTTCGAAGCAATTTTTAATACGTGTGTTTTTTTTTTTGCCAGATATTTCCTGGATTGATTCTGTCTGATATAAAGCCAGCCAAAAGGATGAAATTCAAGACTGTCTGCTATCTCCTAGTTCAGCTCATGCACTGTCGTAAGATGTTCAAGGCGGAAATCCCTTTTTCCAATGTAATGACTTGTGAGGATGATGATAAGGTAATGAAAATTAGTACCAGCCACACAATATGTATGAGACGTTGTACTGTAAATTCATTTTATTTCGAAAAATAGTAAATAGTTTGTGTTTATCGGTGCAGTTTATTGATATACGGTATTAATATTCTGTTTAGTCAGAATATTAAAAGCTCCTCTGTATACTGTGTTAATAGGAACAGTAACCTTTATTACTACAATTAAAAAAAATCCCAACATGGGGGTGGCATTATTAATAAGAGAGATAAACCTCTGAAGGAGTGTCACAATTACAAACCAGAAGTGATATAGTTTTTTGCCCTCAAAGTTATTAAAGAACCTACTCAAAGAGGTGATTGGAATAAAAAGTTGTCGATGAGAGAGACTCAATGGATTTTTAGGATGCATACCCTACAACCTTTGGGCCCCAATGGCCAGGTTAACTATACGTGTTTTATATAACCTGCCATTTATCAAAGTGAAATAGTAATCGGCATCCCAGGACTACTATGTTGAGCCTCTCAAGGCTGTAATCCCTGGTTTCACTTGCAAAAATCTTTATATCCTCCCCTTGGTTCTTTATAGTCATATAGTTATCCTTTGGACTACTAGTTGTGGAGCTCTTACGAAATGTTGCAACAATGGGTTAACTGACTGGCATGGTTTCCCCTTGTTGCACAGATTTTATGGTTTACTACATAGGAGTGCTTAGAGTTTCTAAATAGACCAAAATGCCCTATTTAGATTTGAAGGGGTGTGTATATTTTCTCAGTAGGCAGAATAATTATTCGCCCATCAGACAGTCCCTAAACAAATATAAGATGCCGGTGGGTGTCAAGTGTAATGTCACTTCTGCCCAAAATAAGCTAGGGAAGCCATCTTTGTTGTGGGTGCTTTATAACTAAGTTGTTGCTGTGCCCCTCGTGCTATGTTGTGACATCATTTCTGCCCAAACTAGACTGCAGGTGCCATCTTTGTTGTGGGCGGAAGGAACATGTGCTATGTTGTGACATCACGTCCACCCAAACTAGACTGCAGGTGCCACATTTGTTGTGGGCAGAAGGAACTTTTGTGCTGGTGCACTCATCATCTGCTTATCTGAGCATCCTCTATTTATAGTGTCCCAGGAGACCCACACTTGCACTCCTGGGCAGGCTGGCTCCTCACATTGAGTTGAGCTTCCCCTGGGCAACTGTCCCTGCTGCCAGGGGAACCCTTCAGGATGGACATATCATCTACCAGGGTGATTACTGGATTATCTTCATTCTGGGCAAGATAAGTACTTAATGACTTATACTGATGATGCTGCCTAGATTATAACTGCTAGATATATCTGGCACCCCATGTGTTCTCTGCTATGTGTATATCACACACCTACACTAGGGGCAAAGTATGTACTCTAACTGCTGTACATCTAACATTTATTACTCTATGTGTATATCACACATGCATACACTTCCCTAGGGTCTCCATATTGCCCTAGTTTTTGGTTGTATATACCATACATGCATGTGTCTTGCTCCATCTAGCCCTTGATATATTTATCTTGGGGGAAGGGGGTGATATCTAAGTTTTTCTCAATTTACCCACTATCCCCCGTTTGTTTCTTTATAGTAAGAGCCCCTGATTAACCCCAGGATAAGACCCCCTGGGGAGAAACGTTTTGGGCCAATAGCTAATATCTTGAGACATCAGAACAATTAAAATCCTACCTTCCCGTTTCATGTGTACATAGGTATATTAGTATACTAAATACTGTATATGCACTTTTTTGTAATCCCACTTCCTTACCTGGATACCCCATTGTGCACAGGGTTTTCTAGGGAGAGCAAAGAAGACAGTGGGATCTCCTTTCTCAGAGCGGCAGTTCTGCTGTCAGTTAGGGTGGAATAGGGATGTTATAGGGTTTTTCTGGTGTTTTTCTTGGTTTATGTTTTGGGGACTTGGTTTTTATTGTAGTAGTAAAGGTTACGTTTTAGGGGAAGTTTTTTGTTTTCTGTGATATACTTATTTGAGTGCTTCTAGAATTTTGGACCCACTAAGTGTAAACTTCTAAGGTCTATGATACTAAAAGGAACTGTCATCAGGTTCATACTGCCTGAACCATGGGCAGCATTAAATCCTAATAGGGTCCCTTATGACAGAGACCTGTGTTTTACTTTAAAATGCTAGACTGTTTCAGAGAAAACATAGTTTTAGTAATCTGGCATCCAATGTAAGGTTCATAGAGCAGGAGAAGCTAAGCAGATTGAGATATAGTTTTATGGGAAAAGATTCATTAAAATGTGTAATTCATATATTTACACCTCAGTTTGAGCTCAAGTAGGTGGCTCTACTGCCTGACTGACAGCCTTTCCTGTATAATTAGGCTGTCAATCATTGATAGGACCACTTACACGTCTCCTAAAGCATAGATAGAGCAGAGTTTTATGTGAATAAATTCCAAGCGTTGCTGAAACATTTTGTATAATACTCCCATCAATCTGCTGAGATCTTCCTGATCTAGAACATTCTGCCTTCAGATTGCACTGCATTTTCATGGTGACAGATTCCCTTTAAAGCTTTCTGTCACATGGTTTAGGCAGCATGAACCTGATGAGAGGTTTCCTTTAAACTTGATTTTGCAATTTGTAAGGCCTGTAAAGATGCATCACACAAAGCCATCATGGGATACTGATCAAGACAGATCCAATCGGATAAAAAACTTATTCGGTGCCCATTGACTTACAATGGTTTTAGTGCTGGATCCGTCTTGTTGATTTTGGAGATAATACAACCGGATCCTTTCTAAACAGATGCAGACCGTTGTATTCATGAATGGATTTGTTTTTGATTCCCTTACGGATCCAGCAAAAACGCTGATGTGAAAGTAGCCTTAGGCTGAATGCACACGGCTGTGTTCCACGGCCGTGAGCGGTCCGTGGTATCCCGGCCTGGATTCCTGCTGAGAGCAGGAGCGCACGGCGTCATTGGTTGCTATGACGCCGTGCGCTTCATGCCGCCGCTTTACTACAGTAATACACTCGTATGATCTATGGAACACAGCCGTGTGCATTCGGCCTTAATCGGCCAGTTTCACACATCCGAATTACAGAAACATTTTAAGACTTGTAATATGGTGACAAAACCTGGACCTTCTTGGTTCTACGAAATTAAACTTGGAACACAATGATGATCTTAGTTTAGCTCTGTAGAAACACAGGTGTGCTACCAACGTGTAATCATTTTTCAATACGCAAAACAAGAATCTGTCAAAATCTTTGAGCTTGACCATATACTGTCATACTGCATATAACCTAGAAGGTTGTAACTATGTGTTTCTTTTGTCAAACATTTGATAACTGCCTTTCCTCTAATTTCATTATATCAGAGGAGAGCTTTACGAACAGCCTCCGAAAAACTCAGGAACCGTTCTTCATTTTCCACAAATGTCATACACAATACTCCAGGAACTCGCGTGAATCGTTATATTAGTCGTTTGATTGAAGCTCGACAGACTGATTCTGAGATGTCAGATTTGAATTTTATAAGTTTAAAATACAAGCAGGCAGAACGTGAACAGAAGGTAAGTAAAGCTAAATGATGAGATATGCACATAATTATGCTTAGAATTACCATTTAAGGCTTTGATCATGTTAGTGTCATGGCTGTTTTTACTTTTCTTACAAAGAGTCTATCAGGATTTTGTCAGGGCTTTGGTATTTTTGATTGAAAGATTTGGGCTGTAAAGTGATCCCTTGTTGCTGTCTCAGATTCTGAAACCTCCAGCAGAAATCTAACAAATGGAAAGGTGAACAGAGCCTAGAAAGTATATAGTCAGTAGTAGTATTTTTTTTTCCTTCTATTATTTGTTTTCAAATGTTTATATTTCAGGTTGACATAATAAAGGAGTACTTACAACATTTCTTTTAGTGACATGTCATCGGTAAAAGTTCCAACATAGACAATCAGAATAATGTATTGGAGCTGCTACGTCAACCTTCCGATATTAGTCGTTTTTTTCATATAAGTGGAGAAGGGGAGTGAAGGGGAAGGTATAAGGATGGGTTATGGGAGATTAGTAGTACAGCATAAGTCAGAAACCATAACTTGACACCCCGCAAACCGCAGGGTGGATAGAACATAACAGTAGCCCGACATGTTCACCTTTCCTCCACAGTCAGTGGATTTAAAACCAGGGAGTTGAATGGCGGTTGAAACAGAGTGCGCCTGGGAGGTATTGCGTGTAATTTTAGATGAGTTCTTAGCCACAAATTTGTCCATAATCTCTGTCAGCTCTAAACCTGGCTGTCTAGTGTCGTGATTTCATTATGAACTTGGGAGGGTAGACCTCATAGGGTGCTTACAACATCAGGAGGAAAAAAATGAAAACTGTAGTGCGACCTGTCGTTGTTTTGCGAATTGGGTGTCAGCAGGTCATACTAGTCCGCTCCGAGTCGTGAGATGGCATTATTACTTTAGTTAATTCATGATCCTTGGAGGATGATTTTCATGGATTATTTATGGGGTCATGAGTGAAATCAGAGAGATTCTTGTGCGACTTGGCAACAGAGTACTGTGAATGTATCTGGGATGGCAGCAAGCGGCATTATTCTGTTTTAGACCACAAGGTTTCACTGTTGGCTTGAAATTTATATGCAGTTGCAATCCGTAGTGTTTAAGGTGAGACAGGTGTCGCCCCAGTAAGAACACCATAAAAACAGAAACGAAGGGGAGAGCCTCCTGGCCTATGTGACTGCATGAAGACAAAATGAGGCCGCTCTGGCACGGAGGAGTATGTCATGGATCAAAGGTATTCACAAGTTCCTCCGGTCGTGCTTCACACCCCACAGCAGGGAGAGGTCGGTGTGGGATCGTTGGCCACGACAAGCCTGCCAGCAGTACCAAGTAATTTATGGTACAGGTTAGGAGGGGGGCACAGGCCTCGGTGGTGAGGGTGCGGCTGTGTTGTTTTGTGGCCGCTGCAGCATGCCGGGTATCTTGAGGCAGGTCTCTGTGCTGCTGCCAGGCCGGATGCCGAGCTGTGTGAGGGGAGCCAGCGTCGGGGACGAGAAGTAGGCCTCAGCCACATGTTCCAGCGGCATACATAAATGCTGTGTGGCTTATCGCCGCGTCCCGGGGTGATGTCAGGTAGCGTTCTCCGGGGCCGTTGGTGTCCTGGGTGGTATGACCACTCTTAAATGTGGGCACTGCTCGATTTGTGTGCCCCGATGGAGGCAGATTATTGGTGGGTAAGAGGAGAGTGCTGTTAAAGGGGTATTCCAGAAAAGTAACTTAATTTTTGAAAAAAACTGCATTAAGACTGCAAGCTGTGACCCAAGCAGAACCCATACCTCTATATATGTAACCAGAGCTTCAATTTACATTGCAATCCATTTGTCTAGCTCCTGTGTGAAACTTCAACACACTGATAGTATCATGGCGCCTGATCTTCCCTCACAAGACTACAACCCCCACAAACCCTAGTTTTCCTACTGTGAGTTTGTGCTTGTTCATGAGTGTTGCTGTTTATTGATTGGCTGCCTGATATACAGTCCAGTCACGCCCCCTCTACTCAGTAATCACCAGCACAGAAACACAAGACATTTAGCTAGAGAATTGATAGCAACACACTGAGCATGCTCGACCTAACAGAGGCTCAGAATTACAGGTCGATGCCATGGTAATTTATGAGGAAACACAGTGGGTAGCAGATGAAGAAAACAACTTTTATAACTGCTGAATGGTAAACATGTGAAATTTACATTATATTAGGTAATTTATGTTTTTAGAGTAATTCATCATCAATAGTTATACCCTTTAACTTATATCCCTTTAAGATGCGGCCATGTGCGATGCCCCACCCCCAGAAGTCCCCTTTTTTTCTATTATTTTACTGTCATTCTTTTGTTCCTGAGTGGTTTTACAACTGCACTTTAATCACTGGATGTGAGTAATTTTACAGTATTTCACAGTTTAAATGTACATAAAAAGTTAAAGGCCTGAAAAAAAATGAATGTCCAGGTATGGTGCCTGTATTAAAAAAGAAAAAAAAAAAACACTTAGTTGGTGTTAGTAGGTACTTATGGCGCATCTCTTATTCCATTCACTTCATGTCACACTTCTGTACCTGACCAGGTTAATAAGTTTTATATATTTTTTTTTTTTATTCTGACACATTGGCCAGTCATCCATAATGTTTTCAGTTTTCAAATCTCAGACAACCCCTTTAAGTAGGCCTGTAAATTGTTTACTTTACTTATCTGATACCAGTTTATAATTCAAGATGTTTTATTGGTTGTTCAGACACATACCTAGATTCCGAATTTTGTTGAACTGTTATCAACAGTGAGCAGTGCATTGTGGAAGATAACAAATACATATACAGCAGGCTGGAACCCAGCCTGCATTTGTGGGAGGGGCATAGGGTATTTCTACTCCGCGCGGACTCACCAGGCACGTCGGCATCGCGGTGCAGTGGACGTCATCCTTCTGCGACTTCCGGTTCCGGCTTCTCCAGCGCGTGCAAAGCAGCAGCGGCACGCACTGACCTGTTGGCCCTGCTTTGGTAAGTCAAGCAGCCCTCCCTGGGATCACGGGCAGCCGCTGCCAGTCGGGCGCCCTGCGACATCCCTGCTTCCGGGCACAGATTTCTCTGCGCTGCGTCCTCCGCAGGTTCCACTCCCTCCTGCTTTATTGTGCTGCGGTTTAGGTCCCAGCTTCTGCGTTGTCTTTCTTCCACAATCAAGCACCTCACCATGTTTCATGAATTGCAGCATCTATGGCTGACCCCCGGTTTCAACTTCTCCCACTGGGAGACCTCCCCGAGGTCCAAGTCCCATTGATCCGCGGGTCTGGCTCAGTGGAGGCTCCCTCCCATCAGCCACAAGCATGCTGCATCTCATCAAGCAGCACTAACACGGTCACAGGTTGCAAGCAGACTTTGGGTTATTGAAAAAAAAAAAATACTTTTCTCCCCTTCCCATCTTCAGCTCACGTGGTTTGCAGGTTCACGCAGCACTCGTCAGCATGTGGGTATTTTCCTCAGCTCCAGTCTCTATCGCACTTCCATTGCTTCTTCACACTAGCACTGTCTACCGGTTCCGTGCAGGCCATATTCGTTTTTTCCTGTCATCCGTCATGCCCAGGTCTTTTGTGTCCTGTTGCCTGATACGTTCAGGTCCTTGTTGTGTCCTGTTGCCTGATACGTTCAGGTCATGTCGCTGCTTGTTGCCTGTCACTCCCAAGTCATGTCACTTTCCGTTTGACTGTTCTGCTCGAGTCACGTCGCCCAGGTCATGTCACTTTCTACTATCCTGTCACTCTCAGTCAAGTCGTTCTTCTACTGTTCTCATGTCGTTCTCTACTGCCTGTCACGCTAGTCATGTCATTGTTCTATTTGCCCGCCATGCTCAGGACTGTCTCCTTCTATTGCCTGGTTGCGCCCGGGTCATGTCATTTTCTATTGCCTGTTCACGCTCAAGTCTTGTTATTTCTACTGCCTATTACGCTCAGGTCTTGTTGATCTCCGTTGCCCTTTGCGCTCGGGTCACGTGGCCCCATTGCCTGCCACATTTCAGTCCAGGGCTTGCATCCAGTGGGGTTTTGTCATCTGATGCGCCCCGGGCCACGGTCATGTTGCAGGGCCTGACACTTCCAAGTCGCCTGATACGTTTAGGTCAGGTCATGTCAGTCTTCTACCTGATACGCTCAGGACACTTTTGTTTCACCTGATACGTTCAGGTCATGTCATTTCCTTCACCTGATACCCTTCAGGTCGTACCGTGTTCCTTTGCCCGATACGCTCGTGTCGTTTGTTTTCTGTTTACCTGATACGTTCAGGTCGTCTTGTGGTCCACTGCCTGATACGCTCAGGTCATGTCATGTCCTCACCTGATACGTCCAGGTCACGTCGTCTCGTCCATCTGCCCCTCGGTTCTGTATATGTTTTTCCGCCTGATCCACTCAAGCCAGGCCAAGCTTTAGGTATGTCTCTCTTTCCACCCGTCACCTAACCTATTGTACAGGGTTCCCATGTCTCGCCATCACGTTCACCTCATCTTTCTTCTCAAGCACCAACCTCCAGCCCGCATCCCCGTTCACCAAGCCCGATCACCCAGCACGGTTTAAACATTTTTCGTGGATTGCCTGACACGCTCAGGTTGTCGTTTCTTTTCCCCTCGTTCAGGTTTCATCTCTCCCTAACTGTCACACTCGGTCCATACGTAAGTCTCCCAATCAGAATGTTCTGGGCGCATCCTTGCACGCAGGCTCCCGTTAAGCTTTTCCTTCCTTACTTACAAAATCTCAGGTTCTCGGGGTTTGAGAAGTTCCATCCTCATTGCGGCCATATCCAGGCTGTTTTAACTACTGGCAGTTAATCCTCTGAAGTTCCGTTCTAATCTACCCTTGGCTTCAGGTAAGGTTATAAAAAAAAAAAAAAAAAAAAAAAAAACTTTGGTACATGGAGGTTTGTTACTTCACTTCAGGTCCTCCCAACAGGGTCCGGCTCAAGCGGTGTGCCCACACTCACAGCGGTACCATGTCCCACGTTTCCGACATAGAAGAGTCGATGTCAATTCCAGAGTCAGCAATCTCCGAACGAGCCAGCCGCGCATCGTACAGAAATTGGACTATCCCCAAGTTAATTTCCGAACTTAATAAAAGGGGGATCCGCCACTCTGCATCAGCGCGAAAAGCTGAGCTATATTGGTTACTCTTTCCCGAACTGCCCAGGGGCCCCGATGAGCAGGTTTCCATGTCCACCATCAGTTATCTCTAACCCAGCTACATGCCACCATTAATAACCTATCATCATCAATTTCCGACATTGATACCAGGCTTCAGGCCATCGAAAATAAGGATACCATGTCTCCTTCTCCCCCAGATCCCGAAGCTGGTCCTTCCACTTCCCGTTCCTCCTCCCCAGTTACGGGTCCCAGCATTCCCGACATCGCCCCCGCTTTCTTTGTACCAGAAAATATCAGGCGAGATATATTGGCAGGGAAAGACATCAATCTTGCTGCTATCCTTATTTCTACCCATGACACGGTTGAGAATAAGACGATTGCCTGTGGTGATGTATCAGTCGTGCTTAAATCAAAGGACGCCCGCCTCAATAGGAAACTCACTATCCCTGAATTCATGCTAATGTTCAGTCCATACCGGGATATTGTGTGCTCCGCACATCCCCACAGAAGGGAAGAATTAGACATTTACATGTACAGGATCACAGAGCTAGGCTACAAATACGGCGGTTTCGCTTTTTACGACTACTACCGGTCATTTTCGGCAAAGGCAGCAGCGGCCTTTCTCCAGTACCAGCCTGTCACAAATTGGGCCGCCCTTGACATGGAGCTGTTTGGCAGGCATTTTGCCGGGCAAAAAGCCCCAGCATGTTCCAACTGCCAGTCCGTCCTCCATTCCTCCGACTGGTGCCCACACATCACCGCCCCCCTTCCCTTCCCAAGCCAACCACCAACACCGGAGCACAAAAATCCAACCCGTTCACGGACAAACTCGGACGTCCCATCACCTTCCTAGGCAAAAACCAAATTTGTAATAATTTTAATCTAGTAATCTAGGCTTTTGTAGTTATGATAAATGCAAAGCACTACACATTTGCTCCATTTGTTTCAGGGCCCACCCCCAGTCCTCCTGTTCCCAGCGAACGGCCAAGCGCTCCTGACTAGCCGACATCAACATCGATCTATTACTCTCCCTTCTCCAAGACCACCATGACCAGTTCCTTAAAAATGGTTTCACCGAGGGCTTTCACACTGGGCTAGTCACCCTTCCACGGGTCACTTGGGAATGCCCCAACCTCCTATCATCTTTGGCAGACCCTGGGTCAGTTGACGAGCTGTTGAATGCAGAATTGCAGAAAGGCTTCATGATTGGTCCGTTTCCAGAATCTCCCTTTTACGTTCACCGTGTTAGCCCCATAGGCCTAGTATCCAAAAAATCTTCAAATAAAAAGAGATTAATTTACGACTTGTCTGCTCCTCATGCATCCAGCACCCCTAGTCTAAACTCTCTGGTCCCGTCAGAAGAGTACTCCATGCAGTACTCTTCATTGGACGAAGCCATGCAACTGATCCTACAGGTCGGAGCAGGGGCTTGGTTGTCAAAGGCAGACATCTCGGATGCCTTCAAGCTGCTACCAATCCAACCACACTTATGGAAGTTTTATGGCATCAAATGGAGAGAACTATATTATTTCGCCACCCGTTTGATGTTTGGATCAAAGAGCAGCCCCTGGCTCTTTGATCAGTTCACCCAAGTGCTTCATTGGATCCTAGTAAATCATGCCCATTGTCCGAGGGTTATTCACTATTTGGACGATTTCCTGCTCATTGAGCACGTAAATCACATCCCAGATAGGTTGGATAGCCTACTCAGCCAGTTCAGCAGTTTGAACGTCCCAGTAGCCCCTTCAAAGGTAGAGGGACCTTCCAAGGTAATCACCTTCTTAGGTATCACCCTAGATACCATCAAAATGGAGGCCAGGCTTCCCCAGGACAAATTAACCAGACTCAAGGAATCAGTAGCCAGGTTCATGGGTACTCAAACAGTGTCAAAGCTTGAACTCCAATCTTTGTTGGGGTCTTTCAACTTTGCAGCCAGGATCATGTCGCAGGGCAGATCGTTCATCTCCGGACTACTTAGACTTCTACCAATGGCCTCAGACCAGCATTCCCTCGTTCATTTAGAACGCGATGCATTGGCAGACCTGGCCATGTGGTCAGTCTTCTTGTCCAGTTGGAATGGCATCTCACTTTTTGTTCCTCAATGGAATGACACCTCCCCAATGGTATTTTCTGATGCCGCCGCATCCCTCGCGTTTGGAGACTTTTGCGGGGATCAGTGGTTCGCCGGTCCTTGGCCCTCGCAAATCTCTTCAGACCAGGAGGCTGCCAAATCTTCTCCACTTCTTGAAGTATACCCCATCGTAGCAGCTGCTCAGGTCTGGGGTCAGTCATGGAAAAACATGCCAGTATGTTTCATGACAGATAATCAAGCGGTAGTCGACATCCTCACCAGAGGTAGGTCCAGTTCCCCCAAGGTCATGCGTCTAGTTCGCAGACTCACCTGGTTTTCCTTTCAGTTCAATTTTCACATCATCTGTAGGCACGTGCAGGGTAAGAAGAACATCGCAGCCGATGCCCTTTCACGTTTTAATTTCAATTTATTTTTTCAGGTCATGCCAGGAGCTCGGAGAGTCGGAATCAACCCTCCAGGGTTCGAAGCCCTGATCATGGATTAGATAGATACATTTCCGCAGCCCACGGTCTCATCCGCAAGTCACTCTCGGCCAATTCAGCTAGAAACTACCAAACTGGGTGGAACACCTTTAAACAATTCTCACGCCTCCATCCTAGGGGGGACAAGGACAAAATCTCGTTCATCTTGGCTTTCTTGGCATACTGCCATAAAGAGCTCAGATTGTCTCATAATACTATCAGACTCTATCTAGCAGGCGTCCAGCATCACTACATGATCAAACATCCCAGTAACATCTCCTTTTTTTCTTCCCAGGCTGTCAAGGCAGCCTTAAGAGGTATTCAGAAACTCTCCTCACTGTCCACTCCCTCCAGACAGCCAGTCACAGGGGAATTATTTCAAAAGATTTCTGCCGCCCTAGATGGTAATCCTTTCGGGCCATTTAAAAGCTTGATCCTTAAGGCCGACCTCTACCTCAGTTTTTATGGGTTCCTTAGACCAGGGGAGTTCTGCTGCACCTCAGCTCAGCATCTAGGTCTGGCTATAAGCCAGCTCCACCATAGACTTGATCACTTCATTCTCCTCCTACCCACCTCAAAAACCTCCCAGGTCGGTCCGCTGGTTCAGATTAAGTATTTCAAAACCTTTAACCCCTGGTGCCCAGTGGCAGTGTTAAACAGACTGCTCGCCATACTTGGTGATAGAACACCAGACAGTCCCCTGCTGCCATTTGCCGTGCTCTCACTCACTTCTGCGCAGTTCATTAAACACATCCGCTCTCTAGCTTCAGGTCTAGGGTTCCACTCCACCACCATATCCGGGCACTCCTTCCGGATCGGGGCCGCATCCGCGGCATCCAAACACGGCGTCCCAGCCCATATAGTCCGTAAAATGGGGCGGTGGCGATCATCGTGTTTTTCTCGCTACATTCCCCATCCGCAAGTCGAGATCGCCAAAGCTTTTTCTAACTTGGTCTTGTAATTACTTATTTAATAAAAGTTGCCTAAATTCATGTTTTGCCCCCTTTTCTTGGCTTACCCACGTACGTGGCTAAAGGCACACCACTAGACAATTTTAGGTTCTATAGTAATTAGTTAGCCACTCACCTTCGTCCAGTGCTCCTCCCGGAGCCTTGACCACAAATGTAAAAATATAATGTTAGGGCACGTGTAAATAGCTATATTGAGCTAAACTGCATTCTAGACAAAGCAAATTGACACATATTGTATATGAATTGGAGACCTCAATTTAAAATAGCTTGAAATGAATGCAAAAACTGTGAAGAAAAATACTTAAAGGGCTTCTGTCACCCCACTAAAGTGTTTTTGTTTTTTTTTGGGCTAGTTAAATTAGTTATATTGCGATATATGAAAATATAATGGTGTTACTTACTTTGATCCAGCAGTTTCTTCCAAAAACGAAGTTTTATAATATATAAATTAGGTCTCTACCAGCAAGTAGGGCGGCTACTTGCTGGTAGCTGCTGCAGAAAACCGCCCCCTCGTCGTGTTGATTGACAGGGCCAGCCGGGATCTCCTCCTCCGGCCAGCCCTGTCGGCATTTCAAAAATCGCGCGCCTGTGTTCATTCGGCGCAGGCGCTCTGAGATGAGGAGGCTCGTCTCCTCAGAACTCCCTCAGTGCGCCTGCGCCGATGACATCACCGAAATAGAAGACGTCATCGGCGCAGGCGCACTGAGGGAGTGCTGAGGAGACGAGCCTCCTCATCTCAGAGCACCTGCGCCGAATGAACACAGGCGCGCGATTTTTGAAATGCCGACAGGGCTGGCCGAAGGAGGAGATCCCGGCTGGCCCTGTCAATCAACACGACGAGGGGGCGGTTTTCTGCAGCAGCTACCAGCAAGTAGCCGCCCTAGAGACCTAATTTACATATTAGAAAAGTTCGTTTTTGGAAGAAACTGCTGGATCAAAGTAAGTAACACCATTATATTTTCATATATCGCAATATAACTAATTTAACTAGCCCAAAAAAAAATAATCACTTTAGTGGGGTGACAGAAGCCCTTTAAAAAGTTACTTAAAGGGGCTATCCAACTAATGGAAAAAAAATACATTATAAAACTCATCAGGACATACATATACATTAGTTAAGCTTGATTTCTTGGAGAAAAAAAAAACATACTTACACCTTTGCATAGTTCTGTTATTCATGCTATGTTTACATGCTTCAGCAAAGCTGTTGGGGTGTGTAACAACAATGACTAAGCTCTCCCTCATGAATATTTGTGGGTGTGAATAATCTGCCCTTCCCCGCCCCCTGCACTGCACATCCTAACCTCGCATACAAACAGTCACATGATCATCTCTTAGTTCATACCGGCAGAAGATCTGCACTACATACAACACACACATGTATACATCACACACGTACACATCACACCCTGCACTACACACATTACACACTGCACCACACACATCTGTAGTGTACGGGAACTGTAATACCCGTCACTACCAAAGTGTCACTTGGTGTGCTGTCGTCCCTCCTAATTATGGGGAGTTGTTGTATGTCAGTTTTATAAAATGTAATGTAAGGTGTGTATTTCCCTGTCATTGAAACTTGCATGTACAGGCCTGCTAGGGGTGTTATTCCTACTTCTAGTCCATAGAGGGAGCTAGGGAGCCCTAGTTTATATAAGGCCGAGTCAGGGAAGTGCAAGGCAGACGGAGTCTAGTGTCTGTAATCTACAGTTGGAGTTTAGACAATGTCTGAGACAAGTCCAGGCCTGAAGCCTGCTGTTCAGGAGAAGATTCCCTCCTGAATTCCTACATGCAGAAGCAGGAATATCTTAGCCTAAGAGCCTGAGGAACCATTCAGAAGCTGGGAGAGACTGAGGCAAAGATCAGAGGAGCCAGAGGTACTGAGAGAAACAGAGGAGGTACTTATTTAAGCCATAATCAAGGATATAAAGCCAGACTTAGGTTAATGGGCCTTGGTGAAGAATTGCTACATTCCAGGATCAGACAGAGTTAGAGTGCAAGCTCCTTTGCTGCAAATCCTGTGTTTAACACTCTGTAATTACCCTGCTGTACTGAATTGCCTGCATCGACCAAATTGCAAAATCGACTGTATGCTGAGGAACTGCGTTTCCAATATTGTCTCTGCCTGCAAACTACTAAAGTTGAAGTTCTGTTTTAACACCACGTTTCCTCAAATTATTCCTGCATCCGCAAACGGCGTGCCACCGTTTACTTGGCACTGGCGTCACGAACTATTCCTACCTATACCTGCCCTTGCAGAGAGTCAGCTGTACCAGGTTAGTGTATATTGCACTACTACACCCAGAAACACCTACTACGCACAACTTGAGTACACTGCACCTCTCTTTTGGCGTCACGAACAGGATACGCACGCTTTCTAGTGCAAGAAGCGTGAACTTTGTGCCTTCTACCGTTGCCCTGTGACCAAAGTGACAATTTTCCTGTTTTATTCAAGTGGACTTTGTGGACTGAAAATCGTACCCAAAGTGTACCAAAAAACTTCCAAAAAGCGCTGTGCAGTGTTGCGCTACACAGAGGAAGAAAATCGCCGCATTGGAGTGTGGTTTTGTGGACTTTAAACGTTCCTGCTTGCTGTCAGTGAATAGACAGCGTTTGTACCTAAAGATGGCCGCTGAGCTTGCTGAATTTACTGCTGCGTCACCTTCATCCCGAAAAGGCGGGAAAAGTTGGCGCCTTTCTGAGGAAAAAGCGGGAAGAAGGTCAAGGGCAGGCGCCACGGCTTATCTGGACATTTGCATGTCTGCCAGCCTGGACACCGCCCTCCATATACTGGAATACCTGGGGGGCGGCTCCCCAGTGCAATGGGAGGAGCTGGCTACTCTAATTGACGCGACCCTACCGCTCTCCTCAGTAGGATCGAGCATGTTGGATTGTGAGCAGAGTGTTACTGCAGCGTCCGCACCTGTAAATGCCAAGATGTCGGATGTTGGTGTAGAGCCAGAGGAGGCTCCACCGGCCTACGCTCCAGGACCGGAGCCACCCGCCTGCCGCACAAGGGAGAAAGAACCCGAGCCCTACTACGGCTCGTGGAGGGACTTTTTCCAGCCATCTTTCAAATGGTCTTCCCTGATGGCGGAGATCCGAGAGGCCGCTATCAAGCGGAATACAAGGACGAAAATCGTCTATGAGGAACTGACCAAGACCATACATGAGAAACATACGCACACCCAACCCCGCCTGGAAAGGAGAAAGGGAGTGGTGCTGTCGTTTGACAAATCCCGTGGCTACGGGTTTATTCAGGACTATCTAACTGGCAGAGACCTCTATGTCAATCGAAGGTCTGTCAAAAGAGACTACCTCCCTTCGTACCAGCACAGCCTCCGCGAGGGAGAGGAAGTGGAGTACACCCCTGCCGAGAGCCTGCGAGGCCCCTATGCGACTGCTGTGACCCGTCTGAAGCGAGGACCTGAGGATTGGGAGGCAGAAGAAGGAGAAGACTACTCTGGCTGCGAGCGAGAACCGGAACGCTCTCCAGAGCCGGCCCATCACGCCTTTCAGGAGCGGAGCTCCTTCATTGGGCCGAACGTCTTCTGGCAGCCAACCGTGTTGGAGAAATGGGTGAGCCCCTATCCTTCCCCCGAGCTGCCTCGTCGGGAGAAGACAATATCTGAGCTGGAACAGTTAAAAGGACTGAGTGCTACCTTTCAGGACATCCGGATGGGTCGGAGACCAGACGCATCGCCAGTACCTGCAAAGGCCGAGTTCACACCATCGGTGACTGTACCTGCGCCGGCGGCGCCAGCAGAGGACAGCGACTCCGACACAGAGAGCATCGGTGAGCAGATCGTCCGGCTGGAGGAGAAGTTGCGGGAGTTGCGCAAGACATACACCGCCAGGATCCAGACGCCGCCGAGGAAGGATGAGGTAAGGGTGCCTGTCACCACCCGCCGACCGCCTTCTGTTGCCACCGTTCCGTCAGTGCCCCAGACCGGACCCGCGATTGCCGTAAACTGCTGCACCCAGAGCACCGGACCGCTTGCTGCGGCGGTGCCAAGCACGTCACACCCTGCAGTGATCATGCCAGGGCCGGCACGGTCCATCAGAGGGTTCACCCCTAGGCCTATGGGGCCAATACCTATTAGGGGCCCCTTTACCCTACAGCTGCCCCCTGATACAGTTATGTGGGCACACCCTCCTGTAGAGGAATACTACAGACGATACTTGCCAGCAGAGCCAAGTGGTTATGATGTGCCACCGTGAATCAGCCTGCTAGGCCTTTGATTTATTTCTTCTGAAGCTTCATGTTAACCCTTCCAGGACAGGAGTCCTATGTTGCTGGTCCTTTGTTGCGGCTGCCAGTTTGTCCACGGCTCAGTGGTAGGTGTTGACCACTGAAATTACAAAGTCAGCAAGGCCAGGCTTGTTTTCCAGGATCTCCTGCCTGCTTTTGCTACCCCACGCCGAGTTGTGCCTGTTCCTTTGTTGCACCTTTTACCCTTCACCCCCTTTTTAGGTTGATCAGGGGTTTTACAGCACTTTTCTTGCTGTCATTTTATTGTGCAACCTGATACTAAGGAACCGTGCCCGGAGACAGACTCAAAAGAACCTGAGCCTCTGAGATTCTTACTCTTTTAAAGTATTGTGCCCAGAGATGGACTCCACCGCATGAGAGCCTCTGTGATTTGATAAGAAATAACCTGGGTACGGACTCATGTTTGTTATTTGAGCCTCCAAGAACTTTTATACCGTTTTCTACTGTTTTATCATGGACTTATTCATTGTCATGGACTATCCTGGTTATAATGTTACGCTGTGCCAGGTCAGCGCCCCCGTTCCATTCATTATCCTGAGAGAAGAGAACGACGCCCCTTGTCACTACCCTGCACCTTTGCCAATTGGACCTGATGTAAATGCAGATGATTTGCATATGTGTATGCCTGCATGTCTCTATTTTCTATTTCAGGTAGAGATTCCAGTTGGGAGACCCATGATGGAGTACGAGGTCGTACTCAGCTTAAAGCAGTGGGGTATGTAGTGTACGGGAACTGTAATACCCGTCACTACCAAAGTGTCACTTGGTGTGCTGTCGTCCCTCCTAATTATGGGGAGTTGTTGTATGTCAGTTTTATAAAATGTAATGTAAGGTGTGTATTTCCCTGTCATTGAAACTTGCATGTACAGGCCTGCTAGGGGTGTTATTCCTACTTCTAGTCCATAGAGGGAGCTAGGGAGCCCTAGTTTATATAAGGCCGAGTCAGGGAAGTGCAAGGCAGACGGAGTCTAGTGTCTGTAATCTACAGTTGGAGTTTAGACAATGTCTGAGACAAGTCCAGGCCTGAAGCCTGCTGTTCAGGAGAAGATTCCCTCCTGAATTCCTACATGCAGAAGCAGGAATATCTTAGCCTAAGAGCCTGAGGAACCATTCAGAAGCTGGGAGAGACTGAGGCAAAGATCAGAGGAGCCAGAGGTACTGAGAGAAACAGAGGAGGTACTTATAAGAGCCATAATCAAGGATATAAAGCCAGACTTAGGTTAATGGGCCTTGGTGAAGAATTGCTACATTCCAGGATCAGACAGAGTTAGAGTGCAAGCTCCTTTGCTGCAAATCCTGTGTTCAACACTCTGTAATTACCCTGCTGTACTGAATTGCCTGCATCGACCGAATTGCAAAATCGACTGTATGCTGAGGAACTGCGTTTCCAATATTGTCTCTGCCTGCAAACTACTAAAGTTGAAGTTCTGTTTTAACACCACGTTTCCTCAAATTATTCCTGCATCCGCAAACGGCGTGCCACCGTTTACTTGGCACTGGCGTCACGAACTATTCCTACCTATACCTGCCCTTGCAGAGAGTCAGCTGTACCAGGTTAGTGTATATTGCACTACTACACCCAGAAACACCTACTACGCACAACTTGAGTACACTGCACATCACACCGTGCACCACACACATCACACCCTGCACTACATAAATCACACACATGTATACATCACACACGTACACATTACACACTGCACTACATACATCACACCCAGCACTACACACATCACACCCTGCACTACACACATTACACACTGCACTACATACAACACACAAATGTATACATCACACACATACACATCACACCCTGCACTACACACATCACACCCTGCACTACATAAATCACACACATGTATACATCACACACGTACACATTACACACTGCACTACATACATCACACCCTGCACTACACACATCACACACTGCACTACACACATCACACCCTGCACTACACACATCACACTCTGCACCACATAAATCACACACATGTACACATTACACACTGCACTACATACATCACACCCAGCACTACACACATCACACCCTGCACTACACACATCACACCCTGCACTACACACATCACACTCTGCACCACACATCACACCCTGCACCAGACACATCACACCCTGCACTACCATGGAGTTCCATTGTAAAAAATAAATAAAAATAATGACTTTTTTTTTAGGACTCTGCAGGATCGGAAAGTGTAGTGTACCACGTTTCTCCATCCTGCAAAGTTATTTTTTGTTAAATATACATATATATATATATATATATTTATTTATTTATTTATTTATTTATACAGATATTTATTTACCGATCTATATCACTATATACATTGTGGGGATTTGCTCTGGTAGACAGGCTAGCGGACGCAGTACAGAGGCAACCACAAAGTCTTTAACTTAAACAGTTCAGTGTTTTATTCACACATAAGAAAAAAAAAAAGGAGCAGTTTGCAGTCTTGGTGTTTGTTCACAACATAAAAAGTCCACAGAACAAAAGCCTTTACCTGGTCAGCAGTTTTTCCACCCAGAGTCCAGAGCAGGCTTTAGGGCCTGTTTCCCAGCAGTCGTCTCTCAGCCCTTTAGCACGGCACAAGTTCTCAGTTCCCAAACACACAGAGACTGACAGCGCTCCACTGTCAGAGAGGACTAATCCACACACAGCTGAGACTGCTGTCCGGGTTTGATATAGGCCAGTAAAGACCTGGCCTGGAACGTGGTGAGAAGCCACTCACCCAGCACTATGGTTACTCCCAGTAAGAGCCAGCCCGGATCGGCTTTACAGCCATACTAACAGCAAACAGTGTCAATCAGCACCAGCTGCCACTGACCCTTGAAATTACCGGCTCTTACCTCACCGAGGCCAGGAACCTCGATTACACATACCTTCCGTCAATGATGGCCCCTTGCGCCTTCCTACATACCTCCCCCCCTTTGTTCAACCCTGAGGGGGGTGAACACCCGCCAGACAGTGTACCCAGGACAGGGCATCTACGTTTCCCTGTAACCTGCCTGCCCTATGTTCCACGGAAAATTTTAAGTTTTGTAGCGAGAAGAACCACCTAGTGACCTGAGCATTCCTCTCTTTGGCCTGGCTCATCCACTTGAGAGAGGAGTGGTTGGTCACCAGACAGAACTTCCTCCCCAACAGATAATAGCGGAGAGACTCGAGTGCCCATTTGATGGAATTCCAAAACCACTTTATTCAATAACAAATATTAAAAACATCCAAATACAGGTTGCATAGGTCTACGCATTTCGGGCAGAAAACCAATTTTAGCCCTTACTCATGACTGCTCCAAACACACTGAATCCTCACCTTTATAGGAGGAAAGAGCCGCACCTGGGCCAATCAAAGGGTCATTTGGCTCCTCCCTCCTGCAAAGGTGTGTAATGGTAAAACAAGCTTAAAAAATATATATATTCATAAGTGACTTGAAGACATGGGAAAATAAATATTAGTATTGTAGGATTAGGTCTAATCTTTTGTTTGACCCTTGAGGTTGGCGACTTTCTAACTGGAAAATCCAGTAGGATTCTCTATTTAGAAGTTTTCCTTTTGCGGTCACCTCCTCTTGCTGGTTTATTAACCCTTTCAATACCTTGTACAGACATGCCATGGACTATCGCAAAGTGAAGACTTGCTGCTGAAATGTTGCGGCTTTCATGGTGTGGTACATCTGAGATGTGTTTTCTTATCCGTGTTTTTATAGCGTTTGTCGTACAGCCTACATATTGCAACATACACTTGGTACAGGTGATCAAATATATGGCATGAGTTGTATTGCAATTTAAAAAAGACCTCATCACAAAACTCTGGCCATTAACACAAGATTCAAATGATCTGTAAATTTTCATATACTTGCAACAAGTACAAACAGAATGCCCACATTTGTAATTAACTTTGGTTGATAACCACGTACTCTGTGATGTCAAAGACTTTTTATTTTTTTTGGAAAAGACTCAGACTCACTGTGTTGGCTATAGTAGGTGCTTTTCTTGCCGCACATTTTACACCATTTTGTGCTACTGCCATGCAATTTTTATCACATGCTAGCACTGGAAAATGTTTTCTGATAATGTTGCAGATCTGTGTGTACTCGCTACTAAATTGTGTAACGAAGACATTCTTCTTTATGTAGTTTGTATCACAATTCGTCTCCATTTCTTTTACATTAGTATTTTTACATATTAACTATATCATGCTTGTAATCAGAAGCCTTATGCATATTATAATCACTAACATTCATACCTGTATTGGAGGCAATCAGGCTGGCCTCCGCTTCACTTGTATTTTCTTTATGTGGATCAATCAATTGAAAATTTTGCTGTAAGGTTAAATTGCGAGCCAGCCTGTTTACGTCCAATATAGTTTTGTAGAGGTCAAAGTGACATGTCGGTGAGAATGTCAGTTTTTCTCCAATACATTCAACTCATGTTGTGACAATATGCTGTCAGATAAGTTCATTATTTGTAATTCATTTTTCCCCTTTTGAATCTCACGGGGTATCTTGATGAACCACAAAACAGGGAAACACTGACTCTGCCCCTGGTTGTTGTGGTTCCCCATCTAGTATTAATACATTTTCCCAGGCTCGGGATAGGGTTGGGTCACGGTGTTGTGCAGTACTAAAATTATCCCCGGAGACATTGAGGTCTGCCAGCTCAGGACCCGGCGGCAAGTCATCCATGTCTCCCACCATCACACTTAGTGGGGTTGTCTCCCCCTCTTCCACCGAAGTGGCGGTCACCCCTACCGCTGGTCCTTCGGACTCAGGTTCACAGGGTTCTGGGCTCCCCCTGAATCGGGCCACTCTGCTAGGGTTACATCTGTCTCACGGGTATCGGTAACTTTTGTATCCGGCAATAGTGACGGGAAACCGGGGAAGTCTCTCGCTGGCCACCGTTAATAGAGAGACCAGGGCGGTGGCATATTCCTTTAAGTCTCCATGAATGCACACAACGCCGACCTTTTGGCCAGTATATTCGGCGGGCCGCACCAGGGCAGCTCTTACCAGGAAGCCTAGGCTCCCTGAATCCAGCAGTGTCACCGCCAGAGTGTCTCCCACTTCCACCTGGCACAGGTGGCTGTTGTCTATAGTCTCGGAGGTTCCTGTGACACATAGCTTCCTGGCATACAATAAGTGGCGGTAGCCATAGTTGGTATCCATTGGTTTACCCTGATGGGGACAGTCGGCCCTTATGTGTCCAGGCTTGTGACATCGCCAGCAGACCACCGGGGCTGGGTTTGCAGTGGGTACGTCCCGGGCGGGTTTGGCTGGCACCAGCCCCCGGGTCTGGGGTGGAGATTTCCGGGGTTTGACTGACCCCCTCCCAAAAGAACCCCCCTGCAGATTTCTGGTGGCCTTTTAGCCCTCCACCAGGTTAACCATCTCTAAAGCATTACCAGGAGACACCTGGCCGATCCAGTGCTGGAGAGGGTATGGCAAAGCCCTCCAGAACACATCCGCCAACAGACGGTCCAGCATAGCAGTGGGAGTCAGTATGTCAGGCTGCAGCTATTTTTGCAACCGGTGTATCAGGTCATAATTTTGTGGTCTGGCGGGTTCAGCCGGAGGTAAATTCCCACTGATACTCCCGCTGGGCCCGGACCAATACATTCACCCCCAGTCTCGCCAGGATCTCACCTTTTACGGTAGGGTAGTCGACCGCTTGATCATCGAGGAGATCGAAAAACACTTGCTGGGGTCCAGACGCCAGGAACGGAGCGACGACCTCAGCCCATTGGTCTCAAGGTAACTTCTCCCTCACGGCCACCTTTTCGAACACTGCCAGATAGGTCTTGATGTCATCCCAGGGGATCATCTTAGGGATTGCCACACGGACAGCTTTCCGGGCATCGTGGACGTTCTGGGACGCTCCTGCCGCTTGCAATGCCATCCTATGTTGTATTAGCAGCTGGTTAGTTTCCTGCTGCTGCTTGTTAGCCTCCCGCTGCTGCAAATTAGCCTCCACGAGGGCTTTCACGACCGCCTCTATTTTGTCAGGGGACACAGGTCGTAACCTTGCCGGCTTAATATGGGACATGCACTTGTGCCCGGGAAAAAAAAAACTTTTCGGCCTTTAGGCCTGCCTCACCGCGTTTGCCCGCATCCAACACCAATTGTAGGGATTTGCTCTGGTAGACAGGCTAGCGGACGCAGTACAGAGACAACTACAAAGTCTTCAACTTAAACATTTTAGTGTTTTATTCACACATAAGAAAAAGCAAAAAGTAACAGTTTGCAGTCTTGGTGTTTGCTCACACCATAAAAAGTCCACAGAACAAAAGCCTTCACCTGGTCAGTGAAGCAGTTTTTCCACCCACAGTCCACAGCAGGCTTTAGGGCCTGTTTCCCAGCAGGCGTCTCTCAGCCCTTTAGCACGGCACAAGTTCTCAGTTCCCAAACACACAGAGACTGACAGCGCTCCACTGTCAGAGAGGACTAATCCACACACAGCTGAGACTGCTGTCCGGGTTTGATATAGGCCAGTTAAGACCCTGGAACGTGGTGAGAAGCCACCCACCCAGCACTTTGGCTACTCCCAGTAAGAGCCGGACCGGATTGGCTTTACAACCATACTAACAGCAAAGTGTCAATCAGCACTAGCTGCCGCTGACCATTGAAATTACCGGCTCTTACCTCACCGAGGCCAGGAACCTCGATTACACATACCTTCCGTCAATGACAGCCCCTTGCGCCTTCCTACAATATATATATTGTAGGAAGGAACAAGGGGCCATCATTGATGGTCGGTACGTGTCACCGAGGTTCCTGGCCTCGGTGAGGTAAGAGACGTTTTTTTTTTCCCTGAAGTGTCATTATTGCAGATTGCTGTCTGACGATTCAGCTGTTTAGTATGGCTGTAAAGCTGATCCGGGACGGCTCGTACTGGGAGTAGCCAAAGTTTTGTGTGTGTGGTGCCTCCCCACGTTCCAGGCCGGGTCTTGGCAGGCTTATAAAAGCAGTCAACACTATCAGGTGGGGTGGATTTTCCTCCATCTGACAGTGAAGCTGTGGAGTCCTCTAGGCTGAAGACTGCAAACAGGCGTGCAGGCTGCCTGGAAGCCTGCCAGTGAACTGTTCCGTGGCTGAGCATTCAGCCAGGTGTGAGCCGACACCTAGGATTCCAGGTGAACATTGTTTTGTTTTTGCTGTGTGTGAACAAGCACCAAGACTGTTATATTTTTTCTGAGTGTGAATAAAACACTGAAGTTTGATTTACAACCTGGTTCCTTGCCTCTATACTGCATCCACTAACCTGTCTACCAGAGCAAATCCCCACAATTGGTGGCTGGGAGCGGGCACACACAGTGAGGCTGGCCTGAAGCCCGAAAAGTTGTAGTTTTTTTTCCGGGCACGGGTGTATGTTCTATATCAATCCGGCAAGGTTACGACCCGTGTCCCCTGACAAAATGGAGACCAACTTGCAGCAGCAGGAAACCAACCAGCTGCTATTACAGCATGTGATGGCGTTACAAGCGGCAGGAGTGTCCTAGAACATCCATGATGCCCGGAAAGCTGTCCTTGCGGCGATAGCTAAGATGACCCCCTCGGACGACGTCGAGACCTATCTGGCAGTATTCGAAAAGGTGGCCGTGAGGGGGAAGCTACCCCGAGAACAATGGGCTGAGGTCGTCGCTCCGTTCCTGGAGTCTAGACCCCAGCAGGTATTTTTCGATGGTCAAGCGGCCTACTACCCGACCGTAAATGGTGAGATTCTGGCCAGACTGGGGGTGAATGTGTTGGTCTGGGCCCAGCGGGTGCATCATTGGGAATTTAACCCAGCTGAACCCGCCATACCGCAGTATTATGAACTGCTACACCGGTTGCAAAAGTGGCTGCAGCCTGACGTACTGAGTTCCACTGCTATGCTGGACCGTCTGTTGGCTGATATGTTCTGGAGGGCTTTGCTGTACCCTCTCCAGCACTGGATCGGCGAGTTGTCTCCTAGTGATGCCCTAGAGATGGTCGACCTGGTGAAGCGCTATGAAGCTGTCACGGCTGTATGTGAGCAACAATAGTATACACAGTAAAAGAGCTACTGAACGGACCCAAACTAGGGAGACCCCTGTCAGACCCTCAAAGCTCTCCCTATGCTGCTAAAGCACATGCCCGGATCCAAATGGCGGAACGAGGCATGCCCACGTACCTAAGACTGATGACCACTGTAACCCCTACAATAGTGGAAGGGGCACGGCCACCGGTGCCCTACTCAGTATATGGAGGGAACCGTGGCCACCTCAGATCCAGTCAGAAAATAATCAGGTACACAACAATGTCTGTACACTTAGATGAAGGTGTTGCTGCCGCAGAGAAGACGGATCCAAGGACAGCTGGCAATATCCGGAGTGCTTGCTGCAGCAGAACACAGGTCCAGTGAACTGATAGCTACAAGTGAAGATACTAAAGCAAGAGCTACAACTGAAATGAGAACTATAATCCACGCCCTACAATAGGAGGAGGGGTGATATAAAGAGAGGGAAATCAAACGCATGAGGAACAGCTGGGAGGAAGGAAACCAAAAGTAAACAGAGCAGTGAGAACTCCTCCCAGCTCTAGTAGTGACGTCATCACAGGGGTGGAGAAACAGAGCTGTGAGAACGTCCCAAAGCTCTGGTAGTGACAGAAGCCACCTGAAATCTACAGGGGGGTTCTGTTGGGAGGGGGCCAGTTAAACCCCGGAAGTCTCCACCCTCGACCAGGCGGCTGGTGCCAGCAAGGCCCGCTCGGGATGTACTCCCTGCATATCCAGCTCCGGTAGTCTGTTGGCAGTGTTAAGAGCCTGGTCACATAAGGGTAAACTGGAACCCTTGGATACTCACTATGGCTACCGGCCCTCGATGTATGCCAGCAGGCTTTGTGCAACCGGTACCCCTGAGACAATAGTCACCTGTGCCAGGTGCTGCTGGACTCAGGGAGCCTGGTGTCCCTGGTAACAGCTGCCCTGGTGCACCCCGTCGAGAATACTGGCCGAAAAGTTGGCGTCGCGTGCATCCATGGAGACTTAAAGGACTATGCCACCACCCTGGTGTCTCTATCCACGGTGGCCGGCAGTTGGACTCATGAGGTGGCCGTCGCCACAAAGTTATATTATGAACTAATAATTGGGAGCGACTTCCCCGGTTTCCCGTCACTGTGGCCTGAGGGGAGAGCCACCGATACCCATGGGGCAGGAGCAACCCCAGGGGTGGCCGCCACTGTGGGGGAAGGGGGGGGGGCAACCCCACTGAATGTAATGGTGGGAGACATGGAAGATTTGCCGCCGGGTCCGGAATTGGCTGACCTCAACATCTCTGGAGACAATTTTGGTACAGCACAGCAGCAGGACCCGACTCTATCTCGGGCCTGGGAAAATGTGGTAGTAGTTGAGGGTGAGCCGCAACAACCGGGGGCCGAGTCTATGTTTCCCCGTTTTGTGGTTCAACAGGAGATGCTGTACCGGGTAAACAACTACAGGGTGAGCATATTGAACAGATGGTGGTGCCCAAGGCGTATCGCAAGCTCGTGTTGGAGTTAACACACCAACATGTTCTTGGGGGACACCTGGGCCAGCAGAAAACGGAGGATCGGATTCAACAGCGGTTTTACTGGCCCAGTGTGTTCAGAGAGGTGGAAGAGTATTGCAAGTCTTGCCCAACCTGCCAGATAACCAGCCCCCAGCCACATTTCTGTAGTCCCCTGGTCCTTCTCCCGATTATTGAGGTTCCATTTGAGTGGATCGCTATGGATCTCATAGGCCCAGTACCGAAGTCCACTAGAGGGCATCAACACATCTTGGTAGTCCTGATTCTATGCCACTCGGTACCCGGAGGCGGTGCCGCTGCGACATACAGTTGTGTTATAAATAATAGCAGTGTGTTTAAAAAAAAAGTGAACAAAGCTCAAAATCCTTTTAATAGCTTTTATTTCCATACACACAAATGCATTGGGAACACTACACATTCTATTCCAAATCAAAACACAAAGAAAAATATATAAAATTTTGATGTTCCTCTAATAAAATTGAAGAAAAGTGAATATAAGACTGTTCAAAAAATAGCAGTGTTTGTATTCTTCTTTAAAAACTCAAACATTCATAGTAACATAGTACATAAGGCCGAAAAAAGACATTTGTCCATCCAGTTCGGCCTGTTATCTTGCAAGTTGATCCAGAGGAAGGCAATAAAAAAACTGTGAGGTAGAAGCCAATTTTCCCCACAATAAAAAATTCCTTCCCGACTCCAATCAGGCAATCAGAATAACTCCCTGGATCAACGACCCCTCTCTAGTAGCTATAGCCTGTAATATTATTACGCTCCAGAAATACATCCAGGCCCCTCTTGAATTCCTTTATTGTACTCACCATCACCAACTCACTGCTCTTACCGTAAAGAATCATTTTCTATGTTTGTGTACAAACCTTCTTTCCTCCAGACACAGAGGATGTCCCCTCGTCACAGTCACAATCCTGGGGATAAATAGCTGATGGGAGAGATCTCTGTACTGACCCCTGATATATTTATAAATATTAATTAGATCTCCCCTCAGTCGTCTTTTTTCTAAAGTGAATAACCCTAATTTTTATAATCTTTCAGGGTACTGTAGTTGCCCCATTCAAGTTATTACTTTAGTTGCCCTCCTCTGGACCTTCTCCAGCTCTGCTATGTCTGCCTTGTTTACAGGAGCCCAGAACTGTACACAGTACTCCATGTGTGGTCTGACTAGCGATTTGTAAAGTGGTAGGACTATGTTCTTAGTACGGGCATCTATGCCCCTTCTGATGCAACCCATTATCTTATTGGCCTTGGCAGCAGCTACCTGACACTGGTTTTTGCAGCTTAGTTTGCTGTTTATTAAAATTCCTAGATCCTTTTCCATGTCAGTGTTACTGAGTGTTTTACCATTTAGTATGTACAGGTGACTTGCATTATTCCTTCCCATGTGCATAACTTTACATTTGTCAGTGTTAAACCTCATCTGCCACTTATCTGCCCAAGCCTCCAATCTATCCAGATCCCTCTGTAGTAGTATACTGTCCTCTTCAGTGTAAATTACTTTACACAGTTTAGTGTCATCTGTGAAAATTGATACTTTACTATGCAAGTCTTCTACAAGATCATTAATAAATTTATTGAAGAGAATAGGGCCCAATACTGACCCCTGAGGTACCCCACTAGTGACAGTGACCCAATCACAGTGTGTACCGTTAATAACCACCCTCTGTTTTCTATCATTGAGCCAGTTACTTACCCACATACAGACGTTTTCTCCCAGTCCGAGCATTCTCATTTTATATACTAACCGTTTATGTGGTACAGTGTCAAATATACGACATCCATTGATTCGCCGCTGTCAAGTCTAGAACTTACCTCCTCATAGAAACTGATTAAATTCGTTTGGCATGACCGATCCCTCACAAAGCCATGCTGATATGGCGTTATTTGCTTATTTCCGTTGAGATGCTCTAAGATAGCATCTCTCAGAAAACCTTCAAACAGTTTACCCACAACAGATGTTAAACTTACCGGCCTATAGTTTCCAGGCTCTGTTTTTGGACCCTTTTTGAATATTGGCACCACATTTGCCATGCGCCAATCCTGTGGGACATTCCCTGTCAGTATAGAGTCCGCAAATATCAGAAATAAGGGTCTGGCTATGACATTACTTAATTCCCTTAGGATACGGGGGTGTATGCCATCCGGTCCTGGCGATTTGTCTATTTTAATCTTTTTAAGTCGCTGATGTACTTCTTCCTGGGTCAGACAGGACACTTTTAATGGGGAATTTATTTTTACATTCTGCATGTCATCTGACAGTTTATTTTCCTCAGTGAATACATTGGAGAAAAAAATATTTAACAGCTTTGCTTTCTCCTCATCGCTCTCTGCGACTCCCCCCACATTACTCTTTAAAGGGCCGACACCTTCAGATTTATACTTTTTAACATTTATATAATTGAAGAACATTTTAGGTTTAGTTTTACTCTCTTTGGCAATTAATCTCTCTGTCTCTAGTTTGGCCGCTTTTATTTGTTTTTTACATGTTCGATTTTTTTCCTTATAGTTTTTCAGTGCTTCCGTGCTACCCTCCTGTTTTAGTGATTTATATACTTTCTTTTTGTCATTTATTGCTTTCTTTACAGTTCTATTTATCCACATTGGTTTCTTTTTGTTCCTTAACCTTTTATTCCCATACGGTATGTACCTCTCACAATGAGATTTTAGGATGTTTTTAAAGATATCCCATTTTGTGGCTGTATTTTTATTTTTGAGGACTTTGTCCCAGTTAGTTAGGCCTATGGCCTCTCTTAGTTGGCTAAATTTAGCTTTTTTGAAGTTTGGTATTTTTGTTCCTCCCTGTAGAAACGCTCTTTTGAATGATAATTGGAAGGTTATTACTTTATGGTCACTATTTCCCAGGTGTCCCCCAACCTGCACGTCTGTTGTTCTGTCAGGCCTATTGGTTAATACTAAGTCCAGTATGGCCGTCCCTCTAGTCGGGTCCTGAACCAGTTGGGAGAGATAATTGTCTTTGGTTATTGCCAAGAACCTGTTTCCCTTATGAGATATACAAGTTTCAGTTTCCCAGTCTATATCTGGGTAGTTGAAGTCCCCCATAATAACCACCTCATTATGATTTGCCACCTCGTCTATCTCGTTTAGTAGTAGATTTTCTGTGGACTCTGGTATATTAGGTGGTTTATAGTAAACTCCTATTAGTAATTTATTGTTGTTTTTAGCTCCATGTATCTCTACCCACAGTGACTCCACATGTTCATGTCCCTCACTTATATCTTCACGGAGTGTGGGCTTTAGACAAGACTTTACATAAAGGCAAACCCCTCCCCCTCTCCGGTTTTGACGATCCTTTCTAAACAGACTGTAACCTTGTACATTAACTGCCCAGTCATAGCCATCATTCAGCCATGTCTCAGTTATTCCCACTATGTCATAGTCCTCCTCACACATCACTAATTCCAGCTCCCCAGTTTTATTAGTCAGGCTTCTAGCATTAGTATACATGCATTTGAGAGGTTTATGTATATTTTTGACTCTACACCTTTCCTTCTGAACTGTTCTAGTCCCTCCTTCCATTCCTCCCCCAGTGCCATTACATTGCCCCCGGTCTCTATCTGCCCTATTTTCCCCTCCTATAATGTAATTTCCCTCCCCCCCAGTCCCTAGTTCCCTAGTTTAAACACTCTTCCAACCTTCTAGCCATCTTTCTGCCCAGCACAGCTTCCCCTTCCCATTGAGGTGCAGCCCATCCTTACGATAGAGCCTGTAGCCGATAGAAAAGTCGGCCCAGTTCTCCAGGAACCCAAACCCCTCCTTCCTACACCAGTTTTAAGCCACTTGTTAATCTCCCTATCTCCCGCTGCCTTTCTTGTGTGGCTCGTGGTACAGGCAGTATTTCGGAAAATACTACCTTTGAGGTCCTTGCCCTAAGCTTTTGACCTAAATCCCTGAAATCATTTTTAAGAACTCTCCACCTACCTCTAACTTTGTCATTGGTTCCTATATGGACCATGACCGCTGGATCTTCTCCAGTCCCTCCCAGTAATCTGTCAACCCGATCCGCGATGTGTCGAACTCTAGCGCCAGGAAGACAGCACACTGTTCGGCGATCACTGTCTTTGTGACAGATAAACTGAAAAATATTTGAAGATTTTGCTTTCCTTTGAATCACTTAACTAATATTTAGTTGTATAACCACTGTTTCTGAGAACTGCTGTACATGTGTGTTGCATGGAGTCAACCAACTTCTGGCACCTGTGAACAGGTATTCCAGCCCAGGATGATTGGACTACATTCCACAGTTCATCTTTATTTCTTGGTTTTGCCTCAGAAACTGCATTTTTTATGTTACCCCTCAAGTTTTCTATTGGATTAAGATTCGGGGATTGGGCGGGCCACTCAATAACGTTAAGCTTGTTGGTCTGGAACCAAGATGTTGCACGTTTACTGGTGTGTTTGGGGTCGTTGTCTTGTTGGAACACCCATTTTAACTCCTTTCCGACCGCCTAACGCACGGATGCGTCCTGGCGGCGGTCGATTCATTCCTCCTGGACGCATCCGTGTGTCATCTCGCAAGACGCGAGATTTTGGTCAGAGCTTGCCCGCGCATTCGCATCGCGGGCCGGCAAAAGTTAAAGGAGTATTTCATCACCAGCCTGCCAGCCAATGATCGTTGCTGGCAGGCTGGCGATTTTCAAAAAATCAAATCAGAAGCCATCTAACACCTTATATTTATAAATATAAGGTGTTAAATGGCTTCTGTGCTCCTCTGCTGTGCTCCTCTGCTGGTCTTTTTCGTCAGTTGGTCCCAGCAGAGGAGCACACATCACAGTGAGTAGCCACCAAACACCACACTTAGCCCCAGATCACCCCCCTTCATCCCAATTATCCCCTTGATCACCCCTTGATCGCCCCTGTCAATCACCTAGTGAAAGGGAAAAAAGTGATCAGTGTAAACTGTCACTTTTTTTTCCCACTGGTATTGAATGATAGGTTTTAGGATAGTTTAGGCCCCTTGGTTAGGTAGTTAGCGTTGGTTAGCGTCTGTAAGTGATCAAAACTTATCACAGTCAGATCTATAATAGTATTAGTGTCACCTTAGATCGGCCTCCACCCAAAACGCAGTGTTTGCCCGATCAGGCCTGATCGGTCGCCCACACGTGCGTTCACCCACGCCCGCCCCGCCGCAGTGACAAAAACAAACTTTTTTTTTGATCACTGCACAATCACTTTACAAGCGCTGCGGCGATAAAAAAAATCAGTTTTGATATTTTTTATCAATCACAGTGGCCTCCGGTACTTCGCTAGGCTCCCATTTGTAAGACAGGCTTGCTTTTTTGCTTGGGTAGTCTCAGGGAATACCCCTAAATTTAGTAGTCCAAATGTCAAACAGGGAGTATTCTTCTGAAGAGGCCTACAGGCTTCTGACCCAGTCGGATGAGGAATGGGAACCCTCATCTGACGAATATGAACCTGTAGAAAGCAGTGGCAGTCTGACCCAAAGTTCGGACGAGGAGGTTGAGGTCCCTGATAGCACCAGGCGTATCCGGCCCCGTGTCGCTACACCACAGGTTGCGCAGCATCCGCTTCAAGGGCAGCAGAGTGGGGCTGGCGCTGTCGGATTACATGGTGAGGCATACACCAGCAGCGCAGCCCATCCTGGACCTAGTACCAGCACTGCCGTACAACATGGTGAAGTGGCGAGCACCAGAAGGGCAGTTGAAGCTGGTACAGTGGCACGTGCAATAGTTACCCCGTCGCAGCCACCGCACAGACAGGCCCGCACAGCATTGCGCTGCTGTCAGATTGCACAAAAGTCGGTGTATGCGGCGCTGCAAGACGAGATTTCTCCTCTGCAGTAAAAGATACGTTTGCCGAGGCATATGAGCTGAGGAGGTGGCGGTGTTCATATACTTTGGCAAACACTTTGTATATAAAAAAAATAAAATAAATCCTGGCAATGATTTATTCATTCACATCGATTCATGTGAATGGAGAAATCTGGTTTCCCAGGGCATACGGGCTAAGTGGGTATGGATGTTGGGCGGAGCTCCTATGTCCTGGCAGATGCCTTTCCCCTCCTTTTTTTTTTTTTGGGCAGAGATTTTTTCATCCACATTGATCGATGCGAATGAAGAAATCTGTGCCGTTCATTTTTTCTTTCAGCCCAGAGGCTGAACGAAAAAAAAAAAATCTCATTACCCGTATGCTCATTATAAGGAGAATAGCAGAAACTCCTAATGCTGGCCATACATGTAATGATTGCGGAGACCCTCAAATGCCAGGGCAGTACAAACACCCCACAAATGACACCATTTTGGAAAGAAGACACCCCAAGGTATTCGCTGAGGGGCATATTGAGTCCATGAAAGATTGAAATTTTTGTCCCAAGTTAGCGGAAAGGGAGACTTTGTGAGAAAATAAATAAATAAATCAATTTCCGCTAACTTGTGCAAAAAAATTAAAATTCTATGAACTCGCCATGCCCCTCATTGAATACCTTGGGGTGTCTTCTTTCCAAAATGGGGTCACATGTGGGGTATTTATACTGCCCTGGCATTTTAGGGGCCCTAAAGCGTGAGAGGAAGTCTGGGATCCAAATGTCTAAAAATGCCCTCCTAAAAGGAATTTCGGCCCCTTTGCGCATCTAGGATGCAAAAAAGTGTCACACATGTGGTATCGCCGTACTCAGGAGAAGTTGGGGAATGTGTTTTGGGGTGTCATTTTACATATACCCATGCTGGGTGAGATAAATATCTTGGTCAAATGCCAACTTTGTATAAAAAAAATCGGAAAAGTTGTCTTTTGTCCAGATATTTCTCTCACCCAGCATGGGTATATGTAAAAAGACACCCCAAAACACATTGCCCTACTTCTTCTGAGTACGGCGATACCAGATTTGTGACACTTTTTTGCAGCCTAGGTGGGCAAATGGGCCCACATTCCAAAGAGCACCTTTCGGATTTCACAGGGCATTTTTTACAGATTTTGATTTCAAACTACTTCTCACACATTAGGGCCCCTAAAAGGCCAGGGCAGTATAACTACCCCACAAGTGACCCCATTTTGGAAAGAAGACACCCCAAGGTATTCCGTGAGGGGCATGGCGAGTTCCTAGAATTTTTTATTTTTTGTCACAAGTTAGCGGAAAATGGGGTCACTTGTGGGGTAGTTATACTACCCTGGCATTTTAGGGGCACAAATGCTTGAGAAGTAGTTTGAAATCAAAATGTGTAAAAAATGCCCTGTGAAATCCGAAAGGTGCTCTTTGGAATGTGGGCCCCTTTGCCCACCTAGGCTGCAAAAAAGTGTCACACATCTGGTATCGCCGTACTCAGAAGAAGTAGGGCATTGTGTTTTGGGGTGTCTTTTTACATATACCCATGCTGGGTGAGAGAAATATCTCGGCAAAAGACAACTTTTCCCAATTTTTTTTATATAAAGTTGGCATTTGACTGAGATATTTATCTCACCCAGCATGGGTATATGTAAAATGACACCCCAAAACACATTGCCCAACTTCTCCTGAGTACGGCAATACCAGATGTGTGACACTTTTTTGCAGCCTAGGTGGGCAAAGGGGCCCACATTTCAAAAAGCACCTTTCGGATTTCACAGGGCATTTTTTACACATTTTGATTTCAAACTACTTCTCACACATTCGGGCCCCTAAAATGCCAGGGCAGTATAACTACCCCACAAGTGACCCCATTTTGGAAAGAAGACACCCTCAGGTATTTTGTGATGGGCATAGTGAGTTCATGGAAGTTTTTATTTTTTGTCACAAGTTAGTGGAATATGAGACTTTGTAAGGAAAAAAAAAAATCATAATTTTCCGCCAACTTGTGAGAAAAAATATAAAGTTCTATGAACTCACTATGCCCATCAGCGAATACCTTAGGGTATCTACTTTCCGAAATGGGGTCATTTGTCGGGTTTTTCTACTGTCTGGGCATTGTAGAACCTCAGGAAACATGACAGGTGCTGAGAAAGTCAGAGCTGCTTTAACCCCTTAAGGACGCAGGGCGTATCGGTACGCCCTATTTCCCGAGTCCTTAAGGACTCAGGGCGTACCGGTACGTCCTAACTTGAAATCAGTATTCCGGCGCCCGAGGGGTTAAACGGAACGGGATTTCGGCTGAAATCCTTCAGCCGGCATCCTGTGACAACGCCAGGGGGGGTCATGTGACCCCCCCGTGTCGGCGATCGCAGCAAACCGCAGGTCAATTCAGACCTGCGGTTTGCTGCGCTTTTTGCAGTTTCTGATGCCCGCGGTCCCTGACCGCGGGGATCAGAAACTTTTGAGTGCCTATAATCAATATTTTTCACCCCCCCCTGCACCCCTGCACGATTTTATGCCGGCGGGTGGTGCGGGGGGGGGGGGTGTCGCATGCGGTGGGGGCGGTGCGGGAGGCGGGCGGTGCGGCAGGCGGGATCGCGATCCCCCGCCCGCCTCCCCATGAATGATCGTTGGCTTCTAGTGGGGATACCAGGGTGCCAGCACATTGCTGGCACCCTGGTATAAACGGCTGACATCTGTGCAGATGTCAGCCGTTTAACCCTTTCCATACCGCGGTCCGTACGGACCGCTGTATGGAAAAAGTTAACTGTCGTCGGTCAGGGAGCTCCCTCCCTCTCCATCGGGGGGCTGCTGTGCCTTTGCAGCCCCCCGATGGAGAGGGAGAGAGCCCCCAGAGAGCCCCCCTCAGCCCTGTGCTTACCCTTCCCCGTCTGCGAAGTTCTGAGCAGACGGGGAGGGTACCCATGGCAACAGGACGCCTGCTCAGGCGTCCTGCTGTCCATGGTGCTGAACAGATCTATGCTGAAAGCATAGATCTGTTCAGTGTAAGTAAAATACAGTACAGAACAATATATATTGTACTGCACTGTATTATACAGACATCAGACCCACTGGATCTTCCAGAACCAAGTGGGTCTGGGTCAAAAAAAAAGTTAAAAAAAAGTTAAGATAAAAAAAAAAACATTCATCACTGAATAAAAATTAAAAAAATAAACTACACTACACATATTAGGTATCGCCGCGTCCGTAACGACCTGATCTATAAATCGGTCATGTTACTTTCCCCGCACGGTGAACACCATAAAAAAAATAAATAAAAAACTATGAGAAAATTGAAATTTTGCCCACCTTACTTCCCAAAAAAGGTAATAAAAGTGATCAAAAAAGTCACATGTACGCCAAAATAGTACCAATCAAACCGTCATCTCATCCCGCAAAAATCATACCTTACCCAAGATAATCGCCCAAAAACTGAAAAAACTATGGCTCTCAGACTAAAGAAACACTAAAACATGATTTTTTTTGTTTCAAAAATGAAATCATTGTGTAAAACTTACATAAATAAAAATAAAGTATACATATTAGGTATCGCCGCGTCCGTATCGACCGGCTCTATAAGAATATCACATGATCTAACCCCTCAGGTGACCACCGTAAAAAATAAAAACGGTGTAAAAAAAGCCATTTTTTGTCATCTTACGTCACAAAAAGTGTAATAACAAGCGATCAAAAAGTCATATGCACCCCAAAATAGTGCCAATTAAACCGTCATCTCATCCCGCAAAAAATGAGACCCTACTCAAGATAATCGCCCAATAACTGAAAAAACTATGGCTCTTAGACTATGGAGACACTAAAACTTTTTTTGGTTTTAAAAATGAAGTTATTGTATAAAACTTACATAAATAAAAAAAAAGGTATACATATTAGGTATCGCCGCGTCCGTGACAACCTGCTCTATAAAATTACCACCTGATCTAACCTGTCAGATGAATGTTGTAAATAACAAAAAAAAAAAAAACGTGCCAAAAAAGCTATTTCTTGTTACCTTGCCGCACAAAAAGTGTAATATAGAGCAACCAAAAATCATATGTACCCTAAAGCTGCCACCTTATTCCGTACTTTCTAAAATGGGGTCACTTTTTTGGAGTTTCTACTCTAGGGGTGCATCAGGGGGGCTTCAAATGGGACATGGTGTCAAAAAAACCAGTCCAGCAAAACCTGCCTTCCAAAAACCGTATGGCATTCCTTTCCTTCTGCGCCCTGCTGTGTGCCCGTACAGCGGTTTACGAACACATATTAGGTGTTTCTGTAAACTACAGAACCAGGGCCATAAATAATGAGTTTTGTTTGGCTGTTAACCCTTGCTTTGTTACTGGAAAAAAAATATTAAAATGGAAAATCTGCCAAAAAAGTGAAATTTTGAAATTGTATCTCTATTTTCCATTAAATCTTGTGCAACACCTAAAGGGTTAACAAAGTTTGTAAAATCAGTTTTGAATACCTTGAGGGGTGTAGTTTCTTAGATGGGGTCACTTTTTTGGAGTTTCTACTCTAGGGGTGCATCAGGGGGGCTTCAAATGGGACATGGTGTCAAAAAAACAGTCCAGCAAAATCTGGCTTCCAAAAACCATACGGCGCACCTTTCACTCTACGCCCCGCTGTGTGGCCGTACAGTAGTTTACGGCCACATATGGGGTGTTTCTGTAAACGGCAGAGTCAGGGCAATAAAGATACAGTCTTGTTTGGCTGTTAACCCTTGCTTTGTTAGTGGAAAAAATGGGTTAAAATGGAAAATTAGGCAAAAAAATGAAATTCTCAAATTTCATCCCCATTTGCCAATAACTCTTGTGCAACACCTAAAGGGTTAACAAAGTTTGTAAAATCAGTTTTGAATACCTTGAGGGGTGTAGTTTCTTAGATGAGGTCACTTTTATGGAGTTTCTACTCTAGGGGTGCATCAGGGGGCTTCAAATGGGACATGGTGTCAAAAAAACAGTCCAGCAAAATCAGCCCTCCAAAAACCAAACGGCGCACCTTTCACTCTACGCCCTACTGTGTGCCCGTACAGTAGTTTACGGCCACATATGGGGTGTTTCTGTAAACGGCAGAGTCAGGGCAATAAAGATACAGTCTTGTTTGGCTGTTAACCCTTGCTTTGTTAGTGGAAAAAATGGGTTAAAATGGAAAATTAGGCAAAAAAATGAAATTCTCAAATTTCATCCCCATTTGCCAATAACTCTTGTGCAATACCTAAAGGGTTAACGAAGCTTGTAAAATCAGTTTTGAATACCTTGAGGGGTGTATTTTATAGAATGGGGTCATTTTTGGGCGGTTTCTATTATGTAAGCCTCGCAAAGTGACTTCAGACCTGTTGTGGTCCCTAAAAATTTGGTTTTTGTAAATTTCTGAAAAATTTCAAGATTTGCTTCTAAACTTCTAAGCCTTATAACATCCCCAAAAAATAAAATATCAATCCCAAAATGCTACAAACATGAAGTAGACATATGGGAAATGTAAAGTCATCACAATTTTTGGGGGTATTACTATGTATTACAGAAGTAGAGAAACTGAAACTTTGAAATTTGCAAATTTTTCAATTTTTTTTTGTAAATATGGTCTTTTTTTATGCAAAAAAATTTACTTTTTTGACCCAATTTTAGTAGTGTCATGAAGTACAATATGTGACGAAAAAACAATCTCAGAACGGCCTGGATAAGTCAAAGCGTTTTAAAGTTATCAGCACTTAAAGTGACACTGGTCAGATTTGCAAAAAATGGCCAAGTCCTTAAGGTGAAATAGGGCTGAGTCCTTAAGGGGTTAAAAAGCGGAAATTCACATTTTTGTTTCATAGTTTGTAAACGCTATAACTTTTACCCAAACCATATTTTTTTTTTTTACCCAAACATTTTTTTTTTATCAAAGACATGTAGAACAATAAATTTAGAGAAAAATTTATATATAGATGTCGTTTTTTTTGAAAAATTTTACAACTGAAAATGAAAAATGAAATTTTTTTTCAAAAAGTTAGTTAAATTTTGATTAATAACAAAAAAAGTAAAAATGTCAGCAGCAATGAAATACCACCAAATGAAAGCTCTATTAGTGAGAAGAAAAGGAGGTAAAATTCATTTTGGGTGGTAAGTTGCATGACCGAGCAATAAACGGTGAAAGTAGTGTAGTGCAGAAGTGTAAAAAGTGGCCTGGTCATTAAGGGTGTTTAAGCTAGGGAGGCTGAGGTGGTTAAGGGCATTTCCTCTTCAGCATAAGGCAGCATGATCTCTTTAAGTATGCTGATGTATTCAATCTGATCCATGGTCCCTGGTATGCGATAAATAGGCCCAACACCTTAGTATGAGAAATATCCCCATATCATGATGCTTGCGCCACCATGCCTCACTGTCTTCACAGTGTACTGTGGCTTGAATTCAGTGTTTGGGGGTCGTCTGACAAACTGTCTCCAGCCACTAGACCCAAAAAGAACAATCTTACTTTCATCAGTCCACAAAATATCTCTTTAGGCCAGTCAATGTGCTCTTTGGCAAATTGTAACCTCTTCAGCACGTTTTTTTTTCAACAGTGGGACTTTGTGGGGGCTTCTTGCAGATAGCTTGGCTTCACATAGGCGTCTTCTAATTGTAACAGTACTCACAGGTAACTTTAGACCTTCTTTAATCTTCCTGGAGCTGATTTTTGGCTGAATCCTTGCCATTTTGGATATTCTTCTATCCATTTGAATGGTAGTTTTTCGCTTTCTTCCACGTCTTTCAGGTTTTGGTTGCCATTTTAAAGAACTTGCGATCGTTTTAGCTGAGCAGCCTATCATTTTCTGCACTTCTTTATTTGTTTTCCCCTCTCCAATCAACTTTTTAATCAAGGTACGCTGTACTTCTGAACAATGTCTGGAACGACCCATTTTCCTCAGAATTTCAGAGAGAAATGCACTGTAACCAACATGTACAACATTTGCTGCCTTCCTTCCTTAAATAAGGGCAATAATTGCCACCTGTTTTTCAAAGAATAAATGACCTCACTCATTGAACTCCACACTGCTATTATTTTGAACATGCCCCTTTCAATAAGTGATTGAATTACAGAGAATCAGCAGCATGCATGTCATGACTGTCGGGTCTGTTGGATCTCTATTACTCTACTGCACCTGCTAGTAAATTATTTGCCATGTAGAAATATACATTTCTACCAAAACAGTGATTGATCAGGTTAGTGATGTCTGACTGCTATTATTTTGAACACAACTGTACCTTGGCCATACTCATAGCTAAAGAGTTAGTGGAGATGTTTTCCGGAGTGGGTCTACCGAGAGAGATTCTGACCGACCAGGGTACCTCTTTTTATGTCAAAAGTCATCAGGGAACTCAGTAAACTACTACAGATCAAACGTTTACGGACGTCTGTCTATCACGCCTGGTAGAAAAGTTTAATCAAACCTTGAAAAACATGTTAAAGTGGGTGGTGTCTAAGGATGGGAGGGATTGGGATCTTCTACTGCCCTATCTCATGTTCGCAGTGCGAGAGGTACCCCAGGCCTCTACTGGGTTCTCTCCCTTCGAACTGCTGTATGGCCGACATCCACGTGTTTTGTTGGACATAGCCAAAGAGGATTGGGAACAACAACCCACACCGCATAAAAGTGTGATTGAGTATGTCACTTGGATGCAAGAGCCGATGGAGACAGTATTGCCGCTGGTTAAGGAACATATGGAGGCAGCCCAGCGAGCCCAGAGTAGGGTCTATAATCGCCAGGCTCGGGTTCGGAATTTTAACCCGGGAGATCTGGTTTTGGTTCTGGTGCCGACGGTGGACAATAAGTTCCTGGCTAGGTGGCAGGGCCCCTACGAAGTGCTCGAAAAAGTTTGGGAGGTAACCTACAAGGTACTCCAGCCCGGGCGGAGAAAGCCGGAGTAGGTGTACCATGTAAACTTAATGAAACCGTGGAAAGATAGGGAGACCAGTACGGACAACAGCCCCCGGCCGGGTTTTCTGGGGGTAGAGTTTCCAGTCCCACGGCCTGATACAAGGGAAGCAGTTGCCACAGTAAAGATCGCTGACAACCTTTCCTCTAAACAGACTCAGGAGGCCAGGGAGTTCGTCAGCAGGAACACAGATGTGTTTTCGGACCTCCCTGGACGCACTTCTATCATCCGACAAGACATTGTAACTGAGCCTCTTGACAGAATTCGATTGAGCCTCATGAAAGAATCCGATTGAAACCATACCGGGTACCTGAGTCGCGGCGAAAAGCCCTCTCGGAATAAGTGCAGCTGATTTTACAGCTGGGTGTCATTGAGGAGTCAAAAAGTGAATGGGCCATTTCGATAGTCTTAATACCCAAGCCGGACGGGACGTTACGATTCTGTAACGACTTCCGCAAACTTAATGAGGTTTCCAAGTTTGACTCATATCCCATGCCTCGAGTTTATGAGCTTATTGAGAAGTTAGGCCAAGCCCGGTATTTTTCTGTTTTGGACCTCACTAAAAGATACTGGCAGGTACCCTTAATGGAGGCTGCCAAGGAGAAAACAGCTTTCATCACACCAGAGGGGCTGTATCAGTATAAGGTATTACCCTTTGGTCTACATGGCGCTCCCGTCACGTTTCAAAGGCTAATGGACTTTGTACTCCGTCAACATCATCGGTACGCTTCAGCGTACCTGGATGATATGGTTATCCACAGTATCGACTGGGAAAGTCACCTACCTAAAGTGCAGGCTGTAGTGGACTCCCATAGGGAGGCTGGCTTAACCGCTAACCCAAAAAAGTGTGCGATAGGGTTAGAATATACCTAGGGTATTTAATTTGGTGCGGAGTTATCAAACCAGCAATTCGGAATTGGCCCCGACCTGTCACTACTCTGCAAGTAAAGTCGTTCCTGGGAATGGTGTTATACTATATGAGGTTTGTCCCCCACTTTGCCACAATGGCCACACTATTAACAAGACTTTTGAAGGGACGCAGGTCAGTGACGGTCCACTGGAATGAGCAGGCGGGAAAGGCTTTCTCCGCTTTGAAGTCGGCCCTGTGTGGGTCCCCGTTTTGGTGACGCCCGACTTCAAAAGGGAGTTTATAGTACAGACCGATTCTTCCGAGGTGGGTCTCGGTGCTGTACTGTCTCAGTAGGTCAATGGGGAGGAGCATCCTATTGTCTTCCTCAGCCGGAAGCTTACCCCAGCCTGGTCGATCAGAATCCGAAGTGGGTCAGGGCTCTGGTGTTTTCACACGGCTGCCTGCACTGGTAGCAGGAGCCGTCCGGCAGCCAAGCGCAGAGGGAGGGGGGCAGGCACTACAGTGGATAAGGGCGATGCTCGTTTCACAAGGCTGCCGGCACTGGTAAGGATTGCACATGCGCGATCCCTCACAGGAGCCGGGCCAGCCAGATACAGGGAGGGGGGGAGGGGGGGCACACAAGGCTCTGACGTTTCGTGTACAGAGCAGGGCCACTCCCTCTGTACACGAGATGTCATCACAGGAGCCTGGTGGTGTCACGAGGGTGTCGAGGACCACGCCTGACTCCGTTATACCCGGGGTCAGGAAGTTGCAGCGGTTGGCTGCACGCTCTATTTAAGATAGGGCTGTTTTCCTTATGGTAGCTTTCTGGGTTTGCTTAGCAAACCCTTTTGGCTCACTCAGGGATCCGTAGCTCCTTCTCCTCAGCTGTTCCTTGTCCAGCACTCCCAGACCTCCTTATATTTCTCTCTCACACTTCTCTGGTTGCCAGAGATAGAGCTTCCTGCCTGGACATCTATTCTGACCTTCTGGAGCTGTGTTGCTGCGTTCGCTGGTAGTTGGTCCAGTACGCTACCCTCCAGATCCCTGTTGGACCTTTTTTGTTTATTGTGGTCGCCCACCTGGGTGTATGTGTTTGTATGTTTTGTCTGTCCTCTCCCTGGTGTTTCCCTCTTAGTGATAGTGGTGTGGACTAGCGATCCCACCGGCCTGTTCACTATCCAGGGCTCATATTAGGGAAAGCCAGGGTTTAGGCACGTGATCGCCGCACGGGTGAGGAACCCGTCTAGGGACGTCAGGGCAGTCAGGTGCCAGCCGCAAGGTGAGTTAGGGGTCACCACCTTTCCCTCTCCCTTTGGCAGGGCTTTCCCTGTTTTCCTCCCTGTGCGTGTCGTCGGTCATTACATTATCTCTGGCCATTATTTTGTGTAGGTAAAAAAAAAAAAAAAAAAAATTTTTTTACCTACTTAGAATCCAGTATGGATCAAATTGCTGCTCTGTCCAAACAATTTCATGGCCTGTCTTTGGAGGTGGTAGGATTGAAGGCGTCGGTCCTCCAGCAACAGCAGCAATTACAACTGACTGCAAGCCCAGCGGTTGCTACTGGTAACCAGGTTGTTGCGGAACCCAAGGTCCCTCTCCCTATTTTAAACTGCGCCCTTACTCCTCTGGTAATGAAGATCAGCGGGTGGGGGTTGTTATTTCCCTGCTGCAGGGGGATCCGCAGTCCTGGGCGTTCTCTTTACCTACTGATTCCCAGGCTCTTCGGTCAGTGGATGAGTTTTTTGGGGCCTTGAGTCTCATATATGATGACCCTGACCGAGTCGCCCTGGCTGAATCAAGATTACGGAGACTCTTACAAGGAGAGCGGCCGGTAGAGGAGTATTGCTCTGAATTCCGTAGGTGGGCTACGGATACCCAATGGAACGACCCGGCTCTCAGGAGTCAGTTCTGCTCTGGGTTATCCGAAAGGGTTAAGGATGCGCTTGCATTATATGAGACCCCCTTTTCCCTTGATGCGGTTATGTCCCTTTCTATCCGAATAGATAGACGCCTTAGGGTCAGGTTGAAAAAACCGGAGCAATTGGTAACCCCTCCCAAGCAGCAGTTAGTCTGTACGGACTTAGACGAGCCTATGCAGCTAGGAGGAACTACTCGTCAGGTCCGTCCTCCTGAGGCTCGCCGTAGGCGTGGGGTTTGTTTTTTTTGTGGGGAGAGGGGTCATTTCATTAATGTCTGTCCTTCTTTCCTCAGAAACAAAAGACCGTCGGAAAAACTACTAACCCCAGGCTGTGTGGAGGATGTCAGCCGGGGGGTATACGTTTCCTCCATACGTACATCGCAGTTTGTGTTGCCAGCGGTTATTATTTTTGGTGATAAGACGGAGACTATTTCTTTCTTTCTAGACAGTGGAGCAGGGGTAAATTTGATAGATGCCCATTTTGCCCGCACTTTGGGTTTGTCTCTCTGTACTTTACAGAGACCCATTCCCATATTCGCTATTGATTCTGCTCCCCTGTCTCAGAGAAACCTCACGCACATGGTTCATAATTTACACCTTCGGGTAGGGGACCACCATAACGAGATGCTTTCAGGTTATGTTCTGGAGGGGCTTCCCACTCCGGTAGTGCTGGGTCTTCCCTGGTTGGTAGCGCACAATCCAGTGGTGGATTGGCAGGCCAGAGAGATATTGGAGTGGAGTGAGCAGTGCAGAGAAAATTGCTTAAATAGCAATTGCTTAGTCGCCTCCATAACTACCCTACCTACATTTATTTCGGACTTTGAGGATGTTTTTTCTGAAAAGGGTTGTCAGAAGTTACCACCTCATCGTCCTTATGATTGCCCGGTTAACCTTATTCCCGGCGCAAAATTACCCAAGACCAGGTTATATAATCTTTCGGGTCCAGAGAGACAAGCCATGAAAGATTATATCTCCGAGAGCTTGGCTAAGGGACACATCAGACCCTCTTCTTCACCCGTGGCTGCAGGGTTTTTCTTCGTTAAAAAGAAAGATGGGGGCCTGCGTCCTTGCTTAGATTTTCGCGAATTAAATCAGATAACCATCCGAGACCCATACCCTCTTCCTCTCATTCCTGACCTGTTTAATCAGATTGCGGGTGCTAGGTGGTTCTCCAAACTTGATCTTAGGGGTGCCTACAATCTGATTCTTATTAAGGAGGGGGATGAGTGGAAGACAGCGTTTAACACCCCTGAGGGGCATTATGAAAATCTAGTTATGCCTTTCGGTCTGACCAATGCTCCTGCCGTCTTTCAACATTTCGTTAATGACATTTTTAGTCATCTAATCGGCAGGTTTGTGGTAATATACCTAGATGATATTTTAATTTATTCGTCCGATCTGAAAACACATGAGGTGCATGTCAGACAAGTACTGCAGGTCCTACGGACGAATGAATTATATGCTAAAATTGAAAAATGTGTCTTCGCCGTTCAGGAGATACAATTCCTGGGTTATTTTTTATCTGCGTCAGGTTTCCGTATGGATCCTAGGAAGGTCCAGGCAATTTTAGATTGGGATCTTCCTGAGAACCTCAAAGCACTACAACGGTTCTTGGGCTTCGCGAATTTCTATAGGAAATTCATTAAAAATTATTCACTTATTGTAAAACCGCTTACTGACATGACTAGGAAGGGGACTGATTTTTCTAAATGGTCTGACGCCGCTAAAGTTGCTTTTTCCTCTCTAAAAGAGAGGTTTACCTCAGCACCTGTACTGGTCCAACCTGATGTCTCTCAGCCTTTTATTGTTGAAGTCGATGCGTCAGAGGTGGGAGTGGGGGCGGTGCTGTCTCAGGGTCCGTCTCCTGGCAAATGGCGTCCTTGTGCTTTCTTTTCTAAAAAACTATCTGCAGCAGAAAAGAACTACGATATTGGCAATAGGGAACTATTAGCTATTAAACTTGCGTTTGAGGAGTGGCGTCATTTCTTAGAGGGGGCAGTCCACCCCGTCACTGTAATTACGGACCACAAAAATCTTCTGTACCTCGAATCAGCTAAGCGTCTCACCCCTAGACAGGCTAGGTGGTCGCTATTTTTTACCAGGTTTAACTTTGTGATTACCTATCGTCCAGGGGCAAAGAACACCAAGGCTGATGCACTATCTCGTTGTTTCCCTGGAGGGGGTAATGTGAGTGATCCGGTACCCATTCTTCAAAGAGGAGTGGTTGTTTCTGCGGTACACTCTGTTTTGGAGGGGAAGGTGTTAGAGGCCCAGGGGGACGCCCCGGTCTCTTGCCCCTCAGAGAAATTGTTTGTACCATTGAACTTACGTTTCGAATTATTAAAGGAACATCATAATTCGGCACTTGCTGGGCACCCGGGTAGTAAAGCAACCTTGGAACTATTGTCTCGTCGTTTTTGGTGGCCAAGGTTGCGTCAGGATGTATTGGATTTTGTGTCTTCTTGTTCTACCTGTGCGCGCGCAAAAGTTTCACATACACGTCCTGCAGGGTCTCTATTACCACTCGTCATTCCCAATAGACCGTGGACACATCTGTCAATGGATTTTATCACTGACTTACCTTTGTCTGCGGGTAAAACAGTTATTTTGGTAGTAGTGGACAGGTTTAGCAAAATGGTACACTTCATTGCGTTACCCGCACTACCTAATGCTAAGACTCTTGCTCAGGTATTCGTCAGTGAAATCGTGAAGCTTCACGGGGTCCCCTCCGATGTTGTTTCGGATCGGGGTACCCAGTTTATTTCTAAATTTTGGAAAGCTTTTTGTTCTCGTTTGGGGGTACACTTGTCCTTTTCCTCTGCTTTCCATCCTCAGTCGAATGGACAGACTGAGCGTACCAACCAAAACCTTGAGACATATCTAAGATATTTTGTGTCTGAAAACCAAGAGTTGTGGTCATCATATTTACCGTTAGCTGAGTTTGCCATAAATAATCGTCGTCAGGAATCCACTGGCAAGTCACCATTTCTTGGTGCATATGGTTTTCATCCCCAATTCTGTACTTTCAAAGAGGGGGGGTCTTCTGGGGTTCCCGAAGAGGAACGGTTTTCGTCATCTCTTTCATCGGTATGGCAGAAGGTGCAAGCTAACTTGAAAAATATGGGAGGTAAATACAAATGCATGGCTGATAAGAGACGGTCGCCAGGTCCGGACCTAGGAGTGAATGACTATGTGTGGTTGTCTACTAGGAATATTAAATTGAAGGTTCCCTCTTGGAAACTGGGTCCTAGGTTTATTGGCCCTTACAAAATTGTAGCCATCATCAACCCCGTGGCTTTTCGCCTGGAGTTACCTCAGACTTTTAAAATTCATAATGTTTTTCATAAGTCGTTACTCAAAAAATATGTTCCACCTCTAGAACCATCACCGCTGCCACCCCCTCCTGTTGTCGTGGATGGTAACCTAGAATTTCAGATATCCAAAATTGTTAATTCTCGTCGGGTCCGCCGCTCTCTTTAATATCTGGTGCATTGGAGAGGTTACGGTACCGAGGAAAGAATGTGGGTTCCTGCGTCTGAGGTAAACGCCGACAGGTTAGTTCGGGTTTTTCATGCCTCTCATCCTGGGAGACCTGGTCCTGAGTGTCCGGAGGCCCCTCGTAGAGAGGGGGGTACTGTCACGAGGGTGTCGAGGACCACGCCTGACTCCGTTATACCCGGGGTCAGAAAGTCGCAGCGGTTGGCTGCACGCTCTATTTAAGATAGGGCTGTTTTCCTTATGGTAGCTTTCTGGGTTTGCTTAGCAAACCCTTTTGGCTCACTCAGGGATCCGTAGCTCCTTCTCCTCAGCTGTTCCTTGTCCAGCACTCCCAGACCTCCTTATATTTCTCTCTCACACTTCTCTGGTTGCCAGAGATAGAGCTTCCTGCCTGGACATCTATTCTGACCTTCTGGAGCTGTGTTGCTGCGTTCGCTGGTAGTTGGTCCAGTACGCTACCCTTCAGATCCCTGTTGGACCTTTTTGGTTTATTGTGGTCGCCCACCTGGGTGTATGTGTTTGTATGTTTTGTCTGTCCTCTCCCTGGTGTTTCCCTCTTAGTGATAGTGGTGTGGACTAGCGATCCCACCGGCCTGTTCACTATCCAGGGCTCATATTAGGGAAAGCCAGGGTTTAGGCACGTGATCGCCGCACGGGTGAGGAACCCGTCTAGGGACGTCAGGGCAGTCAGGTGCCAGCCGCAAGGTGAGTTAGGGGTCACCACCTTTCCCTCTCCCTTTGGCAGGGCTTTCCCTGTTTTCCTCCCTGTGCGTGTCGTCGGTCATTACAGGTGGATGACGTTGCGGGTCACATGACCTGATACTATAGAAGAAAAATGTTATAAGGCACATGTGCATATATTTATATAACTCGGACAACCCCTTTTAACTTTTAATTTTATAAATTTTTCTGTTTAAGTAGTTAGCCTTCTCTTTACAATTTCCTTTAGGCCCCTTTTACACAAGCAAGTTTTCCGCACGGGTGCAATGCGTGACGTTAACGCATAGCACCCACACTGAATCCTGACCCATTCATTTCAATTGGTTTTTGTACATGAGCGGTTTTTTTTTTCATGCATCACTTCTGCTTTGCTTGAAAAACGCAGCATGTTCCATATTCAGCGTTTTTCACACAGCCCTGACCCCATAGAAGTGAATGGCCATATTGTATTATTTTTTTTTCATTCTACCCCATTAACAAATTGTAACAGTTTTTCAGTACTTCGTGTAATATATTAAATGGTGCCATTAAAAAGAAATACTGCTCATCCCATAAAAATAGCCTCATTTAACTATGTATGGTAGGTAAATAAAAAAAGGTTATGGCTTTTGAAACGTGGGGGTGAAAAAATAAAAGCATTGCTGCCAAAACTGACTGCAAAAAGGAATGGGTTTATATGGAAATGTAAATGATATTATCTTTTCTATTCAGTAAAACCTCCTAGTAATTATTAGTCTTTCTTGCCACCTGCAGTTAATAACTACAAGACTGAAAATATGTAGATACGGTAGATGGATAAATTCCAGGAAATCAAAGTTCTCTTAATATTTGTGTAAATTTTGTTGTATCATCTTTTTGTCTAGTATGAAATCTGTTTTGTTTAAACCAATGCGTTTTTCTTTTAACAGTATCACCAGCTTCATGATGAATATTTTACCAGTGCAGTCGTTCTTTCATTAATTTTAGCTGCCTTATTTGGTCTTGTCTACCTTTTGATAATCCCACAGTAAGTATTCTCAATAAGTTATTTTTTTTACCATTTTCATGTTTGCTCTGTCCCTTGCATTTAGAGGTTTAACCCCTTCAGTACCAAGCCACATTTTACCTTTTTGCAAATCTGACATGTGTCACTTTATGTGGTAATAACTTTAGAATAGTTTTTCTTATCCAAGCCATTCTGAGATTGTTTTCTCGTCACACATTGTACTTTATGTTAGTGATAAATTTGAGTCAATATGTTTTACCTTTATTTATTAAAAAAATCCCAAAATTTGAGAAAATTTGAAACATTCACTATTTTCAATACGTCTACTTTATGTTGGCATCATTTTGTAAATGTCATTTCATTTTTTTAGGACATTAGAAGGCTTAGAATTTTAGAAGCAATTTTTCAGATTTTCAACAAAATTTCCAAAACCATTTTTTTAAGTACCAATTCAATTATAAAGTGATTTTGAGGGGCTTATTTACCCCTATTTTAGAAACTATACCCCTCAAATTATCTAAACTTTGGTAACCCTTGAGGTCTTTCACAATAATTAAAGGAAAATTGAGGTGAAATGTCCCAAAAAAATTTTATAGATTTTTTTATGTTAAACAATTTTATATTACAACACAGCAATATAAACGTCAACATACATTACTCTGATTCTGCAGTTTACAGAAATACCCCATATGTGGTAGTAAACTGCTGTAGCGGAACATGGCAGTGGTCAGAAGGAAAGGAGCGCCATTTGGTTTTTGGGCACCATTTTGTATTTGAAGAGACTCTTATGAACCCCGACAGTGGAAACCCTCAAAAAGTGACCCCATTTTGGAAACTACACACCTCAAAGACTATATTAAGGGGTGTACTGAGCACTTTGACCCCATAAGCATTTTACAAAATTTGGAAACACTTGGCTGTGAAAAAGAAAAGTTTAATTTCTTCCAATAAAATGTTGCTTTAGCCCCAGATTTTTCATTTTCACAAGTTTTTTAGAACTTAATTATGGAAAAAAGAGCACTTTTTTTTAACTTGGAACATTAATTTTTTATTATATAAAACTCTTTTTTAACTTTTGTTTTACTTTTTTTTTCTCAACTTTTGGGAGTCTGATCCCCTTTACAATGCAGCTGTATTGTAATGCATTGGCTGTAAGTGTATTACACAGTGTAATACACTTACAGCCTGCTTGCCTGTGAAACCCAGGGGACTGGATCTCACAGGCTTACATGGAAGGCATCATGATACCTATGGAAGGCATCGGGCTTCCTTCCCAGCCATCGGGTCCCCGTCACCGCAGCGCTGGGACCCGATGGGTACGGGGACCCGACAAAGACATTGTATGTGCCCCGGTCAGTGCTGCCTGCGGCATAGAGGGGGTTAATGCATCGGCTTCAGTGTTTTTACCGATCCTGGCAAATACAGCAGGGGCCCAGCTATCAGTGACTGCAGGGGTCCGGCAGCTCCTGCACCCACCCGAACAGCGTGCCATAGCTGTATGGCGCTGGGATTTAAGGCACAGTCCCCACCGCCGTGCATCTATGACGCTGATATCCTACACGTTTATATAATCATAAACAATATATGATAAACAATCTCAACAACATTATACAACAAAAAGCTTTACCCCACATATAGCAATGCAAGAGCAAAACAATCTAATAATGACATACAAATCTAGGACTCGTTTACATGCTTGTATTAGGACTCTGTTTTATACGTACAATACATAGTTGTAATAGGGTGTATGTTGTCTTACTGTACCTCTATAAAATCTGAATCTGACAGAAAAACGTTTTGGTGTGCTCCATTGCAGTGCCTACTAAGGCAGAACAGAGTGCAAGATCTTGGTAACTTAAGTCTTCAGATGCTGAGATCAATAGTGATCCTGTCATCTGTGAGATTAGTCACAGGGAGAGGACTCCTCCTGACATCTGATAGCCTTCCCCACAAAGAAATTGCAAGGCGCTAGTCAGTTGCTACAGTCTGGGTTCTTGTGAAGGCTCCTGCTATACTAAACTGCCTATTAAGCCCTGCCTATGATAGGGAGCCAGAAGAAATCTCACTGACTGCAATAGCAGTCTGTGGTATAAGTGATTGCATGTTCAAGGCCCCCTAGGGGAACAAAAAAAAATGTTAAAAGTATTAAAAATGACAAGAGAATTGAAAATTCAGTTCACTCTGTTGTATGAAATTGTCCAAATTTTTAAAATGCTAAAATATTTATCCCATGCCATAATTGAAAAGGAAAATCAAAATGCCAGAATCCCCTGAAAATGTGATCAAAAACGTATATTCACCCTAAAACAGTACCAATAAAACCTACAGCCCATTCCGCAAAATGAGTCCCTATTTGGCTCTGTAGACAGAAATATAAAAAAGATATGTGTGTCAAAATATGTGGATGAAATTATATATATTTTTTTAAGTAGTAGAAGTAGTAAAACATAATAAACACATTATACACTACATACCAAAACTAGATACATTTATCACTGAAATCGTACTGTCCCACAGAATAAGGTTGTCATGTCATTTTTAGTGCATAAAAACAAAACCCCAAAAACAGCGTATGGTTAAATTGAATATTGCTATTAAAAAAACACCCTTAAACTGCTATGTAAAATTAAAGAAATTATGGCTTTTTGAAGGTGGGAAGGAAAAAAATGTAAAATGAACATTGGCCTGTTCCTGCAGGGGTTAAGCGCCACAGCACCGAATCAGTGCTACAGCCTCTTCAATGGTCAGAATTCCATCATACACATATTGTGTATCTGCTGTGGGGGTTTTGCTCTGGGTAGCGGGCAGTAGCGGTGGCAGTACAGAGGCTCAGGAGACAGGCTTTGTGTCCAAATCGTGCTCTTTTATTCACTCCAGTGCGTCAAAAACTGCAGTTCACACAATAGCAATGTTCAGAAACCCCACCTCCCACAACGGAGCCCCAAATGCTGCAGGCGTCTCGGTGCCTGTTCACACAGTCTCTCCCACCAGTGGTCGGTACTACACCTTGTCGTAGGGCAGGTTCATCCAAGTTCATGCAAGGTAGACAGGTTACGTGTCGTCCTGGACAAGGGATTGGCTCCGGCCACAGGATCCCTTCTTTTGGTCCATCTCTGCGCCTGCATCAGTTGTGCAGTCTTTGTTAGACGGAACGGACTATGGACCTCAGCTCGACCCTCCTATCAGCCTCCCGTACAGATTCCTGCAGAGAGACAGGAGACCGCACTACATCACCGCCCCCTCTCAGTCGGTGAATACCAAACCTATATTCACACACAACCAAAAACCGTCTGTTGAGAACAGGGGTATGGCGCTTCCTTCCCCCCCATCAACACGTGGTGGTCCGTGGGGAACAGACACCCACCCTGCTCTTTGCCTGTTCCCAGTAAGAGCCGGCCCGGACCGCTGTGTGAACAGCACTCACTGCTGACAAAACACAAATGACCCGGCTCTTTCTCCACCGGGGCCACGACCCCCGATGGTACGTATCTTTCGTCCACTACCACTCCAGATACTCCCCTACATATCCCCCCTTTGTTCACCCCTGAAGGCTTGACGACCCTGTTCAATCCTACCGGGGTGAACACACATATATAAGTGTACCCGGGACAGGGCATCCGCGTTCCCTTGCAGGCGACCTGCCCTGTGCTCAACCCTGAACTTAAAATTTTGGAGGGACAAGAACCATCTGATGACCCGAGCACTCCCTTCCTTGGCCTGGCTCATCCACTGGAGAGGGGAATGGTCGGTCACCAGACGGAACCTTCTCCCCAGCAGGTAATACCTGAGAGATTCAAGTGCCCACTTGATGGCGAGGCATTCTCTTTCTACCACGCTGTACCTGGTTTCCGCTGAGGTGAGCTTGCGGCTCAGGAAACCAACAGGGTGTTCACCGTTGACCTATTCCAGAGGCGTCCGTCTGAACTATAAATTCCTGTCCGACGTCGGGGGTCACCAGAACTGGGGACCTGCATAGGGCCGACTTCAAACGGGAGAACGCCTCTTCCGCCTGCTCATCCCAGCGAACCATTACTGACTTTCTACCTTTCAGGAGTCCTGTCAACGGGGCAGCTAAAGTGGCGAAATGTGGGATGAACCACATATAATACCCTACCATCCCTAAAAACAACTGCAGCTGCCTGGTCGTAAGGGGTCTAGGCCAACTTCGGATCGCCTCGATCTTATTTACTTGGGGCTTAATGACTCCGCGTCCAATGACATAACCCAAATACCACGCTTCCTCCAGGCCCACTGAGCATTATTTTGGGGTTGGTGGTCAATCCTGCCTTCCTGAGCGAGTCTATCACTGCTTGAACCTTGGACAAGTGACTTTCCCAGTCCTGGCTAAATATGATGATATCGTCCAAATATGCTGAGGCATATCGGAGGACGATATCCCTCAGCCGTTGAAACGTGGCCGGAGCGCCGTGCAACCTGAAGGGCAACACTCTATAATGGAACAGCCCCTCCGGCGTTACAAAGGCGGTCTTCTCTTTTGCTGTCTCTGTTAAAGGTACCTGCCAGTACCCTTCTTGAGTCTGCTTAGTCGACAAACCGCTACCTATCTTTACCGCAGGGGTGTCCTCGGGTACCACCGTAGGGCCAAGACAGAGCGCGGGCCATCCCCAAGAAGACCTTCTCTATCTTTCCAGGATTTCAGTAAATTAACGTGGTATACCTGCTCTGGCTTCCACCTTCCTGGCTGGTGTACCCTGTAATTCACGGGGCCTAACTTCTCTCTCATCTCATACGGTCCTTGCCACATGGCCAGGAACTTGCTGTCTATGGTGGGCACTAGTACTAACAATCAGTCACCCGGGTTAACCGTCCTTACCTGGGCGGCCCGGTTGTACACGCGGCTCTGGGCCAGCTGAGCCGCTTCCATATGTTCACGGACTATGGGCAGAACTGTCCCTATCCGGTCCTGCATCCTCTCGATGTGCTAGACTATGCTTTTGTGCGGGGAAGGCTGCTGCTCCCATGCCTCTTTAGCGATATCTAGCAGCCCTCGGGGATGTCTGCCATATAAAAGCTCAAACGGTGAGAACCCAGTGGACGCCTGGGGCACTTTTTGCACCGCAAAACACATATGGCAGCAAGAGGTCCCAGTCCTTTCCGTCTTTTGCCGCAGCAATCTTGAGCATGGACTTCAGGGTCTTATTAAATCGTTCTACCAGCCCGTCAGTTTGGGGATGATAGATGGACGTACGCAAGTGTTTAATATTTAATATTTTGCAGAGCTCCCTCATTACTTTGGACATGAAAGGAATCCCTTGATCCGTCAATATCTCCTTCGGTATCCCCACCCGGGAGAACATCCCCATCAGCTCCTTGTCTATTAGCTTGGCCTATTACTATGACCAGGATATGTTGGTGGCCTCTGGCTGACTTGTTAATGTGGCCTACCAGGTCCATAGCGACCCTTTTGAAAGGTACTTTGATAATGGGCATGGGCACCAGGGGACTACGATAGAGAGGCTGGGGGCTTGTCCTCTGACACTCTGGACAGGACTGGCAAAACCTCCTGACTTCCTCATATACCCTGGGCCAATAGAAACGCTGTAGTATACGTTCCTGAGTTTTCTGGACCCCCAGATGCCCTCCTAACACATGAGTATGCGCTAAGTCTAATACCATGCGGTGGTATGTCTGGGGAACCACCAACTGTTCTATTACCTCTTGCCGGACTTTGTCGACCCGGTACAGCAGGTCCTGGGTACAGGCCAGGTGGGGAAATTCTGAGTCGGCTCCCGGATGCTGAGCCACTCCGTTGATGACAGTCACCCCTTCTTTGGCCCGTAACAACATAGGATCCTGGAGCTGGGCGGTCCCTAACGTGTCTCGGGATATCTCTAGTTCTGGGACAGATGGGGCTTCCACCGGCTCACCAGCCAACCCTTTCTAGGGACAAGCTATCGGGGGACACTCTTCCTCCTTATTGGTGACCCCTACCCCTGGTATCTTCTCTTCAGGATCTTCAGGCACCGGCTACGCACCCCGTCCCTCCCAGAGAGACCAAAACAGGGGACAATCCCTACCTAGGATGGCAGCGTAAGGGATTTGTCGCCCCACCCCAACCACCTGCTGTATCTCCCTTCCGGGGGTAGACAAGGTCACACAGGGTGTAGGATATTCTCGCCGGTCCCCATGAATACACGCAATAGTCATGGTTTGCTTCCCTGGGCCGCGACCGGCCACCAGGGATTCGTGCACAAGGGTCACTAAGCTCCCTGAGTTCAGCAACGCCTTAACTGGGTGTCCATTAATAGAGATGACACACAAAGGAGGTGCATCAGCGGATAGCAGCGAAGAAGCAACATACACCGGCTGGTGAAAAAAGAAGGATCGGCGTGGGAACCCGCAGTCCATGGGCTCTGCAGCCCTCGGGCAGTTGGCAGCAATGTGTCCCAGGCCGTGACAGTGCCAACATTTAATCCCCGGGGCCTCTCGTCTCCCCAGGGCTGGCCTCCTAGGAGTGGAAATCGGCTCCCCCCCCTTAAGCGGTTGAGCCCCCTTCTCAGGTCCCCTTTGTGGTAGGGAGAGTGAACGCGGCTTTTGCAGCAGGGCGGAGTCTCAGACCAAGTCCTGTGTCGCCATGTATCTCTCGGCTAGACCAACCACTTGCTCCAGGCTGCCGGGATCACCTTGTCCTACCCAGCGCTGTATTGCTCTTGGGAGGGTACGCACCAAACGATCGACCACCACCCGTTCTACCAGAGGATTGTTGCGGGTATTGAAATTTCGATACCCAATCGATACTTTTGTCCCGGTATCGATACGATACTGTGATTTCCATTTTTTCGATCCTGGGCTGCGCTTCTGCGCAGTCTAATATCTCTGAACATGAGCGCGCTGCTGTCAGCGCGCTCATGATCTCTCAGCAGCACAGTGCTGTGTTGCTGCTGCCTCCAATGAGAAGAGAGGGGCGGAGGAGGGGCAGGCGCACTGCACCACCAATGATACGACTTTTCCTACACAGAGCGGCGCCCAGCGATGTCCCTGCACTCACCATTATTCCTGGGTGCCGCTCCGTTCGCCCGCTGTGCCCCATTGCTGTCTCCTGCTCCATAAGCTAATTAATATCGGATCGATGGGGAGGAGACATCAGCTTCACTAGTGGGCGTTTCTTCTCCCTGCGCTGCGATTGGACAGCGCTACAGACAGTAATGGGGCACTGCAGGCTAACAGAGCGGCGCCCAGGACTAATAGTAAGTGCTGGGACATCACTGGGCGCCGCTCTGTGTAGTCTTAGGCTGGTTTCACACTTGCGTTGTCCGGATCCGGCGTGTACTCCATTTGCCGGAATTACACGCCGGATCCGGAAAAACACAAGTGAACTGAAAGCATTTGAAGACGGATCCGTCTTCAAAATGCGTTCAGTGTTACTATGGCACCCAGGACGCTATTAAAGTCCTGGCTGCCATAGTAGTAGTGGGGAGCGGGGGAGCAGTATACTTACAGTCCGTGCGGCTCCCGGGGCGCTCCAGAAAGACGTCAGGGCGCCCCATGCGCATGGATGACGTGATCCATGCGACACGTCATCCATGAGCGTGGGGCACCCTGACGTCACTCTGGAGCGCCCGGGGAGCCGCACGGACTGTAAGTATACTGCTCCCCCGCTCCCCACTACACTTTACCATGGCTGCCAGGACTTTAGCGTCTTGGCAGCCATGGTAACCATTCAGAAAAAGCTAAACGTCGGATCCGGCAATGCGGATCCGGATTAATGCCTTTCAATGGGCATTAATTCAGGGTTTTTGGCCGGAGCAAAAAGCGCAGCATGCTGCGTTATTTTCTCCGGCCAAAAAACGTTCCGGTCCGGAACTGAAGACATCCTGATGCATCCTGAACGGATTTCTCTCCATTCAGAATGCATTAGGATAAAACTGATCAGGATTCTTCCGGCATAGAGCCCCGACGACGGAACTCTATGCCGGAAGAAAAGAACGCAAGTGTGAAAGAGCCCTAATACTTAAAGTCTGGACCCAGGAAAAGTAGACTTTAACACATAATACAGGAGGCGGGTGCCGGCAGCAGGGCGCCGGCAGGGAGCTGCGATCAGCGGCAGTTAACCCCTCAGGTGCCGAACCTGCCGCTGATCTGCCAGTACCCGCCTCCTGTATTAAGGGGTAATTATCATTGGTGGCACAGTGCGCCGGCCCCTCTCAACCCCCCCAGTATTAAAATCATTGGTGGCAGTGGCCACAGGGTCCCCTCCCCTCCCCCTCATAGGTGGTGCAGTGGCAGCTTCTGATCATAGCCCCAACAGTGTAATCCTGGGACTCCGATCGGTTACCATGGCAGCCAGGAGGCTACTGAAGCCCTGGCTGCCATGGTAACATCCCTGATGCGCTGTGCACAGAGCACAAAGCAGCAGGGACAGTGTGAAGTCCTATTCACCCTGATAGAGCTCTATCAGGGTGAATAGGACAAGGGATGAAAAAAAATCCCAGGTTCTAGCCCCTAAGGGGGGAAGTAGTTATTAAATAAAAAGTGTAAAAAAAAAAGTAAAAAAAACCCCACCATTTCCCAATTTCACATATAAAATTTATAAATAATAAACATATTACATATCGCCTCGTCAGAAAAGTCCAAACGATTAAAATATTTAAAAAAATCTATGCGGTGAACGCCGGAACAGAAAAAATAAATTAAAACTGCGAAATTTGCAATTTTTTTAAATGCGGAATGAACGTGTCTTTTTTGGTTTCTTTTTTTCGCGTGGTATCGAATGGTATCGAGTATCGCAATACTTTTTCATGATATCGAAACCGAATGAAAAATTTGGTATCGCAACAACTCTATTCTACCATCTGCGAGGGGCTCAATGTCTCTGGCTGCAGCCATTTTTTTACAAGCTGTAACAGGTCATAGGCCTGGGGCCGAGCAGGCCGGGACTCGGAGAAGGCCCACTGGTAGACTCTATGCGCATGCACATAGGTATCAACCCTCTGTGCACACGCACATAGGTATTAACCTCTATTGCTCTTGGCTTCCTCTCGGCTGAGGTCGAAGTAGGCCTTTTGTGCGTCTCCCACTAAAAATGGTGCCACTACTTCGGGCCACAGTTCTGCCGGTAACCTTTCCTGTTCTGCAGTGCGTTTCAAGACCATCAGGAACGCCTCAATATCGTCCTCAGGGCCCATCTTTCTTAATGCTGAGCGCACCTTCTCCCGGGCAGCAGGTAGGATTGCGGTCGTCCCCCCCCCCCGGGGACGGCTCCTGGTTGTAATACACGCATTGACTCCTGCATAGTCGCCAATTGCTGGGCCAGTAGACTAATCAACTGTCGCTAGTCTCTCAGAGCTTCCTCATGTCTCCGAGTAGCCTCCTCATTACTTTGCAGCAAGTGTCTAATGGCCTTCTCCATCTTATCCGGAGCCACAAAACTTGCCACCTTAATATATGACATACAGTCCAAACAACACAATTTTCGGCCTCACTGCCGTTTGCCCGCTAAAGCCACCAATTGTGGGGGTTTTGCTCTGGTAGGCGGGCAATAGCGGTGGCAGTACAGATGATCAGGAGACAGGCTTTGTGTCCAAACCGTGCTCTTTTATTCACTCCAGTGCGTCACATCAAAAACTGTGCAGTTCACACAATAGCAATGTTCAGAAACCCCACCTCCCACAACGGAGCCCCAAATGTTGCAGCCATCTCGGTGCCTATTCAAACAGTCTCTCCCACCAGCGGTTGGTACTACACCTTGTCGTGGGGCAGGTTCGTCCAAGTTCATGGAAGGTAGACAGGTCACGTGTCGGCCTGGACAAGGGATTGGTTCCGGCCACAGGATCCCTTCTTTTGGTCCTTCTCTGCGCCTGCATCAGTTGTGCAGTCTTTGTTAGACGGAGCAGACTATGGAGCTCAGCCCGACCCTCCGATCAGCCTCCCGTACAGTTTCCTGCAGAGAGACAGGTGATCGCACTACATCACCCTCCCAGTCGGTGAACACCAAACCTATATTCACACGCTCTGGGCATAACAGGAAGACCACACCCACCAAGTATAGTGAAGGATTAACTCCTTCACTACCCGACTAGGGCCAGAGAAACCAACCTGCCCGGATCAGTGTAGACTGACACCAACAACTGAAAACCGTCTGTTGAGAACAGGGGTACGGCGTTGCCCCCCATCAACCCGTGGTGGTCCGTGGGGAACAGACACCCACCCTGCTCTTTGCCTGTTCCCAGTAAGAGCCGGCCCAGACTGCTGTGTGAACAGCACTCACTGCTGACAAAAGACCCGGCTCTTACTCCACCGGGGCCACGGCCCCCGGTGGCACGTATCTTCCGTCCACTACCACTCCAGATACTTCCCTACACTGCCAAATGTAACTCTGTGTCAGTTGTGTTTAATTCATAAAAATTATATCACTAAGTCTACTTTCACACTGGCGTTTTGGCTTTCCGTTTGTGAGATCTGTTCAGGGCTCTTACAAGCGGTCCAAAACGGATCAGTTTTGCCCTAATGCATTCTCATTGGAAAAGGATCCGCTTAGAATGCATCAGTTTGCCTCAGTTCCGTCTCCATTCTGCTTTGGAGGCAAGCAGCGTTTTGGTGTCCGTCTGACGAAACTGAGCCAAACGGAGGACGGATCAGTTTTCTATGACACAATCTGGCACAATAGAAAACGGATTTGTCCTCCATTGACTTTCAATGGTGTTTAAGATGGTTCTGTCTTGGCTATGTTAAAGATAATACAAACGGATCCGTTCTGAACGAATGCAGACGGTTGTATTATCTGAACGGATCCGTTTGTGCAGATCCGCACCAAACGCGAGTGTGAAAGTAGCCTTAGGCGGAGTTCACACGGGCGAGATTTCCGCGCGGGTGCAATGCGTGAGATGAACGCATTGCACCCGCACTGAATCCTGACCCATTCACTTCTATGAGGCTGTGCACATGAGCTGTGATTTTCACGCATCACTTATGCGTTGCGTGAAAATCGCAGCATGCTCTATATAGTGCGTTTATCATGCAACGCAGGCCCCATAGAAGTGAATGGGGCTGAGTGAAAATCGCAAGCAAGTGCGGATGCGGTGCGATTTTCACGCATGGTTGCTAAGATGACAGTCTATTCACTGTAATATTTTCCCTTATAACATGGTTATAAGGGAAAATAATAGCATTCTTTAATACAGAATGCTTAGTAGAAGGTCAATTGAGGGTTAAAAAATTTAAAAAAATTAACTTACCTCCTCTTGATTGCGTAGTTGCCGATCTCTTCTTACTTCTTTAATCATGAGCTGCCGGCTAAAGGACCTGTGGTGATGTCACATCACATGGTACAATCACATGGTCCATCACCGTGGTGATGGACCATGTGATTGGACCATGTGATGATCTCAGTGATGTCACCACAGGTCCTTTGACAGGTCCTGAAGAAAGAACAGGAGACCGGCAGCTACGTGATCAAGAGGAGGAGGTGAGTTAATTTTTTTTAATGTTTTTTAACCCTCAATTGACCTTCTACTAAGCATTCTGTATTAAAGAATGCTATTATTTTCCCTTATAACCATATTTAAAGGGTAAATAATTACATCTACACAACCTTGAACCCAAACCTGAACTTCAGTGAAGAAGTTCGGGTCTGGGTACCACAGTCATTTTTTTATCACGCGCGTGCAAAACGCATTGCACCCGCGCGATAAAAACTGAACAACGGAACGCAATCACAGTCAAAACTGACTGCAATTGGGTACCTACTCGTGCGGGTTTGCCGCAGTACACCCGGGACGCATCCTGAACAAATCCGTCACGCCCGTGTGAACTCAGCCTTACACGAAACCTATGAGCTCCCCTATGCAATATAATGGCAGAATGGCATGATTTCAGTGATCTGTCACTGGTGTAGTAATTATCAAGCAGTTTTATAGAATTGAGCTTTGAAATTGTATAGCATGTGCTAGCATGGCAAGAGATGAGTCCAATAAAGTGCTTGCTGTGCGTGCTGCCCCCAACCTCTGGACAATAATTGACAGTTTTTTCCCTGTTGTGCCTAGGAAAAAACTGGCAAATATCATCTTGAAGGTGGGTGCACTTCATCTGACTCATCTCTCTCAGCGATAGCGTGTGTGGTTTCAGTTTTTAAAGCTCGGTTCTATTAAACTGCTCGATATTAATACATCAGTGATAGTCCACTAAACTCAACGGGTCTGTCACTACACATAAGGGAGCTGACAGGTTCCCATTAATCTAGCTGTTTTTCTACTATCAATATACTGTGGTTTTATTTCAGTTTTGCTGATATTTTACACATTTGCATATTTTTTTAAATTCCAGATACTGTATATAAATGCTCTTATTTTGTTTTCACTAGAAGCACTATTGTCCTTGTCCTCCTGGTGCTCTGCATATGCTTCCTGGTGGCTTGTATTATGTACTTACATGTCACACGAGTGCAGGTGAGTAAATTATCAGAACAGACTTTAAATGTTTTAGCGACTTTAGTTCTAGCTATCCTGCATGCAGTAATTTCCTCCCTCAGTGATGCCGTCATTTAAAGTGGTCTTATTTGTTGCACATAGTATTTGTAAGCATCCTTACTTTCTGTTCAGTTACTTACTATTAGCTCAGTGAACGAATGTAGTTAACCCTCAATACTGCAATAGTATGTCATGGTGATGGCGTAGGCTCAGGAGCTGTGCCCGCTCCATCACATGCAGATGCAAGCTGTATTATACAGCTGGCACCCTGCTCTTACTGCCAGGATCAGAATTAACTCTATTCCTGGCAGCTTAACCCCTCAGATGTCATGTTCAATAGTGACAGCAGCATCTGAGCAGTGAAGCACAGGGATGGTTCTTCCTCTGTCCACCAGTAGGAACCCCCAAATGCAATTGCAGGGTGCGAGTAGTTGGCATGGCAGCCAGGTGTCTTCTGGAGGGCTCTAAGCCTGCTATTTCCCAGCCTGCCATTTCCCAGTCCTACCCCTGTCAGTATGTAATAGATTGTCAGAATGTTTATGCACTTGTAATCCAGAAGCAGGTTGAAGTCCCCGAACAGGACTAAAAATAAAATAAAAAAATGAATATAATTGGTATCGCTGCATTTGCAAAAACCCTAATCTATTAAATGTTCACATTGTTTAACCCACAGAGTGAATACTGTGAAAAAAAAAATATATAAAATACCCCAATACCAGAATTGTCTTTTTTTTGTCATGTCGCCTCCACCAAAAAAAGAAATTAAAATAATAAAAAGGTTCCATATAGCCCAAAATGGTATCAATAAAAGCTATTGCTTGCCCGGCAATTAAAAAGCTCTCACACAGCTCTGTTAGCAGAAAAGTGCAAAAGTTAGGCGTGTCAGAATATGGCAACACAAAGCAAATTATTTTTTTTAAAAGGTTTTTAATTTCTAAAAATAGTAAAATGTAAACATAATAGTGGAATTGCATTGTTTTTTCAGTCACCCCACCGTAATGGTGGAATTGTATTGTTTTTTTCACAGTCACTCCAAAAATGTCTTAATAGTTATACAACTCGCATGATGTACCCCAAATAGGTGCTGTTAAAAATCCAATTTGCCTCTTGTAAAACAAGCCCCATATGGCTATGTTGATGGAAAAATAGAAAAGCTATGGCTTTAAAGGGAGCCTGTCACAATGAAAATGCAGTGCAAGCAGCATGTTATAGAGCAGAATTAGCTGAGCAGATTGATATATGGTTTTATGGGAAATGATTTGGTAAAACTTGCAATTTGTTCCTTTACTTACCTCTGCTCTTTTTATGCTTAGGAGTTTTGTGGGTTGTCCTAGTCCAGGCATGGCCAACCTGCGGCTCTCCAGCTATTGTAAAACTACAACTCCCACCATGCCCTGCTGTAGGCTGATAGCTGTAGACTGTCCGGGCATGATGGGAGTTATAGTTTTGCAACAGCTGGAGAGCCTCAGGTTGGCCATCCCTGTCCTAGTCAGTGATTGGTAGCTTTTCCTGTATGCTTAGTCAAACATAGAAAGCTGTCAAGTTGCACCGACCATATGACTCCCAGGCATGCAAAGAACAGAGTGTAAGTGAATAAATATAGCCTTTGGGGGTCATTTACTACCTTCTATACACCAGTTTTCTGGAGAATATCTGTCACAGGTTATTTGCGCCGCAATCTGTCACTTTTCCCCGCTCACTGCAGGTCTAAAAACGGGGGCGTGGCATCGGCGGCTATGGGTTTGGGACGCCAGGCCAGTCTCATTTATCATTTTCTACACCTGTTTTACACGTAGAAAATGTTCTAATTCTACGCCAGCTTCCTTTAAACCAGTTGGATGCACAGAAGTTATGTAGAGGCCTGTTTAGACTTTTTTCTGAAGTTTGTAAAACGCATCATGTTAGAATGTCATTTACACCAACATACGCTAGCTCCAACTTAGTAACCACTGTGTATAGCAAACTAGAATCTCCACAGTGAAATTATAAATACACAGCACAATATTAATCCAAATAAATATTCTTTATTCATATCTTATTAAATAACATTTAAAAATTGTTAGCAGCAGTGGCATACACAAAGAAAAGAACAATAAATGTGTCATATATTAGAAAAAAATCCCATCAATGAGCTCAGCGTTTATATGTAATATAATTCCCACCCTTAGAAGGGATTAGGTAAATATCCGTATTTGCATAGTGCAAGCCCATCTATACAAAAGTTCACAAGGGGGAACAACCAGATTCTTACAATAAATAATGATAAAGTGCCTAGTGCAATAAATAAGACAGAGTTCATCAGGGAATATATAAAGAGAATAATACAGACCAATGTGGCTCAAACCCCAACGTGCGTTTTGCATATCGCTTCTTCAGGGGATGAATAGACTGTGCGCTCACTAGCTATATATACCCTACTAATTGCCAAAAAATAAAAAAATCTGGGGAAGTATACTCACTCAATGGAAAGACATATGCTCCATGGATGTTTATGGCTTGTGTTCCACAGTGCGCTCGTGGCAGGGGGCGTGATGAAAAGTAGAGGGGCATCATTATGGAGCACAAGGGGTGTTGCTACTGTATTTTTCGCACCCTAGGTTTTACAGGAGAAAACAAAGTTTTTCATCAGACCCCCATATGAGATTATCAGAACAGACCCCCATATCAGGAACTCAGTTCAGACCCCCATCAGACCTCCATGCCAGACCCCCATCAGACCTCAGATCAGACTTCCTTGGCAGACCCCCCCTATCAGACCTTCATGTCAGACTTCCATGTCAGACCCCCATCAGACATCAGATCAGACATTTAAAATAAATAACTTCACTTACCTCTCCTGCTCCACCACTCTTCTTCAGGTCCGGCAATCTCTGAAGTCATACTCCCTTGTCTTCTCCGGCCCACACTGCACCATAATGTGACTGCATGCAGCATGGGGTCATAGTGAACGCACTATGTCCTGATGCTGTACGTGTTCAGGACCTGCAGTGCATCATGGCCCTAGAGAAGAAGACCAGGGAGAGTGAGTACAGTAATCGCTGACAGTGCTTCACTCCCCGCTCTCCACACCTACTGCATACTAGTGAGCACTTCCATAATGCGCTCACTAGGGTTTCTTATAAAGCAAAAAATACGGTATATACTGTATTTGTGTGTGTATATAGATATATTTGAGAATACTTTATAGGAAGTTGAGGGTGCCACGTTAAAAGTAAAAAAAAAGTAATTGTAAGTCTCATATTGCTCAAATATATAATGTTTGTCAAAAGTGCTTCTAAAATAAACATAGAAATATATAGTAATGTGCAAAAGTTTTAAGCAGATGTGGAAAATGCTGTAAAGTAAGAATGGTCACTTTGGATTTTGTTAAGTGATAAAAAATATATTAATTCAATTTTTAAACAGGACCTTTCATGTTTTTTTAAACCAAATTCCTTAAGTAATAGTCCACCTGCTGCAGATGATCCAGCTTTTTTTTTTCTGCTAGACCCCTCCATTGCATCGCTATGCCCCCTTTTTTTGTCGGGTGCCAATTATGTAAATTGGTACCATCGGTACAGTGAGAGGGGACCTCAGCTCTACTCTGTTGTTGTCTCCTTCTCCCTGGCTGTGACGCTGTCCAATCGCAGCAGACTGGTAAACAGCCAAGGAGAAGACGTGCTGTTCTCATGAGATTTGGTGAATCTCATGAGAACAGGCTATGCAAAGCGTGTACATCAAGTACTATATTCACTTACATAGCCTGTTCTCATGAGATTTACCAAATCTCATGAGAACAGCACGTCTAATCCTTGGCTGTTTACCAGTCTGCTGCGATTGGACAGCGTCACAGCCAAGGAGAAGGAGACACATGCTAAGAAAAGCTGAGGTCTCCTCCCTGTACCAAGGGTGCTAATTTACATATTGGGCACCAGAAAACAAAGAGGGAAATAGCAGCGCAATGGAGGGGTCTATTGGAAAAAGAATGGTGGAGCATCTGCAGCAGGGGAAACGTGAGTATACACCATGCATAGGGATAGGCTATCGTACCTAAGGTGTTGTCTGCTGGTTGGGAAGTTGCAGGTGAAAGTCAGTTGAAAGATGCCTAATTTTCACTTTTTAATGTTTGACTCTTCAGTGGTGAAATGAAATCTGTGTACTCCATAGAAGTAAGTGTATAAAATAAATGTATGCAGTAGAAAACTAACGAAATGAACTAGTCATAAATCTATTTTAGATAAATACTTAACAATGATTTGTTTTCCTTGTAAATGCTAATAAGAATGAGCATCTGTAATTAACAATTTGCTAATTTTGCATGGTTATGTGATGATCTAATGGTCATTCTGTCATTTGTTTTCATGTGTATTACCATGCAGTTTGAGTACTTTATACATCATTTTGATATTTACAATAATGTTAAAGAAATGTATACGGATGATAGTCACCAATTACCTGTTTTCTTTTATCTTGCAGTGCTTTCCAGGGTGCCTAACAATACAAATACGAACCATTTTATGTATTTTCATAGTAATATTAATATACTCTGTGGCGCAAGGATGTGTGGTGAGTACTAACAATGCACTAAAAACATTACTGTAGTTCATGACTAGGAGAATGCAGACAAGAAATAAGGATTGTACAGGAATCAGACAGAAGACATTTTTATTAGGGATCGACCGATTATCGGTTTGGCCGATATTATCGGCCGATATTGAGGATTTTGACCGTTATCGGTATCGGCATCTATTTTGCCGATATACCGATAACGTATTGGGAACACAGAACGCGCTGCTGTCAGCGCTCTCTGTGTTCCCTCCGCAGCACAGGGGAGAAGGAAGCAGTGTCTCCCTCCCCCTGTGCTGCTGCTGCCGCCAATGAGAGGAGAGAACATAGAGGAGGGGCGGGGCTGTGGCCGCTGCGCCACCAATGAAGATAAGCCTTTCATTCATTCATATGCAGGAGGCGGGAGCTGCAGAATCACATAGCCGGCTCCCGACCTCTATGAGCTGTAGCTGCGGTCCGCGGTAGTTAACTCCTCAGGTGCCGCGGATCGCAGCTATCGCTCATAGAGGTCGGGAGCCGGCTATGTGATTCTGCAGCCAGCTCCCGCCTCCTGTATGTGAATGATTGAGAGACTTATCTTCATTGGTGGCGCAGTGCGCCCCCCCCCCCAAGCCCCCCAGTATTAATCATTGGTGGCGCAGTGCGCCCCCCCCCCCCAGTATTAATCATTGGTGGCGCAGTGCGCCCCCATCCCAATCCCGGCCAATAGTAAAAACATTGGTGGCGCAGAGATCTATCAGGGTGAATGGGACAAGGGTTCTAGTCCCTAAGGGGTCTAAAAGTTAGTAAAAAAAAAACACAAAAAATATTAAGTATAAATGAAAAAGATTTATAAAAAAAATAAAAAATACACATTAACAATAAACAAAAAAAAATACACATTAACAATAAACATTCTCAGCAGATTTGTGTAGGAATTTTTTTTTTCTCAAAAATGAAAATTCCCAGAATATCGGTATAAATTATCGGCTATCGGCCTGAAAGTTCACAAATTATCGGTATCGGCCCTAAAAAATCAATATCGGTCGATCCCTAATTTTTATATGTGCAGTAATGTATTTTATTCCTAACTAACTAATCTATTGCCATATAGATCAGTATTACAAACTGACTGCAATCAGTGTGCATGAAATTGTATTATTGCGTTCTTATACATGACTTAATGAACAATATTCCCTACTGATAATGTTGATCTTTTGTTAAATTTTTTTCAGGTTGGATGCATGCCTTGGTCATGGAGTGCAAACTCCAGCAGCTCCATTATGATTATTTCTCCAAATGGAGAAAATAAAACTATGGAGGAACGCCCATGTGACACGGCTCACTATGCTTTTTTATCATGTGTTGTGGGCACTCTAACCTTGGCAATTTTTTTACGCATTTCTTCATTGCCAAAAATGATTTTACTTCTTTTTGTTACTGTTTTATACATTGTAATTTTGGAACTCAGCGGATACAGAAAAGCATCAGGGTAAGAAACCTTGGTACTAATTGGTAATAATATACTTGAATGTTAATGTACCATACTGTTTTTTTGTCGAGCAATCATGTGAATAACAGAGATGTCACTTCAGCAAATATTATGTAGAGAAACTTAATGCAAGCCACTTAATAATGTATTGTGATTGTCCTTATTGCTTCCTTTGCTGGCTGGATTTATTTTTCCATCACATTATACACTGCTCGTTTCCATGGTTACAACCACCCTGCAATCCATCAGCAGTGGCTGTGCTTGCACACTATAGGAAAAAGCACTAGCCTATGTGAGCTCCCACAGTCTCGGCTACCAGAGAGGCCATAACTTTTTCCTATAGTGTGCAAGCCCGGCCACCGCTACTAGATTACAGGGTGGTCATAACCATGGAAACAAGCCGTTTATAATAAGATGGAAAAGTGAATCAAGCCAGCAAAGAAAGCAATATGGATAATAACAATACATTAGTAAGTGGCTTGTATTAACTTTCTCTACATGATAAATGCCATTTCCTGAAGTGACACAACCTCTTTAAGGATATCACCTAATTTTCTAAATCTGACTTTATGCAGTATAAACTTTTCCAAACCCAAGTGATTCTGAGACTGTTTTTTCACATATTGTATTGTACTTCATGATAGTGGTAAATTTTAGGTGTTATGTTTTACGTTTATTTATGCTAAATTCTAAAATTTGGTATTTTTTTAACTTTGAAATTTTCTGCATTACAGGCAGAAAGTATTACCACCAATTTACTTAATAACTGACATTTACCATATGTCTGTTTTATGTTGGCATTCTTTTTAAAAATCCTTTTGTTTTTGTAGGATATTAGAAGGCTTAGTAGCACATTTTCAAGAACATTTTAAAATTCAATTTTTTAGGGACTAAGTCAGTTTTGAAGTGACTTTGAGGAGCCCATATAATAGAAATTCCTAAATGACCCCATTTTAGAATCTGCACCCCTCTCATTATTCAAAACTGCATTTGCAAACTTTGTTAAAGGGTTTCTATCACTTCGTTTCACCTATTTAGCTTTCAGACACTAGCGATCCGCTAGTGTCTGCTTTATCTAACCATCCTAATATAAGAGCTTATTGTCCTGCCGTTTAGCTAAAAAAATAACTTATATAGATATGCAAATGAGCCTCTAGGTGCTATGGGGGCGTGATTAGCACCTAGAGGCTCCGTCTACCTTAACAAACTGCCGCCGCCCAGCGCGTCCCTCCAGCCCGCCCATCTCCTGCTGAATGCGATGCTCCTCGTATTCGGCGCATGCGCAGTGAATGTCTGATCGCTTCCCTGCTCAGACATCTCCACTGCGCCTGCGCCGATGACGTCATAGTGCTCCGAAGAACAGGCGCAGTGGAGATGTCTGAGCAGGGAAGCGGTCAGACATTCACTGCGCATGCGCCGAATACGAGGAGCATCGCATTCCGGAGGAGATGGGCGGGCTGGAGGGACGCGCTGGACGGCGGCAGTTTGTTAAGGTAGATGGAGCCTCTAGGTGCTAATCACGCCCCCATAGCACCTAGAGGCTCATTTGCATATCTATATAAGTTATTTTTTTAGCTAAACGGCAGGACAATAAGCTCTTATATTAGGATGGTTAGATAAAGCAGACACTAGCGGATCGCTAGTGTCTGAAAGCTAAATAGGTGAAACGAAGTGATAGAAACCCTTTAAACCTTTAGGTGTTCCACATGAATTAAAGCAAGTGACCATGTTTTGGAAACTACACCTTTTTCAATTAATTTATCTAGGGGTTTAGTGAGCATTTGGACCCCACAGCTGGTTCATACAAGTTACAGTATCTCACAAAAGTGAGTACACCCCTAACATTTTTGTAAATATTTCATTATATCTTTTCATGGGACAACACTAAAGATCTGACACTTTGATACAATGTAAAGTAGTCAGTGTACAGCTTGTAGAACAGTGTAAATTTGGTGTGCCCTCAAAATAACTCAACACACAGCCATTAATCTCTAAACTGTTGGCAACAAAAGTGAGTACACCCCTAAGTGAAAATGGCCAAATTGTGTCCAATTAGCCATTTTCCCACCCCAGTGTCATGTGAGTTATGTGTCTGATGAGATAAACTTTTTGGGTTCAGATGGGTGTCAAGCATGTGTGGCGGCAACCAGGTGAGGAGAACAAAGACAAGTGTGTCTTGCCTACATTCAAGCATGGTGGCGGGAGTGTCATGGTTTGGGGCTGCATGAGTGCTGCTGGCTGTGGGGAGCTACACTTCATTGAGGGAACCATGAATGCCAACTTGTACTGTGACATACTAAAGCAGAGCATGGTCCCCTCCCTTCAGAAACTGGGCTGCAGGGCAGTATTCCAACATGATAAAGATCCCAAACACACCTCCAAGACGATCATTGGCTTTGCTAAAGAAACTAAGGGTAAAGGTGCTGCACTGGCCAAGCATGCCTCCAGACCTAAACCCTATTAAGCTTCTGTAGGGCATCCTCACACGGAAGGTGGAGGAGTGTAAAGAGCTGAGCTCCGTGATGTCGTCATAGAGGAGTGAAAGAGGATTCCAGTGACAATCTGTGAAGCTTTATTGAACTCTATGCCCAAGAGAGTTAAGGTAGTGTTGGAAAATAATGGTGACCACACAAAATATTGACACTTTAGGCACAATTTGACCATTTTGACTTAGGGGTGTACTTACTTTTGTTGCCAATGGTTTAGACATTAATGCCTGTGTGTTGAGTTATTTTGAGGGCACACCAAATTTACACTGTTATACAAGCTGTACACTGACTACATTACATTGTATCAAATTGGCAGATCTTCAGTGCTGTCCCATGAAAGATAAAGTAAAATATTTACAAAAATGTGAGGGGTGTATTCACTTTTGTCAGATACTGTATAAGCACTTGTCTGTGAAAATTAAAAATTTTATTTTTTTCCAATAAAATGTTGCTTTAGCCTTAAATTTTTCATTTACAATGTAAAAGGGGTAATAGGAAAAAAGCACCCCACAATTTCTTAAGCTATTTCTCCTGAATACTGCAATACCCTATATGTAGGCATAAACTGCTCTATGGGCTCACAACAGGGCTTGGAAGGAAAAGAGCAACAGTTGGATTTTGAGCACAGATTTTTCTGGAATATCTTTCAGGCACTGTTGTGTTTGCATAGTTCCTGATGTACAAGTACCGTAAAAATCTCCAAGATGTGACCCCATTTTGGAAACTACACCCCACAAATTTGTCTAGGCGTATAGAGATCATTTTGACACCACAGGAATTTTCCAGAATTTGATGCAAAGCATTTAAATTGCAAAGTGTTCACAATTATGTCATTTCAGTGACCAGTATGTTGTACCAATCACTCCATAAATTGATATTCAGATTCTCCTAGGTATGGCAATACCCCACATGTGACTATTATCTCCTGCTTGCTCAGCTAATCTCAGAAGGGAAAGAGCACCATTTATTTGTTTTGTTAGGGGTTGCAGCCCTCAAAGATATTCATCTAAGGGTAAAATATAAATTTTATTTGTATTGTAATTTGTGCAATAATGTTCCTTTTGGATAGCATGGACAAGATGCACAAAATTTTTCAGAAGATATAATATATTCACATTGGACAACATCAAAAGGATAAAAAGTGGTTCTTGAAGTATAAAATTACTCATCCAAAGTAGCATGGTAAATCTGGGAGCAATGTTTCATACAGAGGCCAGGTTGTGATGGACATGTCTCATAGTGATAGCATACCATGCATCGTTTTGTTGGCTTACTATTTTTTGCAGGTGGGTGGAATTTCATTGGGGAAGTGCTGTCTAGTCTTGAGGCCTGACATGCTGTAGTGGTACTTGGGCCTACCTCTTGGTTACCATATATGAGGGCCTTTATTAAATTTTTTTGAAATTGAAGAAATGTTCCCCCACGACGGAATTTCTGTAAAGCAAAATGCGTACTATAGTATTTGATTTGTGTGATTAAGGGTTTTTGTTCCATACTCTGGACTTTCATAGGTCATTTTAGGATTTGAGACCCTGATAGGACAGGTCGACCCCCTCTTTCCATAAATGTGTTATATTCTTGAATGCATACTGGTTTAACCCCTTCCGGACATATGACGTAATAGTCACTTGCCGCATTTTGACGTACTATTATTTATGGTGATCAGTGCGTGCCCGATCACTGCAGGGGCCCAGCAGTCCCTGATAGCCGGGCCCCTGCTGTATCCGCCGGCATCGCTGTAAAAGCCGATGCCGATGGATTAGCCCCTTTTATGCTGCTGTCAGTGCAACCTGTTAGTGTAACACACTAACAAGCAATGCATTACAATACAGATGTATAGTAATGCATTGCAGAGGGGATCATACCCTCAAAAGTTGAAGTCCCAGAGTGGGACAGAAATAATTTTTATTTTTATTTTTTTAAAGTGTTTTTGATAAAAATAAAGTTTCAAGTAAAAAAAAAAAAAAAACGACCCTTTCCCCTGATTTTATTAGAAAAAATTGAAAAAAAAAGGAAAAAACACACATATTAGGTATCACTGCATCCGTAACGACCGGCTCTATAAATATGACATGATCCACCCCGTTCAATAAACACCCAAAAAAAAAAAACTGTGTCAAAAAAGACATTTTTGTCACCTTACATCATAAAATGTGCAACACCAAGCGATCAAAAAGGCGTATGTCCCACAAAATTGTACCAATAAAACAGTCACCTCATCCCACAAAAATGAGCCCCTACGTAAGAAAATCGCTCGAAAAAAAAAAATATAGCTCTTAGACAATGGAGACCCTAAAATATGATTTATTTTGCTTAAAAACTGCTATTATTATGTTAAAGTGAAATAAATAAATAAAAGTAGGCATATTAGGTATTGCCGCATCCGTAAAAACCTGCTCTATAAAAATATCACATGACCTAACCCCCTCAGGTGAACACCGTAAATAAATTAAAATAAAAACAGTGCCAAATAAGCCATTTTTGTCACCTTACATCACGAAAAGTGCAACACCAAGCGATCAAAAAGCCATATGCCCTCCAAAATAGTACCAATCAATTTTTTTGGTTTAAAAAATGCTATTATTGTGTAAAACTTAAATAAAAAAGATAAAGTATACATATTAAGTATCGCCATGTCCATAACGATCTGCTCTATAAAAATGTCACATGACCTAACCTGGGTGGTGAACACTGTAAAAATAAATAAATGAATGAAAACTGTGCCAAAACAACCTATTTTTTGGTCACCTAGCCTCATAAAGTGTAATAATGAATGATCTAAAAATCATATGTACCCAAAAATTGTACCAATAAAAACATCAACTCTTCCTGAGCCCCAGCACAAGACGATCATCCGAAAAATAAAAAGAATAAGGAGTTCAGAAAAAGGAGATACAAAAACATAATTGAAAAAAACTGATAATTGACATCATTGCGTACGTAACAATCTGCTCTATAAAAATAGAACATGATCTAACCTGTCAGATGATTGTTGTAAAAATTTAAATCTGTGCCAAAACAGCCATTTTTTGTTTACCTTGCCTCACAAAAAATGTAATATAGAGCAATGTATTTATTTATTTTACGCACTTATATAGCGCTACTATATTCCGCAGCGCTTAACAGACATTAGCATCCAACTGTCCCCAATGGGGCTCACAATCTAAGGTCCCTATCAGTATGTCTTTGGAGTGTGGGAGGAAACCGGAGTACCTGGAGGAAACGCTAACACGGGGAGAACATACAAACTCCATGCAGATGTTGGCCTTGGTCGGATCCGAACCTAGGACCCCAGTGTTGCAAGGCACCAGTGCTAACCGCTGAGCCACAGTGCTGCCCATAAAAATATGTACCCCAAAATAGTACCAATAAATCTGTCACCTTATCCCCTAGTTTCCAAAATGGGGTCACTTTTTGGAAGTTTCTTTTGTAAGGGTGCATCAGGGGGGCTTCAAATGGGACATGGCATCTAAAAACCAGTCCAGCAAAATCTGCCTTCCAAAAACTATTTGGCACACCTTTTCTTCTGCACCCTGCCGTGTGCCCTTACATCAGTTTACAACCACATGTGGAGTGTTTCTGTTAACCGCAGAATCAGGGTAATAAATATTGAGTTTTGTTTGGCTGTTAACCCTCGAAGTGTTAAAGAATTTTTTTTATTTCAATGGAAAATCTGCCAAAAAAGTGAAATTTAGAAATGTCATCTCCATTTTCCTTTAATTCTTTGGGAACACCTAAAGGGTTAATAAAGTTTGTAAAATCAGTTTTGACGGGTGTAGTTTTTACAATGGGGTCATTTATGGGGGGTTTCTATTATGTAAGCCCCACAAAGTGACTTCAGACCTTAACTGGTCCTTAAAAAGTGGGTTTTGGAAATTTTCTTAAAAATTTTAAGAATTGCTTCTAAAATTCTAAGCCTTCTAACAAAATTATGCCAACATAAAGTAGACATATGGGGAATGTTAAGTAATAAATATTTTATGAGGTATCATTTTCTGTTTTAAAAGCAGAGAAATTGAAATTTAGAAAAAATTTGAAATTTTTGGGTAAATTTGGGATTTTTTCATAAATAAAGGTGAAATATATTGACTCAAATTTATGACTATCATGAAGTACAATCATGATTGTACTTCATGATAGTCATAAATTTGAGTCAATATATTTCACCTTTATTTATGAAAAAATCCCAAATTTACCCAAAAATTTCAAATTTTTTCTAAATTTCAATTTCTCTGCTTTTAAAACAGAAAATGATACCTCATAAAATATTTATTACTTAACATTCCCCATATGTCTACTTGGCTTGGATAAATAAAAGTGTTCCAAAGCTATTACCACATAAAGTGACACATGTCAGATTTGCAAAAAATGGCCTGGGCAGAAGGGTGAAAACTGGCCCGGGGTAGAAGGGGTTAAGCGTCGAAGTGCTAGTACTTCTAACAAGGACAGGGGTGCTGCTGTCACAAAATATGGTGGTCATGATTAGCACAATAAAGAAATGATTGCACAACCAGGGCATGTCTTAGCACTCGAGACATCTCCCAAACTGACATAGAACTCAGGACTTTATTGCAGATGCAGACACACACACAGCAAGGGAAAGATTAACCCTCGTAGTACAAGACTGAGAAAAAGGAAAAGCACATAGGCATAATTCACATCACAAGTAGGTTTAAAGGTTTTTATTTTTAAACATAGTAAAATATAATAAAAACTATATAAATTTGGTATCGCTGTAATTGTACTGACCTGCAGAAAAAAGGATGTCATGTCTTATAAGGTATTTGGACATCATAATGCTCCCAGGTTTTAGACCCTGCTTTCTTACTCAAAAGTTCATGACCTTGCTGTGTACAACTTAAATTTAAAGAGGGTGTTCCAAGTTATTAACTTATCCTCTATTCACAAAATGCAGGTCGCTCATGACTGCTGCAGGACCAGTCATTGGTAGATAGTGTTTACCATGATAGATAGTGGATAAGTTAAAGGGGTTGCTCCACAAAATACATCCTTTATCCACAGTACAGGGCTTGTTTTGCAAAACTCAAAGAATAAACAAACCATTGATGTCAAATACCACCCAGTGTTAAACCATACTCTTAAAACCACATCTCCTTTTTACCCATGAAAACTATTTTATGTTGGCAAAAAAGCTATTTTATGTTGGCAAAAGTTGTAACCCTAGGTATGGATCCAAACTATAAACTTAAAACCATATTTATGGGTCACAATAAACACAGTAAAAAAAATATTAAAAGCAATCAGAATTCCTGTTTTCTATTTATCTCAGCTACAAAAAACGGAATAAAAAGAAATAAAAAATGGTACCAATGAAAACTACTAATTGTTCTTCTAAAAACAAGCCCTTACACATTTACAGGTCTTGGATTGCAGTGATACAAGAACAAATTATTTAGCCAAAAAAAGATTTCTATAGCGCAGGTAAAAGAACAGAATAAAAATTATATGAATTTGACATGATCATAATAGTACTGATCCACAAAATATAGTTATCATGTTATACACAGTGAATTATGTAAAAATTATTTCTCAAAATCCCCCCTCCCAAAAAAACACTAAAAGTTATTTAATACAGAAATGAGCGAACCACTCAAGATTCGGTTAGGTTCAGGTTTGCAGAATTTTTGAAAAAGTTCAGTTTGGACCCAAATTGATTCCGACCAAACCACAGTTCTTCCAATTGCCCTAAAAGTTGGCATATAGCACCCTCTAGCCTCCTAGGATTTAGAATTTTTAGGAAAACTTTCTTGTTTATTTTTAATTAATTTTCTATTTGCCCCACCCCACCCCACACACACAAGCTCTCGAACGTAATGACAGCAGTAGTGAAATTGACATAAATAGCTATGGGTAACCGCAGGTTTGACGGCATTCACATACAGCGTGTTTAAAAACACACCGTGCTGGTACGTGTTATGCTTTTTCATATTCCAAAGCTTCCAAAATTTTGCCCTTATTGGGGGAAAATAAATATTTAATCACAGACTGTGTTATAGGATTAAAAAAAAGTGGATTGGTGGACCAAAAATGATCCATTGACAGGGTCAGAATGTCTGCCCATACAACATGCACAAGTGTTAATAATCAGAAGAAAAAATGCTCCACTTTAATTAGGAGCAGAAGCAGTGCAGTGTGGATGTGGAAACGGTATGGATATCGTAGCATGTGGCCGCAATAGTAGCAGAAGCAGCATAACCTGGAACATACAAGGCAGTAGGTTGACTGTCTATGGGTAGAGTAGTAATAGTAGTAGTATTAGTAGTAGGGGAAGATGCTTTGTGTTAATAGCGGTGACAGTAGGGTATTAGCAGGGAGGAGCAGCAGCAACTGAGGCAGCAGAGACAATGGCGGTACATGTTGGCAGGCAGCAGCAGCCTTATGGAAGATTATGATCGGCAGGCCTCAGCATTGATATGGTGATATGATGGAGGTAGCACCAGCCATACAGAACATGATGGTAGGCAGGTCGCAGTAATGGCATGATGGCAGCAGCAGCCATACAGAACATGATGGTTGTCAGGTCGCAGCAGTGGCATGGTGGAGGCGGTAGCAGCTGTACAGAACATAATGGTTAGCAGGTCGCGGCAGTGGCATGGTGGAGGCGGTAGCAGCTGTACAGAACATAATGGTTGGCAGGTCGCAGCAGTCACATGATGTTGGTGATGGCATAATGGATGTAGCAGGCTTACGGAAGATAACTGACGGCTGGCCGCAGCAGTGGCATGATGGCGGTGGTGGCATGAAGGTGGCAGGAGCCATACAGAACATGATAGTTAGCAGGTCGCAGCAGTGGCATGATGGCGGCAGTGACATATTGGAGGCAGGGAGCAACAGTGACAAGATGGGACACCGCCTGCAAGGCTAGATCTATTGAGCGGCCTCAGCTGAAAGAGTGTGAGAATTGTCCCCAATTAGGCTTGGTTAATTTGGACTAAAGTGATATTTTGGACACTGGAGTACAATTGGTCCGTTTTAGTGTCACCATAGCGTACCTTGGAACTGAACCCGAGTTCAGGAAATGGTTTTTTAAAGTACAAATTCATTTATGATTTATTTTTATTTTTTTAATAAGCTTTATTGCATTAAGTTCCATACAAAAATGTTCTCACACAGGAGAACTAAAAAGTGCAATTTATAGAAATGCTTAGTTTTCCCAACCCATCCCCACCTCACCCTTTTTTGCGATGTGTCTCTTATTGTGATGGTCGTTGGGGGGGGGGGGGGATAAAGGGAGCCAGAGAATCTACACCCATAATTCACAAAGTGGTATGCGGTCATAATGTTCCCTAAACCTTCCAGGCTGACCAAATTCTCTTCCATTTCTCCCCATTGTTCCTTTGTTTATATAGAATGTATTCATAGCCTTTAACTTTGTTCACTAAATTAACCCATGCATTTAAATTTGGCGGGTTTGAAGAAAATCATGCTCTTGTAACTAGAAGGCGGGCCAAGAACGTTATTCTAGTGAGGAGTATTGTAGTGTCTTACTGCACTTTACATTGGAAAGATCATTCAGTAACAGACATTGTGGGGTTAGTGGGATCACTATTCTCAGTCTTTGCAGTATATATTCGATAATCAAATTCCAATAGTTACTTATCTCTAAGCAGGACCAAAACAGATGTAAAAAATCTGCTTCAGGTGTGTAACATCTTGGACAATTAGAGGTTTCCCTCAACTCGCATTTATTCAACCAAATCGGAGTGATATATATTCTGTGTATAATGTTAAATTGAACTACTACGTGATTAAAGTTATGTGATACGAACCTTAAATTAGCAAATATATTATCCCAATCCATTGTGAAAGTATTAGAACATTCATTTCCCCAAGCTTTTTGGCCAGGAGAAACTGAATTCTTAAACCTTAACTAATAGAAATCTTTATATTACAAAGTGAATTATTTATCATTTCTTCAATTGATGTGTCAAGTTCAACTATCAGTCATTTTTTTCCCTAACTCCCACCAATGCTGCATGTAACTGAAAATATCTAAACCAACTCAAACAACCCAAATTTTTCGCTTTGAATCAACACAGGTAATGGAAGGATTTCTCCCTTATCCACCACCTGTGCAACATATAGAATATTCTTCTTTAACCAAAAGTGATCCCCTGATAATCCCATCAATTCCTTCAAGTGAGAATTATTCCAGAGAGGAGTGTGGGGTAATAAACTCTCAATTCCCAGCCAAGTTCTAATAGTGGTCCAAGCTTTATTAAATAACAGTGTGCTTATTCTGTAGTCCTGTTTCCCAGTTAGTGTATGTCCAGCTTCCAACAAGGTGAATATATTGTCATATATAGAGGTGTCTACCAAGAACTTACAAAGAGGGCTTTTATTCCACATATTCCACAACCATATCTGTGCAGCAATAAAGTATCCCTTAAAGTATGGAAGATTTAAACCTCCCATCTCCAATGGTTTATAAGAGTACTCCAACTTTAGCCTTATTCGCTTCCTTCCGCAAAGTAGTTCAATGATGAGTCTCTCCATTTATTTGAAGAATTTATCTTCAATCCAAATAGGTGATTTCCTAATAACATACAGGAACTGGGGTAAAATTACCATTTTAACTAAAGAGACTCTATCTGCTCTTGATATAGGAGGTTTATTCCAAACTGTGATCTTTGATCGTACTTTGGTAATTATTGGGCTTATATTTAGTTGTATATATTCTTCAATTTTTGGGGAGATGTTTAAGCCTAAATACTCAAGATTCGGCAATTTTGATCATGCTTAGGGATCCTTCAACAGATAGATCAAATCTGTCTAGTAGCATCAAAGTAGTTTTTGACCAATTAGTGTCAAAACCTGAGACCTCACCAAATTAAGTAATTAATTGAATAATTCTTGGAAGGGTCTTATTGGTTTGATCTATAATAAAAAGTACATTGTTCGAGTATAAAGAAACCCGATCCTCTGCACCCAGTACCCCAAAACCTTTCAGTAAATGATCTTGCCTTACATTAGCGGCCAAAGGTTCAATATAAATATCAAATAATAATGGGGAGAGAGGACACCCCTGCCTGGTTCCCCTAGATAATGAAAATAACGTTGTTAAACTCCTGTTAATGCTCAGTCTTGCCACGGGGTAATCGTATAAGAGCCAGATCATATTTATAAACCGCTTCCCGAAACCCATCCTTTCCATAGTTTTCCATAGGAATTCCCACTCCATCCTGTTGAAGGCTTTAGTTGCGTCATGTGACAGGATGGAGCCAGATCCCTCACCTGATGCCTGGATGTTGGCAAATAATCTGTGGAGGTTATAATGAGTGCCCTTATTTGGAATAAAACCATTCTGATCAAAATGAATGATTGTAATAATGACATTGGCAAGTCTTAGCGCAAGGACATTTGATATTAGTTTTAAATCAGTATTTAACAGCGATATTGGTCTATAAGACTCCATATCTAAGGGATCTTTTCCTTTTTTGGGAATTAATGTAATGACCGCTTCTATCATTGATTCAGGGAGCCTTTCATCTATAAGAGATTCCAGAAAAACTCAGTAAGCGTGGAAAGATGAGTTCCCCATATTACCTATACAGTTCGTATGGGAAACCATCCAAACCTGAGGAAGAGTTCCCTGAGCAGGCCTTAAGGGCCTCCTCCAGCTCTTAAAGGGATATGTCTCTGCCCAGGGCTTTCCTCTGTTCCTCCGTAATCTTTGGGAGAATAATGGAGTCCAGATAAAAGTCAATCCTCTTCTTTGAAACCATATTATCAGCATGATAAATCTGTAAAAAGTGCTTCAAGAAGTTTAACGTTATCTGTTCTGGATCCCTAATTATTAACCCCTGTGATGTCTGGATTCTCAGTATTTCTTTTTTTGGGTCTTGATTGGATATTATCCTTGCTAGCAATTTTCCAGGTCGTCTTGATTCTGAAAAATATTTTTGTCCCCTGAAAAAAAGGGTCTGCTGAGCCTTGTCGAGTAAAAAATCTGTGTAGGCCTGACTTGCTTTTTGCATGGCTCTTCTGTTTTTCTAATTTTTTTTCTTAACAAACTCATTAGCGTATTGTACACTAGCTTCTTTTAAGCTCATTTCTCTCTTCCCTTATTCCTTCCATAATTGTGAATGTTGCTGAAAAATATTCCTCTCATGAAAGCCTTGAATGCGTTCCATCTCAGCTGAATCTTGGCCGAGTTATCATTTACATCACAGAAATACCCAATCTCCTTCTTAATTAAGTCCTTGTTCTCCAGATTGTAAACCAGTGTGGATTTAGTCTGAAAGGTGATCTTGCGTTAACCCTAAGTTTATATGTAGTTCTATTAATAAGGGTACATGATCCGAAAGAGCCCTGGCTTCATATAACTAACTAATTTAACAAGATTCATATATTTTCTATTTACCAAGGCTAGGTCAATTCTTGACATACATCTTCCTGATCTACTTACACAAGAGAAGACACGTCTCCCACGGCCTAAAAATTCCCAAGTATCAACCAAACCGGACTCATTACAGAATCGCATCAATGGGGATCTCTGAGTGGACATACAAAACTGAGGTTCGTTTTCCAGACCAAACCTGTCTTAGGGTTCATGACACAATTAATGTCTCCACACACCAGAATGGGGCATTCGGGCCATTACTCCATAAAAGTCAACAAAGCATTAAATACATGTAAGGAAAATAGGGGAGGAATATAAATAAAAGCCAGAATAGATAGTCTACCAAAAAGTTCACATTGCTTTCAAGGGGAGACTCATTTTCTGCCAGTATGTTCCCTCTAAGCGGGCGAGGTATAGTGTGAAGCTGTACAAACTTTGTGAGAGCACCTCAGGGTACACTTACAAGTTTTGTGTGTACGAGGGGCGAGATTACCGTATTGAGCCCCCAGAATGTCCCCCCACTCTGGGTGTTAGCGGGAAACTTGTGTGGGACCTTATGCACCCACTGCTAGATAAGGGTTACCACCTGTAAGTGGATAACTTTTATACTCGTATCCCCTTGTTCCAGTCCCTCGCCGCCAGATCCACGTCCGCTTCTGGGACGTGCGGAAAGATCAACGTGGCCTCCCTACCCCCTCCAGGTACCTATCCCCAGGGGTGAGACCCGTGCCCTTACCAGTGGAAACCTGCTGCTGGTCAGATATAAGGACAAGAGGGATGTCCTTGTACTGTCCACAATTCACGGTAACGGCATCACCCCTGTCCCTGTGCGAGGTACCGCGGCAACGGTCCTCAAGCCTGATTGTATCGTCAACTACAATAGGTATATGGGAGGAGTTGATCTCTCTGATCAAGTCCTCAAGCCATATAACACCATGCACAGAACCCGGGCATGGTACAAAAAAGTTGCGGTCTACTTGGTACAGGTTCCCTTGTACAACTCTTTTGTGCTGTCCCGGAGCGCTTGCAACACAGGGAAATTCCTCCAGTTCTATGAGGCAGTCCTCAATGTCCTGATCTTTTCTGACCGGGAAAGAGCAGGCCGGATGACCTCGGGAACTGGAGGCGCCCGGATCGTCCCTGGCCAACACTTTCCAGGTGTGGTCCCCCATACTGGAAAGAAAGGACGGTCCCAATAAAAGTGCAGAGTGTGTCACAGGAGGGGGATATGGAAGGACACCACCACTCAGTGTGACACGTGCCCCAATCATCCGGGCCTCTGCATTGACGGTTGCTTCAGGGAGTACCACACTTTCATGGAGTACTAAATATATAATCCCCTTCCCCAATTTTAATTCCATTTAGCCACTAACAATCGGAAAAAAACGATGGTTCTCAGACTTGAGACACCAAAAAATAATCTTTTTTTTTTCAAAAATGATATTTTGTAAAACTAAAATAAATAAAAAAGTAGACATATTAGGTATCGCTGCGTCTGTAAGAATCTGCTTTATAAAAATACCCCATGACCTAACCCCTCAGATGAACACGGTGAAAAAAATAAAATAAAAACGGTGCAAAATTATTATTTTTTTTGTCACCTTACATCACAAAAAGTGTAATAGCAAGCAATCAAAAAGTCATATGCCCCCCAAAATAGTGCCTATAAAACCGTACTCTCATCCCGCAAAAAATGAGCTCCTACCTAAGACAATCGGCTAAAAAAAAAAATAATAATTCTTAGACTATGGAGATACTAAAATGTTTATTTTTTTGTTTAAAAAAGGATAATATAGTGTAAAACCTAAATAAATTTAAAAAGTAGACATATTAGGTATTGCCACGTCCGTAAGAATCTGCTCTATAAAAATACCCCATGACCTAACCCCTCAGATGAACTACTGAATCAGGGCAATAAATATTAAGTTTTGTTTGGCTGTTAACCCTTGCTTTGTTACTGGAAAAAATTGATTAAAATGGAAAATTTGCCCAAAAATCAAAATTCTGAAATGTTATCTCCATTTGCCATTAACTCTTGTGGAACACCAAAAAATAAAATGGCATTCCCAAAATGATCCAAACATGAAGTAGACATATGGGGAATGTAAAGTAATAACTATTTTTTGAGGTATTACTATGTATTATAGAAGTAGAGAAATTGAAACTTGGAAATTAAATTAATTTTAAAAATTGTTGGTAAATTTGGTATTTTTTTTACCATTGTCATGAAGTACAATATGTGACAAAAAAACTATCTCAGAATGGCCTGGATAAGTAAAAGCGTTTTAAAGTTATTCACACATAAAGTGAGAACTGGTCAGATTTGCAAAAAATGGCCTGGTCTTTAAGTTGAAAGTGAGCCCGGTCCATAAGGGGTATATATAATTTTTTGGGAAGTGAGGTGGGCAAAATTTCAATTCTATCATAGTTGTTTTTCTTTTTTTTTATGGTGTTTACCGTTCTGGGAAAGTAACATGTTGCTTTTATAGATCAGGTCATTACAGATGCGGTGATACCAAATGTGTAGTGTTCATTTTTAATTTTATTTTTTTTTTTAATCAATTTTAAATGTGCGGATATAGGAAATTAGGACGAGATTTTTTTAAAAACTTTTTTAACTTTTTTTCTGCCACGGCAGAGTGTGGGAGAGGGAGAGAAATTAGAGTATTAGACCAGCCCCGCTGTGGGAGAAGGGGGATAGTGTGTCCTGTCTGCCTGCCAGAATGGGATGATGGAGAAAGACAGCGTCTGTGCCCACCCGGCCATTGTCACCTCTCCAGTTTCACTGGTCATGCAGCAAGGACATATACATCACATTATTCACAGAGCAGCTGGTCATTTGTATGGGAGTACTGGAGATAGCAGAGTGCTGTACTAGGTTATCTCTGGCACTCCCATAGAAATTAATGGAACGGCGACATGCATTTCCGACCAGCCACTCAGTCCATTTCAGGGGACTTCATGAGGTACTGGAATACCCCTTTAAGCTGTGCCAATTTGAATGGCTATCATTAATGGACATCAACTTTCATTTTTCCTCAGATATTGTTCTACAGGGTGGGCCATTTATATGGATACACCTTAATAACCGCATCCGCATTTGCTTGCGGATGCTTGCGATTTTCACGCAGTCCCATTCACTTCTATGGGACCTCTGTTGCATGAAAAATGCACAATATAGAGCTTGCTGCGATTTTCACGCAACGCACAAGTGATGCGTGAAAATTACCGCTCATGTGCACATTGTAGTGAATGGGTCCGAATTTAGTGCGGGTGCAATGCGTTCACCTCACGCATTGCACATGTGTGGAATTCTCGCCCGTGTGAAAGGGGCCTAAGAATCACTCTACTTATTTGGTCAGTTACGGGGCCAAAATAGACCAAATAACTCAAGTGTGAACTTGGCTTATAGGTTAATGTTAGCTCCAGTTGTAAAGAACCGTGCAGCAGCCCAAGATTCTACTATAGCTTGAAAGAGCGCACTCCTTTTAAGCCGTCATCAACTGATTCCACAGATTTCGACAGAACTTGTGAGTGGAGAGGCTGTCAGCAGTAAGTTTGTGTTGACGTCACTGATCATTTTGCCCTTATTCTGATCCATAAGAAGAACAACCCAAAAAAAGCGGATCCTGTCTGTAGAGCAATCGCCTTCACTTGGTCAGCATTTGGTCAGTAATCCATCAGTATTGCTAAGGCCCAAAAAAACAGGAGTGTATCCAAAACAGAGCTAATACGTGAATTGAATATCTGCATCATAATCATAAGCCTATCCTGATGCAAAATAGAGACCATTACGGCTGTTCTGAAGACAGAATATGTTGTGTGTCTCATTTTTCTGTCCTTCTAACAGATCAGAGACCTCATTTGGAGTATTGTGCGCAGTACTGGAGACCATATCTCCAGAAGGATATTGATACTTTATAGAGAGTTCAGAGAAGAGCTACTAAACTAGTACATGGATTGCAGGATAAAACTTACCAGGAAAGATTAAAGGACCTTAACATTTTTATTGAATTTTTTTTTTTTTTAAATTATTCAATAGATTTTTATTGAAAGTTTTAACAGTATAAAGAACAATAAGAATATGTCCTTGGGAAACAACAGTACATACAAATTACTATAGTTGTCAGATATAGTCCCGTTGTAGGTACAAATGCCCAGGTCTCTAATAATAAACAGATTATATAATGTGCACAAATCCACAAAAAGAAAGGACCTTAACATGTATAGCTTGGAAGAAAGACTAGACAGAGGGGATATGATAGAAACTTTTAAATACATAAAGGAATCAACAAGGTAAAAGAGGAGAGAATATTTAAAAGAAGAAAAATTGCTACAAGAGGACATAGTTTTAAATTAGAAGGGCAAAGGTTTAAAAGTAATATCCGGAAGTATTACTTTACTGAGAGAGTAGTGGATGCATGGAATAGCCTTCCTGCAGAAGTGGTAGCTGCAAATACAGTGAAAGAGTTTAAGCATGCATGGGATAGGCATAAGGCCATCCTTCATATAAGATAGTGCCAGGGGCTATTCATAGTATTCAGTATATTGGGCAGACTAGATGGGCCAAACGGTTCTTATCTGCCGACACATTCTATGTTTCTAAAATAAATGTCAACAAGGCCAAAAAGGGAAAATAGTGGCCACGTAATGGAGTGGTGAGGTGGCAGCAGCATGAGGAGACCACAGAGTGGCCCAGTGACAGAATGTTGAGGTGGGAGCAGTATAAGGAGACCACAGAGTGGTGAGGTGGCAGCAGCATGAGGAGAACACAGAGTGGCCCAGTGACAGAGTGGTGAGTTGGCGGCAGCTTGAGGAGACCACAGAGTGGTGAGGTGGCAGCAACATGATAAGTCCACAGAGTGGCCCAGTGACAGAGTGGTGAGTTTGCAGCAGCATGAGGAGACCATACATTGGCCCAGTAACAGAGTAGGGAGGTGGGGGGCAAAAGTCTAGGCAGTACCAGCACAAGAAGTTGGGTGGCAGTAGGATCAACACCCTCTCTGATGCCACACTACTGGCTGGGTAGGAAAGCTTGTCCATGGCAAACTCGGCCTGTTGCGGCCATAAATCAAGTCTGGCTGCCCAGTAGTCCAGGGGATCTTTGATGTGGGGTGGCAGGGTGCAGTCCAAGTATGCCACAACCTGCTGGTTCAGGTTCTGCTCCATGCCTGCTGCTGCTTTCTTCACTAGGCGGGTGTAAAAAACTTCTCATCAGAGACCCTAGACGTAAGTTGCTGCTGATGGAGCTGGTACTGCTCCTGAACCTCCTGCCCCCCCCCCCCCCCCCGAGGGGCCATGGCAGTGGAAAGTGAGTGCAAAGGGCCCACCATGGTTAGACCTTCGTGAGGATGGGCAATGGCGCACATAAGCTCAGCGTCCCACCGACTAAATAAGATGTCTTGATAGTAGTTCAGTTTATCATCCCTATAAGCGAGTGTACAGGGTGGGCCATTTATATGGATACACCTGAATAAAATGGGAATGGTTGGTGATATTAACTTCCTGTTTGTGGCACATTAGTATATGTGACGGGGGAAACTTTTCAAGATGGGTGGTGACCATGGCGGCCATTTTGAAGTTGGCCATTTTGAATCCAACTTTTGTTTTTTTCAATGGGAAGAGGGTCATGTGACACATCAAACTTATTGGGAATTTCACAAGAAAAACAATGGTGTGCTTGGTTTTAACGTAACTTTATTCTTTCATGAGTTATTTACAAGTTTCTGACCACTTATAAAATGTGTTCAATGTGCTGCCCATTGTGTTTGATTGTCAATGCAACCCTCTTCTCCCACTCTTCACACACTGATAGCAACACCGCAGGAGAAATTCTAGCACAGGCTTCCAGTATCCGTAGTTTCAGGTGCTGCACATCTCGTATGTTCACAGCATAGACACTTGCCTTCAGATGACCCCAAAGATAAAAGTCTAAGGGGGTCAGATCGAGAGACCTTGGGGGCCATTCAAATGGCCCACGACGACCAATTCACTTTCCAGGAAACTGTTCATCTAGGAATGCTCGGACCTGACACCCATAATGTGATGGTGCATTGTTTTTCTTGTGAAATTCCCAATAAGTTTGATGTGTCACATGATCCTCTTCCCATTGAAAAAACAAAAGTTGGATTCAAAATGGCCGACTTCAAAATGGCCGCCATGGTCACCACCCATCTTGAAAAGTTTCCCCCCTCACATATACTAATGTGCCACAAACAGGAAGTTAATATCACCAACCATTCCCATTTTATTAAAGGGTTTCTATCACTTCGTATGACATAATTAGCTGTCAGACACTAGCGATCCGCTAGTGTCTGCTCTGGCCAACCATCCTAATATAGCAGCTTTTGGGGCAGCCGTTTTGCTAAAAAAATAACTTTTATAAATATGCTAATGAGCCTCTAGGTGCTATGTGGGCGTCATTAGCACCTAGAGGCTCCGTCTACCTTCATACACAGCCACCGCCCAGCGCGTCCCTCCAGCCCGCCCATCTCCTGCTCAATGCGATCCTCCGTGTGACGCAGCGGACGAACTCTCGCGCATGCGCCGTGTACGGCTGTATTCGGCGCATGCTCAGTGAATGTCTGACCGCTTCCCTGCTCAGACATCTCCACTGCGCCTGCGCCGATGACGTCATAGTGCTCCAAGGAACAGGCGCAGTGGAGATGTCTGAGCAGGGAAGCGGTCAGACATTCACTGCGCATGCGCCGAATACAGCCGCGCACGGCGCATGCGCGAGAGTTCGTCCGCTGCGTCACACGGAGGATCGCATTCAGCAGGAGATGGGCGGGCTGGAGGGACGCGCTGGGCGGTGGCTGTGTATGAAGGTAGACGGAGCCTCTAGGTGCTAATGACGCCCACATAGCACCTAGAGGCTCATTAGCATATTTATAAAAGTTATTTTTTTAGCAAAACGGCTGCCCCAAAAGCTGCTATATTAGGATGGTTGGCCAGAGCAGACACTAGCGGATCGCTATTGTCTGACAGCTAATTATGTCATACGAAGTGATAGAAACCCTTTAAGGTGTATCCATATAAATGGCCCACCCTGTACAAAAGGCCCCCATTTTGACCAGTAGCAAAGGTCTAACACGGTGGAGAGCCAGTAGTCATCCCTCTGCCGAATTGTGACAATTCGACTTTCACTAAGCAAGCTGCTGAGCATGCATCGGGCCATTTGCGCAAGTACCTCGGAGGGACTCCCTGCCTCCATCTCCACTGCATACTGCCACGGTGTGTCTGGGTCATCTGCATGGTATTCCTCATCGCCCTGTAGCTCCATCGGCTGCTCCTGCTCCTCCTCTCCTGTCACCTGTGCACAAAATCCACCCATTTCTTTACACATTGCTTTTGCGTGAATGCTCTCCTCCAGTTCAGCCCCCACAGGGCTCATATGGCAGTGAGATGTAGTCGCCACGTCTCCTGTCCCCTGGCTAGCCAGATTTAGCAGCATTTGTTCCAGGAAAGTAAGCAGTGGAATGAAGTTGTTCATCCCGTAGTCCTGGCGACTGACAAATAAAGTGGCCTCCTCAAAGGACCTAAGCAAACGGCAGGTGTCACACATGAGCTGCCGCTATCTAACATCGAAGTTGCGCAGGAGAGTACCCCTGTCCGCCTGTATCATCAAAAAATTGTTTATGGCCTTTCTCTGTTCATATAGTCAGTCCAACATATGAAGGGTTGAGTTCCAACAGGTGGAAACGTTGCATATCAGCCGATGTTAGTGAACGCCATTCTGCCTTTGCAGCTGAAAGAGGGTGTGCTTTGTAGTGTAAGAGTGGCTGAAGTGCATGCACAGTTTCCTGTCCATTTTCAGGATGTCTTGCAGATGGGTGGCAGACTTCAGGAACCTCTTTACAATCAGATTAAACACGTGCGCCATACAGGGCGCATTGGCTGAGCCCTACTTGACGCAGCACCGACACCATGTTCTTCCCATTGTCGGTGACCATGGTTCCAATTTGGAGTTGGCGAGGAGAAAGACAGGATTCAATTTCTTGATAGAGGACGTGGAGCAGTTCCTCCCCAGGCAAACTAGGTGCAGAACAAAGTGACACCGCCATGCCCTGCACAAGTGGTACACTATGCTCGTGGAGCACTGTGAATTATCCCTGCAGTGGAGGCTGAGGACATGGTGGAGGATGAGGAGGCAAAGGCGGACATTGGTGCAGGACCCACAGCTTGAGAACATGGGGTCGGCAGTGGCGTCACCTGGCCAAGTTGCTGGTGTGGCAGGGCAGGAACCACATTTAGCCAGTGGGCTGTAAAGGACATACAGGGAGTGCAGAATTATTAGGCAAGTTGTATTTTTGAGGATTAATTTTATTATTGAACAACAACCATGTTCTCAATGAACCCAAAAAACTCATTAATATCAAAGCTGAATATTTTTGGAAGTAGTTTTTAGTTTGTTTTTAGTTTTAGCTATTTTAGGGGGATATCTGTGTGTGCAGGTGACTATTACTGTGCATAATTATTAGGCAACTTAACAAAAAACAAATATATACCCATTTCAATTATTTATTTTTACTAGTGAAACCAATATAACATCTCAACATTCACAAATATACATTTCTGACATTCAAAAACAAAACAAAAACAAATCAGTGACCAATATAGTCACCTTTCTTTGCAAGGACACTCAAAAGCCTGCCATCCATGGATTCTGTCAGTGTTTTGATCTGTTCACCATCAACATTGCGTGCAGCAGCAACCACAGCCTTCCAGACACTGTTCAGAGAGGTGTACTGTTTTCCCTCCTTGTAAATCTCACATTTGATGATGGACCACAGGTTCTCAATGGGGTTCAGATCAGGTGAACAAGGAGGCCATGTCATTAGATTTTCTTCTTTTATACCCTTTCTTTCCAGCCACGCTGTGGAGTACTTGGACGCGTGTGATGGAGCATTGTCCTGCATGAAAATCATGTTTTTCTTGAAGGATGCAGACTTCTTCCTGTACCACTGCTTGAAGAAGGTGTCTTCCAGAAACTGGCAGTAGGACTGGGAGTTGAGCTTGACTCCATCCTCAACCCGAAAAGGCCCCACAAGCTCATCTTTGATGATACCAGCCCAAACCAGTACTCCACCTCCACCTTGCTGGCGTCTGAGTCGGACTGGAGCTCTCTGCCCTTTACCAATCCAGCCACGGGCCCATCCATCTGGCCCATCAAGACTCACTCTCATTTCATCAGTCCATAAAACCTTAGAAAAATCAGTCTTGAGATATTTCTTGGCCCAGTCTTGACGTTTCAGCTTGTGTGTCTTGTTCAGTGGTGGTCGTCTTTCAGCCTTTCTTACCTTGGCCATGTCTCTGAGTATTGCACACCTTGTGCTTTTGGGCACTCCAGTGATGTTGCAGCTCTGAAATATGGCCAAACTGGTGGCAAGTGGCATCTTGGCAGCTGCACGCTTGACTTTTCTCAGTTCATGGGCAGTTATTTTGCACCTTGGTTTTTCCACACGCTTCTTGCGACCCTGTTGACTATTTTGAATGAAAGGCTTGATTGTTCGATGATCACGCTTCAGAAGCTTTGCAATTTTAAGAGTGCTGCATCCCTCTGCAAGATATCTCACTATTTTTGACTTTTCTGAGCCTGTCAAGTCCTTCTTTTGACCCATTTTGCCAAAGGAAAGGAAGTTGCCTAATAATTATGCACACCTAATATAGGGTGTTGATGTCATTAGACCACACCCCTTCTCATTACAGAGATGCACATCACCTAATATGCTTAATTGGTAGTAGGCTTTCGAGCCTATACAGCTTGGAGTAAGACAACATGCATAAAGATGATGATGTTGTCAAAATACTCATTTGCCTAATAATTCTGCACTCCCTGTATATTGTCCTTGACCGTGGTTACAGCTCCACATGTTGGCGCTGCCGTGAACTTTAGCGGACAACGACAGGCTCGAGTACTGGCCCACTTTCTGTTCAACATACACATGTGCAGTGCTTGTACTGCCTTTTACGCAAATAAATTACCCTTGGGACTAGGGATGGGCGATATGGCCTAAAATCTATATTGCAATATAATTTTAAGCATGTGCGATATGCGATATATTGTTTTCAATTTTTTTTTTACTTTTTATTTAATAACTATTAGCCTCCTTAAGGGCTAGAACCCTTGTCATATTCACCTTAGAGCTCTATTAGGGTGAATAGGACTTTACACTCTCCCTGCCGCCCTGTGCTTTGTGCACACAACAGCAGGGAGCTGACCTCTCATGTGCCCTCCCAGCCTCTGATTTGCCCCCCCCAGCCTCTGATTTGCCCCCCCCAGCCTCTGACTTGCCCTCCCAACCTCTGTTTTGCCCCCCCAGCCTCTGATTTGCCCCCCCAGCCTCTGATTTGCCCCCCCAGCCTCTGATTTGCCCCCCCAGCCTCTGATTTGCCCCCCCAGCCTCTGATTTGCCCCCCAGCCTCTGATTTGCCCCCCAGCCTCTGATCTGCCCCCCAGCCTCTGATCTGCCCCCCCAGCCTCTGATCTGCCCCCCCAGCCTCTGATCTGCCCCCCCAGCCTCTGATCTGCCCCCCCAGCCTCTGATCTGCCCCCCAGCCTCTGATCTGCCCCCCAGCCTCTGATATGCCCCCCCAGCCTCTGATATGCCCCCCCAGCCTCTGATATGCCCCCCCAGCCCCTGATCCGCCCCCTCTGGTAACTCAAACCCACCCCTCTCCCTCCCTCCCCAGTATTAATCATTGGTGGCAGTGGCCACAGGGTCCCCCTCCTCCCCCCCATCATTGGTGGCAGTGGGCAGTTCCGATCGGAGTCCCAGCAGTGTAATGCTGGGGCTTCCGATCGGTTACCATGGCAGCCAGGAGTCACGCTACTGAAGTCCTGGCTGCGATGGTATGTTAGTGAGCAGCATTATACTCACGTGCGCCGTGGCCGCCGGGCGCTCCTTCTTCTGTCTGTGCGCCGCATTGCTAATGCGCATTAGCAATGCGCCGCACAGACCTATGAGAAGGAGCGTCCGGCGGCCACGGCGCACGTGAGTATAATGCTGCTCACTAACATACCATCGCAGCCAGGACTTCAGTAGCGTGACTCCTGGCTGCCATGGTAACCGATCGGAGCCCCAGCATTACACTGCTGGGACTCCGTTCGGAACTGCCCACTGCCACCAATGATGGGGGGAGGAGGGGGACCCTGTGGGATATGGCTGGCACATTCATTGGTGGCGCAGTGGCCACAGTCCCTCCCCTCCTCCTCCTACTCTGTCCTCATTGGTGTTCAGCGGCAGCCGCGCACAGTGGGGAGGGAGGGAGGGACTCCCTCCCTCCTTCTCCAGTGTACCGGCTCAGGAGAAAATGGTGCGTGCAGAGAGCGCGATCATATCGCGGTCCGGCGATATGGCGAAAATCCATATCGTGGCCCAAATTTATATCGCATATCGCCTATATCGTCTATATCGCCCACCCACAATCCTGGCGGCAATCAGGGCACTTTATACCCAACCAAGTACCAGAGTGTGGGTCAATGGGGCACTCTCTGACCCCTTTGATATTAGTAATGGTACCCGCCAGGGTTGCCCCCTGTCCCCCTTGATATTTGTTTTGACTATAGAGCCTCTGGCTCAGGCCCTTCCCCAGTGCCCTGATGTGAAGGGAGTTGATATAGGGGGTATAGAACATAAAATCAGTCTATATGCAGACGACATTATTTTGACGTTGTCAAATCCTCAAATGTCTTTAATAACTGCCATTGATGTCATAACCCGATTCGGAGATGTCTCATTCTATAAACTAAATGCTCTTAAATCTCAGGCTCTCCCAATAAATATCCCTCCTGTACAGATGAAGAAGCTGAAGGATATTTTTGATTTGGATTGGCAAAACAACCAAATTGACTATCTGGGGATAAAGCTTACAGCATCATTTAAGAAGTTATTCGTAGTAAATTATGTCCCATTATTAAGGCTCTTAGAGAAGGACCTTGATAATCTGGCTAAATATGAGGTGTCTTGGGTAGATCGTATTGCATCATTTCAGATGTTTACCCTCCCAAGACTCCTGTACATATTTAAGACATTACCTATTATTCCCCCAAGCAGTTTCTTTCAGAAGTGCTCCAAACTGATTAATGCTTTAATTTGGAAACGACATAAACCGAGAATAGCAACTGCAATAATGCAGAGATCTAAACTTCAGGGGGGATTGGGTCTCCCGAATATCCATGAGTACTTTCTGGCCTCGCAGGTATCACAGTTAAGGGAATGGTGGGTAGGTAATTATGCGAAACAGTGGGTACATATAGAAACAATATTATCCCCTGGTAGTAATTTAAAAACGCTTTTGCTCGCAGCTCTTCACCCGACATTTAATTGGCCACCTCTCCCGACGTTAGTACTCATGGCTTTGGAAAGTTGGGTTCGATTCCATAGATTGTGTACTTTGGAGTCTGGATCCTTTCTGCCCAGCGCCCCAGTAACTGTACTTAATTTTCTTATCCCGAATATCTCGGTGTCGTCCTGGGCGCGGGGCGGATTGGACCTTCTCTCCAAATTATTTATTTCGGACATCCTCTGCCCCTTTGAATATCTTCATAGGCAGTTCCTGATTCCACACACAGATTTTTATAAATACTTGTGTATTAGACATTTTTTTACAGCTAATTGTCCGTTTAATCTGGTGTGCAATCGGGAAGTGTTTAGTCTGTGGTCATTGGCTCCGCCACAATGCACACGATTGCGGCCTCTGTATATGATGATGGGGGATAAGGGATTATTTGTTAAAACGACCCCGCTGCTTACATGGGAAGGGGATTTGGGGTTGGTGTTCACTGATGAACAGTGGTCGGCAGCCTTTTCCTGTATAAAAAAAAATATTAGATGTGCTTTGCACTATGAGTCCTTGATGAAGACCACACTAAGGTGGTACTATACACCAGATCGCCTGAGTCATATATTTCCGGATCTTTCGTGTTTATGTTGGCGGGGATGCGGCGATAGGGGCACATTGTATCACATTCTATGGTCTTGTCCGAGGCTGCGAGATATCTGGAGGGCTACATTCTCTCTCGCCTCGGATTTGTTGGGTTCCCAGCTTCCGCCATCCCCCTCATTGGCTCTTTTATGGATTGATCTGGCTGGGATACCATGTGAGGGGAGGGTGGTACTGGGACACCTTTTTCTTTCAACCAAATTGGCCATAGTCAAAAATTGGAAATCACGGTATGTTCCTTGCCTAACGGAGGTTATCCGAAGGCTAAACTCTACTTATATATATGAGCGTGTGCTGGCGGGAGCTGATGACGCCGCCGTGAGGTTTGAGAGGGAATGGGGCATATGGAGAGCTTCACCGCTCGCTGTACCATCCCCTGGTTGATACACTTAAATATACTTTATTTGTATAGTCGAGGTCCTGTACATGGGAGTATATCTGATAAATCTATGCCTGCGCAAATGTACCCCAGCGATTGCACTGTATGTTTGTTTTTATGTTTGTATGTTCTTATGTTTCTTTTATGATGTATTGTTAGTCATCTCTGTTTTGTCTTGTATTACAATGTGGCATGTATATTGGCTACCGGTGTCGCTAACGTGATTATGTATGGTGCTAACTATGTAGCCATTTGTGTTTCTTTTTAAGGATAACAATGTATGTCTTTTCTTAAAACTAATAAAAAGTATTAAACTATATCGCCCACCCCTACTTGGGACTCTCCACTTTTGGCTCGGCACAAGCCATCAGTTCTCAGAAATGTGCAGAATCCACCAGAGACCACTTGGAAAGGGAGGTACTGCAGTACCAGCAACTTGGCCAGGACCACGTTCAGCTTCTGTGTCATTGGAAGAGTGCACGCATACTTTTGTCTATTTGCAATTGCCTCTGGGATCGACTGCCGACGACATGACTGACAGGGAGTAGGAGGAGCAGGAGCATCAGGATCTGTAGATTATAGGAAGGAAACACAGCTCCCTTCTGCTGAGGTGGTGGAGCCTTGACTTGCTGGAAAGGGGTGCGGGCCACTGGGTGATGTAGGGGTTGCTGTTGCAGGCTGGACCACTACATCGGAGCCACGGTTTTCCCAGGCCACTTTATGGTAGTGTTGTATGTGCTGACACAAAGCCGTGGTGCCATTGGCACCCTGGTCACGCTTCACCTTCTCCCCATAGATTCAGCAAATGAGCATGTTCACCTCCTCCAGTGGTTTGATGAAAAACTGCCACACCTCCGAGTATGGCATTTCCCCCCAACACTCAGCGCTGACTGCCTGCTACCGCTGCCTCGTGAACCCCTGAACCGCTACTTTCCGGGCGGGTAGGCTCCTGACTTCCCACTATTGCCACCCTGCTGACTCACTACCACGCTACCACCTTGCTGGCTCAGCCGCTGCCTCACAGGCAAGCTGCCACCCTCTTCTCCTGGTGATGATGAAGCCCCCTCTTCACCCAGCTCCCAAGTGCGATCGGTTACATCATCATCCAGTTCTGTCTGCACGTCACTGATGTCCCCCTCAACATTCTCTCGGACAAGAGCCTGACCGCTCGCAAAACTATCTCCCATCACTACTTGCCTGCCTACCAGAGGAAGCGCCAAATCTCTCCTCCAGATCTTGGCTGGGCATTAGCTGCTGACTGGATCTGAGCCTACCGCATATAGTACTTCTCTAGCTGAGGGAACAGAAAATGACAGAGACAGGTGGGCACACAGGGAATCCACTGACTCTTGGCTGGGGGTGTCTGATGTCACTTGCGACGAAGTAGAAGACTGAATCAACCATTCAAGCACCGCTGGGTTGCTGGTCAAGACACGACTGCTAGATGACACTGGGAGCTCAGGCTTTTCGCTGTGACTCCTGCTGCTAAATTAGAAGTAATTTAATACACCCCAAAAATGGCTGTATCACATTGTAATTTCACCACAGAACTGCCATTGGATGTACTTATATTTCCTATCCATACACACAAAAACTGGCTGTATCACAATGTACTTTCACCGCAGAACGGCACGTGGACGTGCTTATATTTCATATGAATACACCCTAAAAATGGCTGTATCACAATGTAATTTCACTGCAGAACGGCGAGTGGTCGTACTTATATTTTCTATTAATACACACCAAAAATGGCTGTATCACAATTTAATTTCACCGCAGAACTGCGAGTGTGTAACGGTCACATACACACACACACAGGGGGAGGGAAGTGACCACTGCGCTCCACCCTGGCCCTGCCTACTTGCCTCACAAGTCCTAATGACAGGGGACAACTGGACGGCAATCCCTAGCTTGGAATAAGTGCAGGGAGGACAGACCGGACAAACAACTGAACGTGAACGGACCGAGTCTATACCAGGAGAGCTACGAAGTACAAATGGAGCAAGCAGAGAATAGTCAGGAGAAGCCGGGGTCATAAATACCAGGAGAGTCGGGAAGTACCAAAGGAGTCATCAGAGGATCGTCAGGAGGAAGCCGGGGTCAGAATACCAGGAGAGCAGCAAAGTACAGAAGGAGCAGGCAGAGGATCGTCAGGAAATCAGCAGGAGGTAAGTACGCCAGGAAAAACAAAATCGCAGGTGGAACCTAAATAACAGGCAATCTGTGGCCAGTAGATTGCCTGTTTAAATAGGGAGCCAGAGGAGTCATGTGACGTGGTCAGCATCACATGACTCCACACAGCCGAGCGCCGAGTGACCTCAGCCCTCGGCGGCGCGCATAGTATTTTCAGGAGCGCGGGCGATGCCGGATGTGCTGATGATGCGCGCTCCGGACGTGCCCGCCTCCTAGACCGCGCCGTGACAGAGTGGATGTACTTATATTTCCTATTAATACACCCCAAAAATTGCTGTATCATAATGTAATTTCAATGCAGAACGGCTAGTGGATGTACTTATATCTCCTATTAATACACCCCAAAACTGGCTTTATCAAACCGCACTTTCCTTAAAAAAGCATGGGTGAATGGAAACAGTTATTTTTTATCTAAATGCACACAGCACTTTCACCCTAATAACAAGAAAGGATTGCTGGAATTACTGAGCTATCATATAGTGCAAACAACCTAGAAGCAGTAGTATTAGAGCAATTTGGATTCCCAGTTAGTGCAGCAAGGTGTAATAGAATCGCTCCCATTACCCAGGCTTTACACTCCCCTATTGGTCCCTGCTCTCTCCTATAGTGTGGATAATGCCTCCCTATCCTTTCCCTACACTATGAATGATCTTTTCCAGAACTGCTCAATCTTTTTTTTTTCAGACTAAAGTCTTTCCTAAACACTGTCCTTAGCACCTGTCATGTCTCTCCCTGCACTAAGTACACTGGAAAATGGCAGAAACCAAGATGGCTGAGACTATTTATAGGGCTTTGACATCACAGGGGCTGGTTGGCTGCTAATTGGCTGCATGCATGGCATTGTGGGTGATGTTCTAACATGTGCAGCAGCCATTTTAGGTAAACATATGATTCGTTACCACAAAGCGCGAGGAAATTAGACTTCGGTACAAATTGAATTTATCCTGAAATTTGGATCGAATTCCACTTCGTCAACTTTGATTTGCTCATCTCTAAATATAATGCTATGCGACCCTGTCAGTCCTGGGAGTTTAGGACAGGAGCAGTCTTATACTCACACTGCGAGTCTGCAGTATGCAACTCACTCGTCTGAAAGTGGCCTAAGGTCTGGTAGCTGTCATTTAAAGAAATTCTGATATTACATTTGAATTAGGAAATTGTTTTTTGCTCTCACCTATGCTGAAACAACACAATGGGTAAGATTTATGGCAACAATGCAAGTGTGAAATTGGGTAAATGCCCATGGCTACACTATATGGCCAACAGTATGTGGAAATATTTCCTGTTATTGAATTCCGGTGCTTTAGCCACAGCCATTGCAAATAGTTGCCTAAAATGAAAAGAACAGACATGTAATATGTATAGACAAACATTAGTATCAGTATAAATCATACTAATGAGCTCAATGATTTTAAACTTGCACTAAGATGCCACCTTTTTCAATAAGTTGGTTTGTGAATTCTTCCTTGCTGGCTTAAATTTAGACCATTTTCTACACCTAAAACGGGCATAGAAATAGCTAAATGAGACGGGTCTGCCGGCCCAGCCGCTTCCCTACCTATGCCACATACCCTTTTTTAAACCTGGCATGAGTGGGGAAAAGTCGCAGATTTTGGCGCCAATAACCGCAGTCTGCAAGAAATATACGCCAGGGGTTTAGTAAATGACCCCCTATTTTGTAAAAGGCAATGGTCTATGAGTAACAACAGCTCAGCCACAAATTAATAGACACACAAAACCACAGAGCATGGATGCTGATTGATTTAGTCTTTGTTGTGCACAAATTGCATATGCTCTCTATATGGTGGAGCTGAGTAGTTAGCTTGGATTGACTGAAAGCACTGCATCCAGAGAGAGAGGGGACTAAAGAATGAAATAATCCCCCCCCATCCCCTGTTGCACTACACTCACACCGTGTAGTCGAGTAACCTTGTCCTTTGAGGTCATTATTTGCACTGCTCATGCACTGTGCAAACTTTAAACCCTTCGCTACCAACTTTAAACCCTTCGGACCCCCGCCGATCAGAAGCTGATGGTCTATCCAGAGGATAGATCATCGGTTAAAACAAAGTGCAGAACCCCTTTAAAATACAACATGCTGCCCATAAACCATTCTAGCAAAATCTGCCCTCCAAAAACCATATGGCACTCCTTCCCTTCTGACCACTACCATGTGCCCATAGAACAGTTTATGACCAAATATTGGGTGTTTTTGTAAACTGCAGAATCAGAGTAATACATATTGAGGTTTATTTTGCTGTTAACCCTTGCTTTGTTGCAAGAAAAAAATTGATTAACATAACAAATTGCTAAAAAATTAAATTTCATATCCATTTTCCTTTAATTCTCGTGGGTTATTTTTTTGAATAATTTAAGGGGGGTGTACTTTCTAAAATGGCGGCATTTATGGGTGCTTTCTATTATGTAAGCCCCCTCAAAATCACTTTATATCTGACTTGGTGCTTAAAAAAATTGTTTTGAAAAATAGTTTTTAAAATTCTAAGCCTTCTAACATCCTAAAAAAATAAAATGACATTTGCAAAGTGATGCCAACAAAGACATATGGGGAATGTTAAATGATAACTATTTTATGAGGTATTAAAAGTAGTGAAATAAAAATTTTGAAAATTGAGAATTTTTCCCAATTTTCTGTAAATGTTGAATTTTTTTTTACAAATAAAGGAAAAAAACGTACCCTTCTCAGAATCGGTTAGATAAGTAAAACCATTCCAAAGTTATTACCACAAAGAAAAATCACAGACAGGCATTTTTCTGCCAGATGCTAAAAAAAAGTCAGTATTAAGAGAAAAAAAAAGGTTTTCTGGACTGTTTGTGACTTTACGGATGGTTGGGATCCCTGCAATGGATGACAAGAACCGGATGCTGGGGATACGGAAGAAGGAGATGATCCAGCAATGAAGTGAATGGAGGCTATATGATATGCAGGTAGTTTTATGTGGACGTGTCATGCCCACAGCTGTCTTGTTTTTCTGTGTGGGCTTGGGCACTGCATCACTCACTAGCTTGGGCCCACTTCCCACTGGTGTCCCATGTGCAGGCTGTGGCCTGCTCCCTCTTCCATGGTTTTCTGCTCTGTTCCTAGAGAAAGTGTGTGCGCTATGGCTGATCCTTTAAGGGCCAGCACACACCCCCAGATCATCTCCAGCCTATAGCTTGTCACAAATGTGTTTTTAAGCCGCCTTCCTGAAGGGGAAGGCATCTGATCTTTAGATGTTTTAGTATAGCTAACCCTACTGAAGGTGCTTTTTCTGAATACTAGTGTTGGACGAGGATGCTCGGCCGAACACCTTTTTCAATCGAGCATCGCGATGCTCGGCATATCACAGTGTTCGGCCGAACACCGCATGTGCTCGGGCGCGATGCTCGAGTCTCCTCCCCAATAAACGTGCAGGGAAGTAGTGCCACTCACTGTAATGCCGTAGCCATGTTGGTTACTGGCATTACAGTAATTGGCTGGCCGGAACGCATCATCGGATGCTATAGTCAGGGCGAGCTGTAGCAAAAGAGACAGAGGAGAGGAATTTAGTTAGTTTTTTTGTGAATTTTGAGTGTTGAAAGGTGTTAGAGATCCAACAGTCCTTTTAAGGACTATTGTTTTATCTGGCTGTGAAATATATTAGCGCAACGTGCGCAACTGGTGACAGCAGCGACATTACCTGCGCACATCTCCTGTATAACGTTAGCCGCTGGTGACAGCAGCGACCTTACCTGCGCTACATCTCCTGTATAACGTTAGCCGCTGGTGACAGCCGCGACATTACCTGCGCTACATCTTCTGTATAACGTTTGCGCATCATAAATATCAATGACATTCAGTTTAATTTTTTCACCGCTGGTGACAGCGACATTACTTGCGCTACATCTCCTGTATAACATTTGAGCATCCTAAATATCAGTGACGTTCAGTTTAATTTTTTTGCCGCTGGTGACAGCGACATTACCTGAGCTACATCTCCTGTATAACGTTTGAGCATCCTACATATCTGTGACACTGTTTAATTTATTTGTGCGTGCACTTACAAAACCTGCTCTACTGTACGTGTGACATACTTGCAAGCATATATACCATTTAATATGCTCAAGGCGAGCAGTAACGGACAGGGAAGTGGCCGTGCTGCTGATTGTGCACGCAGAGGCTGTGGCCCTGGGCCCAGTGAAACTGTGCCTGCTGCCAGAGCACAAGAAACACACTCATCCACGATACCTAGCTTCAAGTCCAGGTTTGCAGGGCGGCACAGGACACCACTCTTGAAGTCACACTAGTGCGACCAGGTGGTCAGTTGGATTGCAGCAGATAATGCTTCCAGTCGATTAAGCACCACCCTGTCTTCCACAAAGTCCAGTCTCAGTAGCTAAGAGTTTGGTCAACAGAATCCTCACCCTGATCCTCCTTCCTCCCACCATGAAGAGTCTTGGCAAACAAGTGATCCCACACTCGGATATTCCGAGGAGCTCTTTTCATCGCCATTCCTTGATTTGACCCTCTCGCCAAGCCCACATGAAGAGGGGCATGAGGAGATCTTGTGCACTGATTCCCAAACTCTTGAGCATTCACAGTCAGAAAAAGATGACTGTGGGGAACGGCAATTAGTGTTTCACGAGGTGGATCATGATGAGACACAGTTGCCAATAAGTCAACTGCAATTAGTGTCTCAAGTGGTTCATGATCAGGATGAGACACAGTTGTCAATAAGTGAGGTTCTTGTTAGGTCAACAAGTCAGGAGGATGACCAGAGTGAGAAAGTGGAAGAGGAGGTGGTGTACGATGAAATCACTGACCCAATCTGGGAAGGTGGCAAGCCGAGCGAGGACAGCAGTACAGAGGGGGAGGGATCCGCAGCACTGCAACAGGCTGGAAGAGGCAGTGGGGTGGCAAAAGTGAGAAGGCGGGCCATACCAAACAGGTCCACAACTGTTCCCTGGAGCACCCCCTTGTGGCAATTTTCCTTGCCAAGGGGTGGGTGTTCCGCAGTCTGGTGCTTTTTTGAGGAAAGTGCGAACGATGAAAGAATTGTCATTTGCAACCTGTGCCGTACGGGGCGTGAACACTAGCAACCTCACCACCACCAACATTATCCGCCACATTGCATAAAAGCACCCTAATAGGTGGGCCGAACGCCTGGGTCCACAATCAGTGTCTGTGGGTCACACCACTGCCTCCTCTTCCCCTGTGTTAGGTGCTGGCCAATCCCCTGTCCAAGACGCAGGCCAGGATGCCTCCCGCCCTGCACCTGGACCTTCGCAAGCACCATCAGCTAGCACATCCACTTCTGTGTCCCAGCGCAGAGTACAGATGTCCATACCCCAGGCCTTTGAACGAAAGCACAATAACCCAGTCACCCACCCACAGGACATAGCACTAAATGCGCACCTTTCCAAATTGCTGGCCCTGGAAATGTTGCCATTCTGGCTTGTAGACACTGAGGGTTTCCGCAGCCTGATGGAGGCGGCCATCCCTCGTTACTCAGTCCCCAGCGGCCACTATTTTTCCCGATGTGCCATCCCCGCCTTACACCAGCATGTGTCTTGTAACATCACCCGTGCCCTGACCAATGCAGTTATTGGTAAGGTCGACTTAATGACTGACACATGGACAAGTGTTTTTGGCCAGGGACACTACATTTCCCTGAGTCGTACCCTGGGATGGCACAGGTGCTACCGACGCCAAAGATTGTGGGCCCTACTTTCATCATGATTTCTGCCACCACCTACATTAGTGGCTGAAACCCCCCCCCCCCTTCTCCTCCTCCACTTGCACCTCTGAATTCTCATCTTGCTGCACCAGTCAGCCATCAGTCAGTAGCTGGAAACAGTGTAGCACTGCAGTGGGGAAGCGGCAACAGGCCCCGCTGAAACTTATTTGCTTAGGTGACAAACAGCACACCGCCGCAGAGCTGTGGCAGGGTATAAGGTACCAGACTGAGCTGTGGCTCTCACCACTCAAACTACAAACAGACATGGTTGTGTCTGATAATGGCCGTAACGTGGTGGCGGCTTTGGAGCTCGGCAAGCTCACACACATACCATTCCAATAGTAGAAAAGGATGAGGCGGCATTCACCCAGCAGTAATTCATAAAATGATCCTTTATTGTTAAAGGATGCGAGTAACAATAACCAGCAGAATTAACAGGGGCGGACAGCGAATCTTCCATGCATAGCGGTGATGGCCGTTTCGCTCAAAAAATCGTATACCTCAGGCCGCTGACGTGAGCGCATATGAACTCGCTGACTTTTAAGACACCCATGAAGAAGTTGCCATGCCAACGCATGACACACTTTCACCCTTCTGGTGGACAATAAAATAAAAGACAAATCGTCCACAATAAAACTACTACGTCACACACATCCCATGCCTAGCCCACTTGTTCAACTTAGTGGTTCAGCGGTTTCTCAAAACCTACCCCAATTTGCCTGAGCTACTGGTGAAGGAGCGCGTGTGTGCCCATTTCCGAAAGTCATCTACAGCTGCCGCCGGTCTGTCAACGCTGGAGCGGCGCTTGCAATTGCCAGCTCACCAACTGTTGTGAGACTTGGGCACGCTCTGGAACTTCACGTTTCACATGTTGGCCAGGCTGCAACATGGTCATCGCCTTTCCAGTCAGCTTCCACTCACAAGCGACGAGTGGGCATGGATGTCTGACCTCTGTGAGGTTTTACGCAACTTTGAGGAATCAACACAGATGGTGAGTGGCGATGCCACTATTATCAGCGTAACCATCCCACTTCTGTGTCTACTGAAACACTCGCTGCTCACAATGAAGCAGATGTTTTGCATGTGGAAATGGGGGAAGACAGTACACAGAGAGATAGCCAGACCACCCTCAGTTCGTCTTCTCAGCACAAATTGGATGATGATGAGGAGGAGGAGCTGGAGACAGTTAGTAACATATATAAGGCCGAAAAAAGACATTTGTCCATCCAGTTCGGCCTGTTATCCTGCAAGTTGATCCAGAGGAAGGCAAAAAAAAAGCTGTGATGTAGAAGCCAATTTTCCCCACTTAAGGGGAAATAAATTCCTTCCCGACTCCAATCAGGCAATCAGAATAACTCCCTGGATCAATGAACCATCTCTAGTAGCTATAACCTGAAATATTATTACACTCCAGAAATACATCCAGGCCCCTCTTGAACTCTTTGTGAACTAACCATCACCACCTCCTCAGGCAGAGAATTCCATAGTCTCACTGCTCTTACTGTAAAGAATCCTCTTCTATGTTTGTGTACAAATCTTCTTTCCTCCAGACGCAGAGGATGTCCCCTTGTCACAGTCACAGTCCTGGGGATAAATAGATGATGGGAGAGATCTCTGTACTGACCCCTGATATATTTATACATAGTAATTAGATCTCCCCTCAGTCGTCTTTTTTCCAAAGTGAATAACCCTAATTACCCCCCATTCCAGTTATTACTTTAGTTGCCCTCTTCTGTACCCTCTCCAGCTCTGCTATGTCTGCCTTGTTCACAGGAGCCCAGAACTGTACACAGTACTCCATGTGTGGTCTGACTAGTGATTTGTAAAGTGGTAAGACTGTGTTCTCATCACGGGCATCTATGCCCCTTTTCATGCAACCCATTATCTTATTGGCCTTGGCAGCAGCTGCCTGGCACTGGTTTTTACAGCTTAGTTTGCTGTTCACTAAAATTCCTAGGTCCTTTTCCATGTCGGTGTTACCCAGTGTTTTACCATTTAGTATGTACGGGTGACTTGCATTATTCCTTTCCATGTGCATAACCTTACATTTGTCAGTGTTAAACCTCAACTGCCACTTATCTGCCCAAGCCTCCAATCTATCCAGATCCGTCTGTAGTAGTATACTGTCCTCTTCAGTGTTAATTACTTTACACAGTTTAGTGTCATCTGCAAAAATTGATACTTTACTATGCAAGCCTTCTACAAGATCATTAATAAATATATTGAAGAGAATAGGGCCCAATACTGACCCCTGAGGTACTCCACTAGTGACAGTGACCCAATCTCAGTGTGTACCATTAATAACCACCCTCTGTTTTCTATCACTGAGCCAGTTACTTACCCACATACAGACATTTTCTCCCAGTCCAAGCATTCTCATTTTATATACTAACATTTTATGCGGTACAGTTTCAAATGCTTTGGAGAAGTCCAGATATACGACATCCATTGATTAGGCGCTGTCAAGTCTAGAACTTACCTCCTCATAGAAATTGAATAAATTAGTTTGACTTGACCGATCCCTCATAAAGCCATTCTCCCCTAGTCCCATTACATTGCTCCGGTCTCTATCTGCACTATACTATAACGTAATTACCCTCCCCAAGTCCCTAGTTTAAAAACTCCTCCAACCTTCTATCCATCTTCTCCCCCAACACAGCTGCCTTTTCCCCATTGAGGTGCAGCCCATCCCTACGATAGAGCCTGTAGCCAACAGAGAAGTTAGCTCAGTTCTGCAGGAACCCAAACTCCTCCTTCCTACACCAGTTATTGAGCTACTTCTTAACCTCCCTAATCTCCCACTGTCTTTCTTATGTGGCTAGTGGTACCGGTAGTATTTTGGAAAATACTACCTTTGAGTTCCTTGCCCCAAGCTTTTGACCTAAATCCCTAAAATCATTTTTAAGGATGCTCCACCTACCTCTAACTTTGTCATTGGTTCCAATATGGACCATGACCGCTGGATCTTCTCCAGCCCCTCCCAGTAATCTGTCAACCCAATCTGCGATGTGTCGAACTCGAGCGCCAGGAAGACAACACACCGTTCGACGATCCCGGTCTTTGTGACAGATTTCCCTATCTGTACCCCTAAAAATTGAGTCTCCCACTACCAGCACCTGTCTGGCCTGCCCTGCTCTCCTTGTCCCTTGCTTACTGGAGCTGACATTTCCCTGACTGGCAGAGGAAGTGTCCAGCTGTAGCAGTGCTCTCCCTGAACTTACATTCCCCTCATCTGCCAACCTTGCAAACTTGTTTGATGTGTCAGATCAGGGCTAGCCTCCCTCGCACTCTTCCCTCTTCCCCGCTTTCTAACTGTTAACCAGCTAGCTACCTCACTTTCCTGAGCCTCCTCGATACCACCCTCCCCCACATCTACCCCATAGAGTGCTTGCTCAGTGAGCAGCAAACTCTTTTCCAAATTGTCAACGCTTCTCAGTGTTGAAATTCGCCCATTTAGATACTTAATGTGCGATTCCAAACGGGCAAATTGCTCACATTTTAAACAAAGATATGCACCCTCAAACGGCTGTTCCAGGACTGCATACATTAGACAAGATGCGCACTGGACTGCACATCTGTTACAGAGGGTAGTACCCATAGCAGGTTTCCATCTGTTCAGCGTGGATGGACCGAAGAGGATGAGGAGATTGAGAGTCATCCTCCTGTCTAGGACAGCGAAGTCTTGTCTGTTGGGACTCTGGCACACATGGCTGACTTTGTTATGCTGCCTTTCCCGTAACCCTCGCGTTATACGCATTTTGGCCAACACCGATTACTGGTTGTTCACCCTTCTCGACCCCCGCTACAAAGAGAACTTCTCATATCTCATTCCTGTGGTGGAGAGGACAAGCAAAACGGTGCAATACCAGAAGGTCCTTGTGGAAAAATTGCTCCAAAAATTTCCAGCTGACAACGCTGGCAGCAGAGTACGTAGTTCCTTGGGGAGACGAGGAGGGGAGACGAGGGGAACACACAGCAGCTCCAACAGAGGCAGGGCAACACTCTCCAAGGCATGGGACAGTTTCATGACACCCCGCCAGCACCCTCACCCTGATGCACGGCCTAGTGTCACAAGGAGGGGAAAGTGTAACTATTTGGTGTCCAAGCTGGACACGTGGCATGAACTGGTACTCTACGCCTTGGAAGTGCTGGCCTGCCCTGCTGCCAGCGTTTTGTCAGAGCGGGTATTTAGTGCTGCTGGGGGCATAATAACTGATAAGCGCATCCGCCTGTCAACTGAAAATGCTGACAGGCTGACTCTTATCAAAATGAACAAGGCCTGGATTGCCCCTGACTTCTCTACACCACCAGAGGAAAGTGGCTGAACATAAAGGCACTTTAAATGTGGCTTTTATGATGTATTGAATACACTGTATTCCTATGCACTCCTTCCACCACAAAAAAGGGTATATGGTTCAATCTTCCTTTTCTCTTCCTCCTACATTATATCAACATGCTTATTAGGCTGCCCTCGCTAATGTTTTAGAGGGCCAGCTCAGCAGCAGACCCTCACCCCTAATGTTTTAGAGGGTCACCAGCAGGCCCTCGCCCATAATGTTTTAGGCTACTTTCACACTTGCGTTCGGAGCGGATCCGTCTGGTGTCTGCACAGACGGATCCGCTCCTATAATGCAAACGATGGTATCCTTTCAGAACGGATCCGTCTGCATTATATTTCAGAAAAAAATCTAAGTGTGAAAGTTAGTCACACGGATCCGTCCAGACTTTGCATTGAAAGTCAATGGAGGACGGATCCGTTTGAAAATTGCGTCAACTTCAAACGGATCCGTCCCCATTGACTTACATTGTAAGTCTGGACGGATCCGTTTAGCTCAGCTGCTAGCTGCGTTCGGGTGTCCGCCTGCTGAGCGGGGGAGACCCTCCCCCCTAATTTTTTAGATGGTCAGATCAGCAGTAGGCCCTCACCCCTAATGTTTTAGATGTTCAGCTCAGCAGCAGACCCTCACCCCTAATTTTTTAGATGGTCAGCTCAGCAGCAGACCCTCACCCCTAATTTTTTAGATGGTCAGCTCAGCAGCAGACCCTCACCCCTAATTTTTTTGAGGGTCACCAGCAGGCCCTTGCTCCTAATGTTTTAGAGGGTCACCAGCAGGCCATCAATCATAATTTTTTAAGGGTGTGTATGATGTGTAATAAAGGGTGTATTGGAGTACCGGTTCCTTGTAATTTTTGGCAGCCCTTTCACTTAGTGCATAGGCTTTATAAGTGTAGGAGTCCCACTACCTGAACAATTGTACCACAATGTGAATGAGGCCCTTCTTTATGTGATATACAGGTTGTATCGGAGAGCCTCTTCCTTGTAATTTTTTGCAGCACTTGCACTTTATATACAAGTAAATATACAGGAAAGAATGTTTCCTAACAATTTTTCCTGTAAAATCGATTTTATCTTTGGTGTTGTGCGTATTATTGTCAGTCTGTAAAAGTGGCGTACTACTCGGACAACATCGTTCCCAGCAGCGACCTGGGAGTCCAAAATGCATCCAGACATCCTCCCCATGCTGTTCCCGAACCATTTCAGTGAAGTTTCCATACATTTTTAACCCTTTCCTATGAACCAGACACCCTCCCCTCTTCAGAGCAGGGGGTGCCTGGTTTACTGCTTGGGTTCTCCCATTGACTTCCATTGTGCTCGGGTGCTCGGTAGAGCACCCGAGCATCCCAAAGTGTTCTACTCAAGCACTTTGGTGCTCGTTCAACACTACTGAATACCCATGTACTGATAAGGCATTCATTTGTACGTTTTTGGTCACTATGAATTGTTTATTCTAACAACACTCTACTGAATTCATTAATAATTTTAGCCTGCAGTTGTGGCATAATTTTTATAGTCTACCTGCTACCCCAGCCTGGATACCCCTGATATCAAAAGTTAAACAGGGTCTGGCTAAAGCTGTGATTGGATTTGAAACCTCCTGGGAAGACTGGGTGTTGTAGACTGTTTTGTTTATTTGTTTTTACGTATTAGCAAAAACAAAGGTGACCTGTAATTAATTAACCCTTAGGATACCGAAGGTTTTTTTATTTTTGCGTTTTCATTTTTCTTCCCTATTTTCCATCAGCCATAACTTTTTTATATTACCGGTCACATAGCTGTATGTGGGCTTATTTTTTGCGGGACAGGTTGTTTTTTCTATTGACACCATTAATTATGATTAATTATGACATAAAATGTAGTAGGAAGCGGTAAAAATATTCCAAATGGGGTGGAATTGGAAAAAAACTCAATTCCACCGTTTTACGGGTTTTGTTCCCACGGCGTTTCGTTTACGGCAAAACTGACCCATGCTTTTGATTCTCTGGGTCAGTACGATTACAATGATACCCCGTATGTGTAGGTTTTTTATGTCTAAAATAAATTTTAACTTTGATAACATTTTATCACCATATTCTGACCCCTATAACTTTTTTATACTTATGTCTACTGAGCTGTTTTGGGGCTCATTTTTTGCGGAACAATCTGTAGTTTTTATAGATACAATTTTGGAGTGTGTATGACTTTTTTATCACATTTTATTACATTTTTTTGGGTAAGAGAAGCAATGAAAAAATGGCAAATTGGCCATTTTGACCCTTTTTTCCATTACGCCATTCGCCGTATTTGAATTTTTTTTAAATATAAAATAGTATGGGCGTTTTCGGTCGCGATGATACCCATGACGTCTATATTTATTTTTATTTAGGTATTTAGTTTTTTTTTATTATACGGAAAGGGGGTGATTTAAACTTTTATATTTTTTACATTTTTTATATATTTTTTTATTTTTTTTAATTAATTTTTTTTTGGATCATTTTGAAGATCATATATGAGCCTATGAATAATGTTATTACATTTTTTGTTTTGTTCGATCAGGGAATTCTAAATTGACATTTAAACCCTCATTTGCTCATTTCTTTTCCTGGCCAAAATAAGAATTGCAGCATGAACACTTTCAGCCGCATCAGTGAGGCTGAAAGTGTTCAGAGCAACTACTGATGCCCGAATTGGCCACACGGGGCATCGGTAGGAGGCCGGCAGCACGAGCTTCCGGGGTTTTGCGCATTTAGATGCCGTGATCTCTCTTGATCACGGCATCTAAAGCCTTTAATTACCGCGATTCCTATTCTTGCTGTCACGGTAAGTAGCCGCAGGTCTCTGCTGTATGAAACAGCAGAGATCTGTCGGCCATGACACCCGCTGCACATTCGAGTGGGCGCTATGTTTCCACATCGCTCCTGCGCACGGTTTAATACCATTGTGAGAAATAGAGTTCTCTATTTAAATACGTAAAAAAAACTTGCATGTAAGAGTTTTCCCTTGTATTTCCTTTGATGAATGGGGTTTATGGAGCTACTTATGGTGGAATAATTTTTGGTGGAATTTTTAATGTATGTTTTCTGACTCAAATGCACTGTGACCCAAAATTGGGCAGGCTTTTCTATGCACTAAGCTTCCATATATAAGATATGTGTGTACTGTGTGTTACAGTGGCTTGAAAAAGTATTCATACCCCTTGAAGTTTTCCACATTTTTTCACATTACACCCACAAACCTAGGATACTTTCACACTAGCGTTTTTGCAGGATCCGGCATGGTTCAGCAAAAATGCTTCCATTACTGATAATACAACCGCCTGCATCCGTCATGAACTTCATTAAAAGTCAGTAGGGGACAGATCTGTTTTCTAATGTCAGATTATGTCAGAGAAAACTGATCCGTCCCCATTGACTTGCATTGTGGGTCATGACGGATCCGTTTTGCTCCGCATCTCAGGTGGGAAAGCAAACCGCAGCACATTGGAGCATTATGTTCTGTTCAGTTACATTTTGTCCACATTGACAATGAATGGGGACAAAACGGAAGCTTTTTTTCTGGTATTGAGACCCTATGACAGATCTCAATACCGGAAAATATTAACGCTAGTGTGAAAGTAGCCTTAAAGGGGTATTCTCATCTTAATGATCACTGTAAAATCTGTTAATGATTTGACAGTGATAATTTTTCTAAATACATGTTATTACCCAATTCCCACCCTTTTTTAGAAAATAAGTCCCCTCTTACCTGATGTTGTCTTTGGTCTCCCCTGGTTACGGCCACCTCTCCTGTCGAATCCCGCCGGGCCGCGCTTGCGCAGAAGACTGAAGATTCTCTCCCGGCCGGGCCGCGCAATGTCCTGAATGCGCACGCATGCACCATGATGACTTCTTCCTGGCCAGTATAGTACAGAGCCGCGAATGCGCACGCCGGCTCTACTATACAGGCCAGGAAAAAGTCACCACGTTCAGGACATTGCACGGCCCGGCCGGGAGAAAATCTTCCGTTTTCTGCACGGCCCGGCCGGGAGAAGAATCCAGGAAGTGAACGTCGCGTCGGAAGTTAAGTATGAAAAGGGAAGATGAGAATACCCCTTTAATTGTATTTTATGTGATAGACCAACACAAAGTGGCAAGTATGTGTGAAGTTAAAAGAAAATGATACATGTTTTTCAAAAAATGTTATAAATAGAAATCTGGAAAGTGTGGTGTGCATTTGTATTCAGCCCCCCTGAGTCAATACTTAGGACCACCTTTTGTTGCAATTACAGCTGCAAGTCTTTTAGGGTATGTCTGTACCAGCTTTGCAGATCTAAAGGGTGTAATTTTTGCCCATTCTTCTTTGCATAATAGCTCAAACTCCGTCAGATTGGATGGAGAGCATCTGTGAACAGCAATTTTCAATTCTTGCCACATATTCTCAAAGGGATTTAGGTCTGGACTTTGACTGGGCCATTCTAACACATGAATATGCTTTGATCTAAACCATTCTATTGTAGCTCTGGCTGTACGTTTAGGGTTATTAGCCTGCTGGAAGGTGAACCTCTGTCCTAGTCTCCAGTCTTTTCTCAGCCTCTAACAGGTTTTCCTCCAGGATTGCCCTATATTTAGTTCCATCAATCTTATCATCAACTCTGACTAACTTCCCTGTCCCTGCTGAAGAAAAGCATCCCCACCATGATGCTGCCACCATCTTGTTTCAAAGGGGAATAATGTGTTCAGGGTTATGTGCAGTGTTAGTTTTCCGCAGCACATAACCTTTCGCATTTAGGCTAAAAAGTTTAACTTTGGTCTCATCTGACCTTCTGCCACATGTTTCCTGTGTCCCCTGCATGGCTTGTGGCAAACTGCAAATGGGAATTCTTACGTCTTGTTTTCAAAAATGGCTTGCCACTCTTTCATAAAGCCAGATTTGTGGGGTACATGAATAATAGTTATCCTGTGGTCATATTCTCCCACCTGAGCTGTGGATATCTGCATCTCCTCCAGAGTGGCCATGAGCCTCTTGGCTACTTCTCTAATTGATGCTCTCCTTGTCTGGGCTGTCAGTTTAGGTGGACGGCCATATCTTGGTAGGATTCTAGTTGTTCCATACTACTATTTTTGAATGATGTATTGATCAGTACTCCGTGAGATGTTCAGAGCTTGGGATATTTTTTTATAACCTAACCTTGCTTTACACTTCCTCACAACTTTATCCCTGACCCGTCTGATGTGTTCCTTGGTTTTCATTATTTTTCGACTTTAGGAAGGGGTAGTAACTCTGAAACATGTTGTTTTGGGACTTTTTATCTTTTTATTTGTCAAGGAAGACGCATTATTTTTAGCTGAAATGCTTGTAGATAGGGACAGACATGGACAGTGAGCCCTGACCTGGAACCCAGCCCATTTTCCCTACCTAGTTGCAGTTCAAGCCCTAGATAGCAAGACCGCAATTGGTCAACGGTCCCTTTGCTACGAAGATGCAGAGACGGACAAACACCAAGAGACAAAAACACAAAGGGATATTCGTGCAAAAATGGGTCAGATCCAGGCACATAATGGAATACAAAAGCGAGAGACAGTGAGTGGTCAAAATACAAGTCGAAGTCAAAAGCACAAAGAAATCCAAATGAATCTAAGAATCAGGAACCAAGCTAGTGATCCCAAACAAGACTATCACTAGTAAAGAGACAGGAAGTGGTTTAAATAGTCCACCGAGTCCCAGGATCAGAACCTGATAGGTCATGACTTAGCGTTCCGTTATTGAAAACACTAGCACACAATAATAGAGCAGGTGAGCAATCAGCCCACTGCTAATCTCCTCCAACACACCCCCACTGTGGGGAGAAACAGCAGTGCATCCTGTTGCTAAGGACGCTGTCGCTTCACCAGGGGGTGTGGCTTAGCAGCGCGTCTCTCCTGACAGGGTTGCGTTGAAACTGGAGATCTCGCCGCTGGAGCCCGGACAGGTAAGTTTGTGATATTAATATTCAGTTTTGGATCTAATTTCCATATACCTATACTGGAGAATTTGGGAATGCGCCATTTCCGGATTTTTGGACTAGTTTTTGGATTATTGCACATTTGCATTCTGTCACATTAAAAGAAAAAAAAACAATGCTACACACCTTGATTTTCTAGTAACATTATGAACAACTTGACAGTATCCAATGGAGCTCACTATAAGTCATTGGGATCGTCTAAGTGCCTTTGGTGTTCATCTGTGACAAGGTATCATGGCTTGTTTCGATTTTCTACAAAAAAAAAATTCTTTGACCAGTTAGAAAGGTACATGAAAATTGTAGTGAAGGTAATCTTCTTACTAGTGACTATATTTGTGAGTTATAACCTCCCTTTTGATCCTTAGCTATGTCATGTGACCAGGACTCCAATTTCCAACTGACACAGGACAGGAAGTCAGTTACTTCTCTATTTATTTCTATGAGACTGACATCAAGGCTCCCATAGGAGGATATGGAGAAATTGACTTCTTGTGCACACATAAGATGCTGTGTTAGTTGTAAAGTCAGTACTGGTCACATTTCACAGCCGAGGATCAGAAAGGAGGTTATAACTCACAAAGACATTCACTGGTAAGAAAATTACCTTGACTACAGTTAACTTCATCTCTCATATACCTTTCTAACAGATCAGAGAATACAATTTTTGTGGGAGTGCTTCTTTCAAATCAAATGGAAAAACTGAATTTGCAACACTGATATGAAGTCAGCGTAACAGATGCATGTTATGTTTGTTATTTATGTTTTTCACAGTATTTTTTTCTTTTTATTTTAAAGGCGGGGATCATTTTATATGCGAGGTTATGAACCTATTCTAGCCATTTTGCTGTTTTGCTGTGCTTTAGCACTTCATTCTAGACAGGTGGACTTAAAATTACGCTTGGACTACCTCTGGGCTGTGCAGGTAACCATTACATTATTTTATTTTAAAAAAATCCTATTATCAGTTTTGCTGCCAGTTTATTTGAATAAAAGAAGAATGATGTTGACTTGTCTTCTGTGTAAAAAAAGCCAAACGTTGATCATGGGCCAACTTCTTTAAAGGGGTACAATTTCTTGAGAAAGATGTATGTAAAGTGTACTGACTCTTCCTTCACAGCATTAAAACTACAGTTGCTTTAAGTAATCATGTCTCTACTAGGAGGCACACATTCTAACAGGCAGAATATATTTTAAAATCATTATAATTTTACTGTAAATTACTACAGAGCAGTTAACCCCTTGGATACTGGAGTTTTTTTCGCATTTTCATTTTTCTTTCCTGTCTTCCCGGAGTCATACGTTTTTATTTTTCTGTTCACATAGCAGTATGAGGGCTTCTTTTTTGCGGGATAAATTGTACTTTTTAATGCCACCATTTTATTGCATAGGATGTAGTAGGAAGCGGGGAAATATTCCAAATGGTTTGGGATAGGAAAAAAAAACACAATTCCGCCAGCGTTTTAACATTTTTTTTTTTCTACGGCGTTCACTGTGCAGGAAAACTGACTCGTGCTCTTCCTTCTCCAGGTCAGTACAAATCTGGTGATACCACAATTGTATATTTTTTCTTGTGTTTTAATAGTGAAAAAAAATTGACCCCCATAACTTTTTTATAGTTATGTCTACTGAGCTGTGTGGGGACTCATTTTTTGATGGATGATCTGTAGTTTTTACTGATACCATTTTGGAATTTGTGTGACTTTTTGATCACATTTTATAAAATTTTTGGGGGGTTAAGAGAAGGCATGAAAAAATGGTAAATTGGCCATTTTGATTTTTTTTCTATTACGCCATTCACTGTATGAGAGAAATATTTTTATATTCTAATAGTACGGGCGTTTTTGGACAGGGGCGATACCCATGATCTTTATGCTTTTTATATATGTATTTATTTTTTATTCTAGGGTAAGAGGGTTGATTTTAAATTTTTATATATTTTTCTTTATTTTTTTTTTACTTTTTTGTAGCCCCTCTAGGAGGCTACAATATGCAGTACTCAGATTTCTTACAGCTTATACTGTATATACATAGAACTACAGTATGACCTCCAATTGCTGTTATTCTTTGTTGGCCTGCCACCTGCTGGCCAGCATAGGAACTGCAGCTCTAATACGCTGGGTCTCTTCAGAGAGATTCAGCGTATTAGAATGAATGACCGGCTTCCCTGATCGCCGCACGAGGGAGCCTAGATGTCGTGGTTGCACTTGACCACGGTATCTAAAGGCTTAAATGCCTGCGATCGGCATTATTGCTGGTCGCATACATGAACCGTGGGGCAGCTGCTGTTTGAAAAAGCAAAGACCTGTTGGCTATTGTGCCCGTTGCATGTGCGAGTGGGCGCCATGTTCAAAGATCTTCGTACTGCGCTGGGAGCCTAAGGGTTAAGGAGATAAAGTGGTTGTGAAAACACAGAATGAAAGGTGTGCTTAAATAGCTCCATGCTTCTCCACAGGCTCTGTCTAGTAATACAGCTAGCCCGGGAAGTAGCATCTGATCCACTACACAAGCGTAAAGTCATTTAGCCGACTCGATGCAGGTGTGAGAACACAAGGCTAGACTAGAGTTCTGGCCCTCTCAATCAATGGGAGGGGAAAGTGCACAGAGCATAGGGGTGCAACTTTAACGGTGCTCCAAGCACTGCAGCCAGTCATGCTGCTTAAATATAAAAAATATATCTCTGCAGCAGTTTGCTGTACAGAAAAAAGACGAGTATCATTTTACTCAGCATGATCCACCCTACCAGGCAGTATACCTGGTTTAAAAGGGTTGATCATATTGACAGATGCTCTTTAACTAAAGAAAAAAAGTTTTAAAAATATAGAAAAAATTTCTAATAATCTCCTTTCCCCATTTTACAAATAAAAATAAACAATAAAAAATAAATATAATTGGTATCGTTGGGTCCAAAAATGCCCAAACGATTAAAATATGAAAGGATTTATCCCATACAATAAACGTCATAAAGTGAAAACATCAAAATGGCCGAATTGCCCCCCCCCCATCCCCCCCAAAAAATGTAAATCTGATCAAAAAGTCATACATATCCCAAAATGGTATCAATCAAGATACCCCTACAGATTACCCCGCAAAAAAAGAGCTCTTAGGGCTTGTTCACACGACACGGCAAATTGCAGATCTGCAAAACACGGATGCCACCCGTGTGCCTTCCGCAATTTGCGGAACGGAACAGGAGGCCCATTATAGAGATGCCTATTCTAGTCTGCAAAACGGACAAGAATAGGACATGTCTCATAATTTTCGCGGGGTCACGGAACAGAGAAACGATGCGGACAGCTGTCCGCAGCTTTTGCGGACCCATTGAAATGAATGGTTCCGTATACGGCCCGTATACAGAATGCAAAATACAGGCCGTATTCGGAACGCAAAAAACATTTGTGTGAACAAGCCCTTAGGCTGTGTTAAGTACTGACACACAAAATAAAGTTAACATATCATTTTTACCACAAAGTGAACACTGTAAAAACAAAACCCATGAAACTATTTCTATTGATTCCATTTACTTGAATGGGATTGAGCTACATAAAGGTCATGTGACCAATGGACGTGACGTCAAAGACTGAAGAAGTGGCCAGAATGCTCGTCTGGACACCACTGTCTCTTCCAGCAGCTGGTCTGCAGAGCTACCAGGAATCAGACCCCTACCAATCTGATATTGATGATCTGTCATGAGATTATGTCATAAATAGTTAAAGGGGTTATTAAGCATTTATTAAGTTTATGTGTTCAGGATAGGCCATTACTAGCTGATTATTAGGGGTCCAACACACCACACCTCTGCTGATCAGCTGTTCGGTTGTACCTCTGGTGGCTGAACTACACAGCCCTGTCAGCTGTGTAGTGGACAGAGCTCATCACTGCAGCGCAGCTCCTATTCATTTCAATGGGATCAGCACTGTAGTAATAAGCTCCCTACACTACACTGACAGAGCTGTGTATTTCCACCGGAGCTAGACTCGAACAGCTAATTGTCAGGGGTATTGGGTGTTGGACCCCTGGTAATCAGCTTGTGATGGCCTATCCTTAGGATAGGCCAACACGTAATAAAACCTGGAAAATCCATTTAAGTCCTGAAAACCTACGTGCCCGTATTGCGTTACGTAAACCATAGATCCACAAAATACAGACACCTTTTCTCACTCCCATTACTAAAAATTACTATTCTGGTCCACAATACGGTCAAGAATAACACATGTTCTGTAGTTTTCAGAACGTACACACAGATGCGGACAGCACATGGATGACATCTGTGTGCTGTCCGTTTTATTTGCGGGCCCCTAAAAATGAATGGGTCTGTGTGCAAATCGCAAAAAATGTTTTTTAGACACTGATATAAAATATGGTCGTGTACATGAAGCCTAATCATAGGTCTTATAAAAATGGAAGCCATGACAATATGTACAAATAAAAGCTGAATTTGTAACGGTCGCGTACACACACACACAGGGGGAAGGGAAGTGACCACTGCGCTCCACCCTTACCCCTGGCCCTGCCTACTTGCCTCGCGAGTCCTAATGACAGGGCACAACTGGACGGCAATCCCTAGCTTGAAATAAGTGCAGGGATGACAGACAGACAAACAACAGAACGTGAACGGACGAGTCAATACCAGGAAAGCTACAAAGTACAAATGGAGCAAGCAGAGAATTGTCAGGAGAAGCCGGGGTCATAAATACCAGGAGAGTCGTGAAGTACCAAAGGAGTCAGCAGAGGATCGTCAGGAGGAGGCCGGGGTCAGAATACCAGGAGAGCAGCAAAGTACACAAGGAGCAGGCAGAGGATCGTCAGGAATTCAGCAGGAGGTAAGTACGCCAGGTCAGACAAAATCACAGGTGGAACCTAAATTAACAGGCAACCTGTGGCCAGCAGGCTGCCTGTATTTATAGTGGGGAGTGAGGGTCATGTGACGTGGCCAGCGTCACATGACCGACAGACCAACCAGTCGAGCACCGAGTGATCAGCTCGGCGCTCAAGGCAGGCTTAGGAGCAGGGGGCCTCCCAGCTAGCAAAGCCGCCCTGGGAATGAGGTCAAACACAGATCCTCGCTCCAGAAGCTAAGCAGCAGGTCTGCGGCTAATGGGAGACCGAGTGCATCTTCGGAACCCCGTTACAGAATTATTTTATACCACCATACATATTTTCAAAAAGTTGATACCCAGTATATTTTCAAAATGCTACCCAGCATTTTGCCCTCATAACTGAGGGTTCTCACACATGCTCTTCCAGCCTAAGTACTGTGAACAATCATCTGCATCTCCATGATTCATGAGATCTGGCACGCCATCTGTAGGACCCCATACCTACTACAAGGCAGCAACAAGATTTTACCATCTCTCAATCAAGTGCTGCTTACTTAGAAGATAAAAGTTTATCAGGAGAACTGTTTATATTTGGCTATGGCCAGTTTCACATCTGCAGCAGGCATTCCGGCAACTATAACTATCATGGGGTCTCGCGGAGATCCAGCTGCAATAAGGCAAAAATGCTGAGAATTGGCGGGACAGAAGCCACCGCACTCTGCACAGATCACAATGCCGCAGATGTGAAAGTAGCCTAAACTTGCCATATTTCTCTCTCTCTCACACACACACAAGCATTCACATACATTCACTCTCTGCAGCTCTGTGTAATGTGATCCCCAAGTCAGCTTTTGTTCTGAATCGTGGATTCTGTTTTTCAGTTAGATCGGAGTTTAAGTGCAATAGGTATTGGGGCAAAGAAGTGTCAGATAAATGGAGAATGAGGCATTTTTTAGCAAGGTATATTGCAAAGTGTATCTTCATATATATTGTTGATTTATGGAGAAAAGAAAAGCACATTTAAAAATAAAAGATAGCATCAGGAATTGAATGTCTTGAGAAGTGAGTACTCCCTTAACCGATATTCCTGAAAGCAGAATGGCATCATGCAACTTTGCAACATATAGTGATTTATTATTTGCAAAAAGAGGGACAAAAGTTTTCATAGGCTGACAAAAAAGCAGACCCAAGCAGGCCATTTATCCACAAAAGACCTTCCGAACATTAAAGTTTAAGGCGTGCAAATAAATATACATCAACATGCATATAGTAAAAACAGCTTGTCGGATACATTTACCGCAGATGTGAAACTAGCCTAACTAAACGATTCGTTCGGCCCTGATAATTTCCTGCCTGCAAAAAATTGTCAGGGCAGGACTAAATGTTCAACCCTGTCAATTTTGCAGCAGGTGGGTGACTCTTTACCTGCGGGAACAGACCCCCACAGGTGAAGTCCCACTGATGATACAAATCAATTTGCTAGAATGCTCATCTCTACTCCATACCCTTCAGATTCCTTTTAAAATAATAGAGCAAGTTGTGCAAAGTTTGTATATACCACATGTCTACAATACATCTACAGTACATCAGCTTGTGGTTGCAAAATAGGAGAATATTGTTCATGGTGGCATAGGGAAAGCCTACAGCATTCTCTTCTCTGCTATACAGTCTTTTTTGCAACAGTATTGCCACATTTTTGTAAAATTACTTGGTAATTATTCATGTCAATGATCAGTGTGTGGAAATGTTATTTATGGTGGTAGACAATTTCAGTCAGAAGTATATTGGACATTCTTCCCTATTGATAATCAAACCTCGGTTGATTACGACTATTCAAACCCAGAGTCAAACATTTTTGTAAAGTTTATATATTTTTCTTAGGATACTCTTTACATGCTGTTTAATACTTTCTTTAACTGATGGAACAGTCGACTGATGGATTTGACTGTGTAAACAATGAAGAAAATAAAATTTTCTAAAAGATCTGCCATAAGGGTTTAAAGGGGTATTCCCATCTCAGACTTTGATGGCTTATCCACAGAATCTGGGCTGAGCTGTTCTCAGAACTCTAATAGCAGTGAATGGAGAAAGTTGCACAAGCGCAGCCACCTCTCCGTACAATGTAGCAGGCAAATTGGGCTTCATTTATATGAAAGGTTTTATTGCTTTATTTTTCCAATTTTCTTGTTTGTTACAAAGTTGCATGAAGTTGACTTGTCTGTAAATTTGTAGGTGAGACTATTGCAAGTGTCAGGGCAGTGATGGCAAACCTCTTAGAGACAGAGGGCCTAAACTGCAACCCAAAACCCACTTATTTATCTCAAAGTGAGTGCCAACATGGCAATTTAACCTGAATACTACAGTCCAATATAGTATATCTTCCCTGTACTTTATCATTTAGCTATAATAGTTTGCCTGCATTCAATCCAGACCACCCCCAGGGGCTCTGGACCCCCAAGCATGTCCCCTGTCAAACATTATACATTTACTACACTTTTTTGATACTGTTGATATGCATATAAAAAGTGTTGATAGCGGGGGTCCCAGCTCTGAGACCCCTGTTGATCTCTATAATAAGCAGTCTGAAGCACTCAGCAGAGCTCTGCTTCTCCTCACTGCTGAGCAGGATGGTGAAGACATCCCATAGACTTTATATTGAGACTGTCTTCACTACAGCGCTCAGCAGTGAGGAGAAGCACCGCTTTGCTAAGCGCTTCAGACTGCTTGTTATAGAGATCATCGGGGGTCTCAAAGCTGGGACCCCACTGTCCAGAAAGGCTGCTTACATTGCTGGGAGCCTCTGGGTGGAGATCGTGCACCACTGAAGGAGCCTTCCAACTCCACATCTTGAAAGCGGTGCGCCAAATGCTCCGACAGCTAAGCTACCAATAAAAAAGCTAATGGTAGTGGCAGTAGGGGTAATGGAAGTGACAGTAAAGGGAAAGAGTAACAGCTGCGGAGGTGGATGCAGCAGCCATACAGTATGGAACATGATTGTAGGCAGGGAAACAGTGACAGTGGCGTGATGGTGCTGGTGATCAATAGCCACTGTCAACAATGGTAGATCTATTCATCAGCCTCAGCCAGAGGTGTGTGAAAATCATCACGGATCCATGCACATTCAGTTTGACAAAATTTATGTTTTGGACACTGGTAGATGACAAGTTTATCTGTGATGGCACCACTTGCAGCATTGAAAAATCTCTCTGAGAGGACACTGGAAGCTGGATAAGACAGTACAGTGAGAACAAACTGGGCAAGTTTCGGGCACCATTCCAGTTTGCCTGGCCTGATGTCCATGAGAAAGGCCTTGTCATTTGAAAAACAAGACAATTTTAAACAATTTCGGGAAAAAAAAAAAAAAAATAATGGATAACTGAGTAGAAGTATGAATATCATACAGCAGAATTTTATTTTGGTTAAGGAACAGTATTTATAATGCTGTCCTTTTTGTGCCCCCTGTAGTGCCTCCAGTAGCTATAATGTCCCCACCTCCACTGTCTCCTGTCATTGCTCAGTAGTGTCCTACGTACATGCTTGTTCTGCTAGATTATAATTTTTTTAAGATTATTATTATTTTTTTTTACTTTTTTTTTTACTCTGTCATGATCATGACATTATACAAATACACATGCACAGTTCTACAGCATGCACATTATACACGCACAGCTCTGCAGTACGCACATTATGCATGCACAGCTCTGCAGTACGCACAATATACACACACAGTACTGCAGTACTTATATTAATCTCACACAGCTCTGCTGCATAAGCAACACACACACACATACATCTTTAATAAAAACTCACATTTCTACTCTTCCTGGTCTGGCGCCCCAACTGATGATATCATCAATGATCCTCAAGACTTTCCTAATGGGAAAGAGAGCTTTTGCAGTGCAGTTAAATGCAATAAATTACAACTGAAGCATTTGTGTTTTATGTTATTACATTTCCAATCTATGAGCAGTATATAGCAAAACACTGTAGAAATGAGTAAGTTAAAAAGTAACCCAACAATGCCAGTCTGATATGTGACTAATTTCTGTTACAGGCAGAAGAGGAGAGAGATGACATGGAGAGAGTCAAGTTAGACAACAAGAGGATTCTCTTCAATCTCCTGCCAGCACATGTTGCACAGCATTTTCTTATGTCTAATCCAAGAAATATGGTACAGTTCATATGCTCATACATTGAATACTTTCTCCAACATACAGTAATTACCCAGTTTTCTCTGTTCTGCCAAAGATCTGTCTGCACCTCTGCTTCACAATGATTTTTATACATGTGCCGATGTGTATACATACACTGCTCAAAAAAATAAAGGGAACACTTAAACAACACAATGTAACTCCAAGTCAATCACACTTCTGTGAAATCAAACTGTCCACTTAGGAAGCAACACTGAGTGACAATCAATTTCACATGCTGTTGTGCAAATGGGATAGACAACAGGTGGAAATTATAGGCAATTGGCAAGACACCCTCAATAAAGGAGTGGTTCTGCAGGTGGTGACCACAGACCACTTGTCAGTTCCTATGCTTCCTGGCTGATGTTTTGGTCACTTTTGAATGCTGGCGGTGCTTTCACTCTAGTGGTAGCATGAGACGGAGTCTACAAACCACACAAGTGGCTCAGATAGTGCAGCTTATCCAGGATGGCACATCAATGCGAGCTGTGGCAAGAAGGTTTGCTGTGTCTGTCAGCGTAGTGTCCAGAGCATGGAGGCGCTACCAGGAGACAGGCCAGTACATCAGGAGACGTGGAGGAGGCCGTAGGAGGGCAACAACCCAGCAGCAGGACCGCTACCTCCGCCTTTGTGCAAGGAGGAACAGGAGGAGCACTGCCAGAGCCCTGCAAAATGACCTCCAGCAGGCCACAAATGTGCATGTGTCTGTTCAAACGGTCAGAAACAGGCTCCATGAGGGTGATATGAGGGCCCGACGTCCACAGGTGGGGGTTGTGCTTACAGCCCAACACCGTGCAGGACGTTTGGCATTTGCCAGAAAACACCAAGATTGGCAAATTCGCCACTCGCGCCCTGTGCTCTTCACAGATGAAAGGTTCACACTGAGCACATGTGACAGACGTGACAGAGTCTGGAGACGCCGTGGAGAACGTTCTGCTGCCTGCAACATCCTCCAGCATGACCGGTTTGGCATTGGGTCAGTAATAGTGTGGGGTGGCATTTTTTTGGAGGGCCGCACAGCCCTCCATGTGCTCGCCAGAGGTAGCCTGACTGCCATTAGGTACCGAGATGAGATCCTCAGACCCCTTGTGAGACCATATGCTGGTGCGGTTGGCCCTGGGTTCCTCCTAATGCAAGACCATGCTAGACCTCATGTGGCTGGAGTGTGTCAGCAGTTCCTGCAAGACGAAGGCATTGATGCTATGGACTGGCCCGCCCGTTCCCCAGACCTGAATCCAATTGAGCACATCTGGGACATCATGTCTCACTCTATCCACCAACGTCACGTTGCACCACAGACTGTCCAGGAGTTGGCAGATGCTTTAGTCCAGGTCTGGGAGGAGATCCCTCAGGAGACCGTCCGCCACCTCATCAGGAGCATGCACAGGCGTTGTAGGGAGGTCATACAGGCACGTGGAGGCCACACACACTACTGAGCCTCATTTTGACTTGTTTTAAGGACATTACATCAAAGTTGGATCGACCTGTAGTGTGTTTTTCCACTTTAATTTTGAGTGGGACTCCAAATCCAGACCTCCATGGGTTGAAAAATGTGATTTCCATTTTTTTATTTTTGTGTGATTTTGTTGTCAGCACATTCAACTATGTAAAGAACAAAGTATTTCAGAAGAATATTTAATTAATTCAGATCTAGGATGTGTTATTTTTGTGTTCCCTTTATTTCTTTGAGCAGTGTACATGTAAAACTAAAGAGGACCTTTCACTACAATAAAAAATCTAAACTAAGCATACAGACATGGAGAGCGGCGCCCAGGGATCTCCCTGCGCTTACTATTATCCCTGGGCGCCGCTCCGTTCTCCCGGTATAGGCTCCGGTAGCTTCATATTTTTGGCTCAACTGGGTGGAGCCTGCCAGCGTCTCCTTCTCCAAGGCTGTAGAGCTGGCCAATCGCAGTGCTCAGCTCATAGCCTGAGAGGCTTTTTTTCCTCTCAGGCTATGAGCTGAGCGCTGCGATTGGCCAGCACTCCAGCCTGGGAGAAGGAGACGCCGGCAGGCTCCACCCAGTTGAGGCGAAAATATGAAGATACCGGAGCCTATACCGGGAGAACGGAGCGGTGCCCAGGGATAATAGTAAGTGCAGGTAGATCCCTGGGCGCCGCTGTATATGTCTGTATGCTTAGTTTAGATTTTTTATTGTAGTGAAAGGTCCTCTTAAACTGGAGTGCTATAGTGAAGTCATATGTTAACACAATGTACACATATTTAGCATAACTATGCCCTGAAGAATTATTTTTGGGGGGTTTATGTTAATAACAACTGTCTTAAAATGTTAAAAAAAAAATTCTGACCATTTTCTTCTAAACAACCCCCATTCCCCCCCAGTTTAACTTAATTTACAGAATGCCCCCCCCCCCCAATAAAATAAAAAAATTTGCATTACTTTTTACTTGTGAATTTGATATGTTTGTGAAATAGTTTTCACTAGCAGCGACATTTACAAGAAGCCTTTGTTAGAATTGACCAGCGGGCTGCCTGGCGTGGAGATGCAACTATTTTTGTAACTTTTTTAAGAGTTGCACATCATAAATTATACTTAAAGTTGTTCTAATCTGAAATCCTGACCTACTTTTCACTCCACTTCTCAAAATGGTGAGGCTCACCAAATATTTCACAAAATGTTGCAAAATATGCTTCAAATGTTGTACCCAGACATCAGATTTCATAAATGTCCCTCACGGTATTTAACCACCCCAAGTATTCCCACTGTACCTCCCTCTGTGGTCCACTCCATTGATTGTGTATTTGGCATCCTGTGATGATGAGCCAATACATAAAAAATTATCAATTTCGGTTTTCACTTCTCTTTGCAATTCCACGCACAAGGTTCCAACCTCCTCAAAAATCTTCATGTAATATTTCCTCATATTTTAAGGCTGGAACCATACGTGCAGCTTTGATGCAGTTTGAGAGGTATAATTCTCTCCTTTATTTTTTCCCAATCCCTTTGAATCCCCTCCTGACATTAGCTAAAATTGCACCTCAAAAACTGCCAGAAAAATTTCCTGTGTGACTCCAGCCTAACAATGTACAAACTTAGGCCTCATGCACACGACCGTTGTGTGCATCCGTGGCCGTTGTGCCGTTTTGCATTTTTTTTCGCGGACCCATTGACTTTCAATGGGTCCGTGGAAAAATCGGTAAATGCACCGTTTTGCAGCCGAGACCGTGATCCGTGTATCCTGTCCGTCAAAAAAATATGACCTGTCCTATTTTTTTGACGGACAACGGTTCACGGACCCATTCAAGTCAATGGGTCCGTGAAAGAACACGGATGCACACAAGATTGGCATCCGTGTCCGTGATCCGTGGCCGTAGGTTACTTTTATACAGACGGATCCGAAGATCCGTCTGCATAAAAGCTTTTTCAGAGCTGAGTTTTCACTTCGTGAAAACTCAGAACCGACAGTATATTCTAACACAGAGGCGTTCCCATGGTGATGGGGACGCTTCAGGTTAGACTATACTAAAAGAACTGTGTACATGACTGCCCCCTGCTGCCTGGCAGGTGCTGCCAGGCAGCAGGGGGCAGTTCCCCCCCCTGTAGTTAACACATTGGTGGCCAGTGTGGCCGGCCCCCCCCTCCCTCCCCTGTAGTTAACTCATTGGTGGCCAGTGCGGCCGGCCCCCCCCCCCTCCCTCCCCTGTAGTTAACTCATTGGTGGCCAGTGCGGCCGGCCCCCCCCCCTCCCCTGTAGTTAACTCGTTGGTGGCCAGTGGGCCCCCCCTCCCTCCCCTGTAGTTAACTCGTTGGTGGCCAGTGGGCCCTCTCCCCTCCCTCCCCCTCCTAATTAAAATCTCCCCCCCTTTCATTGGTGGCAACGGAGAGTACCGATCGGAGTCCCAGTTTAATCACTGGGGCTCCGATCGGTAACCATGGCAACCATGACGCTACTGCAGTCCCGGTTGCCATGGTTACTTAGCAATTTGTAGAAGCATTATACTTACCTGCGAGCTCCGATGTCTGCGTCCGGCCGGGAGCTCCTCATTAAGCAATGCGTCACTTACCAGTAGGAGGAGCTCCCGGCCGGACGCAGACATCGCAGCTCACAGGTATGTATAATGCTTCTACAAATTGCTAAGTAACCATGGCAACCGGGACTGCAGTAGCGTCCTGGTTGCCATGGTTACCGATCGGAGCCCCAGCGATTAAACTGGGACTCCGATCGGTACTCTCCGCTGCCACCAATGATAGGGGGGAGATTGGCCCTGTCAATCAACATGCGGAGGGGGAGGGAGGGGAGAGGGCCCACTGGCCACCAACGAGTTAACTACAGGGGAGGGAGGGGAGAGGGCCCACTGGCCACCAACGAGTTAACTACAGGGGAGGGAGGGGGGCCCACTGGCCACCAATGAGTTAACTACAGGGGAGGGGGGCCCACTGGCCACCAGTGAGTTAACTACAGGGGATGGGGGGCCCGGCCGCACTGGCCACCAATGTGTTAACTACAGGGGGGGTCTGCCCCCTGCTGCCTGGCAGCACCTACCAGGCAGCAGGGGGCAGTCATGTACACAGTTCTTTTAGTGTATTCTAACCTGAAGCGTCCCCATCACCATGGGAACGCCTCTGTGTTAGAATATACTGTCGGATTTGAGTTTCAGATCTAACTCATATCCGACAGTATATTCTAACGTAGAGGCGTTCCCATGGTGATGGGGACGCTTCAAGTTAAAATATACCATCGGATTGGAGAAAGCTCCGATCCGATGGTATATTAACTCCTGACTTTACATTGAAAGTCAATGGGGGACGGATCCGTTTGAAATTGCACCATATTGTGTCAACGTCAAACGGATCCGTCCCCATTGACTTGCATTGTAATTCAGGACGGATCCGTTTGGCTCCGCACGGCCAGGCGGACACCAAAACGACTTTTTTTTCATGTCCGTGGATCCTCCAAAAATCAAGGAAGACCCGCGGACGAAAAAACGTTCACGGATCACGGAAAAATGGAACCCGTTTTTGCGGACCGCAAAAAAATACGGTCGTGTGCATGAGGCCTTACTCTGCTTCCTTTTCTTTCTACATTTTTTCTTCTTAATGGGGTTGTCCAGTTTCAGTAAAAAACTGGACAACACATGGGATCCTTCCGCATGAGCTGAACATAACTTACCTGACAGACCCTGCACCACTGCTCTAGTTCTCCCGACCATCTCTCTTTACCCAGCTACAGTGGTGACATCATGTCGACACATGACCACTACATCCAATCACTAACCTCTTCGGTACACAACCAAAGCCAGTGATTGGCTGCAGCAGTCATACTGTATGTTGTCGACATGGATTTTTCTTTTTTTTGCACCAGCGTTTCTTGGTGGGTTTTTGTGGTAAAAAATGCCAGCTACATCTGTCAGCTAAAATTCTATGGGAAATGTAAAGCGCAGGACACACTAATGACGTTTTTATTATTTAGGTGGCATTTATTGAGTCTCTGGCCTTTGTTTATCGTCCTCCATTAAAATTCCACAAAAATGTGGCCGCTAAAATAAGTGATAAAAACCGCATGCTGCATGTAAAAAATTGTGAACTTTTCTATGGAGTTTTGTTAGTGACCAAAAAATACCATAGCAAAATTGTGTTTGTTAGGGCCCCCTTAGTCTGTAGAAAAATAATTGACAGCCCAGTCATGTGAAGAGTCTATCCATGCTTTAGCAACACCAACTACATCAATGTGTTCTTCCAGTACCGAAGCCTCGCTTGCTAGTCTTGTGAATATACACATTCGGGCTTTTGCACACGACCGTATGTATTTTGCATCCGCAAAACACGGATCCGCAAAGAATACGGATGATGTTCGTGTGGCATCAGTATTGCATCCGTTTTTTTTGGAGATCCATTGTAACAATGGACAAGTATAGGACATGTTCTATCTTTTTTGTGGAACGGCCATGCGGACATACGGAAAGGGAATGAACACGGAGTCATTTCCATTTTTGGCGGCCCCATTGAAGTAAATGATTCCGCATACGGGTCGCAAAAAAAACAGAACGGACACGGAAAGAAAACACATTCGTCTGCCTGAGCTCTTGGGTTGTAACCCCATACTGCACATTTATGTGACAAGTTGAAATCTTGTGGGCACATTTGTCTTGGATGTTGATATGTAACCAGTCACCTTTAGAAAATGTTGGTGTTGCCTTAAAGGGCTTCTGTCACCCCACTAAACAGTTTTTGTTTTTTTTTGGTTAGTTATAATCCCTATACTGTGATTTATGCATACTTACTGTAATTAATCATTTCGGTTCAGCAGGTTATGTTAAAAACGTACTTTTAAAATATGCAAATTACCTTGCTACCAGCAAGTAGGGCGGCTACTTGCTGGTAGCAGCCGCATCCTCCTATCCTAAAGACGCCCCCTCCGCATGTTGATTGACAGGGCCAACGGACGGGATCGTCCTCTGGCTGATCCTGTCTGCTATCAAGATCTCGCGCCTGCTCCGTAACGGTATTCAGTCGGCGCAGGCGCACTGAGAGGAGGACGCTCCCTCGGCCGCTCCATCCTCAATGCGCCTGCGCCGATGACGTCATCAAGTACACCCGGAAGAGATTTATTATTAATAATCGTTGGTGGTATAGTGTTAATAACTGTCATTTTTATCAAATTATTTATTCCCATTTCGTTTGTGGTTTTTGTGGCAGCATGCTTATTACGTACATACCTACCTGATTCGAGCATCCAGCGACGTCACCAGACTCTCCACCTCCTTCCAGCGATGCCGGCGTCTTCTCTTGCGGGTGTACTTGATGACGTCATCGGCACAGGCGCATTGAGGATGGAGCGGCCGAGCGAGCGGCCGCCTCTCAGTGCGCCTGCGCCGACTGAATACCGTTACGGCGCAGGCGCGAGATCTTGATAGCAGACAGGACCAGCCAGAGGGCGATCCCGTCCGTTGGCCCTGTCAATCAACATGCGGAGGGGGCGTCTTTAGGATAGGAGGATGCGGCTGCTACCAGCAAGTAGCCGCCCTACTTGCTGGTAGCAAGGTAATTTGCATATTGTAAAAGTACGTTTTTAACATAATCTGCTGAACCGAAATGATTAATTACGGTATGTATGCAAAAATCGCAGTATAGGGATTAAAACGTGTCTTTCTTCTGTACCTTTCTCCCTATCACAGCTCAGGAGGCAGTTGAAGGATGAAACTGAGCATGTGCGGCCTTCAGTGAGCAGGTCAAAGAAATAAAAATTAAAAATAAACAGCAGGTGGCGCTATACAGATACATTTTACTGAATAACTCAGTGGCTATGCAAAATTTTTAGTTACATGCAATTACAAAAGTATTCAGATCCAGGTGCTGGTTTGAAAAGTGTACAATATTTTTCGTGGGACACCCCCTTTAAATATATGCATTTTTTTATTTTCTTCCCAGGATCTTTATTACCAGTCTTATTCACAAGTTGGTGTTATGTTTGCTTCCATTCCAAACTTTAATGATTTTTACATTGAACTTGATGGCAATAATATGGGAGTGGAATGTTTACGACTTTTAAACGAAATAATCGCTGATTTTGATGAGGTGAGCAAGATATTTTTCAATTCCCAATAAAGATTAAATAAAATTTCTGTTCTACTATTACACATTTAATTGTGTAAAATAGAGTGCATAACATATAATGTGTTCATTTTGCTTTAAGTGCTCCTTACATACTCTATGAAGTCTGGATGCGTTTAACCCCTTAACGGGGTTCTCCAGGTTCAGAGCTGAACCCTGACGTATCTCCTTCTTCACCCAGACAGCCCCTCTGAGTGGAGCATCGGAGCATTTCATGCTCCGATGCTATCCCTTGCCCTGCATCACGCAGGGCAAGGGCTGTTTTGTTTTTATTTTTACCCTGCTAGGCAGAGGCTTCTGCCTAGCAGTGTTTTTGGAGATGTTACCAGCACTAATGGGCGGGCTTTAGCCCATTAGTGCTGGTGATGTTACCAGGCTCACTGGCATTCCCATGGTGACACCCGGTTTGTCACCGGATCTACTAAAAAAGCCCTAGTCCTGCACAAAAAAATGCTCCAATGTTCAACTCAGAGGGGCTGCCTGGGTGAAGAACGGGTTATGTCCAGTTATGTCCCCTTTAATGGAAAGTGTTACATATATATCTTTTGCTGAGATCTTCTGGGTACTGCCAAGAAGTACTGCTGTAAAAAGAAAAATATATATCCGTACATCCAATAATTTATTTAATGGTATGGCCAACTTTCACAAGGTAGTACAGTAGTTACAGTAAGCCAGTAATTTGGAAAAGTATTTGTATGCTAAACAAAGGAGTGAAGCCTACACAAAAAGATATCTGGGTGGTTAAAAAATTATCCGCACTCTGGCTCCACCACTTGTGATTTCTGGGAAGATGTGTGCATGAATGGACAGAGAAGTTCAAGGAAAGTTGCACAAGTGTCAGGCATGAAAGAGCTGGACGCCCATCCACAACTGATAATGTCATGGTAGAATTTTTGTATGATCCCTAAACAAAGGATCTAACCATGTTGTGTGCAATGCTCCAGATCTTAAAATTTAGTCCAGGGGTAAAAGAATGAGAAGACATGACTTATGGTGGTATTTGAGCCTTCTTCCACCTTTTCCAACGCCGAAATGGCAGTAGACCCTCCTTTTATTAGCAAACCCTGGGTGTCACCCATACAACCTAAAAATACAAATAGGAATGTGACGTGGTTTAGAAATGGGTGACATATATATCCTCATAGGATGCTTCTGGACGCGATTAGGATACTCCAGCGCTGGAAAATCAAAACATAGGAATGCCTTTGTTCCCTTTGTAGCCATCTACCTTTTATACCAAATATTGCAGCCTAGGTATATCCAAGTTTTAGTTCTATTTAAAACTAGCAGAAGGAATTGGCTTTGCACGGGTATATTTCATCTATTTCATTTCATGTTTCCGTGTGTCGTAAAAATATATCAACAGTATACCCCATAACAGTGACCTCTACAGTACTCGCCCCTTTAACAATGACCTCCACAATGCCCGCCGCTTTAACATTGACCTCCACAGTGCCTGCCCCTTTACCAGTGACCTTCACAATGTCCGCCCCTTTAACAGTGACCTCCACAGTGCCCACCCCTTTAACATTAACAACCCCTATAATAGTCACTTCCATAGTGCCCGCCCCTTTAACAGTGACCTCCACAGTTCCCGCCCCTTTAACATTGACCACCCCTTTAAGTGACCTCCACAGTTCCTGCCCTTTTAACATTGACCACCCCTTTAAGTGACCTCCACAGTTCCCGCCCCTTTAACATTGACCACCCATTTAACAGTGACTTCCACAGTGCACGCCCCTTTAACAGTGACCTCCGCAGTGCCCGCCTCTTTAACAGCGACCTCCGCAGTGCCCGCCCCTTTAACAGTGACTTTCACAGTGCCCGTCCCTTTAACAGTCACCTCCACAGTGCCCGCCCTTTTAACAGTGACCTCAACAGTGCCCGCCCCTTTAACATTGACCACCCCTTTAACAGTGAACTTCATAATGGCTCCTTTAACAGTGATATCCACAGTGCCCGCCCCTTTAACAGTGATATCCACAGTGCCCGCCCCTTTAACAGTGACCTCCACAGTGCCACCCCTTTAATAGTGACCTCCACAGTGCCCGCCCCTTTAATAGTGACCTCCACAGTGTCCGTACCTTTAACAGTGACCTCCACAGTGCCCGCCCCCTTAACAGTGAACTCCACATTGCCCTTCCCTTTAATAGTGACCGCCCCTTTAACAGTGATGTCCACAGTGCCCGCCCCTTTAACATTGACCACCCCTTAACAGTGACCTCCACAGTGCCTGCCCCTTTAACAGTGAACTCCACAGCAGCCATCCGTTTAATAGTGGCCCTTTTCCCCCATGCATGTAGCAGTGTAGTTGTGCCGTCATACGTCATATGACTGAATATTTAAGGACCTGCGAACTGCTAAAACCTGTAATCAGTTGTTATGGCAACCTGGAGTAGGACCTGCAAGCTTCTATTGGCTAATAAGGGACATGTGACCATGTAAATGGCAATTCGGATTTAAGTGAAAGGCTTGCTGTCTTCTATTGGCTAAGGGTACTTCCACACTTGCGGCAGAGTGATCCGGCAAGCAGATCCGCCAAAACGTATGCCAACTGATGGCATTTGTAAGACTGATCAGGATCCTGATCCGTCTTACAAATGCATTGAAATGCCGGATCTGTCTTTCCGGTGTCATGCGCAGAGCGGAAGGACGGATCCGGCACTAATACATCTCTATAGAAAAAAATGCATTCAGGCAAGTGTTCAGTTTTTTTGGCCGGAGATAAAACCGTAGCCTGCTGCGGTTTTATCTCTGTCCTGATCAGTCAAAAAGACTGAACTGAAGACACCCTGATGCATCCTGAACAGATTGCTTTCCATTCAGAATACATGGGGATAAAACTAATCAGTTCTTTTCTGGTATAGAGCCCCTAGGACGAAACTCTATGCCGGAAAAGAAAAGCGCTAGTGTGAAAATACCCTAATGCAGGTAATTTTTGGGGAATATCTTGGAAACGGTAAGTTCTAGAGAGCTGAGACTTAAACCTTCCTAGACACCTGATGTATCTGTGTGCCAAATTTGGTGAAGATCGGTCCAGTCGTTTGGTCGCGCATAAAGAACATTCAGACATCTAGACAGACAGATAGAAACTCATTTTTTATATATATAAGAGACTAGCAGAAGGACCCGGCTTCGCACGGGTATATTTCATCTATTTCATTTTATGTTTCCGTGTGTCATAAAAAATTATCAACAGTTTCCCCCATAACAGTGACCTCTACAGTGCCCGCCCCTTTAACTGTGACTTTCACTGTGACCGCTCCTTTAACAGTGACTTTCACTATGATCGCCCCTTTAACTGTGACTTTCACAGTGGCCGCCACTTTAACAGTGACTTTCACAGAGACCGCCCCTTTAACAGTGACTTTCACTGTGACTGCCCCTTTAACAGTGACCGCCCCCTTAACAGTGACTTTCACAGTGGCCGCCATTTTAACTGTGACTTTCACAGTGACCGCCCCTTTTACTGTGACTTTCACAGTGACCGCCCCTTTAACCACCTCAGCCCCCCTAGCTTAAACACCCTTAATGACCAGGCCACTTTTTACACTTCTGCACTACACTACTTTCACGGTTTATTGCTCGGTCATGCAACTTACCACCCAAATTAATTTTACCTCCTTTTCTTCTCACTAATAGAGCTTTCATTTGGTGGTATTTCATTGCTGCTGACATTTTAACTTTTTTTGTTATTAATCGAAATTTAACGAAATTTTTGCAAAAAAAATGACATTTTTCACTTTCATTTGTAAATTTTTTAAACCCCTTAAGGACGCAGGGCGTATCGGTACGCCCTATTTCCCGAGTCCTTAAGGACTCAGGGCGTACCGGTACGTCCTAACTTGAAATCGGTATTCCAGCGCCCCAGGGGTTAATCGGAACGGGATTTCGGCTGAAATCATTCAGCCGGCATCCCGTAACAATGCAGGGGGAGGTCATTTGACCCCCCCGCATCGACGATCGCAGAAAACCGCAGGTCAATTCAGACCTGCGGTTTTCTGCGTTTCTGGTCCATTCGGGTGTCCTGTGACCCGATTAACCAGAAAAAGACTGCGATCGGTGGCGTAATTATACACCACCTATCGCAGTCCGAGGATTTGAAGAGGCGGTGCTGGCTCTGGTGCTGAATGCCGCTGTCCAGGGTGCTGATTGGTGCAGGGGAGAAAGGCGCGAGATTCAAACTTCCTGCGCTCCTCTCTCCCCTCCTCTTCCTGTCCAGCACCCTGACCGTGCAGCATCGTCCAGCACCAGCTCCTGTGTCCCCCTAATCGGCATCCATCACCCTCCTGCACCCATCGCCACCCAGGTAGGTTAGGGTCAGTGAGGGAGAGGCACCGTTAGGCAGGGAAAGAAGGGAAAAGTAAGTTAGGAAAGAAAAAGTACTTTTATTCCAAACTTCCATCTATCCCTAACCCAGACCACCCCCTGACACTTGCCCCCCCACCAGCCCCACAACCCCCACCAGCCTTCCCCTCCCCCACCAGCCTCCCCCCCCCCCACCACCACCACTTTTTTTTTTTCTGCGTGCGCTGACTGGCCGGCACTTTTTAGCGTCCGTCCACTGTTAGCGCATCGCCCGCCCCACCACCACACCGACCGCTGATCAGCGTTGTACCACTGATCAGCAAGTTTGAATATCTCGGCAAAAGACAATTTTTCCCATTTTTTTAATACAAAGCATTTGACCGAGATATTTCTCTCACCCAGCATGGGTATATGTAAAATGACACCCCAAAACACATTGCCCAACTTCTCCGGAGTACGGCGATACCAGATGTGTCACACTTTATTGCAGCCTAGGTGGGCAAAGGGGCCCACATTCCAAAGAGCACCTTTAGGATTTCACAGGTCATTTTTTACACATTTTGATTTCAACTACTTACCACACATTAGGGCCCCTAGAATGCCAGGGCAGTATAACTACCCCACAAGTGACCCCATTTTGGAAAGAAGACACCCCAAGGTATTTAGTGATAAGCATAGTGAGTTCATGGAAGTTTTTATTTTTTGTCACAAGTTAGTGGAATATGAGACTTTATAAGAAAAAAAAAATCAGCATTTTCCGCTAACTTGTGACAAAAAATAAAAAATTCTAGGAACTCGCCATGCCCCTCAGGGAATACCTTGGGGTGTCTTCTTTCCAAAATGGGGTCACTTGTGGGGTAGTTATACTGCCCTGGCATTTTAGGGGCCCTAATGCGTGAGAAGAAGTCTGGGATCCAAATGTCTAAAAATGCCCTCCTAAAAGGAATTTGGGCCCCTTTGCGCATCTAGGCTGCAAAAAAGTGTCACACATCTGGTATCGCCGTACTCAGGAGAAGTTGGGGAATGTGTTTTGGGGTGTCATTTTACATATACCCATGCTGGGTGAGAGAAATATCTCGGCAAAAGAAAATTTTTCCCATTTTTTAATACAAAGTTGGCATTTGACCGAGATATTTCTCTCACCCAGCATGGGTATATGTAAAATGACACCCCAAAACACATTCCCCAACTTCTCCTGAGTACGGCGATACCAGATGTGTGACACTTTTTTGCAGCCTAGATGCGCAAAGGGGCCCAAATTCATTTTAGGAGGGCATTTTTAGACATTTGGATCCGAGACTTCTTCTCACGCTTTAGGGCCCCTAAAATGCCAGGGCAGTATAAATATCCCACATGTGACCCCATTTTGGAAAGAAGACACCCTAAGGTATTTAATGAGGGGCATGGCGAGTTCATAGAAATTATTTTTTTTTTGGCACAAGTTAGCGGCAATTGATTTTTTCTTTTTTCTCACAAAGTCTCCCTTTCAGCTAACTTGGGACAAAAATTTCAATCTTTCATGGACTCAATATGCCCCTCACGGAATACCTTGGGGTGTCTTCTTTCCGAAATGGGGTCACATGTGGGGTATTTATACTGCCCTGGCATTTTAGCGGCCCTAAAGCGTGAGAAGAAGTCTCAAATATAAATTTGGATTCCGTGAGGGGTATGGTGAGTTCATGTGAGATTTTATTTTTTGTCACAAGTTAGTGGAATATGAGACTTTGTAAGAAAAAAGAAAAAATTTCCGCTAACTTGGACCAAAAAAATTTCTGAATGGAGCCTTACAGGGGGGTCAATGACGGGGGTGATCAGGGAGTGTATATGGGGTTATCACCCCCCTGTCATTGATCACCCCCCTGTAAGGCTCCATTCAGACGTCTGTATGTGTTTTGCGGATACGCGGTGTCCGTGTTTTGCGGATCCACGGATCCGCAAAACACATACGGACGTCTGAATGGAGCCTTACAGGGGGGTGATCATTGACAGGGGGGTGATCAATGACAGGGGGGTGATCAGGGAGTGTATATGGGGTTATCACCCCCCTGTCATTGATCACCCCCCTGTAAGGCTCCATTCAGACGTCCGTATGTGTTTTGCGGATCCGCGGTGTCCGTGTTTTGCGGATCCACGGATCCGCAAAACACATACGGACGTCTGAATGGAGCCTTACAGGGGGGTGATCAATGACAGGGGGTGATCAGGGCGTCTATATGGGGTGATCACCCCCCTGTAAGGCTCCATTCAGACGTCCGTATGTTTTTTATGGCTCCACGGATACATGGATCGGATCCGCAAAACACATACGGACGTCTGAATGGAGCCTTACAGGGGGGTGATCAATGACAGGGGAGTGATCAATGACAGGGGGGTGATCAGGGAGTCTATATGGGGTGATCACCCCCCCTGTCATTGATCACCCCCCCTGTAAGGCTTCATTCAGATGTCCGTATGTGTTTTGCGGATCCGATCCATGTATCCGTGGATCCATAAAAAACATACGGACGTCTGAATGGAGCCTTACAGGGGGGTGATCAATGACAGGGGGGTGATCAGGGAGTCTATATGGGGTGATCACCCCCCTGTAAGGCTCCATTCAGATGTCCGTATGTTTTTTGTGGATCCTATCCATGTATCCGTGGATCTGTAAAAAACATACGGACGTCTGAATGGAGCCTTACAGGGGGGTGATCAATGACAGGGGGTGATCAGGGAGTCTATATGGGGTGATCACCCCCCTGTCATTGATCACCCCCCCTGTAAGGCTTCATTCAGATGTCCGTATGTGTTTTGCGGATCCGATCCATGTATCCGTGGATCCATAAAAAACATACGGACGTCTGAATGGAGCCTTACAGGGGGGTGATCAATGACAGGGGGTGATCAGGGAGTCTATATGGGGTGATCACCCCCCTGTCATTGATCACCCCCCCTGTAAGGCTTCATTCAGATGTCCGTATGTGTTTTGCGGATCCGATCCATGTATCCGTGGATCCATAAAAAACATACGGACGTCTGAATGGAGCCTTACAAGGGGGTGATCAATGACAGGGGGTGATCAATGACAGGGGGGTGATCAGGGAGTCTATATGGGGTGATCAGGGGTTAATATGTGACAGGGGGGGTGTAGTGTAGTGGTGTTTGGTGCTACTTATTACTGAACTGCCTGTGTCCTCTGGTGGTCGATCCAAGCAAAAGGGACCACCAGAGGACCAGGTAGCAGGTATATTAGACGCTGTTATCAAAACAGCGTCTAATATACCTGTTAGGGGTTAAAAAAATCGCATCTCCAGCCTGCCAGCGAACGATCGCCGCTGGCAGGCTGGAGATTTACTCGCTTACCTTCCGATCCTGTGAACACGCGTGCATATATGCGTGACTGTGCCTGCAGCTGCCGCCTCTGGAACGCGATCCTGCGTTAGTCGGTCCAGAGGCGGTTAACTGTGACTTTCACAGTTACCGCCCCTTTAACTGTGACCTCCCCTTTAACTGTGACTTTCACTGTGACCTCCCCTTTAACTGTGACTTTCACTGTGACCTCCCCTTTAACTGTGACTTTCACTGTGACCGCCCCTTTAACTGTGACTTTCACTGTGACCGCCCCTTTAACTGTGACTTTCACTGTGACCGCCCCTTTGACAGTGACTTTCACTGTGACCGCCCCTTTAACTGTGACCGCCTCTTTAATTGTGACTTTCACTGTGACCGCCCCTTTAACTGTGACTTTCACTGTGACTGCCCCTTTAACTGTGACTTTCACTGTGACCGCCCCTTTAACTGTGACTTTCACAGTGACCGCCCCTTTAACTGTGACTTTCACTGTGACCGCCCCTTTAACTGTGACTTTCATTGTGACCACCCCTTTAACTGTGACTTTCACTGTGACCGCCCCTTTAAAGAGGACCTTACACTAGATTAAAAAAATATAAACTAACTATACAAACATGGAGAGCGGCGCCCAGGGATCCCCCTGCACTTACTATTATCCCTGGGCGCCGCTCTTTTCGCCCGGTATAGCCTCCAGTATCTTCACATGTTAGGCTCCACCCAGTGGAGCCTGCCGGCGTCTCCTTCTCCCATGCTGTAGCGCTGGTCAATCGCAGCGCTCAGCTCATAGCCTGAGAGGTTTTTTTTTCTCTCAGGCTATGAGCTGAGCGCAGCGATTGGCTAGCGCTACAGCATGGAAGAAAGAGACACCGGCAGGTTCCACTGGGTGGAGCCTAACATGTGCAGATACCGGAGCCTATATCGGGCGAACGGAGCGGCGCCCAGGGATGATAGTAAGTTCAGGGGGATCCCTAGGCTCCGCTCTCCATGTCTGTATACTTAGTTTATATTTTTTAATCTAGTGAAAGGTCCTCTTAAACTGTGACTTTCACTGTGACCGCCCCTTTAACTGTGACTTTTACTGTGACCGCCACTTCAACTGTGACTTTCACTGTGACTGCCCCTTTAACTGTGATTTTCACTGTGACCACCCCTTTAACTGTGACCGCCCCTTTAACGGTGACTTTCATTGTGACCGCCCCTTTAACTGTGACTTTCACTGTGACCGCCCCTTTAAGCAGTAAAGAAATATGGCTGGGTTGTTATGGAAACCTGGAGTAAAACTGTGTTTATGGCAGTTGGGCTTTGAAGAGAAAGACTTGCAGGCTTGTATTTGGGGGGGGGGGGGTAATTTTTTGGGAATATCTCAGTAACGGTACGTCCTAGAGAGCTGAGACCCAGTCTAAAACCTTTCCAGACACCTGATGTACCTGTGTGCCAAATTTGGTGAAGATCGGTCCAGTTGTTTATTCGCGCATAAAGAACGTCTAGACAGACAAACAGACAGAAACTCATTTTTATATATATAAGAGACTAACAGAAGGACCCGGCTTTGCACCGGTATATTTCATCTATTTCATTTTATGTTTACGTGTGTTGTAAAAAGATATCGACAGTATCCCCTATAACAGTGACCTCTACAGTACCCGCCCCTTTAACATTGACCTCCACAGTGCCCGCCCCTTTAACATTGACCTCCACAGTGCCCGCCCTTTTAACATTGACCTCCACAGTGCCTGCCCCTTTAACAGTGACCTCTACAGTGCCCGCCCCTTTAACAGTGACCGCCCCTTTAGTATTGACCACCCCATTAACAGTGACCTTCATATTGGCTGCCCCTTTAACAGTGACTTCCACAGTGCCCGCCCCTTTAACAGAGACCTCCACAGTGACCACCCCTTTAACACTGACTTTCACAGTGACTGTCCCTTTAACAGTGACTTTCACAGTGACTGTCCCTTTAACAGTGACCTTCACAGTCCCCGCCCCTTTAACAGTGACTTTCACAGTGACCGCCCCTTTAACAGTGACTTTCACAGTGGCCGCCCCTTTAACAGTGACTTTCACAGTGGCCGCCCCTTTAACAGTGACTTTCACAGTGGCCGCCCCTTTAACAGTGACTTTCACAGTGACCGCCCCTTTAACAGTGACTTTTACAGTGACCGTCCCTTTAACAGTGACTTTCACAGTGACTGCCCCTTTAACAGTGACTTTCACAGTGGCCGCCCCTTTAACAGTGACTTTCACAGTGACTGTCCCTTTAACAGTGAATGCCACCTTAACAGTGACTTTCACAGTGACCGTCCCTTTAACAGTGACTTTCACAGTGACTGCCCCTTTAACAGTGACTTTCACAGTGACTGTCCCTTTAACAGTGAACACCACTTTAACAGTGACTTTCACAGTGACTTTCACAGTGACCGCCCCTTTAACAGTGACTTTCACAGTGACCGCCCCTTTAACAGTGACTTTCACAGTGACTGCCCCTTTAACAGTGAATGCCACTTTAACAGTGACTTTCACAGTGACCGTGCCTTTAACAGTGACTTTCACAGTGACTGCCCCTTTAACAGTGACTTTCACAGTGACCGTCCCTTTAACAGTGACTTTCACAGTGACTGCCCCTTTAACAGTGACTTTCACAGTGGCCGCCCCTTTAACAGTGACTTTCACAGTGACTGTCCCTTTAACAGTGAATGCCACTTTAACAGTGACTTTCACAGTGACCGTCCCTTTAACAGTGACTTTCACAGTGACTGTCCCTTTTATAACAGTAATCTCCACAGTGCCCACCCATATAATAACAGTGACCTAGTCAGTGCCCGCCCCTTTAACCCCTTAGGGACCGGGGTCATTTTCACCTTAAGGACTAGGCCCTTTTTTGCAAATTTGACCAGTGTCACTTTATGTGGCGATAACTTTGAAAATGCTTTGACTTATCCAGGCCATTCTGAGATTGTTTTTTCGTCACATATTGTACTTCATGACACTGGTAAAATGAAGTAAAAAAACAAATTCATTTTTATTTATAAAAAAATATCAAATTTACCCAAAATTTGGAAATATTAGCACATTTTCAAGTTTCAATTTCTCTACCTCCATAATACATAGTAATACCTACAAAAATAGTTATTACTTTACATTCCCCATATGTCTACTTCATGTTTGGATCATTTTGGGAATGACATTTTATTTTTTGGGGACGCTACAAGGCTTAGAAGTTTAGAAGCAAATCTTGAAATTTTTCAGAAATTTTCAAAAACCCACTTTTTAAGGACCAGTTCAGGTCGGAAGTCACTTTGTGAGGCTTACATATTAGAAACCACCCAAAAATGACCCCATTCTAGAAACTACACCCCTCAAGGTATTCAAAACTGATTTTACAAACATCGTTAACCATTTAGGTGTTCCATAAGAGTTAATGGCAAATGTAGATAAAATTTCAGAATTTAGATTATTTTTTTTGCTAATTTTCCATTTTAATCCATTTTTTCCAGTAACAAAGCAAGGGTTAACAGCCAGACAAAACTCTATATTTATTGCCCCGATTCTGTAGTTTACAGAAACACCTCATATGTGGTCGTAAACTGCTGTATGACCAAATGGCGCAGGGCGCACAAGGAAAGGAATGCCATATGGTTTCTGGAAGGCAGATTTTAATGGCCTTTTTTTTTTGACACCATGTCCCATTTGAAGAATGCCTGATGCACCCCTAGAGTAGAAATTCCATAAAAGTGACCCCATCTAAGAAACTACAACCCTCAAGGTATTCAAAACTGATTTTACAAGCTTTATTAACCCTTTAGGCGTTCCATAAGATTTAATGGAAAATGTAGATACAATTTCAAAATTACACTTTTTTGGAAGATTTTCCATTTTAATAATTTTTTTCCAGTAACAAAGGAAGGGTTAACAGCCAAACAAAACTCAACATTTATTACTCTGATTCTGCAGTTTACAGAAACACCCCATATGTGGTCGTAAACTGCTGCACAGGCACACAGCAGGGCGCAGAAGGAAAGGAACGCCATTTGGTTTTTGGAAGGCAGATTTTGCTGGATTGGTTTTTAGACACCATGTCCCATTTGAAGTCCCCTGATGCACCCCTAGAGTAGAAACTCCAAAAAAGTGACCCCATTTTGGAAACTACAGGATAAGGTGGCAGTTTTGTTGGTACTATTTTAGGGTACATATGATTTTTGGTTGCTCTATATTACACTTTTTGTGATGCAAAGTAAAAAAAAAATCGAAATTCTGAAAATTCATCTCCATTTGCCATTAACTCTTAAAGCATTAACAAAGTTTGGAAAATCAGTTTTGAATACCTTGAGGGGTGTAGTTTCTTAAATAGGGTCACTTTTTGGAGTTTTTCTCTAGGGGTGCATCAGGGGGGCTTCAAAATGGGACATGGTGTCAAAAAACCAGTCCAGCAAAAACTGCCTTCCAAAAACCATATGGCGTTCCTTTCCTTCTGCGCCCTGCCGTGTGGCCATACAGCAGTTTACGACCACATATGGTGCATTTCTGTAAACTACAGAATCAGGGCAATAAATATTGAGTTTTGTTTGGCTGTTAACCCTTGCTTTGTTACAGGAAAAAAATAGCTGTTTTGGCACTTTTTTTTATATTATTTACAACGTATCATGTGCTATTTTTATAAAGCAGGTTCTTACGGACGCGGCGATACCTAATATGTATACCTTTTTTTATTTATTTAGGTTTTACACAATAATATCATTTTTGAAACAAAATAAAAAAAAATCATATTTTAGTGTCTCCATAGTCTGAGATCCATAGTTTTTTCAGTTTTTAGGCAATTGTCTCAGGTTGAGTATCATTTTTGCGGGATGAGATGACAGATTGGCACTATTTTGGGGTGCATATGACTTTTTGATCGCTCGCTATTACACTTTTTGTGATTTAAGGTAACAAAAAAATAGCCTTTTTGACACCGTTTTTTTACAGTGTTCACCTGAGAGGTTAGGTCATGTGGTATTTTTTTAGAGCAGGTTCTTAAAGGACGTGGCAATACCTAATATGTATGCCTTTTTTAAATTTATTTAGGTTTTACACAATAATATCATTTTTCAAACAAAAAGAAAACATGTTTTAGTGGGCGATTGTAGGGTATCATTTTTTGCGGGATGAGGTGATGGTTAGATTGGCACCATTGTGGGGGGCATACGCCTTTTTGATCGCTTGGTGTTGCACTTTTAGTGAAGTAAAGTGACAAAACAAATGGTTTTTTAGCACAGTTATTATTTAATTTTTTTGACAGTGTTCACCTCAGGGGTTATGTCATATGATATTTTTATAGTCGGTCATTACGGACGTGGCGATACCTAATATGTATACTTCTTTTATTTTTTTTAAGTTTTACACAATAATATAATAAAAAAAATATATATCATGTTTTAGTGTGTCTCCATAGTCTGAGAGTCATAGTTTTTTCAGTTTTTGGGCGATTGTCTTAGGTAGGGTATCATTTTTGTGGGATGAGATGACAGTTAGATTGGCAATTCACTGATTAAGATATGATTGGATTCCGTTCACCTCTAAACACTTGTCACTGACTAATAGAACGTTTGTGTGTGTATATATTTTAAAATGTTGAACTTTATTGATACACGTTAAAAAATTGGAAAGAGAGTGAATCACTATACAAAATGATAATCACAATAAGGGTTAACCCCTGTGCAGCTATAAATGCAACCAATTGGCACCAAACCTGGTCAGAATATCCTCCTACCCCTATAGTTTGATACGGGGTCTAAGGAGGAGATGTCTCTGCCAAAAAGTATAGCTTACAAGGCAATAAACCCCTATCAATTGTAGGGCATCTACCAATACTATGATTTATGATGTGATGCGTCTACAAATAAAGACCGGGCACTGAGGAGACAAAACTACTTACAGGGAGAGGAGTGGGCAGATATGCTATATACAGTGTTCTATATAAGCGTTGATGTACACTCACACTGTGTAAGCTATAACTTCACCCCCAAATCATCCTATTAACTCCCCTAGTAAAGATGATACAGTGCCCGGGACGGCACAGCGCCCTACACCTAGCAGCTTCAGTTTGTATGTGCCTACGTATCGCCCATTATATGCTCAACGCGTTTCTTTGTAGCAAATCGTCAGGAGCTGAGGGCAAAGACAAACAACACTGACAGACAAACAAGCAGCACTGCCCCTCTCACATGTGGAGGCGGCAACGTCGGTGCTAGGATGGCCATGACGCGGGCGCCGAAAACAGCTGATTAAGTCACCTAGGCCACTCCTACCAAAGGCGGAGTCAATCCCCGGACGGCCAATAAAGGAGCTAGACATGCGGTTACCTCAGCAAACCACCGCCCCCATGTCAGCCGCCCACTCCAGGGACGAACCGTTGCTAGTGTAAAAACACTGGGATTTGAACAAGAATAATTTGGCGATTTATAAAACAGCAGGTAGGTATCCAAATACTGAAAATAAGCTCACTACAAGTGAGTATAAATGAAGTACATAAGATCATATTATGAACCCATTTATATTTGCAGGTCCATTGTTACGATACTGACACCAAAACACCCACATCCTAAACAGCGGTGGGAAGATGTCAGAAATATATGCATTAAAGGGCCATACTCAGATTAATAAACTTTGCTGATTGATATTTCATAGAGTTGATGGATTGTGGGGAATTACACGGGATCAATCAAAGATGGATGTTATGAACCCCTATTGTAAAACCATCACAACAGATATGATGGGACCATCTTAAATGAAGCAAGTGTGACGGTAACGTACACTACACACAGGGGGGAGGATAGTGACCACTGCGCTCCACCCTCACCCCTGGTCCTGCCTACTTGCCTCTCAAGTCCTAACTTAGGATACGTGCTGGGAAGACAGACAAGACAAATAACTGAACGTGAACAGACCGGGTCAATACCTAGAGAGCTACGCAGTACTAAGGAATGAGCAGAGAATAGTCAGGAAAAGCCAAGGTCAAATACCAGGAGAGAAACGAAGTACAACAGGAGTCCGCAAAGAATTGTCAGGTGGAATCCGGGGTCAGGATACCAGGAGAGATGCGCAGTACAGGAGGAGCAGGCAGAGAATCGTCAGGGAACACAGGATCAGGTAAGTATGCAGGAACAAAACAATCACCAGATACCTAAAATTAACAGGCAACCTGTGTCCAGCAGGCTGCCTGTATTTATAGTGGGGAGTGAGGGTCATGTGACTTGGCCAGCATCACATGACCGACAGACCGACCAGTCGAGCACCGAGTGATTAGCTCGGCGCTCAAGGCCGACCTAGGAGCAGGGAGCCTCCCAGCTAGCAAAGCTGCCTTGGGAACAAGGTCAAACACAGATCCTCGCTCCCGATGCTAAGCAGCAGGTCTGCGGCTGATGGGAGACCGAGTGCGCCTTCGGTACCCCATTACAGCAAACAAAAGAGATAAATTCATTAAGACCTTCAGGACGCACTGTCCGTAGCCTGAAGGTCCATTGTGCCTCCTTTTGCAGTACTTTTCTATCAAACTCGCCACCTCTCACAGATCTTTTCACTGTTTCAATCCCCTGAAAATGAATTGAGTCCAACTGTCACGGATGAAGTTAGCAGATAGCTGGAACATATAAATAAACGAGCGACTGGCTTGATCCCAAACTAATGAGCTTATAGGTGAGCCTATAAAACCCTAAGAGCTCTCCCTGACTGCTATGCACATGCAATGGTCTGTATGGTAGGCGATTGCATGCCCGCGTACCTAATACTGTGTGACACCTGAAAACACTATAATAGTGAGAGGACACGACCACCGGCTCCCTGCACTTAATACGGACGGAGTCAGAGTCACCTAGAATCAAGCCAGCAAGGAAACACAATAAAATAAAAGACTTATCTGTACAAACAGCAGAAGCAGCCTCCAGCAGTGAACACCTCATCCAGGAAGTAGTATAAACCGCAAAGTGAGGCAGTATGGGAGGGATTATAAAGGAAGACGATTAGTCCAAATAAGTGACACCTGGCAGAAGGAAAGGAGATGAGAAAGTGAAACCAAAACAAAGAACATCATACAAGAGGTAGAGAAAAAGTCTGCCAGATCTTCTCACAGAACTGGTGGTGACACCAACTCATTTTGCAATTGCTCCAGTTCATCCTTGAGAACAATATGTTTCTCTTTGACCGTCGGATCTACCACCAGCTCAGGTGCCCCCACGTTCGCTAACCTCTACCTGGACTGGTGGGAGCGAGAGGTTGTTTTCACGAATGATAATGGCAGATAGACACGATACGTCAATTTATGGCTATGTTTCATTGAGGATGTGTTCATCTTATGGTCAGTGACGAAATCAGATTTTGATGACTTTGTGCAGGTATTGACTATAAATCAGATGGGACTTTTTTTCACCTCAGAGATCCATGATGACAAGATAGATTTTTTGGACTTGACAGTGTTTAAGGACCAGGAGGGATGCCTAGGGACCCGTCTCTTCCGAAAGAAGACTGCCACAAATAGTCTGCTACAATGAGACAGTCACCATCCGGGGTCCCTTAAAAAAGGGGCAATATTTGCGTTTACGGCGCAATTGCTCCAAGGTGTCTGACTCTTTGGTGGCAGCCAAAGACTTACAACAGAGGTTTTGGAGGAGAGGGTACCCACAACATGTATTGGCAAGGGCACATCAACACTTACTGGCGGCTGACCGCAATACTTTACTGGTTCCACAGACGAAACCATCAGATGATGAGAAAATTCGCATCATTGCAACCTTTGATGATGCTCATGAGACTGTTCGGGCTACTCTTACCCAATTCTGGGGAATTTTGCAATCGGACCCTGATGTGGGTGATAGGTTGGTGCATGGTTTATACCAGGCATGCTCAACCTGCGGCCCTCCAGCTGTTGTAAAACTACAACTCCCACAATGCCCTGCTGTAGGCTGATAGCTATAGGCTGTTCGGGCATGCTGGGAGTTGTAGTTTTGCAACAGCTGGAGGGCCGCAGGTTGAGCATGCCTGGTTTATACCAATGTCATGCCCCACTCTGACGATGTGCGGAGGTCATCCAGGATTGCAGCACGAGTCTAGTATTTGTTTTGATGCTGTGCTCGATCCGCCCCTCATCAGGTGCACTGGGTGGAGTCATTAGTTTAAATAGTCTCCAGCCAAGGTGCTCTGAGCGGATTATACTCTTCATTGTGGTCTTGGAAGGAAGGTTGGCGGTTTGTTCCTGCTCTCAGCAGATAAGTGTATTTTCTTGTTTGGTTGTTTATGTCATCTTACCCATCCAGGTTCTGTGCGAGCTGGCAGCTCCTTTCTCCCCACTTCACCATCTCAGGGAGTTCAGGGTTCTGTCAGTACAGGCTGGTGGACACAGCAAATCTACCATCAAGATTTGGTCTGTGGGCTGAGCATTGTAGGGAAAGAGGTCAGGGATAAATTAGGAGGTGACCCTTCCCCCATCTCTCGTCCAGAGCCTGGTTGGTGTTTTATCTAACTGTGCATGTCCGCCGTGACATTATAATCCGCCATACTGTGACCGCCATTTCTCAGTGTTTATGGGATGGCGTCAATTGAAGCACTGGTTGACCGCATGCAGGGTTTGTCCCTGGAGGTTGCGGATCTACGTAGTATGGTCACACAGTGTCAGAGGGTGTTGGCTTCAGGTACAGGTCAAATTGTTGGGGAGCCTAAAGTCGCTCTTCCGGAGAAATTTGCAGGGGGTACTGATGATTTTTTCAGTTTCAAGGAATCATGTAAGCTGTACTTTCGTTTGTGCCCATTTTCATCAGGTAATGAGGATCAGAGGGTGGGTATCGTCATGTCTTTGCTGAAAGGGGACGCGCAATCCTGGGCTTTTTCCCTGCCGCCCGATTCTCTGGCTCTCCGGTCGGTGGAGGAATTTTTTAAAGCCCTGGGATTGATTTACGATGACCCAGATCGAGTTTCAATGGCAGAGTCAAAATTACGTAACTTACTACAGGGTAAACATACTGCTGAGGTTTACTGCACAGAGTTTAGGAGGTGGGCTACTGAGTCGGGGTGGAACGACCCCGCGTTACGTAGCCAGTTTTGTCAGGGGTTATCTGAAAGGTTGAAGGATGCTCTGGCTTTTCATGAATACCCTGATACTTTGGAAAATGCAATGTCTTTGGCGATACGTTTGGATAGACGTATCAGAGAGAGGGGTAAGGGTCCCTCTGTGCAGGGGATTCCTCCCGCGTGTAGTTTTGTTCCACCAGCTGCCCAGGGAGATATTGCTTGTTGTTCTGGCCTAGGAGAGGAACCCATGCAGTTAAGTCAGATATCTTTCCATTCGGATAGTAGAGACTTTCGTAAAGCGCACAATTTATGTTTCTTTTGTGGAAAGAGGGGTCATTTTGTTTTTTCTTGTCCGTATGTTGAACCACAGCGGAGAGTGATAAAGAAAAAGAAAAAAAAACCTCCCTCACACTTGGTGGTATGAATGGTGTGGTGGAGCAGACTGGTGTGCAAGTTCCCTGCAGTTCCCGTTTTCTCCTTTCAGCTATGGTGGCGCTAGAGTCTCGAAATGTGTTTGTTGATGTTTTTCTTGATTGTGGTGCTGGGGTAAATTTAATTGACTTTCTGTTTCTTCAGGGTTTGGGACTAAGTATTTGCACGTTAGAGAACGAGATTCATGTTTTTGCCATTGATTCTTCCCCTCTTTCTCAAGGGAGCCTTACTCACGTTGTTCATGATATTCATTTAAGGGTGGGTGATTCACATACTGAGATTATTTCCTGTTTTGTCATGAAGGATTTGCCAGCTCCAATAGTTTTGGGGTTGCCATGGTTGTCTAAACATAACCCAACTATAGACTGGCAGGCGAGACAAATCATTGTTTGGAGCAAGTTTTGTTCGGATAATTGTCTTGTCACATCTATTTCTGAAGTGTCCGTTACGGCCTTGCCTCAGTATCTCTCAGATTTTTCGGACGTGTTTGCGGAGGGTGGGGCTCAGGAATTGCCCCCTCATCGTGACTATGATTGTCCTGTGAATCTCATTCCTGGCGCCAAGTTGCCTAAGTCTCGGCTCTACAACCTCTCTCAACCCGAGAGAGAGGTCATGCGAAAGTATGTCGCCGAGAGTTTGGCAAAGGGTCATATTAGACCATCTAAGTCTCCAGTGGCTGTAGGTTTGTTCTTCGTGAAGAAGAAAGATGGATCACTGAGACCGTGTTTGGATTTCCGGGAGCTGAATCGTATTACAGTCCGGGATCCATATCCCCTTCCTTTGATCTCTGATCTTTTTGATCAGATTGTTGGAGCCAAGGTGTTCTCCAAGTTGGATTTGAGAGGAGCATACAATCTGATCAGAATCAAGGAGGGGGATGAGTGGAAAACGGCCTTCAATACGCACGAGGGTCATTTTGAGAACCTGGTAATGCCTTTTGGGTTGACGAATGCGCCAGCGGTATTTCAGCGATTCGTCAATGATATTTTTCATCATTTGGTGGGGAGGTTCGTAGTAGTCTACCTTGATGACATTTTAATTTATTCTCCTGATCTGAAGACCCATCAGGATCATGTGAGACAGGTTTTGACGATCCTGCGGGAGAATAAGTTATACGCCAAATTGGAGAAATGTTTGTTTGCGGTACAAGAGCTTCCATTTTTGGGATACATGCTTTCTGATTCTGGTTTTCGTATGGACCCTGAAAAGGTCCGGGCGGTTCTGGAGTGGGACCGACCGGAGAATCAGAAAGCTTTGATGCGATTTTTGGGGTTTACGAATTATTATAGAAAATTTATTTTGAATTATTCCACGCTAGTCAAACCTCTTACTGATATGACCAAGAAGGGCGCTGATGTCTCTGTCTGGTCGGATGAGGCATTGCAGGCCTTTTCGGCTATTAAGGAGCGTTTTGCGTCTGCTCCCATTCTGGTGCAGCCGGATGTATCTCAGCCATTCGTGGTCGAGGTTGATGCATCAGAGGTGGGGGTTGGGGCGGTGCTTTCGCAGGGTCCTTCTCCTGGCAAGTGGGTCCCGTGTGCCTTCTTCTCCAGGAAGCTCTCGGTCTCTGAGAGGAATTATGATGTTGGAGATAGGGAGTTGTTGGCGATCAAGTTGGCCTTTGAAGAATGGCGTCACTGGTTAGAGGGGGCTTCTCACCCCGTTACTGTGTATACAGACCATAAGAATTTGGCTTACCTGCAATCTGCCAAGCGTCTGAACCCTAGACAGGCCAGATGGTCATTGTTTTTTACCAGGTTCAATTTCGTGGTTACCTTTCGCCCAGGGGTCAAGAACGTCAAGGCAGATGCCTTGTCTCGCAGCTTCCCTGGGGGAGGTGATTCAAAAGATCCAGCGCCGATTTTGGCGGATGGAGTGGTGGTCTCCGCTCTGTACCCTGAATTGGAGATGGAGGTGTTGGGAGCTCAGGAGGGGGCTCCTGGTTCGTGTCCCCCAGGGAGGTTGTTTGTTCCTGAGGGCCTACGATACAAGGTGTTCAAGGAACATCACGATACTGTTCTCGCTGGACATCCTGGTGGTAAGTCCACCTGTGATCTGGTGTCCCGGAGGTTCTGGTGGCCAGGTTTGCGTAAGAGTATTGAGAATTACGTGGCAGCTTGTGAAACCTGCGCTCGGTCTAAGGTTGCTCATACTCGACCGCCTGGTTCACTTCTTCCATTGTCTATTCCATCTCGTCCTTGGACACATTTGTCCATGGACTTTATTATGGACCTACCGAGTTCCTCCGGGAGAACAGTGATCTTGGTGGTAGTCGATCGTTTCAGTAAAATGGCTCACTTTATACCACTAACAAGTCTGCCTAACGCTAAGACTCTTGCGCAGATTTTTGTGGATAATATTGTTAAATTGCACGGTATTCCTTCGGATATTGTCTCTGATAGGGGCACGCAGTTTGTCTCCAGGTTTTGGAGGGCGTTCTGCTCTCGACTTGGCATTCAACTTTCTTTCTCGTCGGCTTTTCATCCACAGTCGAATGGTCAGACGGAGCGTACTAATCAAAACCTGGAGACCTACTTGAGGTGCTTTGTGGCTGAGAATCAGGAGGACTGGTCCTCATTCTTGCCCTTAGCAGAATTTGCATTGAATAACCGTAGGCAGGAGTCCACAGGTAAGTCGCCATTTTTTGGCGCATACGGTTTCCATCCTCAGTTTGGTACCTTTTCTGGGTCTGGTTCCTCCGGGATGCCAGAGGAGGAGAGATTCTCTTCTGCCTTATCCTCTATCTGGCGGGGGATTCAAGGGAATTTGGAGAGGATGGGTGAGAGGTATAAACGAATGGCTGACAGGAGACGTGTGACTGGTCCGGACCTGTGTGTGGGTGATTTGGTGTGGTTGTCCACTAGGAATATCAAGTTGAGAATGCCATCTTGGAAACTGGGTCCAAGATTTGTTGGTCCATATAAGATTTCTGCTGTGATCAATCCTGTGGCATTTCGACTTGATCTGCCGCAGACTTGGAGGATCCACGATGTCTTCCACAAGTCTTTACTAAAAAAATATGTTAAACCGGTGGTACCATCGCCATTGCCTCCTCCTCCTGTTCTGGTCGAGGGAAACTTGGAGTTTGAGATCTCCAGGATTCTCGACTCAAGAGTTCTGCGGGGTTCCCTCCAGTACCTGGTTCACTGGAGGGGATACGGTCCTGAGGAGAGGATGTGGGTTCCGGCGTCAGATGTCAACGCCAGCCGTCTGGTGAGGGCCTTTTATAGGTCCCATCCGGATAAGGTTGGTCCAGGGTGTCCGGAGGTCACCCGTAGAAGGGGGGGTACTGTCATGCCCCACTCTGACGATGTGCGGAGGTCAGCCAGGATTGCAGCACGAGTCTAGTATTTGTTTTGATGCTGTGCTGGATCCGCCCCTCATCAGGTGCACTGGGTGGAGTCATTAGTTTAAATAGTCTCCAGCCAAGGTGCTCTGAGTGGATTATACTCTTCATTGTGGTCTTGGAAGGAAGGTTGGCGGTTTGTTCCTGCTCTCAGCAGATAAGTGTATTTTCTTGTTTGGTTGTTTATGTCATCTTACCCATCCAGGTTCTGTGCGAGCTGGCAGCTCCTTTCTCCCCACTTCACCATCTCAGGGAGTTCAGGGTTCTGTCAGTACAGGCTGGTGGACACAGCAAATCTACCATCAAGATTTGGTCTGTGGGCTGAGCATTGTAGGGAAAGAGGTCAGGGATAAATTAGGAGGTGACCCTTCCCCCGTCTCTCGTCCAGAGCCTGGTTGGTGTTTTATCTAACTGTGCATGTCCGCCGTGACAACCAATCCCCTGTTGCATCTACCTGTTTGGGTAGTAGACCTATGGGCACATTTCGCTGCAGTGGCTGTATTGCGTGTAATGTCATTCAAACTGGAAGTATATTTACTTGTACGGTCACGCAAAAACAATATACACTCACCTAAAGAATTATTAGGAACACCATACTATTACGGTGTTGGACCCCCTTTTGCCTTCAGATCTGCCTTAATTCTACGTGGCATTGATTCAACAAGATGCTGATAGCATTCTTTAGAAATGTTGGCCCATATTGATAGGATAGCATCTTGCAGTTGATGGAGATATGAGGGATGCACATCCAGGGCACGAAGCTCCCGTTCCACCACATCCCAAAGATGCTCTATTGGGTTGAGATCTGGTGACTGTGGGGGCCATTTTAGTACAGTTAACTCATTGTCATGTTCAAGAAACCAATTTGAAATGATTCGAGCTTTGTGACATGGTGCATTATCCTGCTGGAAGTAGCCATCAGAGGATGGATACATGTTCTCATTCTGTTTACGCCAAATTCGGACTCTACCATTTGAATGTCTCAACAGAAATCGAGACTCATCAGACCAGGCAACATTTTTCCAGTCTTCAACAGTCCAATTTTGGTGAGCTTGTGCAAATTGTAGCCTCTTTTTCCTATTTGTAGTGGAGATGAGTGGTACCCGGTGGGGTCTTCTGCTGTTGTAGCCCATCCGCCTCAAGGTTGTGCTTGTTGTGGCTTCACAAATGCTTTGCTGCATACCTCGGTTGTAACGAGAGGTTATTTCAGTCAACGTTGCTCTTCTATCAGCTTGAATCAGTCGGCACATTCTCCTCTGACCTCTAGCATCTACAAGGCATTTTTTCCCACAGGACTGCCGCATACTGGATGTTTTTCCCTTTTCACACCATTCTTGGTAAACCCTAGAAATGGTTGTGCGTGAAAATCCCAGTAACTGAGCAGATTGTGAACTACTCAGACCGACCCGTCTGGCACCAACAACCATGCCACGCTCAAAATTGCTTAAATCACCTTTCTTTCCCATTCTGACATTCAGTTTGGAGTTCAGGAGATTGTCTTGACCAGGACCACCCCCCTAAATGCATTGAAGCAACTGCCATGTGATTGGTTGACTAGATAATTGCATTAATGAGAAATAGAACAGGTGTTCCTAATAATTCTTTAGGTGAGTATATGATCAGGTCCTTTATCAATTGCAAAACCAGAGGCATTGTGTACTTGGCAACTTGTAAATGCGGGATGCAATATGTGGGAAAAACGATCCGAGAATTTCGGAGACGGATCAGTGAGCACTTAAACGATATTCGGAATGGTGCAGATACCCCCATTGCACGACATGTTGCCTCTTATTTTCAGTATTCGGATACCTACCTGCTGTTTTATAAATCGCCGAATTATTCCTGTTCAAATCCCAGTGTTTTGACACTAGCAACGGTTTGTCCCTGGAGTGGGCGGCTGACATGGGGGCGGTGGTTTGCTGAGGTAACCGCATGTCTAGCTCCTTTATTGGCCGTCCGGGGATTGACTCCGCCTTTGGTAGGAGTGGCCTAGGTGACTTAATCAGCTGTTTTCGGCGCCCACGTCACGGCCATCCTAGCACCGACGTTGCCGCCTCCACATGTGAGAGGGGCAGCGCTGCTTGTTTGTCAGTGTTGTTTGTCTATGCCCTCAGCTCCTGATGATTTGCTACAAAGAAACGAGTTGAGCATATATTGGGCGATACGTAGGCACATACAAACTGAAGCTGCTAGGTGTAGGGCTCTGTGCCGTCGCGGGCACTGTATCATCTTTACTAGTGCGACATTACTAGGGGAGTTAATAGGATGATTTGGGGGTGAAGTTATAGCTTACACAGTGTAAGTGTACATCAACGCTTATATAGAACACTGTATATAGCATATCTGCCCACTCCTCTCCCTGTAAGTAGTTTTGTCTCCTCAGTGCCCGGTCTTTATTTGTAGACACATCACATAGTATTGTTGGATGCCCTACAATTGATGGGGGTTTATTACCTTGTAAGCTATACTTTTTGGCAGAGACATCTCCTTAGACCCCGTATCAAACGATAGGGGTAGGAGGATATTCTGACCAGGTTTGGTGCCAATTGGTTGCATTTATAGCTGCACAAGGGTTAACCCTTATTGTGATTATCATTTTGTATAGTGATTCACTCTCGTTCCAATTTTTTTACGTGTATCAATAAAGTTCAACATTTTAAAATATATAAACATACAAACGTTCTATTGTTCAGTTACAAGACAGTTAGATTGGCACTATTTTGGGGGGCATACAACTTTTTGATCGCTTTCTATTCCACTTTTCGGTATGTAAGGTGACAAAAAATGGCTTTTTTGACACTTTTTTTTTATTACGGTGTTCACCTCAGGGTTAAGATCATGTGGTATTTTTATAGAGCAGATTCTTATGGACGCGGCGATACCTAATATGTCAATTCTATTTGTTTTAGTTTACATTTAACATAAAAAAGCATTTTTGAAACAAAAAAAAATCATGTTTTAGTCTGAGAGCCATATTTTTTAAATTTTTTGGGCCATTGTCTCATGTAGGGGCTAATTTTTTGTGGGTTGAGGTGACGGTTTGATTTGTACTATTTTGGCGTACATACAACTTTTTTGATCACTTTTATTACCTTTTTTGGGAAGTAAGGTGGGCAAATTTCATCATAGTTTTTATTTTTTATGCCGTTCACCATGCAGGAAAAGTAACATGACCGTTTTATAGATCAGGTCGTTACGGACGCAGTGATATAAACATGTGCAGGGAATATAATATATATATTTTTTTTACTTTTTTTTTTTTACTTTTTTTTGACCCAGACCCACTTGGTTCTTGAAGATCCAGTGGATCTGATGTCTGTATAATACAGTACAGTACACTATATAGTGTACTGTACTGTATTTTCTCTTTACAAAATCTGATCAGACTTCTGCCTTTAGCAGAAGTCTGATCAGCACCGTGGACAGCAGGAAGCCTGTGAAGGCGTCCGGTTGCCATGGTAACCATCGCTCGCTTCCACAACAGAGCAGCGGGTGATGGGGAGGGAGGGGGGCCCCCTCCCTCTGTGATCCCGTCAATAATCGGGGGCTGAAAAGGCACAGCAGCCCCCTATGGGAGAGGGAGGGAGCTCCCTCCCTGTTAACATCTTCCATACAGCGGTCCCTACGGACCGCGGCATGGAAGGGGATAAACGGCTGACATCTGTGGCAGCACAGATGTTAGCCGTTTCAAGCAGAGTGTCAGCAATGTGCTGACACTCTGCTAAAACCGCTCGGCCATCCGGAGAGAGGGGGCAGGCGGATGATCACGCGCCTGTCCGCCCGCACTGCATGCACCACTCCCCCTTGCGCTGCGCCCGCCGGCACATAACACAGAGGGCTGCAGGTGTTAAACATTAAAATAAGGCATTTTGAAGTTTCTGATCTCCGCGGTCTAAAACCTTCCCGGACACCTGATGTACCTTTGTGCCAAATTTGGTAAAGATCGGTTCAGTCGTTTGGTCGCGCATAAAGAACGTCCAGACAGACAGACGTCTAGACAGACAGACAGAAACTAGTTTTTATATATATAAAAGACTAGCAGAATGACCCGGCTTTGCACGGGTATATTTCATCTATTTTATTTTATGTTTCCGTGTGTTGTAAAAAGATATGAACAGTTTCCCCCCATAACATTGACCTCTACAGTACCCACCCCTTTAACGAGGACCTCCACAATGCCCACCCCTTTAACAGTAATCTCCACAGTGCCTGCCCCTTTAACATTGACCTCCACAATGCCCGCCCCTTTAACAGTGACTTCCGCATTGCCTGCCCCTTTAACAGTGACCTCCACAATGCCCGCCCTTTTAACAGTGACCTCCACAAAGCCCGCCCTTTTAACAGTGACTTCCACAAAGCCTGCCCCTTTAACAGTTACCTCCACAGTGTCCACCCCTTTAATAATGACCTCCACAGTGCTCGCCCATTTAACAGTGACCTCCACAATGTCCTTCCCTTTAATAGTGCCCGCCCCTTTTACAGTGACCTCCACAGTGCCCGCCCCTTTAACTGTGACCTCCACAGTACCTGCCCCTTTAACCGTGACCTCCACAGTGCCCGCCCCTTTAACAGTGACCTCCACAGTGCCCGCCTCTTTAACATTGACTGATACAGTGACCGCCCCTTTGAAGATGACCTGCACAGTGCCCGTCCCTTTAACAGTGACCTCCACAGTGCCGGCCTATTTAACATTGACCGCCCCTTTAACAGTGACCTTCTTAGTGGCTGCCCCTTTAACAGTGACTTCCACAGTGCCCGCCCCTTTAACAGTGACTTCCACAGTGCCCGCCCCTTTAACATTGACCACCTCTTTAACAGTGACCTTCATAGTGGCCGTCCCTTTAACAGTGACCTCCACAGTACCCGCCCCTTTACAGTGACCTCTACAGTGCCCGCCCCTTTAACAGTGACCTCCACAATGCCCGCCCCTTTAACAGTGACCTCCGCATTGCCCGTCCCTTTAACAGTTACCTCCACAGTGTCCACCCCTTTAATAATGACCTCCACAGTGCTCGCCCATTTAACAGTGACCTCCACAATGTCCTTCCCTTTAATAGTGCCCGCCCCTTTTACAGTGACCTCCACAGTGCCCGCCCCTTTAACTGTGACCTCCACAGTACCTGCCCCTTTAACAGTGACCTCTACAGTGCCCGCCCCTTTAACAGTGACCTCCACAGTGCCTGCCCCTTTAACAGTTACCTCCACAGTGCCCGCCCCTTTAACAGTGAACTCTACAGCGCCCGTCCGTTTAATAGTGGCCCTTACCCCCCATGCATGTAGCAGTGTAGTTGTGCCATCATACGTCATTTGACTGACCTGCGAACTGCTTAAACCTGTGATCAGTTGTTATGGTAACCTGGAGGAGCACCTGCGAGCTTCTATTGGCTGATAAGGGACATGTGACCTTGTGTATGGCAGTTTGGATATGAATAGAAAGCCTTGCAGGCTTGTATTGGCTAATGCAGGTCATTTTTGGGAAATATCTCAGGAACGGTACGTCCTAGAGAGCGTAGACCCGGTCTAAAACCTTTCCGGACACCTGATGTGTGCCAAATTTGGTGAAGATCGGTCCAGTCGTTTGGTCGTGCATAAAGAAGGTCCAGACAGACAGATGTTTAGACAGACAGACAGAAACAAATTTTTATATATATAAGAGATAATCCTACTGTATTATTTTTCTCCTCTTAAATATATTTCAAAATCTTGGATCTCAAAGTTCACCTCTCCCACCTATGTTTACCCTTCTGAAGGGCAGGGCAAAACCATTCTCCAGAAAAGGCACCTCCTTGATCACTTCATGGCATTACCTATATAAAGATGTCCGATTTATAAAACATCATCATAATTTAACCCTTTACATTCTACACACCAACTAAATTAATCTTATCTGAGCTTCCCTGATATAGGGGTTGTTGAAATATTTACAGTAAACCTAAGAATACTGATTACATGTTTCTTTTGTGTGTGTTACCCCATATACATTTCTGACTTTTATACAACAATAAAACAGATACACATATAAAACCAATATTAATCCCACTAAAATTACAAACAGACACAGTGCAAGATCACAAAACCATCAACACCCTTGAACCAATTAGCTGGTATTACTAATTAAACCATTGAAACCTATTAACCCCCAGATTATCTTTGGAGTTATCATTCCCAAATCATAGTATACAGTGGAGGAAATAATTATTTGACCCCTCACTGATTTTGTAAGTTTGTCCAATGACAAAGAAATGAAAAGTCTCAGAACAGTATCATTTCAATGGTAGGTTTATTGTAACAGTGGCAGATAGCACATCAAAAGGAAAATCGAAAAAATAACTTTAAATAAAAGATAGCAACTGATTTGCATTTCATTGAGTGAAATAAGTATTTGAACCCCTACCAACCATTAAGAGTTCTGGCTCCCACAGAGTGGTTAGACACTTCTACTCAATTAGTCACCCTCATTAAGGACACCTGTCTTAACTAGTCACCTGTATAAAAGACACCTGTCCACAGAATCAATCAATCAAGCAGACTCCAAACTCTCCAACATGGGAAAGACCAAAGAGCTGTCCAAGGATGTCAGAGACAAAATTGTAGACCTGCACAAGGCTGGAATGGGCTACAAAACCATTAGCAAGAAGCTGGGAGAGAAGGTGACAACTGTTGGTGCGATTGTTCGAAAATGGAAGGAGCACAAAATGACCATCAATCGACCTCGCTCTGGGGCTCCACGCAAGATCTCACCTCGTGGGGTGTCAATGGTTCTGAGAAAGGTGAAAAAGCATCCTAGAACTACACCGGATGAGTTAGTTAATGACCTCAAATTAGCAGGGACCACAGTCACCAAGAAAACCATTGGAAACACATTACACCGCAATGGATTAAAATCCTGCAGGGCTCGCAAGGTCCCCCTGCTCAGGAAGGCACATGTGCAGGCCCGTCTGAAGTTTGCCAATGAACACCTGAATGATTCAGAGAGTGACTGGGAGAAGGTGCTGTGGTCTGATGAGACCAAAATAGAGCTCTTTGGCATTAACTCAACTCGCTGTGTTTGGAGGAAGAAAAATGCTGCCTATGACCCCCAAAACACCGTCCCCACCGTCAAGCATGGGGGTGTAAACATTTTGCTTTGGGGATGTTTTTCTGCTAAGGGCACAGGACAACTTATTCGCATTAACGGAAAAATGGACGGAGCCATGTATCGTGAAATCCTGAGCGACAACCTCCTTCCCTCTGCCAGGAAACTGAAAATGGGTCGTGGATGGGTGTTCCAGCACGACAATGACCCAAAACATACAGCAAAGGCAACAAAGGAGTGGCTCAAGAAGAAGCACATTAAGGTCATGGAGTGGCCTAGTCAGTCTCCGGACCTTAATCCAATCGAAAACCTATGGAGGGAGCTCAAGCTCAGAGTTGCACAGAGACAGCCTCGAAACCTTAGGGATTTAGAGATGATCTGCAAAGAGGAGTGGACCAACATTCCTCCTAAAATGTGCGCAAACTTGGTCATCAATTACAAGAAACGTTTGACCTCTGTGCTTGCAAACAAGGGTTTTTCCACCAAGTATTAAGTCTTTTTTTGTTAGAGGGTTCAAATACTTATTTCACTCAATGAAATGCAAATCAGTTGCTATCTTTTATTTAAAGTTATTTTTTCGATTTTCCTTTTGATGTGCTATCTGCCACTGTTACAATAAACCTACCATTGAAATGATACTGTTCTGAGACTTTTCATTTCTTTGTCATTGGACAAACTTACAAAATCAGTGAGGGGTCAAATAATTATTTCCTCCACTGTACTTGCATCAGGCCAGAAGAATCTATATCATGACAGCAAGCAGAACCATGGCACTCATATCTCTGATATAATGCAAATACACTGATAATCAATTTTCCATGGGCTTATGATACCACTATAACAGTTCACATCCTCCCCAGATTTTTCCACTCTTTATTATCCTCCTCTGGAAAATTGAACGCCCACTTCAAAATTGGATAATCTATCCTTTCAACCCAAGTGATCTCATATTTAAAGGGGTTCTGCAGTTTGTTTAAACCGATGATCTATCCTCTGGATAGATCATCAGCATCTGATCAGCCAGGGTCCGACACCCAGAACCCCTGCCGATCAGCTGTTTGAGAAGGCTGGAGTGCCACTGCCTTCTCAAACAGCTGATCGGCGGGGGTCCCGGGTGTCGAACTCCCGCCGATCAGATGCTGATGATGTCTCTGATTCTCATGGGTCAGCAGCCACAGACCACCATAACAATAGGTAGTAAGATCCAAATGCAGTATCTGGGCATGTTGGAGATAATATAACCATCTTCTTGAGGCTCAGCCCAAGAATATCACATAGGTTGACAAGGATATGTTCTTCTGAAAATTGGTCCTTACTGAATACAAAAATATTGAAGGCATTCTACCGTATGCAAAGCCCTTTTCTCTTTGCCTTGATCTTTTGTATACCCAATGTTACCATAATTTATTGTACTACTTCAGTGAAAATAGTTCACTTATTACTCTCCACCATCTCTGGACCCCCATATCTACATACCACCTCATCCAATATTTTCTTTAGCTGTAGCCTTTGCTTTTGCCAGGTCTCTGAATATCCTAAAAAGAGATCAACATAGAAAAGGACATGGAAGAAATCCAGCGGCTCACCCCTGTCTCGTATGGATAGGTGCTCACCCTCTAGTCCTACCCTCAGGACTGGAAAGGGATAATAAAGTGTACGAAAATGAGGGGGCACACTCAAAAGGCAAACCACTAGATGGATGATAGAATAGTATTTTATTGCTCTAAAAACAAACCCCTAAAATATATATAAAACAATCATAAAATTACATATGATAATACAGCAATCCTATAGTGCATGACAAGCGGTCCTACACGTTAATGGCAAATTTGGTATGATATATAACATGCAGCAGTACTATAATGCGTGACACGCTAGTAGCACAAAACCATATGTGGCAGTCCTGTAGCCGTCCTACAAGCTGTAGGTATAATGTCAGCACTTCCGTGCAATAATGTCCCAATGAGACTCGGTGGTAATGGTACTATGACCAAATGTCCCAATAGAAAATCTTAGTTGCACGGTGCCAATATTGTTAGGGCAGTATAGCTGATTCCAATGAAGCAATAATGGTGCTTAGATACCAGTGTCCGGTATTATGGATGTACAGAGGTGCGTACACGTAGTAAATAATAGAGCTAATCGCTGGTTACTTACTATATCACGCCGCTTGTAGTGTCCCGATCTTACCCCACCTTCTTGCTGCCTGACCGCAGCGTTGATTCCCCAGGTGGCCGAACACGGCCGAGCGTGGCGTCCCACGTGACCTGGTTGCTTAGGGTTCCGGGCTGGCGCTTAACTGACGTCACTAGTGTGCGGCTGTGACTCCGGCTGTAGCTCCGTGATAGAGATATGGTAAAGATGTGTCTCTTACACTTGGAACTTCTAGCTTTTCTGTTCCTTTTTCTTCTTTCTGAATCCACGCTCACTCCGTGATACCAGACGCGTTTCAGGGTCTTACGCCCCTTCCTCAGTGGCCACCGAGTGAGTGGATTCTCACTCTTTTTAAATGGTGTTGTCCCGCCCACAATTGTGTTCTTTTGTGCTTGTCTCAATATGTGGGGTGGATTTGATTGCTGATAGCTCATGATTAAAACATACTTAAATGACATAAAATAATAAATATGACATCCCAACAACTAGTACAATGTAAAAACACTTTAAAAAGCAGCTTTTTAAAGTGTTTTTACATTGTACTAGTTGTTGGGATGTCATATTTATTATTTTATGTCATTTAAGTATGTTTTAATCATGAGCTATCAGCAATCAAATCCACCCCACATATTGAGACAAGCACAAAAGAACACAATTGTGGGCGGGACAACACCATTTAAAAAGAGTGAGAATCCACTCACTCGGTGGCCACTGAGGAAGGGGCGTAAGACCCTGAAACGCGTCTGGTATCACGGAGTGAGCGTGGATTCAGAAAGAAGAAAAAGGAACAGAAAAGCTAGAAGTTCCAAGTGTAAGAGACACATCTTTACCATATCTCTATCACGGAGCTACAGCCGGAGTCACAGCCGCACACTAGTGACGTCAGTTAAGCGCCAGCCCGGAACCCTAAGCAACCAGGTCACGTGGGACGCCACGCTCGGCCGTGTTCGGCCACCTGGGGAATCAACGCTGCGGTCAGGCAGCAAGAAGGTGGGGTAAGATCGGGACACTACAAGCGGCGTGATATAGTAAGTAACCAGCGATTAGCTCTATTATTTACTACGTGTACGCACCTCTGTACATCCATAATACCGGACACTGGTATCTAAGCACCATTATTGCTTCATTGGAATCAGCTATACTGCCCTAACAATATTGGCACCGTGCAACTAAGATTTTCTATTGGGACATTTGGTCATAGTACCATTACCACCGAGTCTCATTGGGACATTATTGCATGGAAGTGCTGACATTATACCTACAGCTTGTAGGACGGCTACAGGACTGCCACATATGGTTTTGTGCTACTAGCGTGTCACGCATTATAGTACTGCTGCATGTTATATATCATACCAAATTTGCCATTAACGTGTAGGACCGCTTGTCATGCACTATAGGATTGCTGTATTATCATATGTAATTTTATGATTGTTTTATATATATTTTAGGGGTTTGTTTTTAGAGCAATAAAATACTATTCTATCATCCATCTAGTGGTTTCCCTTTTGAGTGTGCCCCCTCATTTTCGTACACTTTATAGACAAGGACATATTCACACTGTCCCACATTTGGTAACTGAATGTAGCCAATCTGCAGTCTCTGAAATGGGTAAGATGACTTGGGCATATGCTTCCATGGAACTCCCATAGTTCTACCATCATAACAGCCACACATCATTCAGTCTTGGACTAACCTGGTGGCTGCTTGTTGAACCCTGGAGCCATCCACCCCTGAGCCAAATCACACATTCTCTCCCTTGATTTGCCCATGCTCTAAATCCATACTCTTTGGGTAGAGTGCCCTCTGAAGGCAGAGTTTCATACCAACCCTCCACATTCCTTTTTTACTAATCACAGCTCCTTTTTCCATTCATTGTGTCCCTTCAGCCTCTGTAGCCTGTTTCAGGCAAGCTTTGGAGTCTAACCGGCCTAAATTACATAGAAAGTATGGACTTCCAAATAGACTTCAGGTAACAGCATAGTGTCAGTTTGTACTTTAACCATCTCTACCTCCTCGGGTAGCATAAGGGCATCAAACAACTACAGTATCTCAAATATTCTTGATAGGTTTACACATGGATCCAACAAAATCTCTTCTCATCCAGATTACACTATAATAATGAGTGATACCGAAGACATATCTAGAATCTGTATGTCACGGTAGGTAGGTAAGCAGGGAAATAACCAAACAGAACAATTGAGTAGGCCCAAAAGCTAGGGAGAAAAGGGTCACCTCCTAGCAATCCCTAGGGCTTTCCCTATACTGCTGTGCACATGTGCATACCCTAATGGTGGATATGCACATGCCCTCGTGCCTAAGTCTATACACCCTGGGAAAACCTTGAGCAGTAGGGAAAAGGGAAGAGACGACCTGCTTCTTCAAACAGGAGGAAGCAAGTGTCTCCCTAGAGGTCTAGATAAAAGACACCAAGGGAAGAAACAGAGAGGACTTATTTTGAGCTGAGCTGGAGCAGACGATCCACAACACATGCAAAGCCCACAAGAATGAACTATAACCCGCACAGGCCACTGGGAGAAGGAGGAATAAATAGCCTCGCTAACAATCAACCCAGTACACCTGAGGGAAGGTGGATCCAGCTCAAACCAAAACAAAGAGAGGAGTCAGACATGTGCAACCAGTCTGACAGATCTCCGCACATTCACAGGGCAAGGTGTGAAACTGTATTAATGTTAGCAGTCTTACCCCCAGCCATCGTACAAACCTCATTGAGTGCTTTCAACTCTACCTCCTGCACTGACATTGCTGGATGGAGTGGTTCTTACTTGACAACATCAGTTTGAGTAGTAACAGCATATCCTGTCCAAGATGATCCATCATTCAAGAACCTGGAACGATCTACAAGAATCTCAAAGTTTGGGTTATTAATTGGATCTAAATGTGCATATAGTTTGCATTTCCATTTCCCTAATGCTTTGAGGATGTAAATACTCTGATAACCCATCCTCCCACCAGAATAGATTTTATTTTTATTTCAAAATACTTCTTAAAGTAGTAGTAGAGATCAGCACAGTACAACATCTTGCAATCAAACTGGAAAGTATGAGAAGGGAAGTTTCATACTTGTAGAGACTTGAATTAGACATACGCTTACTGTGGGTTTCTTCACATGTTTCGCTCACTACATGTGAGGTCATTAAACTTAAAGAAGGACTTTTCGAATAAGGAGGGAAGTTTCCTACTTGAAGAGACTTGAATTTGACATATGCTTACTCTGGGTTTGTTTACTTGTTTCACTCACTACATGTGAGGTCATTAAACTTAAAGAAGGACAGCAGTTGCTGTTTGACACCTGGATACTTAGTATGGTTGTAATAGCTGATCCGGGACGGCTCTTACTGGGAGTAGTCAAAGGTCAAAGAGCTGGGTGGGTGACTACTCCCCATGTTCCAGGCCGGGTTTTGCCAGGCATAAAAACCAGCCAGCGCTGCCAGGTGAGGTGGATTACCTCCGTCTGACAGTGGCGCTCAGGAGGTCTGTGTGCTGTGATCTGAGGGCAGTGTTGGGATCCGTGGCTTGAGCTGGGCTGGAGGGCTCAGACCTCTGTGAGGGCGATCAGGCCGCCTAACGCCTGCCTGTGGACTTGACAAAGAATAACTTCCAACAGGGTGTGAAGTAACACCCAGGAGAAAAGGTGACTGTTTTGTATACAAACTTTTTATGTGTGTGAACGATCACCAAGCAACTTGAGTTTTTGTTTTGCTTTCATGTGTGAATAAACACTAATGTTTTGAACCAAGAACTTGTACTTTGTCTCTGTGCTGCACCCGCTAATCCTAACTACCAAAGCGAATCCCCACATTTGCTGGAGAATGCGGGCAAGCGCAGTGAGGCTGGCGTGAACGCCAATATATTTTTTGGGGTTGCGTTTTTGGGCATGGTTGTATGTCGTACATCAAACCAGTGGTATTGCAACCCATAACACACTACAAAATGGAGGCTGTTGTGAAGGGCCTCGTGGAAGCTAATCTACAGCAGCGAGAGACCAAACTGAACCAACGGGAGGCTAATAAGCAACAGCAAGAGACCAACCAGTTGCTGCCCGAAAATCAGTCCGTGCAGCGATCCCTAAGATGACACCCACAGACGACATTGAAACCTACCTAGCGATGTACGAGAAAGTGGCCACCAGGGAAAAGCTACCCCAAGACCAGTGGGCTGAGGTCATCGCTCCTTTCCTGGCATCAGAGTCCCAGCACGTATATTTCGACTTTCCGGACGATCAATCGGCCGACTACCTAAGGGTAAAGGGTGAGATTTTGGCAAGACTGGGGGTAAATGTGTTGATCCGGGCCCAGCGGGTACATCAGTGGGGGGTTAAGCCAGCTGAGCCCGCTAGACCCCAGTATTATGACTTACTCCACCTTTTGCAAAAGTGGTTACAACCTGATGTGCCGAGTCCCACAGCTATGCTGGATAGACTATTGGCTGACATATTCTGGAGGGCGCTGCCACCCCCTCTCCAGCTCTAGATCGGCCAGGCCCTGGAAATGGTGGACCTGGTGGAATGCTAGGAGGCCACTAAGAATCTTAAGCGGCGTTCTTTCGGGAGGGGGGCAGGTAAACCCAAGAACTCCCCACCATAGGCCCAACTGTATCAGCCGGTGAAACCCACCTGGGAGGTTCCCGCTATGGGTGGGACCCAGGTAATCTGCTGGCGATATCAGGAACCTGGCCATATAAGGGCTGAGTGTCCTAATTGTGGTTACCATAAGTCACTGTATGCCACAGGTACCCTGGAGGCTCTATACCCCTTGTGCCAGGTGGAAGTGGAGACACTCAAGCTGAGGCGCTGCTGGACTCAGTGACCTTGGTGACCCTAGTAAGGGCTACCCTATTGCAGTCCGCTGAGTATACTGGCTGGAAAATTGGGGTAATGTGCATTCACGGAGACTTAAAAGACTGCCCCACAGCGCTGGTGACTCTAACCACGGTTGCCGGCAGGTGGACCCACGAAGTGGCAATCACCTCAGACTTGCACTACGAGCTCATAAAAGGGAGACACTTTCCAGGTTTCCCGGCCCTATGGCCGATTGTGAGAGTGACTGGTACCCCTGAGTCAGGGGTGAGCCCAGGAGATTGGCCTTGTTCAAGAGGATGGCCAGAACCCTGGGAACCTGAGGCTGAAGGGCCAGCAGTAGGGGTGACCACCACCTCGGTGAAAGAGGGGGAGAGAACCATGGGTAGGGTAATGGTGCGAGACGTTGGGGAATTGCCACCAGGACCTGAGTTGGCAGACCTCAACGTCTCCGGGGATAATTTTGGTACAGCCCAAAGCCGAGACACAACCCTATCCCGGGCTTGGGAGAATGTGGTAATAGTTGATGGGGTACCCAACAACCTGGGGCCGAGTCGATGTTTCCCCATTTTGTGGTCAACCAGAATATGGGGTAAAACAGCTGCAGGGTGAACCCATTGAACAGTTTGTGGTGCCCCGGGCTTATCGAAAACTCGTATTAGAGTTAGCCCACCAACATCTTCTTGGGGGTCATCTGGGACTGCAGAAGACAGGACCGGATTCTACAACGGTTTAACTGGCCCAGTGTGTTTAGAGAGGTGGATGACTTTTGTAAGTCTTGCCCGACCTGCCAAACAACTAGCCCCCAGCACCTGTTCCGCAGTTCCTTAGTGCCTCTCCAGATTATCGAGACTCCATTTGAAAGAATCGTAATGGATCTCGTAGGCCCAGTACCGAAGTCCGCTAGAGGGACCAAACATATCTTGGTAGTCCTAGACTACGCCACTCGGTTCCACGGAGCCGGGGCCACTGCGACATACATCGGCCAAACTCATAGCAAAGAAGTTGTTCTCCAGAGTGGGGCTAGCTAAAGAGGTTCTGACTGACCAGGGGACCCCTTTTATGTCCAAGGTCATGCAGGAACTCTGTAAGTTGCTGAACATCAAGCAGATACGGACATCGGTCTATCACCCACAAACTGATCGCCTAGTAGAAAGGTTTAATAAAACGTTAAAAAAAAACATGTTAAAATGAGAAGTGTCTAAGGATGGGAAGGACTAGGACCTCCTTCTGCCCTATCTTATATTTGCAGCATTATTGAATATGTTACCCAGACGCAGGAACTTATGGAAACTGTGTTGCCGCTGGTAAAGGAACATATGGAGGCAGCTCAGTGAGCTCAAAGTTGGGTGTATAATCAGCAGGCTCGGATCTGGATCTTTAACTCGGGAGATCAGTACCGACAGTGGATAGTAGGTTACTGGCTAGGTGGCAGGGACCCTACGAGGTACTTGAAATGTTTGGAGAAGTAAGCTACAAGGTACACCAGTCAGGGTGGCGGAAGCCGGAGCAGGTGTACCATGTGAATTTGCTAAAACTTTGGAAAGATAGGGAGACCAGTACTGATGATATCCCGCGGCTGAGTTTTCTAGGAGGAGAGGTTCCGGCCCCTCAGTCTGATGTAAGGGAAGCAGTTGCCACAGTGAAGATTGCTTCTCCGCTAAACAGACTCAGGAGGCCAGGGAGTTTGTCAGCAGGAACACGGACGTGTTCTCAGACCTCCCTGGCTGCACTTCCTTAATCCAGCATGACATTGTCACTGAGCCTCAGGTCAAAAAACTGTTGAAACCATACCGGGTACGTGAGGCTCGGCGACAAGCCATCTCGGAGGAAGTGCAGCTAATGCTGCAACTAGACGTTATTGAGGAGTCCAAAAGTGAGTGGGCCAGTCCGATAGTCTTAATACCAAAGCCGGACGGGTTGTTACGATTCTGTAACGATTTCCGGAAACTAAATGAAATCTCCAAGTTCGATGTGTATCCCATGCCCTGGGTAGACAAGCTGATTGAGAGGTTAGGACAAGCCCGATATTTTTCTGTTTTGGACCTCACCAAAGGGTACTGGCAGGTACCCTTAGCGGAGGCTGTCAAGGAGAAAATGGCCTTCATTACACCGGAGGGGCTATACCAGTATAGGGTGTTACCCTTTGGTCTGCATGGTGCCCCCCGCCACTTTCCAAAGGCTAATGAACATTATGCTGCGACCACATCGTCCGTACGTTTCAGCTTAGCTGGACGACTGTCATGGTGGGGAGTGGGGGAAACCCCCCACCGTACAATGTCAGGAAAAATGGGGAAGCAGCTAGACCAGGATACTGGAATCAGGGAGCAGGTGACCTCCTAAAGAGTCCCTAATCCTCGCCCTAACTCCTCACCGTATGAGCGGACCTGGATGGTAGGACGGCTCATACCCAGGATACCTAGGACCTTGAGTCGCCCTGATAATCCCTCCCATAGGAGCAGGGGAGAGACGACCTGTTCTTCCATGACTCAGATGAACAGGAGTCACCACCGGCCTAGTTGCAGAGAAATGCCAAGTGGAACAGCAGGTAAGTTTCCAGTGGCGGGGATAACCACTGAACCTAGAACCCAGGAAGGCATGGTAACTTACCTCTGGCAGCTGCTGGACGGCACAACAGAAGACCACACCAAGGTAAACTGGAACCCATAAAAACATAGTGCAATCCAAACACCAAACAGATGCCGTATGTACTAACACACAGGAACCAGCACTCCAGCAACAGCTCACAGACTTGACATTTGGTTCACCCCTCCAGAAAACCATGAGACCCCCTTCCGGAGGCCACGACAGACAAACAGGGGAACATCTAGCATCCATGCCGGACAGAATAATACACCAAACAGTGACCAGACACAGAACAACAACTAGAAAAACAACCACCCCAGAACATATACCCACACCAAACATAACCACAGGTAAGGTAGGGAAAAAGGAGGAGACATAAGGAAGAAATTGCTGGAGAGATCAGGATGACATTGATGACCACAAGGGTGGCCCTCACTGGACAGATAGTAAAAGCCAGGAACAGCGAACCACCAGCATACTCCAAGGCTGGAGGAACCCTCAGCTTCAGGCATCCAGCAGAGGCTAAATAGCCCAAGCAGCCACACCCACACACACACAAACCCAGTGTTCACAAAACACTATGTAGGGAGTTAACCCTTCCAACACCAGACAGAGAAAGGAAGCCACTTAAAGGGGAAGTGCACACACAACAAACTAAGCCACACGTTACCACTGGCAACAGCATGCATGGCAACCATGTCACGGCAATCACCAAGAAGGCCGAGACACTGCCACCGCATGCTCTCACAGCAACACGTTGCCACGGGCAACCGCAAGTGTGGCCAAAGTGTCACAGCGCAAACCAAAGGCCGTGACACTCCCACCTCTCAAAGCCCCACCAACAAAAAAAATAAAAAAGAGGAACTAAACAGAACACCCAAAAAACAACAGGACGGGGAGGAGGGGGTAGGGGAAAGTAACAGGATCAGCGTCAGTGCAAGCAAGTCTCTAAAAGACTGCTGCCAGCCCCCGCAACCACCAAGAAACCAGACAGCCAGCCACCATACAGCTCAGAGAGACCGCACTGAACACTGTGTCCACCTCAGACCCAGTTCACACAAGGTCGCTGCCAGCAAGCATTCCCAACCAGCACACAGCCAGTACACAACAGGAATGCAGCCAGCAAACAACACAAGTGACAAAACCACTGAGACATGGACAAGGGGAAGTAAGAAGATTCAGCGTCAGAGCAAGGATGTCTCGCTAAGACTGCCGCCAGCCCCTGGAGCAACACACAGGAACCAGGGCACCAGCCACCAAACAGCCCAGAGAAACCGCACTAAACGCTGCGTCCACCTCAGACATGGTTCACAGCAGGTCGCTGCCGGCATGCATCCCCAACCAGCACACAGCCAGTACACCAAAGGAATGCATCCAGCACGCAACACAAGCACCTGAACCACTGAGAAATGGACGAGGAGAAACGCAAACACAAGTGACGGTTCACACCACCTGCAACCAACTGTCACAGGGAACCGCACTGTTAACAGCGTCTCACCTTTCACCCTCCCTCCGGAGGATAAGCATGTGCACCAGAAAATGGCAGGCGACACATGCTGGGCCCTCTTCCGAAGGCGCCAAGCAAGGAGCCTTTGTGGTCATACTGTCACGGCGGGGAGTGGGGGAAACCCCCCACCATACAATGTAAGAGAATAATGGTAGCAACTAGGCCAGGACGCAGGGATCAGGGAGCAGGCGACCTCCTATTGCATCCCTAATCCTCTCCCTAACTCCTAACCGTATTAGCAGACCCTGATGGTGGGACGGCTCATACCCTGGATACCTAATATCCTAAATCGCCCTGGAAATCCCTCACTTAGGAGCAGGGGAGAGACGACCTGTTCATCCACAACACGGTGTAACAGGAGTCTCTAAAGGCCTAGAAGCAGGGAAAGGGAATTGCATACAGCTTAACGAGATGGCAGGTAAGCGACACCAAGTACACACTTACCTGCCACAGACACACTGACTGGAACCCGTGCACAAGTGCTGGTGTCCACACCAACATTAAAGGACACAGCACACACCACAAACCACACAGGAACCAGGAAACCATAGCTGCAATAACATACGACAGGGGAATGTCTAGTAAACATGACACCAAGCACCACCAGACATGTAACACCAAGCTAAACACACAAACACCCTGAACATATACCCACACCAAACATAACCACAGGTAAGGTAGGGAAAAAGGAGGGGACATAAGGAAGACATCGCTGGAGACATCGGGATGACATTGATGACCAGAAGGGTGGCCCTCACTGGACAGATGGTAAAAGCCAGGAACAGAACCACCAGCATACACCAAGGCTGGAGGAACCCTCCGCTTCAGGCATCCAGCAGAGGCTAAATAGCCCAAGCACCCACACACACACAAACCCAGTGTTCACAAAACACTAGGAAGGGAGTTAACCCTTCCAACACCAGACAGAGGAAGGAAGCCACTTAAAGGGGAAGTGCACACACAAGCAAACTAAGCCACACGTTACCACCGGCAACAGCATGTGTGGCAACCATGTCACGGCAATCACCCAGAAGGCCGAGACACTGCCACTGCATGCTCTCACAGCAACACGTTGCCGCGGGCAACCGCAAGTGTGGCCACAGTGTCACAGCGCAAACTAAAGGCTGTGACAACGACATTGTCATCCACAGTACCGACTGGGAAAGTCACCTGCCCAAAGTGCAGGCTGTAGTAGACTACTTTCAAAAAGCTGCACTAACCGCTAACCCAAAAAAATGTGCGATAGGGTTAGAGGAGACTAAATACCTGGGGTATGTCATTGGGGGCGCGGAGTCATCAAACCCCAAGTAAACAAAATAGAGGTGCTAAGAAATTGGCACCGATCTTTCACCACTAAACAAGTAAAGTCATTCCTAGGAATGATAGGCTATTACATGAGTATTATTCCCCGCTTTGCTACTGTAGCCACGCCATTGACAGGGTTATTGAAGAGACGCAAGTCAGTGATAGTTCACTGGAATGACCGGGCGGAAGAGGCTTTCTCCGCTTTGTAGTCGGCCCTGTGTGGGTCCCCGATTTTGGTGATGCCTGACTTCAAGCGGGAATTCATAATACAGACAGACACCTCCAAAGTAGGCCTCGGTGCTGTACTGTCTCAGGAAGTCAATGGGGAGGAGCATCCCGTTGTCTTCCTAAGCCGCAAGCTCACTCCAGCCTAGACCAGGTACAGTATAGTGGAGAGAGAATGCCTGGCTATCAAGTGGGCACTTGAGTCTCTCCGCTATTATTTGTTGGGTAGAACATTCCGCCTGGTGACTTACCACTCCCCTCTCAAGTGGATGAGCCAGGCCAAAGAGAGAAATGCCCGAGTCACCAGGTGGTTCCTGTCCTTACAAAACTTTAAGTTCTACGTAGAACACAGGGCAGGCCGGTTGCAGCGAAACGCGGATGCCCTGTCCCGAGTATGCTGTATGGCATGTGTTCACCCCCTCATGGTTGAACAAAGTGGGGAGGTATGTAAGAAGGTACAATGAATCATCGTGGATAAATAGGTATGTGTCACTGAGTTTCCTGGCCTCGGTGGAGTAAGAGCCACTTTTTATGTGTCAGCAGCAGTTGCTGTTTGACACCTTGATACTTAGTATGGCTGTAATAGCTGATCCGGGTCGGCTCTTACTGGAAGTAGTCAAAGTGCTGGGTGGGTGACTACTCCCCATGTTCCAGGCCGGGTTTTGCCAGGCATAAAAACCAGCCAGCGCTGCCAGGTGAGGAGAATTACCTCCGTCTGACAGTGGAGCTCAGGAAGTCTGTGTGCTGTGATCTGAGGGCAGTGTTGGGATCCGTGGCTTGAGCCAGGCTGGAGGGCTCAGACCTCTGTGAGGGCAAACAGGCCGCCTAACGCCTGCCTGTGGACTTGACAAAGCAGAACTTCCAACAGGGTGTTAAAGGGAATCTGTCACTAGCATATTAGCAATTTTTTTTTTTTATGAATCCATGTGTAATAAAGTACCTTATATCCATATGTCCTGTTCTTTTTATTGTGAGTCTTGTCATTTCTTCCAAAAAACGCTTCTTATGATATGCAAATGAAGCTGTAAGGAGCCCAGAGGGGCGTTATTCTTTCTCCACTGTGCCCAGGAACGCCCCTCTGAAGTGCAGTGCCCGCCGAAATTTAAAAACTAATAACTCCTCCAAGTTCAGCTAAATCGCCTCACAGAGGCGAGGCTAAGTGCTCCCCCCCCCAGCAAACACCCCCGATCCTCCTCTCGCCTGCAACCGAAATCCCGCGCATTTGCAGTGTCGGCGATTTAGCTGGCTGAGGAAACAGCGAACACGTCACTGGGATCGGCGCATGCCCAGTGAAGCTGTTGCCCTCAGTCGTCTTATCAGCGCAGGAAATTGCCGGCACTGCGCCTGCGCAGGATTTCGGTTGCAGGCGAGAGGAGGATTGGGGGTGTTTGCCGCTGGGCGCGGCGCTGGGGGGGGAGGGAGCACTTAGCCTCCTCGCCTCTGGGAAGCGATTTAGCTGAACTTGGAGGAGTTATTAGTTTTTAAATTTCGGCGGGCACGGCACTTCAGAGGGGCGTTCCTGGGCACCGTGGAGAAAGAATAACGCCCCTCTGGGCTCCTTACAGCTTCATTTGCATATCATAAGAAGCGTTTTTTGGAAGAAATGACAAGACTCACAATAAAAAGAACAAGACATATGGATATAAGGTACTTTATTACACATGGATTCATTAAAAAAATGTTTTGCTAATATGCTAGTGACAGATTCCCTTTAAGTAACACCCAGGAGAAAAGGTGACTGTTTTGTATACAAACTTTTCATGTGTTTGAATGATCACCAAGCAACTTGAGTTTTTGTTTTGCTTTCACGTGTGAATAAACACTGATGTTTTGAACCAAGAACTTGTGCTTTGCCTCTGTACTGCACCCGCTAATGCTAACTACCAGAGCGAATCCCCACACTACATTGGAAAAAGTCAAGGTTTGGTTTAGATACAAAAGGTTGCTTGAACATCTTGTTCTTTAGGAGTTAATAAGGCTGCTTCCTGTCTATATGATCATATATCAGAAAAGAGTAGATATTGGAAGTTCACTCATTACAATATCCCACCTTTCCTCCTACTTTTTACATCATTTTTTCCAAACTCCCTGGGGTCTGGCGAAATGTAGCCTGGTTTCCCAAACCAGTTCTGCTTTGTTGTTTAACAATGCACTAGTCCTAACCAGAAGTCCCAATATAACTTTGCATGACTGGGCTGTAAATATTAAGGGTTTTACACTATTTAGGAAAGATTGGGTCAATAGAAAAGGCGGTGGCGTGTGCCTGTATGTGAGGAGTGATCTAAAGACAAGTGTGAAAGAGGCAATTGTGGGTAAGGATGTGAAAACCTTATGGGTGGAAGTTCAAAGGAATAAAAACACTGAAAAAATAATATTTGGTGTCATCTATAGAACCCCCAACCAATAAGAGCAGGCTGGTACAGTGGTCATAATGGGAGATTTTAACTTTCCAGACATTGACTTGTGTCATGATTCTGCCTTAACCACAAACAAGTGAAAATTCCTCAACTTGCTGCAGGACCATTTTATGGGCTAGTTTGTAGAAGCTCCCACTAGGGGCGATGCTCTGTTGGATCTGGTAATTTCTAATGATGCAGAACTTGTTTCAAATGTTACTGTTCATGAAACACTAGGTAATAGTGACCACCATAGAATTATATTCCCCCTAAACTATAAGAAGCAAACTCTGTCAGGCAGGGCAAAGACACAAAATTTCAAAAAGGCTAATTTCCCTGGGTTGAGGGCAGCATTTCAGGGCATAGACTGAGTGCAGCTACTGTCACATAATAATACTGAGGATAAATGGCAGAGCTTTAAATCCACATTGAGTAATTGCACAAAATTTTTTATTCCTTTAGGTAACAATTATAAACCGCTAAAATTAACCCCCCCCCCCCCCCATGGCTTACAGCTTCCGTAAAAAGGGCAATAAAAGACAAAAAAGGGCATTTAAAAAATACAAATTTGAGGGGTCAGCTGTAGCGTTTGAAGATTACAAAGGGCTTAATAAAATCTGTAAAAAGGAGATAAAAATAGCAAAAATACAAAACGAACAGCAGGTAGCAAAAGAGAGCAAAACAAATCCCCAAAAATTATTTAAATATATAAATGCTAAAAATAAACAAGGTACGAGCAGGTAGGTTTCCCTAAATAATGGTAAAGGGGGGGGGTGGTCACTGAAGATAAGGAAAAGGCTGAGTTACTAAATGTTTTTTTTAGATTTGTATATACAAAAGAAGAGAAAGGCGCTGATATCTGAGGTGCTGGGGCTGTTAGTACATCCAGTAATATACTCATTTGGCTAACTGTAGATATGGTCGAAGACAAGTTAAATAGCGTAAATGTGATCAAGACTCCGGGTCCAGATGGATTACACCCAAGAGTGCTTATAGAGCTCAGTTTAGGGTACTTTCACACTAGCGTTTTTCTTTTCCGGCGCTGAGTTCCGTCCTAGGGGCTCAAATCCGAAAAAGAACTGATCAGTTTTATCCCCATGCATTCTGAATGGAGAGCAATCCGTTCAGGATGCATCCAGTTCAGTCTTTTTTACTGATCAGGCTTTTCAGAAAACCGTAGCATGTTGTATTTTTACCTCCGCTCAAAAATCCGGAACACTTTGACTGAACACCGGATCTGGCATTTTTCCCATTGACTTGCATTAATGCCGTATCTGGCGCCGTATGTTCCGTCAAACCGGATCCGACTTTTGCATGTTAAACCCGAAAAATTAGCAAAAAAAGTTTTAAAGTCCAAAAAATGGCGGACCCATTTTTTCCAGTGCAATTTTTTTCATTGTGATCAGAATCCTGATCAGGATTCAAATGTAATCCGTTTTCACACGTTTTTACGGATCCGGCGGGCAGTTCCGGCGTCGGAATTGCCCGCCGGATTCAAACAACGCTAGTGTGAAAGTACCCTTAGTCATTGCTGTGCCCCTGTTTATAATTTAAAAAAATTCTCTAGGTACTGGTACAGTGCCAAGTGATTGGCGCAAGGCAAAAGTGGTGCCCATATTCAAAAAAGGATCAAGGTACTTCACAGGTAATTGTAGACCAGTTAGTCTTGAGAAGAGACGGCTAAGGCTACTTTCACACCTGCGTTCAGGTGTCCGCTCGTGAGCTCCGTTTGAAGGGGCTCACGAGCGGTCCTGAACGCAGCCGTCCGGCCCCAATGCATTTTCAGTGGAGGCGGATCCACTGAGAATGCATCCGCCTGCCAGCACTCAGCCTCCGCTCCGCTCAGTGAGCGGACACCTGAACGCTGCTTGCAGCGTTCGGGTGTCCGCCTGGCCGTGCGGAGGCGAGCGGATCCGTCCAGACTTATAATGGAAGTCAATGGGGACGGATCCGCTTGAAGATGACACCATATGGCTCAATCTTCAAGCGGATCCGTTCCCCATTGACTTTCAATGTAAAGTCTGAACGGATCCGCTCAGGCTACTTTCAGACTTAGAAAATTTTCTAAGTAATAATGCAGACGGATCCTTTCTGAACGGATGCAAACGTCTGCATTATAGGAGCGGATCCGTCTGATGTTTCCGCTCCGAACGCTAGTATGAAAGTACCCTAAGAAGGGTCATGATTAACCTATACAAATATATAAATGGGCCATACAAAAAATACGGTGGAAAAACTGTTCCATGTAAAATGCGCTCAAAAGACAAGGGGGCTCTGCCTCCGATTGGAGAGAAAAAAGTTCCGTCTCCGGAAGCTGTAAGAACTGTGAAGCTGTGGAATAAATTTCATCAGGACGTGGTCACAGCAGGAACAGTGGACAGTTTTAAAAAGGGTTTAGATGAATTCTTAAAAGTAAACAACATAAATGCTTATGGAAAAGTGTAGAAATCTGATTCTCAATTCCTTCTGGGATTTGCGTCCCCACCTATCCCTTAGTTGAACTTGATAGACTTATGTCTTTTTTCAACCGTATTAACTATGTAACTATATAATAACAGTTAACATGCAACATATACAGTGGGATGCGAAAGTTTGGGCAACCTTGTTAATCGTCATGATTTTCCTGTATAAATCGTTGGTTGTTACGATAAAAAATGTCAGTTAAATATATCATATAGGAGACACACACAGTGATATTTGAGAAGTGAAATGAAGTTTATTGGATTTACAGAAAGTGTGCTATAATTGTTTAAACAAAATTAGGCAGGTGCATAAATTTGGGCACTGTTGTCATTTTATTGATTCCAAAAACTTTAGAACTAATTATTGGAACTCAAATAGGCTTGGTAAGCTCAGTGACCCCTGACCTACATACACAGGTGAATCCAATTATGAGAAAGAGTATTTAAGGGGGTCAATTCTAAGTTTCCCTCCTCTTTTAATTTTCTCTGAAGAGTAGCAACATGGGGGTCTCAAAACAACTCTCAAATGACCTGAAGACAAAGATTGTTCACCATCATGGTTTAGGGGAAGGATACAGAAAGCTGTCTCAGAGTTTTCAGCTGTCTGTTTCCACAGTTAGGAACATATTGAGGAAATGGAAGACCACAGGCTCAGTTCAAGTTAAGGCTCGAAGTGGCAAACCAAGAAAAATCTCGGATAGACAGAAGCGATGAATGGTGAAAACAGTCAGAGTCAACCCACAGACCAGCACCAAAGACCTACAACATCATCTTGCTGCAGATGGAGTCACTGTGCATCGTTCAACCATTCGGTGCACTTTACACAAGGAGATGCTGTATGCGAGAGTGATGCAGAGGAAGCCTTTTCTCCGCCCACAGCACAAAAAGTGCCGCTTGAGGTGGGCTAAAGTTCATTTGGACAAGCCAGCTTCATTTTGGAATAAGGTGCTATGGACTGATGAAACTAAAATTTAGTTATTTGGCCATAGCAAGGGGCGTTATGCATGGAGGAAAAAGAACACAGCATTCCAAGAAAAACACCTGCTACTTACAGTAAAATATGGTGGTGGTTCCATCATGCTGTGGGGCTGTGTGGCCAGTGCAGGGACTGGGAATCTTGTCAAAGTTGAGGGACACATGGATTCTACTCAGTATCAGCAGATTCTGGAGACCAATGTCCAGGAATCAGTGACAAAGCTGAAGCTGCGAAGGGGCTGGATCTTTCAACAAGACAACGACCCTAAACACTGCTCAAAATCCACTAAGGCATTTATGCAGAGGAACAAGTACAACGTTCTGAAATGGCCATCTCAGTCCCCAGACCTGAATATAATTGAAAATCTGTGGTGTGACTTAAAGAGAGCTGTCCATGCTCGGAAGCCATCAAAACTGAATGAACTAAAGATGTTTTGTAAAGAGGAATGGTCCAAAATACCTTCAACCAGAATCCAGACTCTCATTGGAACCTACAGGAAGCATTTAGAGGCTGTAATTTCTGCAAAAGGAGGATCTACTAAATATTGATTTCATTTCTTTTTTGTGGTGCCCAAATTTATGCACCTGCCTAATTTTGTTTAAACAATTATAGCACACTTTCTGTAAATCCAATAAACTTCATTTCACTTCTCAAATATCACTGTGTGTGTCTCCTATATGATATATTTAACTGACATTTTTTATCGTAACAACCGATTTATACAGGAAAATCATGACGATTAACAAGGTTGCCCAAACTTTCGCATCCCACTGTAAAACATGTAACACACAATGGAAACATAAAACTGACAAAGGGCACATTTTGACATCACACTTTTCACACTTAAAAATACGTATTGGAGCTACAAACCTAAAAAGGAAAATTAATTTTGCACATCAGTGTTTTATCCAGATAACTGTGAAATAAAACTCATAAAACAATTGTTTTCAAAATTAAAAAAATTATTCACCCATAAATTAAATTTAACAACGAGCTCAATTTTATTACCATATGGATTTTCTATAACCCAGTTTTAAAAGATATCCAATTACAATGTATTATTGATATTAGAAGAGTACTCTTTAACCTCTTAAGGACACATGACGTACCGGTACGTCATGATGTCCTGGTACTTAAGGACACATGACGTACCTGTACGTCATGAATGGTTCCGATCACTGCCGCTCGGCCGGCGGTGATCGGAACCCGGTGCCTGCTCAAATCATCGAGCAGGCACCTGGGGCAAATGCGTCGGGGGGTCCTGTGACCCCCCCATGTCGGCGATCGCAGAAAACCGCAGGTCAATTCAGACCTGCGGTTTTCTGCGTTTCCGGGATATTCGGGTCTCTGAAGACCCGATAACCCGGAACAGGATGGTGATGGTGGTGTGATTTCACTCCACCAATCACCATCCAGCGATCCTGAGTGGTGATGGTGACATCACCACTCAGGATCGCTTTCTGATTGGTCTGTGGGCGGTCCGGCGGCAAATTCAAAAGAGGCAGGCGCTCCTCTCCTCCTCCTTTTGTGTTCCGGAGCCGGAGGAGAGAGGAGCTGCCTGCACGTGTCTCTGCCAGCACCCCAGGACCCGATCTGTGCCCCCAGGACCCGATCTGTGCCCCAGCACCCCCCATCAGGTACATAGGGACAGCACAGGGAAAGTTTGGTTTAGGCAGGGAAAAAAAAGGGAAAGTTAGTTTGTGAACTTTTATTGCATCACCCTAAGTTAGGGTGTCTGGGGTCCACAGCACAGCTGTGTGACCCTAGACCCCCCAGGGGTGCTGCCACTTCCCCCCCCCCACTCCCTGCCCCCCCCCCACCTTTTTTGGGGTGCATTTTTTTCTTTTTTTTTTTCTTTTTTGGTGTACGCTGACTGTGGCCGGCACTTAGTGTCCGGCCGCTGTTAGCGCATCGCACACCTCACCGCAGATCAACTTCGGACGGTTGATCAGCGGTTTTGAATTTTTTTTTTCACATTTTTTGGCCTTTTTTTAGTTAGTTGTTTGTTTGTTTTTTCTGTTAGTTTTAGGGTTAAGTCCGCGAACACCCGTGCCCCCACACACACGCACACAAAATAAAGAGTTACACACACGCACATATACACGCAGACACACACTCCCCTATGGCCCGCCGGACGTTCTCGGCCGAGGAGGCATACGCCCAGCTTGCCTCTGACTCCGAGAGTCCCAGTGAGGATGAGGATGACCCCACATTCCTGTTGTCATCCGCGTCCTCCTCATCATCTAGCGATGATGATGAGCCCCCAAGGCGGCGGAGACGCCGCCAGGCGGAGCAAGGGGACCGCCATGTTAGGGACCCTGTGGCCCAGCCTGGTACGAGCAGCTCTGGGGCTCGTACTGGTTTCCCGGCCCACCAGTTAAATCCACCGGAGCCCCCTGCCGGTGAACTTGTCTGGTGTAGCCCAGAGCGATACGAGCCTGTGATTCCTGATTTTGTAGGCCAATCAGGAATCCAGATTTCCACAGTGGGCTACACTGAATATGACTTTTTTTGTCATTTTTTCAGTGACCCACTGGTAAATCTGATGGTGGAGCAGACGAATCTGTACGCCCAACAGTTCGTCGCTCAACACCCGGGCTCCTTTTTGGCCAGGCCCGGTGGCTGGACGCCGGTCAGTGCAGCCGAAATGAGGACATTTTGGGGCCTCGTGCTGCATATGGGCCTGGTCAAGAAACCCAGTGTCAGGCTGTACTGGAGTGGGGACGTCCTATACCAGACCCCACTTTACAGTACAGCCATGACACGCTCCCGGTTTGAGGCCATCCGGAAATGTCTGCATTATTCCGATAATGCAGCATGTCCACCCCGAGGTGATCCTGCCCATGACCGTCTGTATAAGATACGGCCGGTCATCGATCACTTTGGGGCCAAATTCATGGAGGCCTATGTACCTGGAAGGGAGGTCGCAGTTGATGAGTCTCTCATTGCGTTCAAGGGGAGACTCATTTTCCGCCAGTATGTGCCCTCCAAGCGGGCGAGGTATGGCGTAAAGCTATACAAAATTTGTGAGAGTACCTCAGGGTACACTTACAAATTTCGTATATACGAGGGGCGAGATTCCCGGATTCAACCACCAGAATGTCCCCCCACTCTGGGTGTTACCGGGAAACTTGTGTGGGACCTTATGTACCCACTGCTGGATAAGGGTTACCACCTGTACGTGGATAACTTTTATACCAGTATCCCCTTGTTCCAGTCCCTTGCCGCCAGATCCACGTTCGCTTGTGGGACCGTGCGGAAAAATCAACGCGGCCTCCCTGCCCTCCCCCTCCAGGTACCTATCCCCAGGGGTGAGACCCGTGCCCTTACCACTGGAAACCTGTTGCTGGTCAGGTATAAGGACAAGAGGGATGTCCTTATGCTGTCCACAATTCATGGTAACGGCATCACCCCTGTCCCTGTGCGAGGTACCGCGGCAACGGTCCTCAAGCCCGATTGTATCGTCGCCTACAATCGGTATATGGGAGGAGTTGATCTCTCGGATCAAGTCCTCAAGCCATATAACGCCATGCGCAAAACCCGGACATGGTACAAAAAAGTTGCGGTCTACTTGGTGCAGGTTGCCATGTACAACTCTTTTGTACTATCCCGAAGCGCTGGCAGCACAGGGACATTCCTGCAGTTCTATGAGGCAGTCCTCATGGCCCTGATCTTTTCGGACCGGGAAAGAGCAGGCCGGAGTACCTCGGGAACTGTAGGTGCCCGGATCGTCCCTGGCCAACACTTTCCAGGTGTGGTCCCCCATACTGGAAAGAAGGGACGAACCCAAAAAAGGTGCAGAGTGTGTCACAGGAGGGGGATACGGAAGGACACCACTACTCAATGTGACACGTGCCCCGATCATCCGGGCCTCTGCATTATTGGTTGCTTCAGGGAGTATCACACTTCCATGGAGTACTAAATTTATATCCCAATTTAGCACTGACATCGGAAAAAAAAACTGGTTCTCAGACTTGAGACACCCAAAAAAATGAAAATAATTTATTAAAAGTAGACATGTTAGGTATTGCCGCGTCGGTAATAATCTCCTCTATAAAAATACCCCATGACCTAACCCCCCAGATTAACACGGTCAAAAAAAAAAAAAAAAAAAGGTGCAAAAAAAGATTTTTTTTTGTCACCTTACATAACAAAAAGTTTAATAGCAAGCGATCATAAAGTCATATAGCCCCCAAAATAGTGCCAATAAAACCGTCCGCTCGTCCCGCAAAAAATGAGCCCCCACATAAGATAATCAGATAAAAAAAAAATAAAAAATGACACCTAGACTTTAGAGATACAAAAAATTTTTTTTTGTATCAATAAGGATAATATAGTCTAAAACCTAAATAAATGTAAAAAAAGTAGACTTATTAGGTATCGCCGCGTTCGTAAGAATCTCCTCGATAAAAATACCCCATGATCCAACCCCCCAGATTAACACGGTCAAAAAAAAAAAAAAAAAAAAAGTGCAAAAAACTATTATTTTTTGTCACCAAACATAACAAAAAATTTAATAGCAAGCGATAAAAAAGTCATATAGCCCCCAAAATAGTGCCAATAAAACCGTCCGCTCGTCCTGCAAAAAATGAGCCCCCACATAAGATAATCGGATAAAAAATAAATAAAAAAATGACACCTAGACTTTAGAGATCCAAAAATTTTCTTTTTGTATCAAAAAGGATAATATAGTCAAAAACCTAAATAATTGTAAAAAAAAGTAGACTTATTAGGTATCGCCGCGTCCGTAAGAATCTCCTCTATAAAAATATCCCATGACCTAACCCCCCAGATTAACACGGTTAAAAAAAAAAAAAAAAACGGTGCCAAAAACGCAATTTTTGGCACTTTTCCATTTCAATCCGTTTTTTCCGGTAACAAAACGAGGGTTAACAACCAAACAAAAGTTAAAATTTATTACCCTGATACTGCAGTTTACAGAAATGCCACATTTGTGGTCGTAAACTGCTGTATCAGTAAAAGGGAGGCCGCAAAAGGAAAGGACCGACATGGTTTCTGGAAGGCCGATTTTGATGGCCTTTTTTATTGACATCATGTCCCTTTTGAAGCCCCCCTGATGCCCCCCTAGAGTAAAAACTCCCTAAAAGTGACCCCATCTAAGAAACTACACCTCTCAAGGTATTCAAAACTGATTATACAAACTTTATTAACCCTTTAGGTGTTTCTCAACAGTTAATGGCAAATGGAGATGAAATTTCAGAATTTCAATTTTTGGTAACCTTGCCTCACAAAAATGTAATATAGAGCAACCAAAAATCATATGTACCCTAAAAATAGTCCCCCAAAAAATGCCACCTTATCCCCTAGTTTCCAAAATGGGGTCACTTTTAGGGAGTTTCTACTCCAGGGGGGCATCAGGGGGGTTGAAACAGGACACGGTGTAAATAAACCGGTCCATAAAAATCAGCCCTCCAAAAACCAAACGGCGCACCTTTCACTCTACGCCCCGCTGTGTGGCCGTACAGTAGTTTACGGCCACATATTGGGTGTTTCTGTAAACGGCAGAGTCAGGGCAATAAAGATACAGTCTTGTTTGGCTGTTAACCCTTGCTTTGTTAGTGGAAAAAATGGGTTAAAATGGAAAATTAGACAAAAAAATGAAATTCTCAAATTTCATCCCCATTTGCCAATAACTCTTGTGCAACACCTAAAGGGTTAACGACGTATGTAAAATCAGTTTTGAATACCTTGAGGGGTGTAGTTTCTTAGATGGGGTCACTTTTAGGGAGTTTCTACTCTAGGGGTGCATCAGGGGGCTTTCAAATGGGACATGGTGTAAATAAACCAGTCCATAAAAATCAGCCCTCCAAAAACCAAACGGCGCACCTTTCACTCTACGCCCCGCTGTGTGGCCGTACAGTAGTTTACGGCCACATATTGGGTGTTTCTGTAAACGGCAGAGTCAGGGCAATAAAGATACAGTCTTGTTTGGCTGTTAACCCTTGCTTTGTTAGTGGAAAAAATGGGTTAAAATGGAAAATTAGACAAAAAAATGAAATTCTCAAATTTCATCCCCATTTGCCAATAACTCTTGTGCAACACCTAAAGGGTTAACGACGTATGTAAAATCAGTTTTGAATACCTTGAGGGGTGTAGTTTCTTAGATGGGGTCACTTTTAGGGAGTTTCTACTCTAGGGGTGCATCAGGGGGCTTTCAAATGGGACATGGTGTAAATAAACCAGTCCATAAAAATCAGCCCTCCAAAAACCAAACGGCGCACCTTTCACTCTACGCCCCGCTGTGTGGCCGTACAGTAGTTTACGGCCACATATTGGGTGTTTCTGTAAACGGCAGAGTCAGGGCAATAAAGATACAGTCTGGTTTGGCTGTTAACCCTTGCTTTGTTAGTGGAAAAAATGGGTTAAAATGGAAAATTAGACAAAAAAATGAAATTCTCAAATTTCATCCCCATTTGCCAATAACTCTTGTGCAACACCTAAAGGGTTAACGACGTATGTAAAATCAGTTTTGAATACCTTGAGGGGTGTAGTTTCTTAGATGGGGTCACTTTTAGGGAGTTTCTACTCTAGGGGTGCATCAGGGGGCTTCAAATGGGACATGGTGTAAATAAACCAGTCCATAAAAATCAGCCCTCCAAAAACCAAACGGCGCACCTTTCACTCTACGCCCCGCTGTGTGGCCGTACAGTAGTTTACGGCCACATATTGGGTGTTTCTGTAAACGGCAGAGTCAGGACAATAAAGATACAGTCTTGTTTGGCTGTTAACCCTTGCTTTGTTAGTGGAAAAAATGGGTTAAAATGGAAAATTAGACAAAAAAATGAAATTCACAAATTTCATGCCCATTTGCCAATAACTCTTGTGCAACACCTAAAGGGTTAACGACGTATGTAAAATCAGTTTTGAATACCTTGAGGGGTGTAGTTTCTTAGATGGGGTCATTTTTGGGTGGTTTCTATTATGTAAGCCTCGCAAAGTGACTTCAGACCTGAACTGGTCCCTAAAAATTTAGTTTTTGTAAATTTCTGAAAAATTTCAAGATTTGCTTCTAAACTTCTAAGCCTTATAACATCCCCAAAAAATAAAATATCATTCCCAAAACAATTCACACATGAAGTAGACATATGGGGAATGTAAAGTCATCACAATTTTTGGGGGTATTACTATGTATTACAGAAGTAGAGAAACTGAAACTTTGAAATTTGCTAAATTTTTCCAAATTTTTGTTAAATTAGGTATTTTTTGGTGCAAAAAAAAATAATTTTTTGACTTCATTTTACCAGTGTCATGAAGTACAATATGTGACGAAAAAACAATCTCAGAACGGCCTGGATAAGTCAAAGCGTTTTAAAGTTATCAGCACGTAAAGGGACTCTGGTCAGATTTGCAAAAAATGGCCTGGTCCTAAGGTGTAAAAAGGCTGTGTCCTTAAGGGGTTAAATTCTCAACTACACATACACCACATCCTACATTTCATACATTCTTCATTCACAGTGCACAATAAAGCAGTGGAAAAATCGTACAGCATCTTCATCTCCTAGGAAAGAGAACAAACATCTTTATTAATATCATTATTATGATTGACACATTCCATGCTTTTTTATTAGTCACATACCTCGATCTTTATCACTTAGGCCTCATGCACACGACTGTTGTTTTGGTCCGCAATCTGAGCCGCAGTTTTTGCGGCTCGGATGCGAACGCATTCGCTTCAATGGGGCTGCATTGCGTAGCCCCGCAAAAAAAATATAACATGTCCTATTCTTGTCTGTTTTGCGGACAAGAATAGGCATTTCTACAATGGGCCGCCCATTCCACAAATTGCAGAAGGCACACGGGCAGCTTCCGTGTTTTGCGGATCCGCAATTTGCGGATGACATCAGTGTGCATTACGTATTTGGTGGCCCTTCATAGAACAGTACTATCCTTGTCTGAAACGTGGACAATAATAGGACATGTTCTATTTTTTTGCGGAACGGAAATACGGACATATGGAAACAGAATGCACACGGAGTAACTTCGGGGGGTTTTTTTGCGGACCCATTGAAGTGAATGGTTCCGCATACAGTCTGCAAAAAAAATGGAACGGACACAGAAAGAAAATACTTTCGTGTGCATGAGCCCTTAGAGCTCGTTCACACGCATTTGTGGATCTGCAATACACGGGCACCGTTCTGTGGCCATTCCGCGTCACTGATGCGGACCCATTCATTTCAATTGGTCCGCAAATCCGGAGAGGTCATCATTTTAAGATTTTTTGGTACCACCCATTCCCCAGCTACTTTTTTCCTTTTCTCTCATCTTCCCATAGTACACATCTGGACGCAATTAGGGTACTCCAACATGGAAAAATCGAAACAGAGTATTGCCTTTGTCCAGATACATGACATCCCCTCTGTAGCCATCTAGCTTGTATACCAATATTTAGTTACTGTAAAATGATTCTAGTATATCAATAACAACATTTAGCATGCACGTGAGCTGATTCTGACAGTAGATTATGTGGAAAATAATATGCAAATCAGCCATGGAGTTGCTTATCGATAATGATGAAGAGGTGAATAAAAAAAAGCTTGTTGACAGATGGACAAAATGTATTGAAAACCAGGAGGTTATGTCGAAAAATGATGTCTTGTCACAACCAGACAGCTGAGAAGCTCTGACAGAAGCCTTTCAGAACCTCCTCCTTGAGTTTTCTTTGTTTTGGTTTTCAGTTCCTCATCTCGTTAGTCTCTCTCAGCTGTCATGTAGTTGGACTGATTGCATCCCTTTAAATTCCTCCCCATAATGCATTAGTGTGCGGCTTATACAACTTCCTGGAGTGTGTGCTGTATATTCATTTGTGATTTTCTGTTTGCTGGATCCCAGATGACCCTGACTCCCTCTGTGTCTAGTGTAGGGAGTCGGTGGTCGTGTCCCCTCACTATTGTAGGGTGTTCAGGTATTATATAGTCGAGGTACGAGGATATGCGATCATCCACCTTTGGGGTGTTCGCATAGGCTGAGCAGTCAGGGAGAGTGCCAGGTCTCATGCAGGGGTCTCCCTTTTGTTCCTTAGTTTTGGATCCAGTCATAGATTCTTTTGCATTGTCTTGTTTCCTGTACACCTTCCGTGACATTATAAGCCGCCAAAACCGTCTCAAGCATGGATCCGGTTTCACTTTTGGCTGAACGCTTCCAGGGTCTTTCATTGGAGGTAGCAGATCACCGTAAGACTTTTTCTCAGTTTCAAGTGACCGGTTCAGCTTGCGTTCATGGAGTTTGTTCTGAGCCTAAGATCTCGCTCCCGGATACGTTCTCCGGGGGTAGTGAGAATTTTGTGCGTTTTAGAGAGGCTTGCAAACTCCATTTTCGCCTTCTTCCCATTCCTCTGGTGATGAGGAACGGAGGGTGGGGATCATTATATCGCTGCTCAGGGGTAACGCTCAGTCCTGGGCCTTTTCGCTGCCGGAGGGGGCACGGCCCCTTCGTTTAGTGGATGAATTCTTTTTAGCCCTGGGTCAGATATATGATGATCCGGATCGTATTGCTCTGGCTGAGTCTAGACTACGTCTGTTATGCCTGGGTAAACAATCCGCAGAGATATACTGCTCAGAATTTCGGAGATGGGCAGCTGATACTGGTTGGAATGATGCTGCACTCCGAAGTCAATTTTGCCATGGTCTTTCAGAGGGATTGAAAGATGCATTTGCCTTTCATGAGAGGCCTATCTCCTTGGACTCTGCTATGTCTCAGGCCGTTCGTATTGACAGGCGTCTTAGAGAGAGAGGAGAGATCTCTCCTTCCTGTCATACTCAGTCCCGGGACAGTGCAGCGGTCTCATTCTGTGCGCAGGGGTCTCAGTCGCTGTCAGCCCCTTCTGAGCAGGAGCCCATGCAGCTGGGGTTGATTGCCTCTGACAATAGAAGATTCAGCCCGCATGGGAGGGTTTGTTTTTGTTGTGGAGGTATAAATCATTTGGCAAATGTTTGTCCCTCTAGGAGATTCAGGCAGTTTTCTGGGAGTAATAAAGAAACAAAAAGGAAAAAATCTTTTAAAAATGTTCCGTCTGTTACTATTGGCAGGGTTGAGGCGGAAATTGAAGGTTTTCCGTTTGCTTGTAGTTCCCGTTTTGTCCTGCCTGCTAGGGTGGCGCTAGAGAGCAAGAGCATTTTTTGTGAGATTTTTGTGGATAGTGGAGCAGCTGTCAATCTCATTGATAATCAATTTGCAATAACTTATGGTTTCCAGGTATGCACTTTGGGAAAGGATATTCCTGTTTTTGCTATGGATTCCGCTCCACTTTCTCAGAAATCGTTAAAGGGCATAGTTCACAATATCCGTTTGATTGTGAGTGATACTCATGTTGAGGATGTGTCATGTTTCGTCCTAAACGGGTTGCCTACTCCTCTAGTGTTGGAGCTACCCTGGCTCACTAAACATAACCCCACCATTGATTGGCAAGCGAGGCAAATAAATGGTTGGAGTGACTTTTGCAGAGAGAATTGCCTCACGACATCTGTTTCTGAGGTTTCTACTAAGACTGTACCACCTTTCCTCTCTGAATTTTAGGATGTCTTCTCTGAGAGTGGAGTTCAGGATTTGCCCCCGCACAGGGAGTACGATTGCCCTATTAATCTCATCCCAGGCGCCAAGCTGCCTAAATCTCGTTTATACAATCTTTCCCAACCTGAGAGGGTCGCTATGCGTGCTTATATCTCTGAGAGTCTGAGAAAAGGACACATACGACCCTCGAAGTCACCTGTTGCCGCTGTTTTTTTCTTTGTTAAGAAAAAAGATGGTTCTTTAAGACCTTGTCTGGATTTCAGGGAGCTGAACAGTATCACTATTCGTGACCCTTATCCGCTTCCTCTGATCCCGGATCTGTTTAACCAGGTTGTTGGGGCTAAAGTCTTTTCCAAATTAGACCTAAGAGGGGCATACAACCTGGTCAGGGTCAGAGAAGGAGACGAATGGAAGAAGGCCTTCAATACCCCTAAGGGCCATTTTGAGAATTTGGTTATGCCTTTTGGTTTGATGAATGCCCCAGCCGTTTTTCAGCATTTCGTGAACAGCATTTTTTATCATTTAATGGGAAAATTTGTATTCGTGTATTTGGATGACATTTTGATTTTTTCTCCTGATTTCAAAACTCGGGAGAATAAATTATACGTGAAACTGGAAAAATGTGTGTTTGCAGTTCCAGAAATTCAATTTCTGGGGTTTCTTCTCTCCGCTTCTGGTTTTCGCATGGACCCCGAGAAGGTCCGCGCTGTGCTTGAGTGGGAGCTTCCTGAGAATCAGAAGGCGCTGATGCGTTTTTTGGGCTTTGCCAATTATTACAGGAAGTTTATTTTGAATTATTCCTCTGTTGTTAAACCACTCACTGATATGACCAGAAAGGGGGTAGATTTTTCTTCCTGGTCGGTAGAGGCGCGTAAGGCCTTTTCTAATATCAAGGAGAGTTTTGCTTCCGCTCCCATCCTGGTACAACCTGATATTTCTTTACCCTTCATAGTTGAGGTTGATGCTTCTGAGGTGGCTGTGGGTGCGGTCTTGTCTCAGGGTTCCTCTCCTGCCAAATGGCAACCGTGTGCCTTTTTCTCGAAGAAACTCTCCTCCTCAGAGAGAAATTACGATGTGGGAGATAGGGAATTGTTGGCCATCAAGTTGGCTTTTGAGGAATGGCGCCATTGGCTAGAGGGAGCCAGACACCCTATCACCGTGTTTACTGACCATAAAAATCTGGCCTACTTGGAGTCAGCCAAGCGTCTGAACCCGAGACAGGCCAGATGGTCTTTGTTCTTTTCAAGGTTTAATTTTGTTGTCACGTTCCGGACTGGGGTTAAGAATGTGAAGGCAGATGCCCTGTCACGTTGTTTTCCGGGAGGTGGGAATTTTGAAGACCCGGGTCCCATTTTGGCTGAAGGTGTGGTGGTCTCTGCTCTTTTTCCTGAATTGGAGGCAGAGGTGCAGGCAGCCCAGTCGGAGGCTCCTGATCTTTGTCCTCCTGGGAGGTTGTTTGTGCCTCTCGCTTTAAGACACAAGATTTTTAAGGAACACCACGATACGGTCCTTGCTGGGCACCCGGGGGCAAGAGCCACACTGGATCTCATCGCTCGGAGATTCTGGTGGCCTGCGCTTCGTAAGTCGGTTGAGGGTTTTGTGGCAGCCTGCGAGACTTGCGCTCGTGCCAAAGTCCCTCATTCACGACCATCAGGTCCTCTCCTTCCCTTACCCATTCCTTCCCGTCCTTGGACACATCTGTCCATGGACTTCATAACGGACCTGCCTCGTTCCTCGGGGAAGACTGTGATTCTGGTGGTGGTGGACCGTTTTAGCAAAATGGTGCATTTCATCCCTTTTCCTGGTTTGCCCAATGCTAAGACGCTGGCGCAGGCATTTATTGATCACATTGTCAAATTGCATGGTATTCCTTCAGACATAGTCTCTGATAGGGGCACGCAGTTTGTTTCCAGATTCTGGAAGGCATTCTGTTCCCGCTTGGGGGTTTGGTTGTCATTCTCTTCTGCTTTCCACCCGCAGTCGAATGGCCAGACAGAGCGCGTCAATCAGAATCTGGAGACATATCTGCGCTGTTTTGTGGCGGAGAATCAGGAGGATTGGTGTTCTTTTTTGTCCCTTGCTGAGTTTGCTTTACATAACCGTCGTCAGGAGTCCTCTGATAACTCACCATTTTTTGGTGCATATGGGTTTCATCCGCAGTTTGGGACTTTCTCGGGAGAGGGGTCTTCTGGTTTACCTGATGAGGACAGATTCTCCTCGTCTTTGTCATCTATTTGGCAAAAGATTCAGGATAATCTAAAGAGCATGAGTGAGAGATATAAGCGTGTGGCAGATAAGAGACGTGTGCCTGGTCCGGACCTGAATGTTGGTGATCTGGTGTGGTTGTCTACCAAGAATATCAAATTGAAGGTTCCCTCCTGGAAGCTGGGTCCTAGGTTTATTGGGCCTTACAAGATCCTGTCTGTCATCAATCCTGTTGCCTACCGTCTTGATCTTCCTCAGACTTGGAAGATCAATAATGTTTTTCATAAGTCCTTATTGAAACCTTATGTTCAACCCATTGTACCCTCGCCTTTGCCTCCTCCTCCGATTATTGTTGATGGGAATCTTGAATTTCAGATCTCTAGGATTGTGGATTCTCGTCTTGTCCGCGGTTCTCTCCAGTACCTCGTTCATTGGGAGGGTTATGGTCCTGAGGAGAGGATGTGGCTCCCAGTGTCCTGAGTCCACTCGTAGAGGGAGGGGTACTGTCACAACCAGACAGCTGAGAAGCTCTGACAGAAGCCTTTCAGAACCTCCTCCTTGAGTTTTCTTTGTTTTGGTTTTCAGTTCCTCATCTCGTTAGTCTCTCTCAGCTGTCATGTAGTTGGACTGATTGCATCCCTTTAAATTCCTCCCCATAATGCATTAGTGTGCGGCTTATACAACTTCCTGGAGTGTGTGTGTGTGCGCGCGCATGCTGTTCCTATTTCCCAGTCTTCTACAAGATAAGTGCTGTACATTCATTTGTGATTTTCTGTTTGCTGGATCCCAGATGACCCTGACTCCCTCCGTGTCTAGTGTAGGGAGCCGGTGGTCGTGTCCCCTCACTATTGTAGGGTGTTCAGGTATTATATAGTCGAGGTACGAGGATATGCGATCATCCACCTTTGGGGTGTTCGCATAGGCTGAGCAGTCAGGGAGAGTGCCAGGTCTCATACAGGGGTCTCCCTTTTGTTCCTTAGTTTTGGATCCAGTGAGTCATAGATTCTTTTGCATTGTCTTGTTTCCTGTACACCTTCCGTGACATGTCTTTTCTGAAAGTTGATTAAAATAAATTCTACAGCCAAAGTGTGGATAGTTTTTTTTACTTACCCTTGTATAATGGATACATTTCCAGTTCTTTTGTATTTTGGATGCAGAATACGGACCAAAATACTGCTCTGGGATAGTGGCCTTAAACATGATGCATCCCATGATTGTATATGATTTGGCAGCTACTGCCTGACACTGACTATTAAAGTTATCTACTGAAGTAAATGTACAATTGATCGCGAGGTGATTTAACTTGTTCTGTCAGGGTGATGGCACGCAGTGCAGTTCTGACATGCATTGAGGATGCAGTTTTTTATTGTAGCTAGCTGAAATGAATTAAATTATTCCCACAATGCAGAACACCAGGGTTTAACGAGGCTGCTAAACTGTCTAAACAGTAACTGCATCTAAGAACTGCACTGTGCCAGCAACCTTATAGTCCCTGGTCAAACATTCAACTTCCCAAAAAGTCTCTACAATATAATATTATTCTCTTCTATACTGCAAGAAAATGTAGACTAGCACATTCATATTCATAGTCACAGGTGCATATCCATCAAGCAAACATGGTTGATAAAAAATGGCTGCACAACTTTACACATACAAACAATAGCACTGAGAAATGGGGATCATTCTAAATTGAAGTGGTATTATACCTAAAGTGGGCGAGCACTCATACAATCGGCATCAAATTGACATATATAAAATAATTTATTCAGAACATATATTGCACATAAAATATTAAAATTCTATCTAACACACAATGCGTAGGACCGTCGTCCCAAATCGCTATAATTAGCAGCCTGCAGTTTCACAAACGTTCCTAGAGCACTAGTTCCAACATGTGACCATAATAATGCAAAGAACCATATATACAGTACAGACCAAAAGTTTGGACACACCTTCTCATTCAAAGAGTTTTCTTTATTTTCATGACTATGAAGGCATCAAAACTATGAATTAACACATGTGGAATTATATACATAACAAACAAGTGTGAAACAACTGAAAATATGTCATATTCTAGGTTCTTCAAAGTAGCCACCTTTTGCTTTGATTACTGCTTTGCACACTCTTGGCATTCTCTTGATGAGCTTCAAGAGGTAATCCCCTGAAATGGTTTGCACTTCATAGGTGTGCCCTGTCAGGTTTAATAAGTGGGATTTCTTGCCTTATAAATGGGGTTGGGACCATCAGTTGCGTTGAGGAGAAGTCAGGTGGATACACAGCTGATAGTCCTACTGAATAGACTATTAAAATTTGTATTATGGCAAGAAAATAGCTGCTAAGTAAAGAAAAACGAGTGGCCATCATTACTTTAAGAAATGAAGGTCAGTCAGTCAGCCGAAAAATTGGGAAAACTTTGAAAGTAAGGGCTATTTGACCATGAAGGAGAGTGATGGGGTGCTGCGCCAGATGACCTGGCCTCCACAGTCACCGGACCTGAACCCAATCGAGATGGTTTGGGGTGAGCTGGACCGCAGAGTGAAGGCAAAAGGGCCAACAAGTGCTAAGCATCTCTGGGAATTCCTACAAGACTGTTGGTAGACCATTTCAGGGGACTACCTCTTGAAGCTCATCAAGAGAATGCCAAGAGTGTGCAAAGCAGTAATCAAAGCAAAAGGTGGCTACTTTGAAGAACCTAGAATATGACATATTTTCAGTTGTTTCACACTTGTTTGTTATGTATATAATTCCACATGTGTTAATTCATAGTTTTGATGCCTTCATAGTCATGAAAATAAAGAAAACTCTTTGTATTAGAAGGTGTGTCCAAACTTTTGGTCTGTACTGTAGATGTCTCTGAGTGCTGAGGTCGCAATAAAGTTGCACTAGCGTAGTTTCCCAATGTACAATATCACATTGCGCACATGTACTGCGCCTATAGAATTCTTCTTGTTGATCTCAGATTTCAATCAAGTCCCGCTGATGCACTAATAAACAAGTCTTTCAAAGTCTCTAAGGTTTTTCTATTACCTCCTTCCTTGTGTGTGATCCGGATAGTTCCCGGCGGCTTGACGAGGGGCAAGCGGAGCGGAGGATTGTCAGCGTCTCGCGTCGCACTCCTTGAGCCGAACCAACTTGGTCTCGCGAGAGTACGCGGGATTTTCAGCCGCGATATTACCTTAGTCGCTGTATATTCGAATGCTGGGAACGGAGGTAGTAAGGTGTTCGTTACTTTTTCTTCTAAAGTTATTTCTGTATGGGCATACCGCTCTTTAGGAGGACTTTGTAGCGGGTGCGTCCACCTTCCTCAGTGGGAGGAAGGGATAGCGCAATATCCCGAAACGCGTCTGTTGGAAGGTGGACGCACCTGCTACAAAGTCCTCCTAAAGAGCTGTATGGCCATACAGAAAGAACTTTAGAAGAAAAAGTAATAAACACCTTACTACCTCCGTTCCCAGCATTTGAATATACAGCGACTAAGGTAATATCGCGGCTGAAAATCCCGTGTACTCTCGCGAGACCAAGTTGGTTCGGCTCGAGGAGTGCGACGCCAGATGCTGATAATCCTCCGCTCCGCTCGCCCCTCGTCAAGCCGCCGGGGACTATCCGGATCACACACACAAGGAAGGAGGTAAGAGAAAAACCTTAGAGACTTTGAAAGACTGGTTATTAGTGCATCAGTGGGACTTGATTGAAATCTGAGATCAACAAGAAGAATTCTATAGGCGCAGTACATGTGCGCAATGTGATTTTGTACACTGGGAAACTGCGCTAGTGCGACCTTATTGCGACCTCAGCACTCAGAGACCTCTATATATGGACCTTTGCATTATTATGGTCACATGTTGGAACTAGTGCTCTAGGAACGTTTGTGAAATTGCAGGCTGCTAATTATAGCGATTTGGGACGACGGTCCTACTCATTGTGTGTTAGATAGCATTTTAATATTTTATGCGAAATATATGTTCTGAATAAATTATTTTATATATGTCAATTGGATGCCGATTGTATGAGTGCTCGCCCACTTTAGTCTTATCCTATATTACCTATTACCCAGAGGGTTGGGTGTTCCCTCTTTTCGGGCTAGAAGCACCACGCCAGAGCTAACCAGGAGTGAGCCACCACTGGTATTATTCCTATATTCCTATAAATGGAAAAATGGAAGCTCTTAGCGCACATTTTGATCAAACTTGTGTCGGGCCCATCTACCAGGCGTCAAGGTGGCTTCCGCAGACGAGTACCTAACACTAATATACTCCCTCTCTTGGACTTACCTAAGCCTACATTTTCAGGGCAGTGTAGGAACCAGCTACATTTGTATTCTGCTCAGAAGCCCCAGGCAGATAGGCGTTGCTCAGTCTAAAAGAGGTTCTACCTCCTACAAGAAAATTTAGACTAGCACATTCATATACATAGTCACAGGTGCATATCCATCAAGCAAACATGGTTGATAAAAAAATGGCTGCACAACTTTACACATACAAACAATAGCGCTGAGAAATGGGGATCAAATGTGCGCAAAGAGCTTCCATTTTTCCATTTATAGTAGGTATAATACCACTTTAATTTAGAATGATCCCCATTTCTCAGCTCTATTGTTTGTATGTGTAAAGTTGTGCAGCTATTTTTTATCAACCATGTTTTCTTGATGGATATGCACCTGTGACTATGTATATGAATGTGCTAGCCTAAATTTTCTTGTAGTATATATTGAGGGTAGCACCTCTTTTAGACTGAGCAACGCCCATCTGCCTGGGGTTTCTGAGCAGAGTACAAATGTAGGTGGTTCCTACACTGCCCTGAAAATGTAGGTTTAGGTAAGTCCAAGAGAGGCGGTATATTAATGTTGGTACCCGTCTGCGGAAGCCACCTTGACGCCTGGTAGATGGGCCCGACACAAGTTTGATCAAAGTATGCGCAAAGAGCTTCCATTTTTCCATTATTCTCTTCCATGTCAGTTACTATACAGGACTTCAGCATAATGTACATAAATGACATTAACAAATATCTCATCCATAGAGAACATATTTCTATGATATCCACTACTTACTGTATTCCAAACTGAATTTGGTTTGCGTTATTGACAGGCTTCTGTCTTTTACTGAGCTTTTATCCAGAAAGGCAAAAAATATATACACTGCTCAAAAAAATAAAGGGAACACTTAAACAACACAATGTAACTCCAAGTCAATCACACTTCTGTGAAATCAAACTGTCCACTTAGGAAGCAACACTGAGTGACAATCAATTTCACATGCTGTTGTGCAAATGGGATAGACAACAGGTGGAAATTATAGGCAATTAGCAAGACACCTCCAATAAAGGAGTGGTTCTGCAGGTGGTGACCACAGACCACTTCTCAGTTCCTATGCTTCCTGGCTGATGTTTTGGTCACTTTTGAATGCTGGCGGTGCTTTCACTCTAGCGGTAGCATGAGATGGAGTCTACAACCCACACAAGTGGCTCAGGTAGTGCAGCTTATCCAGGATGGCACATCAATGCGAGCTGTGGCAAGGAGGTTTGCTGTGTCTGTCAGCGTAGTGTCCAGAGCATGGTGGCGCTACCAGGAGACAGGCCAGTACATCAGGAGACATGGAGGAGGCCGTAGGAGGGCAACAACCCAGCAGCAGGACCGCTACCTCCGCCTTTGTGCAAGGAGGAACAGGAGGAGCACTGCCAGAGCCCTGCAAAATGACCTCCAGCAGGCCACAAATGTGCATGTGTCTGCTCAAATGGTCAGAAACAGACTCCATGAGGGTGATATGAGGGCCCGACATCCACAGGTGGGGGTTGTGCTCACAGCCCAACACCGTGCAGGACGTTTGGCATTTGCCAGAGAACACCAAGATTGGCAAATTCGCCACTGGCGCCCTGTGCTCTTCACAGATGAAAGCAGGTTCACACTGAGCACATGTGACAGACGTGACAGAGTCTGGAGACGCCATGGAGAACGTTCTGCTGCCTGCAACATACTCCAGCATGACCGGTTTGGCATTGGGTCAGTAATGGTGTGGGGTGGCATTTCTTTGGAGGGTCGCACAGCCCTCCATGTGCTCGCCACAGGTAGCCTGACTGCCATTAAGTACCGAGATGAGATCCTCAGACCCCTTGTGAGACCATATGCTGGTGCGGTTGGCCCTGGGTTCCTTCCTCCTAATGCAAGACAATGCTAGACCTCATGTGGCTGGAGTGTGTCAGCAGTTCCTGCAAGACGAAGGCATTGATGCTATGGACTGGCCCGCCCGTTCCCCAGACCTGAATCCAATTGAGCACATCTGGGACATCATGTCTCGCTCTATCCACCAATGTCACGTTGCACCACAGACTGTCCAGGAGTTGGCAGATGCTTTAGTCCAGGTCTGGGAGGAGATCCCTCAGGAGACTGTCCGCCACCTCATCAGGAGCATGCACAGGCGTTGTAGGGAGGTCATACAGGCACGTGGAGGCCACACACACTACTGAGCCTCATTTTGACTTGTTTTAAGGACATTACATCAAAGTTGGATCAGCCTGTAGTGTGTTTTTCCACTTTAATTTTGAGTGTGACTCCAAATCCAGACCTCCATGGGTTGAAACATTTGATTTCCATTTTTTAATTTTTGTGTGATTTTGTTGTCAGCACATTCAATTATGTAAAGAACAAAGTATTTCAGAAGAATATTTAATTCAGATCTAGGGTGTGTTATTTTTGTGTTCCCTTTTTTTTTTGAGCAGTGTATATTGTGCTATTTTTCTTGCTTTCGAGTCTGCTGTGCTCGATGAGTAGAGCTTCAAAATGATAGCAACTGGTGTATACACTTATATTTTATTAATGATCTGCTTTAACCCCTTAAGTACTGAGCCCATTTTTACTTTTTTCCTCCCCACGTTTCAATAGCCATAACTTTTTTTATTTTCTGTTCATATAGTCATATGAGGACTTGTTTTTTGCAAGATAAGTTGTAATTTTAATGGCACCATTTAACTTACCATGCCTTGTATTAGAAAACGGGGGAGAAAAAAATTGTAGTGTTAAATTGAAGTTTTTTTTTATTTTGATATTACAGCGTTCACTGTGTGCTAAAAATGACATGACGTCCTTATTCTGCGGCTCAATGCAATTATGGAGATACCAAACTTAGAGTTTTTTTGTTTTACTACTTTAAAAAAATAAAAACTTTTACAAAATCTAAATTTCGCCATTTTATGGGGTGCATACAACTTTTTGATCACTTTTATAAAAATTTTTGGGGGGAATAATTATCCCCCTTAGGGAGCTAGAACCAGGGATAGAGGTCCATTAGGGTGAATGGCATTAAGACGTGCTCCTTGCTGAGCTGTGCCTCATGCTAGGCTTAGCAGGAAGCTTACCATGGCAATCCTGGGAATTAACAACTTTTTTGCGATGCGGAGGCATGGACAGAAAACCCACGTAGTTAAAGTCAATGGGTCTGTATCCGTGATGCGGTGCACAAACGGTCAGTGCCCATATGTTACGGACTGTGTGCCATCAACGGCCGTGTGCATGAGGCCTAAAGTGTATTTTATTCATCTAAATTTGTTCTTATTCTCAGCTAAGGAGTCATGTGGCGGGTCCTACTTAGTGACTGACCATCTTTGGGGGAGCGTTCGTATACAGACAGCTGTCAGTCAATGATTAGATCCGCCCACATGACTCCTTAGGCCAGAATGAGCAGAAATGTATATGAATAAAATACAAGTTATACAGAATCTTTTCCCCAAAAAACTATATATCAATTTACTCAGCTCCTACTACTCTATAATATGCTGCTGGCATTACTACACTTCAAGGTGACTTTTACAATATCTGGTACAATGTCAATTGCTTTTCAGAAAACTAAATATACAGCACCCACAATCCGTTCCCAACCTCCTTAGTTATATATACGTTGGTGGTCAAAAGCAGGCATCCGGGGCTCATGTCCGCAACCAGCGGTAACCCTTCAGATGCCGTGGTCAAATGTTACCACAGCATCTGGAGGCACGAAATCCTGTAAGCGTTCAGGCTCCCCTCAGCATCTGGAGGCACGAAAACCTGTAAGCGTTCAGGCTCCCCTCGGGGAAGGGGACGGCCTGGAATGCCCGTCTCATTTACTATTTTCTACTCCAGGTTTAGGCATAGAAAATTGTGTAAATGTAAGACAGCTAGAAAGCTGACTTACATTTAGAAGCGGCGGCGGATCAGGCGAAGTTATGTAGAGGCTGGCACCTCTACATAACTTCAGCAGATCCAGCGCAGGGGCTTATTTTTTTGTTTTAGACACCGGTCTTAATAAATGTGCCCCTTAGTGTAATTCTCATAAACTCCAATGCTATTGCATTGGTGTCTATGAGACAAGCAATCTAATGATTGCTTGCTATAGTTCCCTAGTGTGGAAAAAAAAAAGGTAAAAAATATAAAAATTCAAATAACCTCCCCTTTTCCCCAAAATTAAAATAAAAGTACATAAACTATTAAAAAAAATAAACATCATGGGTGTTACCCCTTGCAAAAACGCCCATTCTATTAAAATATAAAAATATTTATTTTTAAATCGCTTTAGCTCCCACAAAAAATTCAATAAAAAGTGATCAAAAAGTCATGCACACCCCATCAATAAAAAGTACAGATCGCCCCTTAAAGGGGTTCTCTCATGTCAGACAATGGGGGCATATCGCTAGGATATGCCCTCATTTTCTTATAGGTGCAGGTCTGCGCATGCGCAGATGCCCTCCATTCATTTCTATGGGGCCGCCGAAAATAGCCGAGCGCTGGCTCGGCTATTGCCGTCTGCCCCATAGAAATGAATGGGCGCATGGGCCGCGCATGCACGGCACGCTCCCATACACTTCTATGGGAGAGGCGGGGATTAGCGCTTGGTGGTGGACGGACCCTGGGAAATCTGGGGTCCTCCAGCCACAGCGCTCCCCGCTCTGTTCTCGATATAGGTGTGGGTCCCAGCGGTGGAACCCGCACCTATCAGACAATGGGGACATATCCTAGCGAAATTATTTTCCAGAGTTGTAATTTTTTTTTTGTATTAAAACTATACATGTATTGTTGTGAACGTACTGACCAGAGAATGGAAATAACAGGTCAGCTTTACCGCATACGAAATGCTGTAAAAACAGAACCCATAAAATTGTGGAGGAATTGTGTGTTTGTTTTTATAATTCCACCCCATTTGGAATTTTTTCCCGCTTCCCACTACATTATATGTAACTGTAAATGGTGCCAATATAAAGTACAAAAATAAGCCCTTATATGGCTAAGTAAATGGAAAAATAAAAAAAGTTTTTGTTTTGAGAAGGCTGGAAAAAACGAAAATGAAAAATTTCCTAACAGTCACATTAAAATTTTCAAAACTTTCCCAAAAATGTCACTTTTTTATTGTAGATTTTTAATGCGTTTCTGCAGTAAATCTTGTTAGTGCACAACTCAGTGGAAACTATTGCATTTTTAACCCCATAATTAATTTTAACCTTAAGGACCAAAAATATTTCCCCCTTTGTGTTCATAGCAGTCATAACGTTTTAATTTTTTCTTCAAATTTTTATTTTTTATTTTGCGAGATTAGTTGTAGGTTTTTTAGTAACTATTTTGGGGTACAAATAGTGTATTCAATAACTTGTATTTTATTTTTAGGGGGAAAGAAAAAAAAATGCAATTTTTACATTATTTTAGGGAACTTTTTTACAGTGTTCACTGTGTGGTAAAAATAGGATAATTTTATTATACGGGTCAGTACGCTGATGATGATCACACATTTCTGTATATACTTACTATTTTCCTTTCCTCCTACAGTCTGTCAGCTCTGCAGCTGCTCCCTCATTCTCCTCCAGACTGACAGGGAGTGTGTGTGTGTGGGGGAGGGGGGGGGGGCTGCTTTACCTGCTCATATCTCTGGTTTTGCACCAGCTAGAGATATGGGCTTTGTATTATTTGAAAGCTGACATTTAAAGCAACAATGTCAGAATGACAGCATTATCTTGAGTACATGGGAAGATATCACTGTTAGAAATCGGGATGCAGTGAATGCAGCTTAAAGTGAAAGTAAAAGCAGGTTTTACCCACAATAATTCCTGACTCGATTTCTAACAGTGATATCTCCCATTTAGCTTGGACTTTAGCTGTCATTTTGGTCTTATATGAACGCCTGGAATGCTTTCAAACAAGACAGTTCCATGCTTCTAGCTACCACCATCCAGGAGATATCAGCAGCTAAAAGCAGCTCTCCACCCTCCACTTTCTGCCCGAGCTCAGCTCCGGCAGAAAAGTTAAGTACTTTTCCCAAAGCCCAAGCTGGACTCGTGCAAAACAGTTAGGTGGTTAAGGGGTTAAACTTTAGTATTTATCTCCTCATAGAAGCTGATCAGATTGGTTTCTCAAGAATAACCTCTCAAACTGGAATGGTTTGTTATAGTTACAGTGCAGTGAATAGTTACATAAAAAAAACTTTAAAAAAACTAAAATGACATTGAAATGATCTTCTAGAGGTGTGGTCTTCACAAAGAAGATAGTGAGGATACATAGATTATGGTGGGAATAAATACCATCACACTAAATATGGTCTTATTAAAGAGGCTATCTGGAGGATTTTCACAATGCATGAATGATGTCTGTTAGTCTTGGTTTTGTAATGTTTATTAGATTTGCTTTAATACAGCTCATGGAAAAGGAGTGCTACAGAGACATTGAAAAAATCAAGACAATTGGAAGTACATATATGGCAGCTGTTGGACTGGTTCCAACAACCGGAACTAAGGTAAAACATCATTCTCTCCTTATAGGGATAATTTTATAACATGTTTCTTAATTTTCTCGTAATATAGAGGTCATCAGCTAGAGACTTACCCTCAACCTGGAAAAGGGTGGACGAATCTGCAGAATTAGTCTAATTGTTACATATAACTTTATTATATATTCAGTTTCTTTTTTATTGTAACTTATTTTTCAAACTCTTCCATATTTAGTTGTAATCCATTTAGTCCTAAAAAAATAAAATGTAATTTACAAAATGATGTCAACATAAGGTAGACATACAGTTAATGTAAAAATAACTATTTCATGAGTTATCACTCTCTGTCTTGAAAACTTGCAGCATGTGTTGGAAGTCTGTAGATGTCAGGACATGCTGGGAGTTGTACTTTTCCAACATCAAGAATATGGCCACAGAATTTTTTAAAGACAGCAAGAATGTGAAACTTTATTTATTTACCTAGTTCACTGCATGGTAAAACCATAGAAGAAAATGTTGTTTTTCTGCAGGCTACTGCCTGAACTTGGCTGGGGGCCCCTGAATCCTGGACTCCAGCAAAAGTGGAATATGCACTCTCACTCTTTGCAGGATGCAGGGAAGGTGGGAATAAAGTCAATGATGTGCTCTTATACTACAAGGCAGCTACGGCCAGAGTAGTTCTCCAAGAATGGAAGATTAATGTCCTTCAGCCTGCCTTTCTAGACTGTAACACGGATGGGTTGCCTCCACTTCTACAGCTTCTAAGAGGAGCATTGCCTTGCTGCACTGTGTATTCACCTCACACTTCTCTGACAGCATATCTCATATTCATTTGTTCCATTACTACCTATTGTAAAGCAGAAACTCTGCTCTACAATAGATTGTAATTATATGATCCTGTGTTATTGTTGAGCATCCTGACAGGAACAGAGTGCAAAATCGCATCCCTCAGCCCTGTTCCTGTCAGGCTGCTCTGCCATTCCAGAGCATCACACAATACATAATAATGCAGTGATTGTACATGACATATGCCGTCAGTCGGAGCAGCCTGACAGAGCATCTTAGCAGTGACAAGTGAACATTGCACCAGCATCGGAGCTCTGTGTAGTGAGCCCCCACATCTTACTCACCCCCCAAGCTGTAGAAGTGGAAGCAACCCACCCTAGTCATATCATAGGACAGGTGGAAGACATTATTTATATTCCATTCCCAGCAACCCCCTTTAAACCATAGGGTAGCATCTGCAGGATTTTTACATTTTGTGTCCCTACTATACTACCTTGTTAGGGGGGGGGGGGAAAGCATCCTCTCCTTACTGAGGAGTCATCTTCCTTCCTTGTGGCATGATCTCACACCACTCCCTTCTCGCATCCTCTCTAGTACCCCTGGATTATTTCCCACCACTCCTCTACCAGGATCATATAATACACTCATTAACAAAAGTTGTTGGAATCTAAATGAAAATGAATAAAACTTTATATGTGTGAATGTAATAACGATGTAAGTGATTACAATATCAGAGGATAACTTTATTGGGGAAAATTGTACAAAAGGCAGGAGGCTCTAGTATCCTGTTGGCCGCTTCTAGCCCGGATACAAGATGACATGTGGTTGGGCAGGGAGGCATGCAGGTTATGCTTGGTATTCTGCGAGCGGCAATGCATATGGCTGCAGGATGTCTTGCACATATTGCTGAGCTGTTAGTGATCCTTGGATCACTACACGGGGGAGACCAACTGTTGCATGCTTTGGTTCCCCAGATCATTGCACCAGCAGTTGTGGCAGTGTGTCGCTCCACAGCAAAGATAGTATTAAATCGCTCACCACGAGGCCTCCATATTTTAACCCTACTGTCGAGGGATCCCAAAACAGAACCCATATTTGTCACTAAAGACCATACAATTTCAGTCTGTAGCAGTCCAGGTTTCTCATTCACACGCCACTGCAAACAAAGGCGACAGTGGCTGGCTGTCAATGGCAGGACACTTAATTGGCACTGTGATAAATGTTATTCTTCTAGGCACCTATAAATGGACCGGGCAGAGACAGGGGAGTGGAATGAAGGTTGCCACATGTGTCTGGATGGTGGACAATGAAACTCTTGGAGCTGCTCGTGCTTGTCAGCGGATTAAACAATCCTCTCTGTTGATTATCTATCTGGGCTATCTGGAGCTTGTTTCCTATGTCTCCACACCTTCACGTAACCAATGCTCGTAACACCTCCTAAGGACTCATGCCCACGGCCGTGCGCCAGCCAGACCCATGCTGCGGACCGCAAATTGCAATGCATGGGCACGACCTTGAGGCCATTCACTTAAATGGGGTCCCCGATCTGCATCCGATGGTCAGCACCGCAAAAAAGTAGTGCATGCACTACTTTTTTGTGGTGCGGGCGCACGGCCAGAAACACCACGGAAGCACTCCGTAGTGCTTCCATGGGGTTCCGATCCGTGCCTCCGTTCCGCATCTCCGTGATTGCGGACCCATGGGTCCGCAATCCATGGTGCGGGGTGCACATGGCCGATGCTTGTGTATTGCAGACTCCCTGTATGCAGGCCGTGTGCATGAGCCATAACAGCTACATTAGTTCAGAGCGGCCTAGATGACGGGCCATTTGTCGAAACCACCATCTTACTTCTCTTAGCCCATTCTCAAAGAATGTTAATAGGACAAAATGTCTTCAAGTGTGTCATAATTGCATGTCTAGCAGTCACAACCTTTGACCAAAAGGTACTCTACCCAAAAGTAGCCTCAGAGAGCATTTTATAGGGCAGCGGGGGAAGCACATTTATGCCCTCGTTTGGCAAGATGGGTATTAGCCCTCCAGCACGGCACAAGCCTCAGATCCCAGCGCACACACCTCCTGAGCTCCACTGTCGAACTGAGGTAATTCTCCTCACCTGGCAGTGCTGGTTGGTTTTTAGGCCTGGCAAAACTCAGCCTGGAACATCTGGAGTAGTCAACCCACCCAGCACATTGACTACTCCTAGTAAAAGCCGTCCCGGATCAGCTATACAGCCATACTAAGTATTAAGGTGTCGAACTGCAACTGCTGCTGACATATAAAAACCGTCTCTTACTCCACCGAGGCCAGGAAACTCAGTGACACATACCTATCATCCACGATAATTGCTTGTACCTTCTTACATACCTCCCCACTTTGTTCAACCCTGAAGGGGTGAACACATGCCATACAGTATACTCAGGACAGGGCATACGCGTTTCCCTGCAATCGGCCTGCCCTTAGTTCTACAGAGAACTTAAAGTTTTGTAAGGACAGGAACCACCTGGTGACTCGGGCATTTCTCTCTTTGGCCTGGGTCATCCACTTGAGAGGGGAGTGGTCAGTCACCAGGCGCAATGTTCTCCCCAACAAATGATAGCGGAGAGACTCGAGTGCCCACTATATACCCAGGCACTCTCTCTCCACTATACTGTACCTAGTCTCGGCTGGGATGAGCTTGCGGCTTAGGAAGACAACGGAATGCTCCTCCCCATTGACTATTTGAGTCAGTACAGCACGAGGCCTACTTCAGAGGCATCTGTCTGCACTAAGAATTCCCGCTTGATGTCCGGTGTCACCAAAACCGGGGACCCACACAGGGCCGACTTCAAAGTGGAGAAAGCCTCTTCCGCCCGGTCATTCCAGTGAACCATCACTGACTTGCATCCCTTCAATAACCCTGTCAATGGCGCGGCTACAGTAGCAAAGTAGGCAATAAATCTTATGTAATAGACTATCATTTTCTAGGAATGACTTTACTTGTTTAGTGGTGACAGGTCGGGGCCAATTTCTTATCGCCTCTATTTTGTTTACTTGGGGTTTGATCACTCAGCGCCCAATGACATACCCCAGGTATTTTGTCTCCTCTAACCCTATCGCACATGTTTTTGGGTTAGCGGTTAGTCCCGCCTTCCGAAGGGAGTCTACTACAGCCTGCAATTTGGGTAGGTGACTTTCCCAATCGGTACTGTGGATGACAAAATCGTCCAGGTAATCCGAAGCGTCCCGACGATATGTACACAGCACAATGTCCAGCGGCAGGGGCACCATGCAGACCAAAGGGTAGCAGCACCTTGTACTGATACAGCCCTTCAGGTGTAATGAAGGCAGTTTTCTCTTTGGCAGCCTCCGTTAAGGGCACCTCCCAGTACCCTTTCGTGAGGTCCAAAACAGAAAAATACCAGGCTTGTCCTAACCTCTCGATAAGCTCATCCACCCGGGGCATGGGATACGCATCGAATTTGGAAATCTCGTTCAGTTTGCGAAAATCATTACAGAACCGGAGTGTCCCGTCGAACTTGGGTATTAGCACTATAGGACTAGCCCACTCACTTTTAGACTCCTCAGTGACGTCTAGCCTCAACATCATCTGCACTTCCTCTGAGATGGCTTGTCACTGAGCCTCGGGTACCCGGTATGGTTTTAGCCAGACTTTCACCTGAGGCATACCGAATTGTGGAAGTACGTCCAAGGAGATCCGAAAACACATCCATGTTCCGGCTAATAAACTCCCTGGCCTCCTGAGCCTGCTTAGAGGAGAGGCTGTCAGCAACTCTTACTGTGGCAGCTGCTTCCCTTGCTTCAGACAGAGGGGCCGAAACCGCTTCCCCTTTAGTACAGGTTTCCCTATCTTTCCACGGTTTGAGTAGATTCACATGGTACACCTGCTTCGGCTTTTGCCTCCCTGGCTGGTGTACCTTGTAATTTACCTCTTCAATTTTTTCAGGTACCTTGTAGGGCCCCTGCCACTTGGCCAGGAACTTACTGTCCACGGTCGGCCCCAGAACCAAAACCTGATCACCCGGATTAAAGATCCGGACCCGAGCCTGCCAATTATAGATCCGACTCTGGGCTCGTTGAGCGGCCTCCATATGCTCCCTGACAAGAGACAAAACGGTCTCTATCCTCTGTTGCATCTTGGTAACATACTCAAGGACACTTCTATGCGGAGTGGGTTGCTGTTCCCACGCCTCTTTGGCTACGTCCAACAAACCGAGAGAATGTCTGCCATAAAGCAATTCGAAGGGCGAGATCCCAATAGAGTCCTGGGGCACCTCTCGTACAGCGAACATGAGATAGGGCAGGCGAAGGTCCCAGTCCTTCCCATCTTTAGACACCACCCTTTTTAACATGGTTTTTAATGTTTTATTAAACCCTTCAACCAGACCGTCCGTTTGCGGATGGTAAATGGACATCCGTAACTGTTTGTTATGCAGCAACTTACAGAGCTCCCTCATGACCTTAGACATAAAAGGGGTCCCCTGGTCAGTCAGAACCTCTTTAGGTAGCCCCACTCGGGAGAACATTTCCATTAGCTCCTTAGCTATCAGTTTAGCCTATGTATGTCGCAGTGGCATCGCTACGGGTAATCTAGCGGACTTCGGTACTGGGCTTACGAGTTCCATCGCGACTCGCTCAAACGGTACCTCGATGATAGTGAGAGGTACCAATGGACTGCGGAAAAGGTGCTGGTGGCTAGTTGCTTGGCATGTCGGGCAAGAATTAAAGAATTTGTCCACCTCTCTAAACACACTGGGCCAGTAAAACCATTGTAGTATCTGGTCCTGTGTTTTCTGCATTCCAAGATGCCCCTCGAGAACATGTTGGTGGGCTAACTCTAACACAAGTTTGCGATAAACCTGGGGCACCACTAACTGTTCAATATGTTCACTCCACAGTTGGTTTACCTGATACAACATATCCTGATAAACCACAAAATGGGGAAACACTGACTCTGCCCCTGGTCGTTGTGGTTCACCATCTACTATTAATACATTTCCCCAAGCTCGGGATAGGGTTCGCTCTCTGTGTTGTGCAGTACCAATGCGTTGATGCAGGTTTGTCTCTCGCTGCTGCAGATTAGCCTCCAAGAGGGCCTTCACAACAGCCTCCATTTTGTCATGGGGCACTGGTTGTAATACAGCTGGTTTAATGTACGATATACAACCGTGTCTGGAAAAATTCAGAACCCAAAAATATCGCCATTCACGCCAGCCTCACGGCTCTTGTCCGCATCCTCCACCATTTTTGGGGATTCGCTCTGGTAGACAGGGTATGCGGGCGCAGTACAGATGCAAATTACCAGTTCTTAAATCAAACTTCTGTGTTTATTCACACATAAAGCTAAAACAAAACGTCACTTGCAGTATTGGTGTTAGTTCACACACAATGGAAAGTCCACATAGCAAAAATCACCTTGTTGACAGTTCTGCCTCCAGCAGTCCATAGCAGGCTTTTGGGTGCCTGTTTCCCTTACAGACGGGTCTTAGCCCTCCAGCACGGCACAAGCCTCAGATCCTAGCACACACACCACCTGAGCTCCACTGTCAGACTGAGGTAATCCTCCTCACCTGGCAGTGCTGGCTGGTTTTTAGGCCTGGCAAAACCAAGCCTGGAACATGGGGAGCAGTCACCCACCCAGCACTTTGACTACTCCTAGTAAGAGCCGTCCCGGATCAGCTATACAGCCATACTAAGTATTATGGTGTCAAACAGCAACTCCTGCTGACACATAAAAAACGTCTCTTACTCCTCCGAGGCCAGGAACCTCGGTGACACGTACCTATCATTCACGATAATTCCTTGTACCTTCTTACTATATATACAGTACAGACCAAAAGTTTGGACACACCTTCTCATAGTAACATAGTAACATAGTACATAAGGCCGAAAAAAGACATTTGTCCATCCAAAACAAACAGTCATTCAAAGAGTTTTCTTTATTTTCATGACTATGAAGGCATCAAAACTATGAATTAACACGTGGAATTATATACATAACAAACAAGTGTGAAACAACTGAAAATATGTCATATTCTAGGTTCTTCAAAGTAGCCACCTTTTGCTTTGATTACTGCTTTGCACACTCTTGGCATTCTCTTGATGAGCTTCAAGAGGTAGTCCCCTGAAATGGTCTTCCAACAGTCTTGAATGAGTTCCCAGAGATGCTTAGCACTTGTTGGCCCTTTTGCCTTCACTCTGCGGTCCAGCTCACCCCAAACCATCTCGATTGGGTTCAGGTCCGGTGACTGTGGAGGCCAGGTCATCTGGCGCAGCACCCCATCACTCTCCTTCATGGTCAAATAGCCCTTACTTTCAAAGTTTTCCCAATTTTTCGGTTGACTGACTGACCTTTATTTCTTAAAGTAATGATGGCCACTCGTTTTTCTTTACTTAGCTGCTTTTTTCTTGCCATAATACAAATTCTAACAGTCTATTCAGTAATACTATCAGCTGTGTATCCACCTGACTTCTCCTCAACGCCACTGATGGTCCCAACCCCATTTATAAGGCAAGAAATCCCACTTATTAAACCTGACAGGGCACACCTGTGAAGTGAAAACCATTTCAGGGGACTACCTCTTGAAGCTCATCAAGAAAATGCCAAGAGTGTGCAAAGCAGTAATCAAAGCAAAAGGTGGCTACTTTGAAGAACCTAGAATATGACATATTTTCTGCTGTTTCACACTTGTTTGTTACGTATATAATTCCACATGTGTTAATTCATAGTTTTGATGCCTTCAGTGTGAATATACAATTTTCATAGTCATGAAAATAAAGAAAACTCTTTGAATGAGAAGGTGTGTCCAAACTTTTGGTCTGTACTGTATATATATATATATATATAGTGGGGATTCGCTCTGGTAGGCAGGTTAGCGGACGCAGTATAGAGGCAACAACAAAGTATTTGAATTAAACAGTTCATTGTTTATTTACACATTAAGTAAATGACAAAACAAACAGTCCATTTCAAGGAAAACAGTCATCCTGTGATTTTGGTGTTTGTTCACACCATGCAGTAAAAAAGAAGTCCTTGGACAAAGAAGAATCCACCTGCTTTCACACCAACAAGGTAGCGGGCCTTAATCCAGGCCCAAACTCCCAGGTCCCAACACAGAGACTGACAGAGCTCCACTGTCTAGAGAGGAGTATTCCACTCACAGCTGACACTGCTGGCTGGGTTTTTATAGGCCAGTCAAGACCCGGCCTGGTACGTGGGGAGTAGTCACCAACCCATCACTTTGGCTACTCCAAGTAAGAGTCGTCCAGGATCAGCTATATAGCCATACTAAAATAGCCAAGTGTCAATCAGCATTAGCTGCCACTAACACCTGAAAATACCGGCTCTTAGTTCACCGAGACCAGGAACCTCTGTGACACATACCTTCCGTCAACGACGGACCCTTGCACCTTCCTACATACCTCCCCCCTTTTTTAAACCCTGAGGGGGTGAACACTTGCCAGACAGTATACCCGGGAGAGGGCATCCGTGTTTCCCTGTAAGCGGCCTGCCCTGTGTTCCACTGAGATTTCGAAGTTCTATAATGACAAGAACCATCTGGTGACCCGAGCATTCCTCTCTTTGGCCTGGCTCATCCGCTTGAGAGGGGAGTGGTCGGTCACCAGACAGAACTTTTTCCCCAACAGATAATAGCGGAGAGACTCGAGTGCTCTCTCCTCTATACTGTACCTAGTCTCGACTGGGGTGAGTTTACGGCTGAGGAAAACAACGGGATGTACCTCCCCATTAATTTCCTGAGAGAGTACAGCTCCGAAGCCTACTTCAAAGGCATCGGTCTGTACCACAAACTCGCTCTTGAAGTCAGGCGTCGCCAAAACCGGAGACCCGCACTGGACCAACTTCAACAAGGAAAAGCCTCTTCCGCCTGTTGATTCAAGCGGACCATCACGGACTTCCGTCCCTTCAAGAGCCCTGTCAATGGAGCCGCCAAAGTGGCAAAATGGGGAACGAACTTCATATAATAGCCCACCATTCCCAGGAACATTTTTACTTGCCTAGTGGTGATAGGTCGGGGCCAATTCCGAATCGCCTCTATTTTTTTCACTTGGGGTTTGATAACTCCACATCCAATGACGTACCCCAGGTACTTAGTCTCCTCTAACCCTAACCCTATATATATAGCTATAAGTCACTGATATCGCTGATAGCTGTACACGGAACCATCTTAAGTATAAAATATATAATTTAGTTTGAAAAATTATGCATTCTGAAAGCAGCATGTTTGAAAAATTCTGCAGTCTGAAAGCAGTATGTTATAGAGCAGGAGAAGCTGAGCAGTCTGAAAGCAGCATGTTTGAAAAATTCTGCAGTCTGAAAGCAGTCACTGATATCACTGATTGCTGCACATGGATTGATCTTAAGTATAAAATATATAATTTTGTTTGAAAAATTTAAATTTTCAGACAGTACAACCTTCTCATTTTTGTAAATATTTTATTCTATGTTTTCATGGGACAACACTGAAGACATGACACTTTGATACAATGTAACGTAGTCAGGGTACAGCTTGTATAACAGTGTTTTTAGTGTGCCCTCAAAATAACTCAACACACAGCCATTACTGTCTAAACCACTGGAACAAAAGTGAGTACACCATTAAGTGAAAATAGTCAAATTGGGCCCAATTAGATATTTTCCCTCCCCGGTGTTATGTGACTTACAGTCAGGTCTATAAATATTGGGACATCGACACAATTCTAAGATTTTTGGCTCTATACACCACCACAATGGATTTGAAATGAAACAAACAAGATGTGCTTTAACTGCAGACTGTCAGCTTTAATTTGAGGGTATTTACATCCAAATCAGGTGAACGGTGTAGGAATTACAACAGTTTGCATATGTGCCTCATACTTGTTAAGGGACCAAAAGTAATGGGACAGAATAATAATCATAAATCAAACTTTCACTTTTTAATACTTTGTTGCAAATCCGTTGCAGTCAATTACAGCCTGAAGTCTGGAACGCATAGACATCACCAGACGCTGGGTTCCATCCCTGGTGATGCTCTGCCAGGCCTCTACTGCAACTGTCTTCAGTTCCTGCTTGTTCTTGGTGCATTTTCCCTTCAGTTTTGTCTTCAGCAAGTGAAATATATTCTCAATCGGATTCAGGTCAGGTGATTGACTTGGCCATTGCATAACATTCCAATTCTTTCCCTTAAAAAACTCTTTGGTTGCTTTTGCAGTATGCTTTGGGTCATTGTCCATCTGCACTGTAAAGCGCAGTCCAATGAGTTGTGAAGCATTTGGCTGAATATGAGCAGATAATATTGCCTGAAAAACCTCAGAATTCATCCTGCTGCTTTTGTCAGCAGTCACATCATCAATAAATACAAGAGAACCAGTTCCATTGGCAGCCATACATGCCCACGCCTTGATACTACCACCACCATGCTTCACTGATGAGGTGGTATGCTTAGGATCATGAGCAGTTCCTTTCCTTCTCCATACTCTTCTCTTCACATCACTCTGGTACAAGTTGATCTTGGTCTCATCTGTCCATAGGATGTTGTTCCAGAACTGTGAAGGCTATTTTAGATGTCGTTTGGCAAACTCTAATCTGTCCTTCCTGTTTTTGAAGCTCACCAATGGTTTACATCTTGTGGCGAACCCTCTGTATTCACTCTGGTGAAGTCTACTCTTGATTGTTGACTTTGACACACATACACCTACTTCCAGGAGAGCGTTCTTGATCTGGCCAACTGTTGTGAAGGGTGTTTTCTTCACCAGGGAAAGAATTCTTTGGTCATCCACCACAGTTGTTTTCCGTGGTCTTCTGGGTCTTTTGGTTTTGCTGAGCTAACGGGTGTGTTCCTTCTTTTTAAGAATGTTCCAAACAATTTTTTTGGCCACACTATCTCTCTAATGGGTTTGTTTTGTTTTTTCAGCCTAATGATAGCTTGTTTTACTGATATTGACAGCTCTTTGGATCTCATCTTGAGAGTTGACAGCAACAGATTCCAAATGCAAATAGCACACTTGAAATGAACTCTGGACCTTTTATCTGCTCATTGTAATTGGAATAATGAGGGAATAACACACACCTGGCCATGGAACAGCTGAGAAGCCAATTGTCCCATTACTTTTGGTCCCTTAACAAGTGGGAGGCACATATGCAAACTGTTGTAATTCCTACACCGTTCACCTGATTTGGATGTAAATACCCTCAAATTAAAGCTGACAGTCTGCAGTTAAAGCACATCTTGTTCGTTTAATTTCAAATCCATTGTGGTAGTGTTTAGAGCCAAAAATGTTAGAATTGTGTCGATGTCCCAATATTTATTGACCTGACTGTATTAGTGTTGTAGGAGGTCTGAGGTGTGTTAAATTTGGTGTTATCGCTCTCATACTGGTCACTGGAAGTTCAACAAGGCACCTCATGGCAAAGAACTCTCTGAGGATCTAGAAAAAAGAATTGTTGCTCTGCATAAAGATTGCCTAGGCTATAAGAAGATTGCCAACACCCTGAAACTGAACTGCAGCATGTTGGCTATGACCATTCAGCAGTTTAACAAGACAGGTTCCACTCAGAACAGTCCTCGCCATGGTCAACCAATGAAGTTGAGTGGAGGTGCTCAGTGTCCTACCCAGAGATTGTATTTTCAAAATAGACATATGAGTGCTGCCAGCATTGCTGCAGAGGTCAAAGGGATGGGGGGTCAGCCTAACAGTGCTCAGACCATACTCCCCACACTGCATCAAATTGGTCTGCATGGCTGCCGTCCCAGCAGGAAGCCTCTTCTAAAGATAAAGCACAAGAAAGCCCTCAAATAGTTTGCCGAAGACAAGCAGACTAAGGAACTAAGGACATGTATTATTAGAACCATGTTTTGTGGTCTGATGAGACCAAGATAAACTTATTTGTTTAAGGTGGTGTCAAGCGTGTGTGGCAGCAACCAGGTGAGAAGTACAAAGACAAATGTGTCTTGCCTACAGTGAAGCATGGCGGTGGTGGCGTCATGGTTTGGGGCTGCATGAGTGCTGGCAGCTGTTGGGAGCTACGGTTCATTAAGGGAACCATGTGTCACGCCCATGTGTATGGTCGTGACTCCTTGGGAGCCGCATGCAGTTGCCCGCGGTCTGGGTGTTTTGTCAACTGCAGCTGGGGGATGTTAGTAGTTCGCCTCAAGTGCGGTTGCCGCGGACAACAGGTGTTTGTTGGCAGTGTAGCAGCCTGAGCTGGTTGCTAGGCGTCTCACTGTTGATGCGTGCGGTTGCCTCTGGCTATGTGTGTGTGTATGTATGCACTTTTTATGTCTGGTGTGCACGAGGTTTATGTATGTGTGCACTGTGACACTTCCCTTCACTTGTGGCTGCCCGTGGCAATGTGTGGTGTTGTGTACATGTGGTGGTAGTGTCTCGGCCTTCTGGCTGTTTCCCAGGACATGGTTGCCACGCATGTCGTTGCCTGCGGTAACAGCTGCAGTGTGATAGTTGATTGTACACTTCCCCTTTAAGTGGCTTTCTTCCCTTGCCTGGTGTAGGAAGGGTTAACTCCCTTCTTAGTGTGTGAACACTGGGTGTGTCTGTGTGTGGGTGTGGCTACTTGGGCTATTTAGCTTCCGCTGGATGCCTGTATCGGTGGGGTACTTCAGCCATGGTTAGCTGGAGTCATCCTCCTGGTTATATACCATCTGCCAGTGAGGGCCACCCTTGTGGTCATAAGTAGAGATGAGCGAACTTCTGTTTTAAGTTCAGCGTCTAAAGTTCGGCTTCCGGTTAGCGGAGGATCTCGATATGGATTCCGAATTCCGTTGTGGTCCGTGGTAGCGGAATCAATAATGACCATTATTGATTCCGCTACCACGGAACACAACGGAATTCGGAATCCATATCGGGATCCTCCGCTAACCGGAAGCCGAACTTTAGACTCCGAACTTAAAACAGAAGTTCGCTCATCTCTAGTCATAAGTTATGTTAGACATTATTGTCCTTGTATTGTTATATGTCTAGTGGTGTCTTTATCTTTATTGCAGCTTATGGTCCTGGGTTCCTGTGTGATGTGTGGTGTGGGCTGTGTCCGTATGTGTTCTTATGGACAGCAGCTCTCGTGCATGGGTTCCAGGCTGTGTGTCTGTGGCAGGTACGTGTAATACTAGTTTACTTACCTGCCATTGCCATATGCTGTACATGTCCCCCTTTCCTTGCAACCTGGCCACTGAGACTCCTGTTCGTCCGTGATGTGGAGGAACAGGTCATCTTACTCTGCTCCTAGTCCAGGGCCACCCTAAGGGCTAGTAGGGATCTTAGGTTCCTGAGTATGAGCCCTCCTACTGTCAGGGTCGGCTCATATGGCTAGGAGACAGGGTCAGAATTAGGGATGTAATAGAAGATGACCTGATTCCTGTCCTGGCCTAGCAGCTATCTTTCATATTGACATCCCACGGATTAGAGTTACCCCCACTCTGATCCGTGACACCATGAATGCCAACATGAATTGTGACATACTGAAGCAGAGCATGATCCTATTCCTTCGGAAACTGGCCCGCAGGGCAGTATTCCAACATGATAACGACCCCAAACACACCTCCAAGACGACCACTGTTTTGCTATGGAAACTGAGGGTAAAGGTGCTGCACTGGCCAAGCATGTCTCCAGACCTAAACCCTATTGAGCATCTATGGGGCATCCTCAAACGGAAGGTGCAGGAGCACAAGGTCTCTAACATCCACCAGCTCCATGATGTCATCATGGAGGAGGGGAAGAGCATCCCAGTGGCAATCTGTGAAGCTCTAGTGAACGCCCATCCCCAAGAGACTCAAGGCAGTGCTGGAAAATAATGGCCACACAAAATGTTGACACTTTGGGCACAATTTGCCCATTTTCCCCTAGGAGTGTACTCACTTTTGTTGCCAACTGTTTAGAGATTAATGGCTGTGTGTTAAGTTATTTTGAGGGCACACCAAATTTACACTGTTCTACAAGCTGTACACTGACTACTTTACATTGTATCAAGGTGTCATATCTTCAGTGTTGTCCCATGAAAAGATATAATAAAATATTTACAAAAATGTGAGGGGTGGACTCACTTTTGTGAGATACTGTAGCTATCAGTCACTGATAGCTGTATGTGGAATGATCTTATGAATAAAATATAGAATTTTTTTCGAAAAGATTCAGTAAAACTGCATTTTCAGACTTCAGTTGTACACTAGGGAAGTTTCATCAGTTATAGCATTCTGTGTGTATACAGATATAGCTGTCACTTATTGATAGCTGTACACGGAGCGATCTTAAGTATAAAAAGAGCAGATGTTTAAATGTATAAATTTATAAGTTTTACTGAGTCTTTTCAGATGGTCACCATGGCAACTATTGCCACCACACAATCGCATCACAGGGTACCAATATCTAGACAGAGGGAGCAGCATCAAAGGGGTTTAGCTGCTAGGATCAGAGTTAGCTTTAATCCCTACAGTTGCAGCAAGGTGTCAGCTATATGTCATAGCTGTCACTCGCTGCAGATGGCACAGACTTAGGAGCTGAGCCCACACCATTCACTTGACGTAACAGTACTTCCAGATACAGGAAATCTTTAATAATCTGGAGCTACAGTTATGTCCTTTTGCATGAAATGCTATAACTTTTGTCAGGGACTATGATATTGGTAAACCCGTTCATAGGATATGTCATCAAATTCTGATTGGTGGGCATTTGAAACTCCAGCATCCCTACTGATTAGCTGTTACCTGCGGCTGTGGTTCCAGCATGTAAAAAGTATACAGGTTGGAGCAGTACAACTATGTACATTTACTAATTTACAAACCACAGAATTGTGCATTATTTTTCATCACATTCAGGTGATAAACAGCAGCATGGGATTTTTTTCTTTCCCACTGTTGACAGAATCGCGTGCACCCATTTTTAGTATTTCATATTATAGTTCAAAAAATTTAAGGCTCATGATTCACGAAACGGTTGATTTAAGGGGTTTTCAGACTTTTTTTTTTATACTGATTATGTACTGTATCCTCTGGATAGGTTATCATTATCTGATTGGTGGGGGTCCAACTCTCAGGACCCCCACCAATCAGCTGTTTGAGAAGGTTGTGGCTCTCCTGTGAACACTGCAGCCATCTCACAGCTTACCCTAGGCCAATGACTTCACATTCATCGCTCACATGGCCTAGGGCCCATGCGCAGCTCAGTCCCATTCAAGTGAGTACGGCTGAGCCGCAATACCAAGCACAGCCGCTAAACAATGTATAGTGCTGAGCTTGGTAAATACCGTGAAATATCATATGTCTAAACATTCTTCTTTATTGTTAGTCATATAATTTTGTTCCAATTGTCTTCTTTCTCTTCCCAGGCAAAAAAATCTATTTATTCTCATCTAAGCACACTTGCAGATTTTACTATTGAGATGTTCGATGTCATTGATGAGATCAACTATCAGTCTTACAATGATTTTGTTCTGAGAGTGGGTAAGATTATAACAGAACTTTGTAATTTTTAAACTTCTATGGTAGATCTTTTTTTTGTGTAAAACTGTTTAAATTGTTCATCTTTGAAACCCATTTTGCAATATATTTAGTGGAAAAAAATTGCATTTAACTTTATTTTAAAATAGAACTGTTCCAGTTTCAGCTTCCAGAGTTGCATACACATTTCTGCAGGTTACTATTTAACCCGTAGGATACCGGAGGTTTTATCTTTTTTGCATTGTCATTTTTCTTCCCTATCTTCCTTGAGCCAAACTTTATTTTTCCGTTCACATATCCATATGAGGGTTTATTTTTTGAGGGACAAGTTGTACTTTCTAATGCCACTATTTAATATGGCATACAATGTAGTGGGAAGCGGGAAACAAATTCCAAAAGTGGTGGAATAAAAAAAAACAACACAATTCCTCCAACATTTTACAGATTTTGTTCCTACAGCGTTCAGTTTGCGGAAAAACTGACCTGTGCCCTTTATTCTCTGAGTCAGTATGATTACAACTATACCAAATATGTATAGTTTTTTTTTATGTTTAAATAGTATATATATATATATATTTTTTTTTTTACATCACCATATTCTGACCCCCATAACTTTTTTATAGTTATATCTACTGAGCTGTGTGGGGGCTCATTTTTTGTGGGACGATCTGTAGCTTTTACTTATCCCGTTTTGGAATGTGTGTGACTTTTCAATCACATTTTATAAAAAAAAAATTGGTAAGAGAAGTTTTTAAGATTTTAACCCCTTAAGGACGGACTTAAGGACCAGCGTCATACATGTACTGCGCGGTGTTTGGGCAGGTGCAGGAGCTGCATCCGCCCGATCAGCGGCAGGGGTCTGGCAGTCACTGATAGCTGGACCCCTGCTATCGGTGAAATTACCAATGCCAACGCATTACCCTTGATGTGCCGCGGCACGTGCGATGTCCGTGCAGGGAGGAAGTAGCCATCGGGTCCCCACGCTGCTGTGACGGGGACCCGATGGCAGGGAAGGCATGCCGATGCCTTCCGTGACAGGCAGGAAGCTGTAAGGGTATTACATTCAGTAATACACTTACAGCCAATGCTTTACAATACAGAAGTATTGTAAAGGGGATCAGAACCCCAAAAGTTGAAGTCCCAGAGTGGGACAAAAAATAAAGTGAAAAATAAAAAAGTTTAAGTTTCAAGTAAAAAAAGTGTCCTTTTTCCAAAATAAAGTTAAAAAAAATTGTAAAAAATAGGGGAAAAAAAGAAAAGTAGACATATTAGGTATCGCCGCATCTGTATCGACCGACTCTATAAAAATATCACATGACCTAACAACATTTTTTTGTCACCTTACATTACTAAAAGTGCAACACCAAGCGATCAAAAAGGCGTATGCCCCCCAAAATAGTACCAATCTAACCGTCACCTTATCCAGCAAAAAATGAGCCCCTACCTAAGACAATCGCCCAAAAAAAAAAAAATACGGCTTTCAAAATGTTGAGACACAAAAAAAATTTGTTTTAAAAATGCTGCTATTGTGTAAAACCTAAGTAAATAAAAAAAGTTGACATATTAGGTTTTGCCGCATCCATATGAACCTGCTGTATAAAAATATCATAATACCTAACCCCTCAAGTGAACACCGTGAGGAAAAAGTGTGTCAAAAAAGCCATTTTTTGTCATCTTACATCACTAAAATAGTACCAATTAAACCATCCTCTCACACCGAAAAAAATTAGCCCCTACATTAGATAGTTGCCCAGAAAATAAAAATAAAAAACTACGGCTTTCAGAATGTGAAGACACACAAAAATATATTTTTTCAAAAATGCTTTATTAAGCATTTTATGTAAAACTGAAACAAACAATCAAAAAAAGTAATCATATTTGGTATTGTCGCGTCTGTAACAACCTGCTCTATAAAAATAGCAGATAATCTAACCTGTCAGATGAACGTTGTAAATAACAAAAAAAAAAAATAGTGCCAAAACAGCTATTTTTTGTTACCTTGCATCACAAAAAGTGTAATATAGAACAACCAAAAATCATATGTACCCTAAAATAGTACCAACAAAACTGCCACCTTATCCCGTAGTTTCCAAAACGGGGTAACTTTTTTGGAGTTTCTACTCTAGGGGTGCATCAGGGTGGCTTCAAATGGGACATGGTGTCAAAAAACCCGTCCAGCAAAACCTGCCTTCCAAAAACCATATGGCGTTCCTTTCCTTCTGCGCAATGCCGTGTGCCCGTACAGCAGTTTACGACCACATATGGGGTATTTCTGTAAACTACAGAATGAGGGCAAAAAATATTGAGTTTTTTTGGCTCTTAACCCTTGCTTTGTTAGCGGAGGAAAATGGATTAAAATGGAAAATGTGCCAAAAAAGTAAAATTCTGAAATTTCATCTCCATTTTCCATTAATTCTTGTGGAACACCGAAAGGGTTAACGTCGTTTGTAAAATCAGTTTTGAATACCTTGAGGGATGTAGTTTCTAAAATGAGGTCACTTTTTTGAGTTTCTACTCTAGGGGTGGATCAAATGTGACATGGCAGCTTAAAATCTGCCTTCCAAAAACCATATGGCATTCCTTTCCTTCTGCGCCCAGCCGTGTGCCCGTACAGCCGTTTGCGACCACAAATGGGGTGTTTCTATAAACTAGAGAATCAGGGCAATAAATTATTGAGTTTTGTTTGGCTGTTAACTCTTGCTTTGTTACTGGAAAAAATGTATTATAATGGAAAATCTGCCAAAAAAGTGAAATTTCATCTCCATTTTCCATTAATTCTTGCAGAACACCTAAAGGGTTAACAAAGTTTGTAAAATGAGTTTTGAGTACCTTGAGGGGTGTAGTTTCTAAAATGGGGTCATTTTCAGGTGGTTTCTATTATGTAAGCCTCACAAAGTGACTTCAGACCTGAACTGGTCTTTAAAAAGTGGGTTTTGAAAATTTTCTGAAAAATCTCAAGATTTGCTTCTAAACTTCTAAGCCTTCTAATGTCCACAAAAAATAAAATGGCATTCACAAAATGATCCAAACATGAAGTAGACATATGGGGAATAGGGTTGTTGAGGGTATCGAAATTTTGATACCCAATCGATACTTTTGTCCCGGTATGAATACGATACCGGGATTTCCATTTTTTGGATACTGGGCTGCGCTACTGCGCAGTCTAGTATCTCTGAACATAAAAAAAAAAACTAGAGAACTGAAGCTCATAAACGTCCAATTATGAAAAATAGTATACTTTATTAGTTACAAAATCAATTAATAATAAATACCATTAAAAAAAGGGGGAATAAGGAGCAAGAACACCATCCCAGCAATACAGAATCTGAATATATAAATGTCAAAATGACATGCACAATGATTTAATAAAAAGCGAGTCCTAGTACAAAAACATCACAGCATAATTGCCGAACAATATTATAGCTACTCAATAGCAGGTAATATCCTCAGAAGGTACTATATGGTATGACGCAGCAAGGAGCTGCTGTATACACCCTCTGAACCGTATCCTGACTATATGTAACAAGCCATAAGTATAAATGGAGATAACACAGACTCACCAGAAGTGACGGAGACCTGAATGCCTAGGATGGCGTTACCCCGACACGCGTTTCGGCATACCTTCGTCAAGGGTATCTCTGAACATAAGCTCGCTGCTGTCGGCGCGCTCATGTTCCCTCGGCAGCACAGGGGAGAAGGAAGCTGTCTCTCCATCCCCCTGTGCCGCTGCTGCTGCCACCAATGGGGAGAGAGGGGCGGAGGAGTGGAGGGCGCACTGCGCCACCAATGATAGGATTTTTCCTGGGTCCAGACTTTAAGTAGCAGGCTACACAGAGCGGTGCCCAGAGATGTCCCAGCACTTACTATTATTCCTGGGCGCCGCTCCATTCGACGCTGTGCCCCATTACTGGTTCCTGCTCCATATGCTAATTACTATCGGAGCGATGGGGAGGAGACATCAGCGCGCTGCCCAATCGCAAGGAAGGGAGAAGGAACCCCCAGGAGAGAAGCTGGTGTCTTCTCCCCATCGCTCCGTTAGTAATTAGCATATGGAGCAGGACTGCAGGAGACGGTAATGGGGCACAGCGGGCGAACGGAGTGGCGCCCAGGAATATTAGTATGTGCTGGGACATCCCTGGGCTCCGCTCTATGTAGCCTGCTGCTTAACAAAGTCCAAACCCATATAAGGTCCTCTTTAACTTCTAATACAGGAGGCGGGTGCCAGCAGCAGAATCGCATAGCCGACATCCTGCCTCTGACAGGGAGCTGTGATTAGCGGCAGTTAACCCCTCAGGTGCGGCACCTGAGGGGTTAACTGTGGCTGATCTGCTGCCAGTACCCGCCTCTTGTATTAAGGGTTAATTATCATTGGTGGCACAGTGCGCCCGCCCCCCTCAACCCCCCAGTATTATAAGCATTGGTGGCAGTGGCCACAAGGTCCCCTCCTCCTCATTGGTGGCAGTGGCAGCTTTTGATCGGAGCCCCAGCTGTGTAATCCTAGGGCTCCGATCAGTTACCATGGCAGCCAGGACGCTACTGAAGCCCTGGATGCCATGGTTATCTCTCTGCTGCTGTGTGCACAGAGCAGCAGGGACAGTGTGAAGTCCTATTCACCCTAATAGAGCTCAGTGTGTCACTTTATGTGGTGATAACTTTAAAATGCTTTTACTTATACATGCCATTCTGAGATTGTTTTCTCGTCACATATTGTACTTCATGACAGTGGTAAAAATAAGTAAAAAATAAACCATTTTTATTCATAAAAAAAAATACCAAATTTACCAAAAATTTTGAAAAATTTCCAAATTTCAATTACTCTACTTTTAGAATAGACTAGACATTAAGCCCGTTACAATAACGGGCGCTAGAACAGTAGTGCTGGCACTGTGATGGGGGATCTGTGGATGGCACTGTTATAGGGGATCTGTGGATGGCACTGTTATGGGGGGATCTGTGAATGGCACTGTTATGGGGGATCTGTGAATGGCACTGTTATGGGGGATCTGTGGATGGCACTGTGATGGGGGATCTGTGGATGGCACTGTGATGGGGGATCTGTGGATGGCACTGTTATGGGGGGATCTGTGGATGGAACTGTTATAGGGGATCTGTGGATGGCACTTATGGGGGGATCTGTGGATGGTACTGTGATGGGGGGATCTGTGGATGGCACTGTTATGGGGGGATCTGTGGATGACACTGTTATGGGGGATCTGTGGATGGCACTGTTATGGGGGGGATCTGTGGATGGCACTGTTATGGGGGATCTGTGGATGGCACTGTTATGGGGGATCTGTGGATGACACTGTTATGGGGGATCTGTGGATGACACTGTTATGGGGGATCTGTGGATGACACTGTTATAGGGGATCTGTGGATGGCACTGTTATGGGGGGATCTGTGGATGGCACTGTTATGGGGGGATCTGTGGATGGCACTGTTATGGGGGGATTTGTGGATGGCACTGTTATCCCCCATTTGTGGATGGCACTGTTATGGGGGGATCTGTGGATGGCACTCTTATGGGGGATCTGTGGATGGCACTCTTATGGGGGCGCTGTGGCTGACACTGTTATGGGGCTGGTCTGTGGCTGACACTTATTGGGGTCTGTGGCTGACACTGTTATGGGGGTATATGTGGCTGACACTGTTATGGGGGTATCTGTGGATGACACTGTTATGGGGCTGGTCTGTGGCTGACACTTATTGGGGTCTGTGGGTGACACTTATTGGAGTCTGTGGCTGACACTGTTATGGGGGTATCTGTGGATGACACATAGCATCTTATGCTATGTGTCATCCACAGATCCCCCCCCATAACAGTGTCGCTGTTTAGTGTGAATGTAATGGCAGCGGGGCCCGGTGCAGTCACTGTATTGCACCGGCCCCGCTCAGAGTAGTAATACTTTGAATAACTGTAATAATAATAACGATCTTCACTTCTTAACTTACTACATGGTGAGGCAGGAGGCTGGGCGGGCGGCCAGGCACTGGCAGCGTAACTCACTACGTCATGCGCCTGCGCCGACTGCTTCATTCATGCAGTGGGCGGAGCAGGGGCGTCACTTAGTGATTTACGCTACCAGTGCCTGGCCGCCCGCCAGGGCTCCTGCCTCACCATGTAGTAAGTGAGCGGGGCAGGTGCAATACAGTGACTGCCCCCTGCTGCCATTACAATAGGATGCTGCACATGTAGTGGCCATGGAGTGTGTGCCAATGGAGCGGCGTCTGGCCGCACTGCGCGTGTGGGTAAGCGGGCGCATGCGCAGTGCGGCATAATGAGTAAGATAGCCGACTCTCAGTGTGGACGGCTCCCCGGGATCTGTGACGGCTGCGCTGTCCCGTGTGCTCCAGGCAGAGTATAACTCTGAAAGCCGCTGTGCCCCGCTCCCGGCGTCCTCCTCCCTGAGCGCTGCTGTGCCCCCGAGCCCGGCTCTGCGACCTGGATTGGCCTGTGTGTGTGTGTGTGTGTGTGTGTCCATGCGCACTTCTATAATCAGCACACACGCACGGACACCAGCCCTGAGCACGTACACAGCGCTTTTATTAGTATAGATAATATTTTCTCTTACTGTAATACTGACTTATATGTAGCTGTAATATGCGTCACTGGCACAGACTTTTGGCTCAGACTGCAGGCACTGTGACTGGTGGCTGATATGACTGCCACTGACTGGTAGTGCTGAGACCACTTGCACTGTGACTGGTGACTGATACAGCTGTCACTGACTGGTGGTGCTGAGACCACTGGCACTGTGACTGGTGGCTGATACGGCTGGCACTGACTGGTGGTGCTGAGAGCACTGGCACTGTGACTGGTGGCTGATACTGCTGGCACTGATTGCTGGCACTGATTGCTGGCACTGACTGGTGGTGCTGAGACTGTGGGCACTGTGACTGGTGCCTGAGATGGCTGGCACGGACTGGTGGTGCTGAGACTGCAGCTGATAGCTGAAACAGCTGGCATTTACTGGTGGCTGAGACGACTGGCATTGCCACGTGGTGCTGAGACTGCAGTCACTGTGACTGGTGGCTGATATGGCTGGCACTGACTGGTGGTGCTGAGACCACTGGCACTGTGACTGGTGGCTGATAGAGCTGGCACTAACTGGTGGTGCTGAAACCACTGTCACTGTGACTGGTGGCTAATACGCTTGGCACTGACTGGTGGTGCTGAGACTGCTGTCACTGTGACTGGTGGCTGATATGGCTGGCACTGACTGGTGGCGCTGAGACCACTGGCACTGTGACTGATGGCTGATACAGCTGGCACTGACTGCTAGGACTGACTGGTGGTGCTGAGACTGTGGGCACTGTGACTGGTGCCTGAGATGGCTGGTACGAACTGCTGGCACTGACTGGTGGTGCTGAGACTGCAGCTGATGGCTGAAACAGCTGGCACTGACTGGTGGCTGAGACGACTGGCAGTGCCACGTGGTGCTGAGACTGCTGGCACGTTTTGGTGTCCGCCTGGCGGTGCGGAGCCAAACGGATCCGTCCTGACTTACAATGTAAGTCAATGGGGACGGATCCGTTTACATTGACACAATATTGGTGCAATTGTAAACGGATCCGTCCCCCATTGACTTTCAATGTAAAGTCAGGAGTCCCTATTTTAGGCTACTTTCACACCTGTGCTAGGTGCGGATCCGTCTGGTAAATGCAAACGATGGTATCCGTTCTGTGCGGATCCGTCTGCATAACAGCTTTTTCAGATCTGAGTTTTCACTATCGTGAAAACTCAGATCTGACAGTATATTCTAACACAGAGGCGTTCCCATGGTGATGAGGACACTTCAAGTTAGAATATACTAAGAACTGTGTACATAACTGCCCCCTGCTGCCTGGCAGCACCCGATCTCTTACAGGGGGCTGTGATCCGCACAATTAACCCCTCAGGTGCCGCACCTGTGGGGTTAATTGTGCGGATCTCAGCCCCCTGATCGGGTGCTGATTAGTTTGTGTGCTGCGTGTGTGCTTATTAGTTTGTGCGCTGCGCATGCGCACTTCACTAATCGGCACACACGCACGGACAACAGCCCTGAGCACGTACACAGGGCTTTTATTAGTATAGATAGTAATACCTTCAAAAATAGTAATTACTTTACATTCCCCATATGTCTACTGCTTGTTTGGATCATTTTGAAAATGCCATTTTCTTTGGGGGGGACGTTAGAAGGCTTAGAACTATGGAAGCAAATCTTGAAATTTTTGGGAAAATTTCCAAAACCCACTTTCTAAGAACCAGTTCAGGTCTGAAGTCACTTTGTGAGGCTTACATAATAGAAACCACCCAAAAATGACCCCATTTTAGAAACTACACCCCTCAAGGTATACTGATTTTACAAACTTTCTTAACCCTTTAGGTGTTCCACAAGAATTGATGAAAAATGGAGATGAATTTGGAGATTTCAGAATTTCACTTTTTTAGCAGATTTTACATTTTAATCAATTTTTTTCCAGTAGCAAAGCAAGGGTTAACAGCCAAATAAAACTCAATATTTATTACCCTGAGTCTGCGGTTTATAGAAACACCCCACATGTGATCGTAAACTGCTGTACGGGCACACGGCAGGGCGCATTTGATGCCATGTCCCATTTGAAGCCCCCCTGATGCACCCCCACAGTAGAAACTCAAAAAAGTGACCACATTTTGGAAACTACGGGATAAGGTGCCAGTTTTATTGGTACTATTTTGGGGTACATATGATTTTTTTATTGCTTTATATTACGTTTTTTGTGAGGCAAGGTAACAAAAAAATTGATGTTTTGGCACCGTTTTAATTTTTTATTTTTACAGCGTTTAACCGACTGATTAGGTCATGTGACTTTTTTATAGAGCAGATCGTTACGCACGTGGCAATACCTAATATGTCTACTTTTACTTATTTATTTAAGTTTTAAACAATAATAACATTTTTTCAACCGAAATAATGATATTTTAGTGTCTCATAGTCTGAGAGCCATAGCTTTTTTGTGATGTAATGTGACAAAAATGGCTTTTTTTTATAGTTTTTTATTATTTTTATTTTTTTTGCGGTGTTCACCTGAGTGGTTAGGTCATGTGATATTTTTATAGAGCTGTTTGTTACGTACGTGGTGATACCTAATATGTATACTTTTTTTAAAAAAAATTCACTTTAGCACAATAATAGCAGTTTGGAAGCAAAAAATAATCATATTTTAGTGTCTCATAGTCTGAGAGCCATAGCTTTTTTATTTTTTTACCAATTCTCTCAGGTATAGTCTTATTTTTTGCAGGATGAGGTGACGGTCTGATTGGTACTATTTTGGGGGGCATACGCTTTTTTGATCACTTGCTGTTGCAATTTTTGTGATGTAATGTGACAAAAATGGCATTTTTTTACACCGTTTTTTTTTTTTTTTTTTTTTACGGTGTTCATCTGAGTGGTTAGGTCATGTGATATTTTCATAAAGCTGTTTGTTAAGGACGTGGCGATACCTAATATGTATATATTTTTTTATGTATTTCACTTTAGCACAATAATAGCATTTTGATGTTTTAGTGTCTCCATGTTCTGAGAGCTATATTTACTTATTTTTTTGGGCGATTGTATTAGGTAGGGGGTCATTTTTTGCGGGATGAGGTGACAGTTTTATTGATACCATTTTGGGGGGCATACGCCTTTTTGATCGTTTGGTGTTGCACTTTTTGTGATGTAAGGTGACAAAAATGGCTTTTTCTTTACACTGTTTTTATTTTAATTTTTTTATGGTGTTTATCAGACAGTGTGGATCATGTGATATATTTATAGAGCCGGTCATTACGGAGGCGGCGATACCTAATATGTGTGGGTTTTTGTTTGTTTTTTCTGTTTTTTATTATAAAATAATGGGAAAAGGGCGTTTTTTTTCTTTTTTACTTTATTAATTTTATTACTTTATTAATTTTATTAAAAACACTTTTTTTTACTTTTTTTACTTTACTTTATTTATGACATTCACTTTTGGGGGTCTGATCCCCTCTGCAATGCATTACAATACATCTGTATTGTAATGCATTGCCTGTTAGTGTATGACACTGAGTCATACACGAACAGGTTGCCTAGGAGACCCAGCCTGAGGCTGGATCTCCTCGGCTCCCATAGAAGGCAGTTCCCGATGCCGTGCAAGGCATTGGGCAGCCTCTGCACAGCATCGGGCTGCCTTGTGTCGCATCGGGTCCACACCACAGCAGTGCGGGGACTCGATGCTCTCCCTCACCCGACACAAACCTCTTCTATGTCGCGGTCAGCACGGACCGCGGCATAGAAGGGGTTAATCCGCCGGCATCGGCTTTTACAGCGATGCCGGCGGATACAGCAGGGGCCCGGCTACCACGGACTGCCGGGCCCCTGCAGTGATCGCGCGCGCACCGCTCCGGTGCCCGCCTGATCACTGTGACGTACTATTACGTCGAATTGCGGGAACTCGGTGGTTCCCATGATGTAACAGTACGTCAAAGGTCGGCAAGGGGTTTAATAAACTGTAAAAAAAAATATACAAACCGGATTCCAAAAAAGTTGGGACACTAAATAAATTGTGAATAAAAACTGAATGCAATGATGTGGAGATGGCAAATGTCAATATTTTATTTGTAATAGAACATAGATGACAGATCAAACGTTTAATCCGACTAAATGTATCATTTTAAAGGAAAAATACGTTGATTCAAAATTTCACGGTGTCAACAAATCCCCAAAAAGTTGGGACAAGTAGCAATAAGAGGCTGGAAAAAGTAAATTTGAGCATAACGAAGAGCTGGAAGACCAATTAACACTAATTAGGTCAATTGGCAACATGATTGGGTATAAAAAGAGCTTCTCAGAGTGGCAGTGTCTCTCAGAAGCCAAGATGGGTAGAGGATCACCAATTCCCACAATGTTGCGCAGAAAGATAGTGGAGCAATATCAGAAAGGTGTTACCCAGCGAAAAATTGCAAAGACTTTGCATCTATCATCATCAACTGTGCATAACATCATCCGAAGATTCAGAGAATCTGGAACAATCTCTGTGCGTAAGGGTCAAGGCCGTAAAACCATACTGGATGCCTGTGATCTCTGGGCCCTTAAACGACACTGCACCACAAACAGGAATGCTACTGTAAAGGAAATCACAGAATGGGCTCAGGAATACTTCCAGAAACCATTGTCAGTGAACACAATCCACCGTGCCATCCGCCGTTGCCAGCTGAAACTCTACAGTGCAAAGAAGAAGCCATTTCTAAGCAAGATCCACAAGCTCAGGCGTTTTCACTGGGCCAGGGATCATTTAAAATGGAGTGTGGCAAAATGGAAGACTGTTCTGTGGTCAGACGAGTCACGATTCGAAGTTCTTTTTGGAAATCTGGGACGCCATGTCATCCGGACCAAAGAGGACAAGGACAACCCAAGTTGTTATCAATGCTCAGTTCAGAAGCCTGCATCTCTGATGGTATGGGGTTGCATGAGTGCGTGTGGCATGGGCAGCTTGCATGTCTGGAAAGGCACCATCAATGCAGAAAAATATATTCAGGTTCTAGAACAACATATACTCCCATCCAGACGTCATCTCTTTCAGGGAAGACCCTGCATTTTTCAACAAGATAATACCAGACCACATTCTGCATCAATCACAACATCATGGCTGCGTAGGAGAAGGATCCGGGTACTGAAATGGCCAGCCTGCAGTCCAGATCTTTCACCTATAGAGAACATTTGGCGCATCATAAAGAGGAAGGTGCAACAAAGAAGGCCCAAGACGATTGAACAATTAGAGGCCTGTATTAGACAAGAATGGGAGAGCATTCCTATTTCTAAACTTGAGAAACTGGTCTCCTCGGTCCCCAGACGTCTGTTGAGTGTTGTAAGAAGAAGGGGAGATGCCACACAGTGGTGAAAATGGCCTTGTCCCAACTTTTTGGGGATTTGTTGACACCATGAAATTCTGATTCAACATATTTTTCCCTTAAAATGGTACATTTTCTCAGTTTAAACTTTTGTTCCGTGATTTATGTTCTGTTCTGAATAAAATATTAGAAGTTGGCACCTCCACATCATTGCATTCAGTTTTTATTCACGATTTGTATAGTGTCCCAACTTTTTTGGAATCCGGTTTGTATATTAAAAAGTTTTAAAAAACACATCAAAATATTAAGTACAGGGAGTGCAGAATTATTAGGCAAGTTGTATTTTTGAGGATTAATTTTATTATTGAACAACAACCATGTTCTCAATGAACCCAAAAAACTCATTAATATCAAAGCTGAATATTTTTGGAAGTAGTTTTTAGTTTGTTTTTAGTTTTAGCTATTTTAGGGGGATATCTGTGTGTGCAGGTGACTATTACTGTGCATAATTATTAGGCAACTTAACAAAAAACAAATATATACCCATTTCAATTATTTCTTTTTACCAGTGAAACCAATATAACATCTCAACATTCACAAATATACATTTCTGACATTCAAAAACAAAACAAAAACAAATCAGTGACCAATATAGCCACCTTTCTTTGCAAGGACACTCAAAAGCCTGCCATCCATGGATTCTGTCAGTGTTTTGATCTGTTCACCATCAACATTGCGTGCAGCAGCAACCACAGCCTCCCAGACACTGTTCAGAGAGGTGTACTGTTTTCCCTCCTTGTAAATCTCACATTTGATGATGGACCACAGGTTCTCAATGGGGTTCAGATCAGGTGAACAAGGAGGCCATGTCATTAGATTTTCTTCTTTTATACCCTTTCTTGCCAGCCACGCTGTGGAGTACTTGGACACGTGTGATGGAGCATTGTCCTGCATGAAAATCATGTTTTTCTTGAAGGATGCAGACTTCTTCCTGTACCACTGCTTGAAGAAGGTGTCTTCCAGAAACTGGCAGTAGGACTGGGAGTTGAGCTTGACTCCATCCTCAATCCGAAAAGGCCCCACAAGCTCATCTTTGATGATAACAGCCCAAACCAGTACTCCACCTCCACCTTGCTGGCGTCTGAGTCGGACTGGAGCTCTCTGCCCTTTACCAATCCAGCCACGGGCCCATCCATCTGGCCCATCAAGACTCACTCTCATTTCATCAGTCCATAAAACCTTAGAAAAATCAGTCTTGAGATATTTCTTGGCCCAGTCTTGACGTTTCAGCTTGTGTGTCTTGTTCAGTGGTGGTCGTCTTTCAGCCTTTCTTACCTTGGCCATGTCTCTGAGTATTGCACACCTTGTGCCTTTGGGCACTCCAGTGATGTTGCAGCTCTGAAATATGGCCAAACTGGTGGCAAGTGGCATCTTGGCAGCTGCACGCTTGACTTTTCTCAGTTCATGGGCAGTTATTTTGCGCCTTGGTTTTTCCACACGCTTCTTGCGACCCTGTTGACTATTTTGAATGAAACGCTTGATTGTTCGATGATCACGCTTCAGAAGCCTTGCAATTTTAAGAGTGCTGCATCCCTCTGCAAGATATCTCACTATTTTTGACTTTTCTGAGCCTGTCAAGTCCTTCTCTTGACCCATTTTGCCAAAGGAAAGGAAGTTGCCTAATAATTATGCACACCTAATATAGGGTGTTGATGTCATTAGACCACACCCCTTCTCATTACAGAGATGCACATCACCTAATATGCTTAATTGGTAGTAGGCTTTCGAGCCTATACAGCTTGGAGTAAGACAACATGCATAAAGAGGATGATGTGGTCAAAATACTCATTTGCCTAATAATTCTGCACGCAGTGTATAAATCACCCCCTTTCCCAATTTTACATATAAAATATATAAACAATAAATAAATAAACATCGCCACGTCCGAAAAGTCCAAACTATTAAAATATTTAAAAAATCAGCGCGATTCGCCATTTAAAAAAAATGCGGAATGCACGTGGCTTTTTTGTTTTATTTTTTTCGCGTGGTATCGAGTATCGCAATACCTTTTTTATGGTATGGAATCCGAATCAAAATTTTGGTATCGCAACAACTCTAATGGGGAATGTAAAGTAATAGCTTTTTTTGGGAGGTATTATGGTACTATCTATTATAAAACTAGAGAAATTGAAATTTGGAAATTTGGGGGGGGGGAAAGTATATTTTTTGTAAATAAAAAAAATATATATTTTTAACTCACTTTTACCACTGTCATGAAGTACAATATGTGACGAGAAAACAATCTCAGAATGGCCTGGATAAGTAAAAGCATTTTAAAGTTATCACCACATAAAATGTCAGATTTGCAAAAAATGGCCTGGTCCTTAAAGGGAACCTGTCATGTGGATATTTGATTATAATCTAACTAATTATATACAATAATTAACTACTAAAAAGTACCTTAGATGTATTCACTTACTGGTGTGACAGATGGTTATCTCATAATATACACACAAAGATGCCGCATGCTAATGAGCTGATTGGAGTCCAGCGTGATGTCATTGAGTCCAGCGTATATTTCAATCAGAGCTATAGCCACTCCCCTGCCCACCTGCTGCTGGTTCATATGGAAACAAACTGTCACTCAGCAGCAGGTGGGCGGGGAGAGTCAGGAGCTCATAAATATTCATGACTCATCATTATCAGCTGTAGCTTTTCAATACAAGATGTTGGCAGATTGACTGGGTCAATTAAAGAAAGTGACCCAGCATCTTGCTAAGAGAATCAGTCACTTATTTATGTTGCCCTTAGTTAGGACACCATAAAACTGGTGACAGGTTCCCTTTAAGGTGAAATATGGCATGGTCCTTAAGGGGTTAACAGTATGGGTGTTTTCGGACACGGCGATGCCCATGTTTATATTCTTTGTTATTTATGTGTTTTTTTTATTCTACGGAAAGGAGGATGATTTAAATTTTTATATTTTTTTTTATTTGCTATATATGTTTTAATTTTTTTTTTTTTACCTTTTTCATTTTTGAGGCTACAGATATTTTTTTTTTATTTTTTTTATTCTGAACCATCATAGTTCTTGATCCATGAGAGCAGAATTACTAATTTCTTATGTTGTCCAAAATAAGAATTGCAGCTTCAATACCCTGGGTCTCTTCAGAGAGTCCTACCATATTGGAAACCAGTTACCGGCATCCTCATTGTCCGCAGATCACGGCATCTTAAGGCTTTAATAACTGCGATCGGCATTGTTGCTGGTCGCGGTAATTAGCTGGTGGCCACTGCACTCTCGAGCACCATGTTTATTCATCACTCCATGACCCATTCGCTGGGAGTGAAAGGGCTAAAAAAGTCCACACGCTTGTGAACACACCCTAAACGTTAATACATTTATAATACGCTTGACAGATGCTGACAAAAAGAACCAGAACATTATTTATGGTGACGTAGCTCTTCCTATGACATTCACCTGAAAATCTTAGCCTGGGACTGAGGCATTGGTTTTTGCAATGTTGACCATGTGATCCCTTGTGGCTTGCAGTACAAAATTTGTTTTATTCCTTATGATCAGTAGTACAGTAAATGTCTGGTCCCTCAAAGTCAGTTGTACAGTCTGTGTATGATGGCAGGTATATGAGCACACATTTTCCACTTTTCCTACCCCCTGTGAGCAAGCATCTGGGAATAATTGAAATGTATTAAGACTATGATATGGAGCATGTGCCAGAAAGGAAATGAGCATAAGTGTCACAAATTAAGGGTTAAAATGATCAAAGTAAGAGTGAACAATTCTCTGTCAATGTCTTCAATTTTCACATTTGATCACTTCCTTGAACTTTACATTTATTTTATGTAACAGTGCATTTAAAAAACTCTTTCAGGTATCAATGTTGGCCCTGTAGTTGCAGGTGTCATTGGTGCCCGGCGGCCTCAATATGATATTTGGGGCAATACAGTAAATGTTGCTAGTAGAATGGACAGCACAGGGGTACAAGGGAAAATCCAGGTATGTTTTACCTCTTTTCTATTTTGTTGTTTTTTTGTAACTGAAAGTATTTTGTTTATAAATTGTTGCCATTATGCCTCAAATAACATGGCCTGTAATCCACCCTTACATTGCAGCTATGGTTACAGTGACTGTCAAGGAGACAATTAGCAAACATTAAAATAAAGATATAATAATTATTTCTGTGCTTTTGTTCCTAGGTAACTGAAGATGTTCATCGGATTTTAAAGAGTTGCAATTATGAATTTGTTTGCCGGGGAAAAGTCAGTGTTAAAGGCAAAGGAGAAATGTTAACGTATTTCCTTGAAGGAAAAGTTGATGGAACAAATGCACAAACTCGATCTTTAAACTTAGAAAGGAAAATGTACCCTTATGGTAGAACAAACGTTCAAACGAAGCTGGGTACTAGCTGTCCATCAGTGTCATCTTCAGCAAATGTTGTAGTAAGCCCTACAATGGGCTCACTTCAACCTACAACATCTCATGCAAATCAAACTCTACATTACCTTCCTTCTGTGCCTGCAATTGAAGAGGCATGAAACAAAGAATACTTGTTTGCGCCATCTACAGTAAGCTTAATGCAATTGCCTGTTCTTGTAATCAGTAAGGGTTCAAGAGATGTCACAAAACCAAGGATAAATAACCCAACCAAAGAGAACTATGGGGACTGTAAGAACGGAAAAAAATCAAGGGCTAACAATTATGTTAGATGTTCAGGGAACAAGGGTCATGATCCGGTTTCTATTGGTGAGTGAAAGGGATGTAAGAAAACCAAATTCAACCAGTGATTGCATAATGATAATGAAAATGTGTATGGATCCTTCTAACAAGGGATGCATTCATCAAAGGCACTTAATTATTTCAAGAGAGTACTGGAAAAGTACTGCAAGACATAAACCTTAATGGATACGTTCTGTTTTACAAGAGATAACTAATTTCCCTTCTTGAATGTACTCCCAGTGTGTTTGATTAATCACCAACACGTTTTGTAGGCTCATTTCATTATACTTTCCTAGGACTTCCTCTTTTAAAAATTTGAAGGTGCTAAAATTTGAACGTTAAATCACTTGTAATATTTAAATCATACTGGATATTTTTTCACACATTGAATGAATTTGTAATGTTTTGTCTAGATACAGACTGATTATTTAAACTTTCCATGTTTTTGCATGTAGCTTGTATCTTTGCATGAAAAGTAAAAAAAATACACAGCAGCAAAATGAGGAAAACAATGATTTGGACTCAGGGTTAGATAGCTAACTGAAAGAGCTTAAATAACAATGCTAAAATTCAGACGTATGTGAAATATTATAACCACTGATACAGCACCTGCATAAAACCATTTTGAGGATGTTTTTTGAAAATCCACTGTAAATCTGGCACATTAAACAAGAAGACCAAACATCTGAAACTTGTATCACTACAAAAAATATGGTCATTACCAATTATATGACTGTAGATGAGGCAACAGAGTTTCAGTCCTCTATGTTTAAGTGTTTGCTAATCACTGGAAACTCAGTTGTTATAGTAGTTACACAGTGATTTGTACTGCAGTATTTGCATTGTGGAAAATATATCCAAATGTATTCATTTTTTATACATTTTATTGTGGCCTAAACAGGGCCCTTTGCCTTCACACAGTGACTTATCTTGAGAATGCAGCATTTTTTTAAGGGTCAGTCAAATTGTGGTACGCTTGTGCATTAAACTAGAGAACAAAATACATTTAACATCAATAAGCAGTCATCAATTTATCAATATCCACACAGTCCCTAATACTATTTCTTACCACATTGTAACAATTCAAATAGGTTGCAGTAGTTAGAAAGAGAGGGCTCTCTATTGCGCATCCATGTCCCCCCACCAGGGATGGGATCAGAGTTACACATAATACGCTGCATACTGAAGTAACTAAAAAGTGAAAAAATAAATAAATTTTTTTTTTTTTTAATGGGTTGGTCCTTATTTTACACCGGTAAAAAAAAATCTGAATACCATGCATAACATATTTTTGGGTATTTTAAGCACATGCCATTATATAGCTTGTTTTCTTTTTACTATTGCACCTAAACAAAAGAGTAATTATTGTTTCATTTTTTCCCCATAAATTAGTAGTACAAGTGGTGATAAGAAACCTTGTAACATATCTTATTATTGACAAATGCCTCTTTCTCCATTTATCAGACTCCTCTCCTCCCACTCCCAATTAACTAGTAAAATCCACTTTCAGAGAGGTGAAGAAGAACACAGATTATCAGCTAAGTGAGAGATCAGGTTACAGCTGCTGTCTATAGAGAGGGGAGGAGCAAGCAGAGTGACAGAGGCACAGACACACAGATGCTGCTGCTTCTAGTTAGTTGTCTAGTAAGTCTACTATCTCGCTCCTCTGCTGGGTTTATAGCAACCCTACACATAATGTCCTCTATTCTGCTGCTGCTTATGAGTATACATGAGAGAGTTAGGGAGCAGGATCTCCTCATCTCTGTGTTTGCTGTGTATGGGAGACATTTATCTCACACACTCTGAGGCTGAGTTCAGGGAAAACTAAAAATGAGCAAACAATTTTAAGTCAACAGGTGGTGTGCGAGGAGGGTGAGAGCAGTATATAAGTCATATTAGGCTACTTTCACACTTGCGCTTTCCCTTTCCGCTATTGAGATCCGTAATAGGATTCATTGTCAATTGGGACAAAACTGAACTGAACAAAACAGATTGCACCAGAATGCATTCCATTCAGTTTGGTTGCGTCCCCATTGCGAATAGAATAACGCTGCAAGCAGTGTTTTTCTGTCCACAATGTGGTGTGGAGCAAGACAGATCCGTCATGACACACAATGTAAGTCAATGAGGACGGATCCGTTTTTTCTGACACAATAGAAAACAGATCCGTCCCCCATTGATTTTCAATAGAGTTCATGACGGATCCATCTTGGCTATGTTAAAGATAAATACAACCAGATCTGTTCATAACGGATGCAGGCGGTTGTATTATCAGAACGGAAGCGTTTTGTTGATCCATGATGAATCCAGCAAAAAGGCTGGTGTGAAAGTAGCTAGAATTACAAGTATTCCTCATGTTCCTGAAAAGTCACCTGAAACAATAGTCACTCTTTAACCGCTTCACGTCCGCCCATAGACTATAAACGTCCTATGGGTGGACGTCTATTTCTGACAGCACGTTTTAAAACGTCCTGTCAGAAATAGCAGCTGCACGCTAATCGTGCAGCTGCTGATCGGGTTGCCCGCTGTCAGTGACAGCAGGGCAACCCTAAGACAAGGCAGGGACAGTTCCCAGGTGTCCCTGCCTTCACGATCGCTGCAGACACAGCGCTCACCGAGCGCTGTGTCTGCAGAGAAGGAAGCGCTGTGCGCCGTGACCGCCGTGACCGGAGTGTGCAGGAGCTGTCATGTGACCGCCGTGACCGGAGTGTGCAGGAGCTGTGTGAGGTCTCTCAGAGACCTCGATTAGCCCTGCTCTGAGGCTGTACAGCGCTAGATTGCTGCTGTACAGCCTCTCTAGGGGTGCATTTGTCCTGTAACTGGGGCTACTATGTCAGCCCCAGTTACAGGAGAAATCAACAGTGAAAAAAAAAAGAAAAAGTGAAGCAAATGTCCCCCAGAGGTCTTGTATGACCTTATGGGGGACGAAAAGTGTAAAAAAAAATAAAGGGTTGAAAAAATAAAATAAAATAAAGTTTCACATGTAAAAAAAAAAAAAAAAGTTCCCAAGTAAGGAATAAAAAAAAATAATTAAAAATAGAAAAAATAAAATAAAATAGACATATTTGGTATTGCCGCGTCCGTAAAAAACAGCTCTATAAAAATATCACATGACCTAACCCCTCGGGTGAACACCGTAAAAAAAAAAAAAAAAAAACTGTGTCAAAACAAGCAATTTTTGTCACCTTGCATCACAAAAGGTGCAACACCAAGTGATCAAAAACTCGTATGTCCCACAAAATAGTACCAATAAAACCGTCACCTCATCCCGCAAAAAATGAGCCCCTACATAAGAAAATCTCTCAAAAAATAAAAAAACTATAGCTCTTAGAACATGGAGACACTAAAACATCATTTTTTTGGTTTCAAAAATGCTATTATTGTGTTAAAGTGAAACAAATAAAAAAAAGTATACATATTAGGTATTGCCGCGTCCGTAAAAAACAGCTCTATAAAAATATCACATGACCTAACCCCTCGGGTGAACACCGTAAAAAAAAACAAAAAAAAACTGTCAAAACAAGCAATTTTTGTCACCTTGCATCACAAAAGGTGCAACACCAAGTGATCAAAAACGCGTATGTCCCACAAAATAGTACCAATAAAACCGTCACCTCATCCCGCAAAAAATGAGCCCCTACATAAGAAAATCTCTCAAAAAATAAAAAAACTATAGCTCTCAGAACATGGACACATTAAAACATAATTTTTTTGTTTCAAAAATGCTATTATTGTGTAAAACTTTAATAAATGAGAAAAAGTATACATATTAGGTATCGCCACGTCCGTAACAATCTGCTCTATAAAAATGTCACTTGACTGAACCCCTCAGGTGAACACTGTAAAAATAAATAAATAGAAAATGTGCTAAAACAACCAATTTTTTGGTCACCTTGCCCCATAAAGTGTTATAATGAATGATCAAAAAATCATATGTACCCAAAAATAGTACTAATAAAACTGGCACCTTATCCCCTAGTTTCCAAAATGGGGTCACTTCTTGGGAGTTTCTACTGTAAGGGTGCATCAGGGGGCTTCAAATGGGACATGGCATCTAAAAACCATGTGGAGTTCCTTTTCTTCTGCGCCCTGCCGTGTGCCCATACAGCAGTTTATGACCACATGTGGGGTGTTTCTGTAAACCGCAGAATCTGGGTAATAAATATTGAGTTTTGTTTGGCTGTTAACCATCGATGTGTTAAAGAAAAAAATTGATTAAAATGGAAAATCTGCCAAAAAAGTGAAATTTAAAAATTTGATCTCCATTTTCCTTTAATTCTTGTGGAACGCCTAAAGGGTTAACAAAGTTTGTAAAATCGGTTTTAAATACCTTGAGGGGTGTAGTTTCTACAATGGGGTCATTTATGGGGGTATCCACTATGTAGGCCCCACAAAGTGACTTCAGACCTGAACTGGTCCTTAAAAAGAGGGTTTTAAGCCTTCTAACGTCCTAAAAAAATAAAATGACATTTCCAAAATGATGCCAACATAAAGTAGACATATGGGGAATGTTAAATAATAAATATTTTATGAGGTATCACTTTCTGTTTTAAAAGCAGAGAAATTGAAATTTAGAAAATTGCGAATTTTTCAAATTTTTGGGTAAATTTGGGATTTTTTCATAAATAAAGGTGAAATATTTTGACTCAAATTTATGACTATCATGAAGTACAATGTGTCACGAGAAAACAATCTCTGAATGACTTGGATAAATAAAGGCGTTCCAAAGTTATTACCACATAAAGTGAGATATGTCAGTTTTGCAAAATTTGGCCTGGTCAGGAAGGGGGCAAATGGCCCAGATGGCAAGTGGTTAATAAAAGTTAAAGGTGTTGTTCAGGATTAGAAAAACAGCACCACTCCTGCCCATCTCATTGTTTGTGTCTGGTTTTGCAGATTAGCTTTAAAGAGGTAAAAGGTATATCACTGTTTTAGGATAAAAACAGCCATGACTTTCTAATCCTGGACAACCTATTTAAGCAATAGGTTAGGCTCCTTTCACATCACCATTTCTCCTTTCCGTTCTCCGGCTCCGTTGAGGAGCAGGAGAATGGAAAGGACGGATTCTGCAGATAACTGAGACCTAACTGAGCGTAACGGAGCCTAAAGACCCCATAGACTATAATGGGGTCCGTTCGGTGTCCGCTCAGAATATGATTTTTGAGCGGAGACGAAAGTCCTGCATCCTCAACGGAGCCGGAGAACGGAAAGGAGAAACAGTGATGTGAAAGGAGCCTAACCTATTGCTTAAATGGGTATTATGGGTTAATTATAAAATATAACACATCCCACAGAAATCAATCACACAGCTGTATCGGATAAAAAAAATTAAAAAGTTATGGTTCTCTGTGGCGACAATTTTTTTTTTAAAACTCATGGTCTTTAAGCACAAAATAGGCTCGATCCTTTAGAGGTTAAACTGAAATGCTTATTTACCCTAGATATCATTTCAGAAAATATGAACCCTAATTATGCCAATGGTTTATTAGATAGGGTTATTTTTTATTTTAAAAAAGCATCCTCACAAACTGTGAGCTGGGTATAAAAAGTTGCAACTACATTTAAGCATATGTCCAACAAATCCTTCACATACTGGTTAAATAATAACTATAAACGTGTAATCAATATCTTAATTTTATGAAAACAGCATTCTGCTTAGTGCTTAGAGTCTGCATTCTTACACTTTTAAAAAAGATATAATATTTACTGTGTGTGGGCAATCGGCAAACATTTAGGGGGTCATTTATTATTTAGAAATATGCCTATATTAGGCATAGTTCAGGCGCAGATTGTGGCGCAATGGTTAGTTGAGCCGCAATCTGCAATTTTTCTCCACTCACGCCAGGTCTAAAAAAGTAAGAGTTGTGGTGGAGGGGACGGGCTGATAGGCCCGTCTCATTCATCATTTTCTACGCCTGGATTAGGTGTAGAAAATGGTCTAAATGTAAGACAGCAGGGGAGCTGGCTTACATTTAGAACTGGCGCTGGATGCACTGAAGTTATGTAGTGGCCGACACCTCTTCATAACTTCTGGGGATCCACCACCTTATATAGGGGCTATTAAGACCGCCATCTAAAATACCAGTCTTAATAAATGACCCCCCTCATACCTATGTCACTGTTTTGCAATTAAAGCTCACAACACTTTGGTAACATTTTAGGGTTTTCTAAGCAGAATTGTACTGGAGTTAATAGTTTTAGTAAAACTAGTACAGAAGAGCACAGATGAATATATATTACCTCTGCGGCCTGCAAGCAGCGCTCTTCGTTCAGCAATAACTAGGCGAGCGCTGAACGTGATATCTCTTTCGTAAATAACATTTAACCATTTAACCTCTCAGATCTTCCCTGTCACCAGTTTGATATTGAGCTTCCAAAGAGGTTGAAGAAAAAAGCTTCCTTTAAATAATTTGTTTGCTATTATGGTTCCTTATGCCTATGATAAAATAGCACCATAGAAAATGTATAGCGCTGTGTAATAGAATAGCACTTTACAGTCTGACAATCATACCTTTCCATTTGTACTTTATAGAAAATAATACAAAGTAATTGGCACTAATATGCAAGATCTGATTTTTGACCTGTTTTTCATATAAGGGATTATGAAACCATGACTTTTAGTGTCATTTACCAGTGACTATAAATAAATATATATACATATATATTTTTTAATCAAAAAAGAAAGAAGATTGGCAATTTTTTTCATATTTTCACCTATATTATTTTGATGATAGTGGTTATCCCTTATAATGTGAGGAGATAACAAGGAGTAATTGACCTTTAAACTTGTTTACGGATGTGTACATACAGTGTTCATTTGTAATTGTTTTTATGTGTATTACACAATTTTCATAAAATTTACATCACAGTTTGTAATAAAGGGTTATCCCAAGACTTGTGACATGGAATGAAAGTCCTGTGAGCTTACCAAGCACAGCGCTGTACATTGTATAGCAGCTGTGCTTGGTATCACACTCAGCACCATTCGATTCTATAGGGCTGAGCTGCGCCTAGGCCTCGTAACACATGAACTTGGCCTAGGGAAAGCTGTAAGAATGCCGTAGCGCTCCTGTGAGTGCCGCTTCCTTCTTAAAGAGCTGATTGGCAGGGGTCCCAGGTGTCGGACCCCCACCAATCAGATACTGATGAACTATCCTGAGGATAGGTCGTCAATATTAACATCTCTGAAAACCTGTACACTACAAATGCATGAAAAGTTACTTTATAAATCACTGGTTTGGAGTTATGGAAACCTGGATAGACAAGATCACCAATATACACCTTTATTGCAATCAAAAGTGGTATAATAAGGATTTTAGGTGGAGGCTTACGTGTATAATGTTAATATTATTCATGAAGTTAAGCAGTTGTTATTCGATTATGAGAAAGCTCATTCCAAATACGGTGGTGCAGATTTAGGCCTCATGCACATGACAGTGAATAATGGCCGTGTGACGGCCGCCTAAGTAACAGCCATCACACGGCCATTTTTAGCACCATTGAAAGTCTATGGTATATACATAACAAACAAGTGTGAAACAACTGAAAATATGTCATATTCTAGGTTCTTCAAAGTAGCCACCTTTTGCTTTGATTACTGCTTTGCACACTCTTGGCATTCTCTTGATGAGCTTCAAGAGGTAGTCCCATGAAATGGTCTTCCAACAGTCTTGAAGGAGTTCCCAGAGATGCTTAGCACTTGTTGGCCCTTTTGCCTTCACTCTGCGGTCCAGCTCACCCCAAATCATCTCGATTGGGTTCAGGTCCGGTGACTGTGGAGGCCAGGTCATCTGGCGCAGCACCCCATCACTCTCCTTCATGGTCAAATAGCCCTTACTTTCAAAGTTTTCCCAATTTTTCGGCTGACTGACGACCTTCATTTCTTAAAGTAATGATGGCCACTCGTTTTTCTTTACTTAGCTGCTTTTTTCTTGCCATAATACAAATTCTAACAGTCTATTCAGTAGGACTATCAGCTGTGTATCCACCTGACTTCTCCTCAACACAACTGATGGTCCCAACCCCATTTATAAGGCAAGAAATCCCACTTATTAAACCTGACAGGGCACACCTGTGAAGTGAAAACCATTTCAGGGGTCTACCTCTTGAAGCTCATCAAGAGAATGCCAAGAGTGTGCAAAGCAGTAATCAAAGCAAAAGGTGGCTACTTCGAAGAACCTAGAATATGACATATTTTCAGTTGTTTCACACTTGTTTGTTATGTATATAATTCCACATGTGTTAATTCATAGTTTTGATGCCTTCAGTGTGAATCTACAATTTTCATAGTCATGAAAATAAAGAAAACTCTTTGAATGAGAAGGTGTGTCCAAACTTTTGGTCTGTATATATATATATATATATATATATAATATATTTACACATACACCAAGACCTGGTGGCCACAACCTAGTGGAATGAATGGGCGGTAATAAGCCCACATATATATATCTGGGGGAAAGCCCATATATACATACAGATGTGTGCAATATATGGAGCATACACATATATATATATATATACATACATAGATATATATATATATATATATCTATCTACCCATACTGGCCAATATATACATGGCCATACAGGGAATATATATTCCTATTGGCCATATAAGGGGGCCCATATATATATATATATATATATATATATATACACACACATATCAATGAAGGGGCAGATACCTATATATATATATATATATATATCTATATATACACCCACCTGACTTCCCTCTGCCGGGACTACATTGGGGGCATTATTAAAGCTGGGGGCAGTAAAAAAAAATATTACACTATGGGGGAAATTATTTTAGCTGGAGGCCTACATGGGGGCATTATTAAAGCTGGGGGCAGCATAAAAAAAAATCCTACACTATGGGGGACATTATTTTACCTGGGGGCCTACCATCCTATAGGTGTTCTCAGAAGGGTGGGTCTAGAAATAACTGCCAATCAAATTCATCCATTTTTCATGTCCGTTTTTAACGGACATGAAAAACTGATGCAAAACGGACATTAAAAACGGACACACGGCCAGAAAATGTATGCACACACTGATGCAAAAGGCCATGAAAAACTGACAGTGTGTCCTTTTTTAACGGACGTTTTTTTTTCATTGTCGTGTGCATGTAGCCTTATGAAACTGTCTAACACTGAATCTATCTTTGTTGCCATTAGCAACCAATCACTGTTCAGCTTTCTTTATAGCGCTCTTGAAAAGTGCAAGTTGCCTTGTGATTGGCCAACAAAAACTAGTGTTCTTTTTGACAGTTTTAATAGCTATTCCCGAGTATGTTTTTAACTGTCCCTTACTGTCCCTTGCTGTTACTGCAACATGTTGTCCACCAAACTTACACCAGAGGTACCAACACATGTGCTAGACCTTCAAATACTTAAACAGTAAACGATCATAAAAGTATTTGTACTCTATATTGTGTTACAGGTGCAAAACATGGACAAAATATAAAACAGAATTTTGTTTTATGTCAGACAATCATTAATTATGTAACATTGTTTAATACATTTTCAACTTTCCAAAGTGATGAGTATTTTTAAAGGGGTTATCTCTCTTCATCAAATAGCATTGATCATGTAGAGAAAGTTAATACAAGGCACTTACTAATGTATTCTGATTATGCAAATTGCCTTCTTTGCTGGCTCACATTATACATGCTGGCTCACATTATACACTGCCCGTTTCCAGGGGTGTCTAAGCTTGCTCACTATAGGAAAAAGAGTCCAAGGGAGTGCTCATAGGCACATATGCACAGCAGCTCCTATCACAACCACCTCGTATCTGGCCTGCAGCGGTGGTTGTAACCCCTGGTAATAAGCAGTGTATAATGTGATGGAAAAATTAATCAAGCCATCAACGGATGCAATATGGACAATCACAATACATTAGTAAATGCCTGTATTAACTTTACCTGCATGATAAACGACATTTGCTGAAGTGAGACAACCCTTTTAAGAAAAGCAGAAAGGTCTGCTATTTGTCTAAACGATCATCTGCCATAAAAGTCGGCACTCTTCCCCCCTTCCCCGTATGTCCTGGGTGATGCTAGCTAGTGCACTCGGAATAAATTATCTCCTGTCTAGCACAGGTGAGCTGTCTATATTTGTCCACTCCTCAACATTGAAATTGCAACAAGTTGTAAGGTTATGCAAATGAGGAAGTAGGAAGTATTGGTAAAATCTGCAAATGCTCACATTTTCCAGCACCTAGCTCCAATCTGTGGCACGTGGGAGGGGCGTAAAAGCAAGATTGAATGCAAAGTTATATAGCGACATGAAACCTCTAAAATCAGATCAAGTCATGTGTGATGATTGTGTGATGCCTCTTGTTCATTGACATGCCAGTTACTGTATGACTACCTGTCTAATCTGAGAGGTACAGAATGCTTGAACTGAGAGACCTTGGTTTATCACTCCGGAAGATTTCCTCACACCTAGGCCAAGATGTCAGCACTGTTCAACATTACATGTCCTAGTGGTTGGTAGAATAACGACTAACTGAAATAATATCAAGAGGTGCACAGAAGTGAACCTCTGCACAGACAGATCGTCCGATTAGAAGAATGGCATGTAGTGGTCAACTGTGTACTGAAAATGAAATTGGGTGTCATGTTTCAAGCCTAGGACAGCAAACAGTATCTACACAAACCATCAGAAGGCGTTTACACAACATCAGGCTATGAGCCAGACGTCCAGCTACAGGTATTCCATTGATCTCACACCACTGCTTTTAAGGTTATCATGAGCACAGCGAGAGGGCAATGGAGGCTGAAATGGAGGTCTGTCCTCTTCAGCAATAATACACACCAAATTACAAACTCGGACGTTACTGAGTACGTAGGCTGGAGGAAATAATATCCATTAGACAAAGCTCCACAAAAACCATATTCCCTCCATCAATCTTTGTAAAAATATATACTTTATTCAATTCATATAATACATGTAAACGCTATAGCAGCAGGTGATACCCCCAAGAGAGGACAAAGAGGAAACTGCAGAGTCCATCACCCACAGAGTGTAATCAAACAATTAAGTCACTATCATAATATGCCCAATGGAACCATTAGTAACACCCAGGGCACAATGGCCACATATGGGTCGTTCAAAATGCATACATAAGGGCAAGATAGAAAGTCAGTCCATATCGATACCGTCTGTAGCACGCCGACTCTGCAGCCGCCTCCTCCCAATGCCGTTTCGTCACGCAGACTTCTTCCGGGGGCCAGCGTTGGGAGGAGGCGGCTGTAGAGTCGGCATGCTACAGATGGTATTGATATGGACTGACTTTCTATCTTGCCCTTATGTATGCATTTTGAACGACCCATATGTGGCCATTGTGCCCTGGGTGTTACTAATGGTTCCATTGGGCATATTATGATAGTGACTTAATTGTTTGATTACACTCTGTGGGTGATGGACTCTGCAGTTTCCTCTTTTGGGGACAAGAATAGGCATTTCTATAATGGGCCTCCTGTTCCGTTCCGGCACGGTCGTGTGAACAAGCCCTTAGTCTGTGCCACAGACTTACCCTAATAAACAGTTTGTCACTATTTCAGTAATACTTTGGTATACAAGGTACACCAATGTATTACACAAGCTACAGTATGTCCACTGAAAAAATTCTAAAAGTGTTAATAAAACATTATTTGGTATTGCAGTAATTGTACTGACCCATAGAAAAAAGGAAACATGCTAGTTAGGCCTCATGCACACAAACGTATTTTCATTCCGTGTCCGTTTATTTTATTGATAAATTATTTGCACCACCAAAATGGTGTCACTAAAAATTACAATTCATCGCGTAAAAACAAGCTCTCATATGGTTACATCTACAGAAAAATAAAAAGTTAGAGCCACCAAGCTTCTTGTACTATTGCTTATCTAAAACTTCTCCTAAAAATGCTATGATGAGTATTTTTACTCTGCCAGAACAAATGGAGTGTTACCTCTGACACTTACATGTAAATGGTTTTATTCCATTTTTTTAATGTATTAAAAAAATACATAAAAAAATGCTCATGGCTTTCTTTTTTTTTTCAATACCCAGCATTTTCCTTATGGTTATTGTCTTTAGCCCATACAAGGGGTTGAATAAAAAAATGCAAGTTACATGTTTGTATAGTTGTGTGTATGTCTTCCTTGTTTTATCATCTGCATATCTGCTACATTAAAAGAAATGGTAAAAATAAGTAGTTAATCTAAGAATCTAGAAATTGAAAACAAAACTGTATCTGTGATCTCTGTGAATGAGCTCTTGGTGGACAACATGAGGCAACCACTTTGAAAAATGGGTACAATTAAGATAAAATGCTGATGACATTCTTATGCAATACAAATTGTATACTGATTATTTAAATATGCCCTTTTGATTTATTTTTTTAAATACCTGCATATATTATATGGCCATGTGCATATCCCCTATTTGTCCCATATGACAGACAGAAAATAGGGATCGACCGATTATCGGTTTGGCCGATATTATCGGCCGATATTGAGGATTTTGAACGTTATCGGTATCGGCATCTATTTTGCCGATATACCGATAACATATTGGGAACACAGAACGCGCTGCTCTCAGCGCTCTCTGTGTTCCCTCAGCAGCACAGGGGAGAAGGAAGCCGTGTCTCCCTCCCCCTGTGCTGCTGCTGCCGCTGCCGCCAATGACAGGAGAGAAGACAAGAGGAGGGGAGGGGCTGTGGCCGCTGCGCCACCAATGAAGATGAGTCTTTCATTAATTCATATACAGGAGGCGGGAGCTGGCTGCAGAATCACATAGCCGGCTCCCGACCTCTATGAGCAATAGCTGCGATCTGCGGTAGTTAACTCCTCAGGTGCCGCGGATCGCAGCTACCTCTCATAGAGGTCGGGAGCTGGCTATGTGATTCTGCAGCCAGCTCCCGCCTCCTGTATATGAATGATTGAGAGACTTATCTTCATTGGTGGCGCAGTGCGCCCCCCCCAAGCCCCCCAGTATGAATCATTGGTGGCGCAGTGCGCCCCCCACCCCCATCCCAATAGTAAAAACATTGGTGGCGCAGTGCGCCCCCCCCACCCAGTATTAAAAACATTGGTGGCGCAGTGCGCCCCCCACCCCCATCCCAGTATTGAAAACATTGGTGGCGCAGTGCGCCCCCCCCCCCACCCCAGTATTAATCATTGGTGGCAGTGGCCACAGGATCCCCTCTCCCCTGCTCCTCCGATCGGAGCCCCAGCAGTGTAATCCTGGGGCTCCGATCGGTTTCCATGGCAGCCAGGACGCTACTGAAGCCCTGGCTGCCATGATTAGCTCCATGCTGCTGTGTGCACTATGCATAGAGCAGCAGGGACAGTGTGAGCTCCTATTCACCCTGATAGAGATCTATCAGGGGGAATAGGACAAGGGTTCTAGTCCCTAAGGGGGTTAAAAGTTAGTAAAAAAAAAAAACACAAAAATATTAAGTATAAATGAAAAAGATTTAAAAAAAAAAAAATACACATTAACAATAAACATATTAATTTTCAGCAGATTTGTGTAGGAAATTTTTTTTTTTCTCAAAAATGAAAATTCCCAGAATATCGGTATAAATTATCGGCCTGAAAGTTCACAAATTATCGGTATCGGTATCGGCCCTAAAAAATCAATATCGGTCGATCCCTAACAGAAAATAAATGAATAGAATACTGTTGAGAATTATGGTCATGTGAAAGCACTCTAATATAGCAGTAAGACACTAAGACCTCTTGCACACGAACGATACGGATTAGGTCCGGATGCGTTCAGGGTGCGTTCAGGAAAACTCGCACCATTTCGCAAGAAAGTTCAGTCAGTTTCGTCCGCAATTGCGTTAAGTGGTTCAGGTTTTTTTTGTGCAGGTGAAATGCACATTGATGCATTTTTCACGCGCGCGATAAAAAACAAGGTTTACAAACAACATCTCTTAGCAATCATCAGTGAAAAACGCATTGCATCCGTGATCCGCGATTTTCACTCAACGCACAAGTGATGTATGAGAAACAACTCTCATGTACACAGACCCATTAAAATGAATAGATCTGGATTCAGTGCGGGCGCAATGCATTCGCATCACGCATTGCCCCCACGCGGAAAACTTGCTCGTGTGAAAGGGGCCTTAGGCTTATTTCACACGAGCATTCAGGGAAAAACGGATGGTTATGCATGCAAATTTAATTAGTTTTGTCTGTGATTGCATTCAGTGTTTCAGTTTTTCCCTTGTTGATGCAATCAGTTTTTGGTGTGTTTTTCACACGTAAAATAAAACTGAATAAAAACATTCAACATCACAATGTAGAACAAACTGTGATTTTTCCTGAGCGCAGAAATTATGCATGAAAAACCAATGCTCATGTGCACAGACCCGTTAAGATGAATGGGTCAGGATTCAGTCCGGATGCTCTCCGTTCACAACACGTGTCACTTCCAGACGGAAAAACTCACTCACGCGAAAGAAGCTTAAAATTATTTCACATGGTCAATATTTGGTCATATATTTTGCATCAGTATTTTCCAGTCAAAGTCAGGAGTGTAACATTAACAGAGGAAGAATGTGACGATTTCTGCATTTGGTATGTGGCACCAGTCCTTGTTTTAGTTACAAATACTGATGCAAAATACTGCTAGCTTCCTTGCTAATTAGACTAGGGACTGGCTTTCTGCAAGGGATTTGCTTCCTGTCAACCTCAAAAGCCTTTTAGCTGTTTGTTCATTTGTTCTGTTTATCTCGCAGTTGGGCTGGCATTGACTGCATAGAAGGGATGAAAGCAAGAATTTGGCAGTAGTCAAGCCATGTCACTCATCTTCTCACCTTCTATCTATATCATGGATGCTCAACCTGCGGCCCTCCAGCTGTTGTAAAACTACAACTTCCACCATGCCCTGCTGTAGACTGTCTGGGAATGCCGGGAGTTTTGCAACAGCTGTAGAGCCGCAGGTTGAGCATGCCTGATCTATATGTTGGGGTTTTTTTTGTTTGTTTTTTATTATATAGCTAACCTTTTTATGAGGACCACCTTATAGAAAACTTTGGAATTATGTGTTAAATTTTGAAGAAAGAGCTCTTCTCCAAGTCTTTCCTCCCGTGTAACACCACATTTTATGTAGTCTACAGACCTCTGTAGCATAGAACATTGGGCCAAGTTTACACATGGCAATGATTGATGCATCTTTTTATGAAAAAAAATGAACAAGTATCTCTTTCCTTTATTCTTTTCCTCTCTTTAGGGCCCACTCTTTGTGTTAGTGTGGACCAGTATATGAAGTAAGGGGGTGAAGATGTTAACCTTCTTACTCTTAGTATACCTCTAAATGTGCCTGTTAACATCAAAAGCTGTAGCTTAATATAGGAAAGCAAATACAGCAGTTTTCCGTTAAAATGTCAAGCTTTAATTCTCCTTTCTTATCAGCATTTGTTCTCTTATATTCTGCACTTCTCCCTCAGGGTTACTTGCATGCATATACCATGCAATAAAATAAACAGTGGTCCCAAGGCTAAGTGACTTCAGTCCTGCCAGATATCTCATTACCAGTCATGCAGAAGCTATGACTTGCAAGTATGCATCATGAAATAAACATGCATCCACCTTTGAAAAACAGCACTGGAGAAAATATTTTATTCCTATATTTATATAAGAAATCATATGTAACACAGATTGCTGAAATCTAAGACTGGTTTACAGAGTTCTATATTTGTGCTTGTTTGCATGTGTTAACTGATTTAGGATGTATTTGAGATGCACTAAATCATCTGCATTTCATCACAGTTCTATCATTACTGCTGACAGAATTCCAGTGGGATTGTGCAATATCTGTCTCTTCTTAGCCTTTTCTCAACAGTGATTAACTATATCATAATATTGGTTGTGTCACAGTGTTCATAATGACATGGAATATAAACAGAGGAACTCAATCGTCTGTTCATATAATAAATGGCACAGGTGGTATTTTATCAGAATTGCTGCGTGGATGGAGCTAACAATTGTCATTTGTTACAAAGCACAATGTTTGATACAGATTTGCACATTCACCTACAGTATAATAAAAGTGTTACGTGTGGACAAAATATATTTACAAAAATGAATACTTTTCACATGACGTTTAAAAGCATGCTGTTAAATGCAATAGAATTGTGAGTATATATTTTAATATTTACCATATTAGCATTTCATTAAGTCCACTCTCATTTCAATAATTAGAAAACATTCTGAAGAAGAACCTGTACTGCTTATATACACACTGCGATTTCTTGGCACTCCCACATGATGCATGGACCAAGTAATTGTTCCTGGAAACAGTTATTCAGTATAGACTGCAGATATTCAACTTAAATGAATGTCAATGATGTTCTGAAATCTAAATAGTGTTGTTTTGTTTTTAAACAATGCACTTATGCTATTATTCTGTATACATAGCCTGTATTAGCTCATTAACTCTTTGGGTAAGATATCCATTATTAGCCAGCTCCCATTAGTCATTTCCCATTAGAATTTTATATCATTCTGCAATTCAGTTATCCCATAATTTTTGAAATGTAATGAATAATATTAAATTGCCTTATTTATTTTCACTTTTTTGCATTGTTAATTGTATTGACCTTTGACACATAAATCATTAAAGAAAAATTCTTGCAATGGAGATTTTTAAAAAAATAAATATTTTGGTTGAGCTATGACGGGCTGCCGCATGTAAACTTGTACAGATACAAGCACCTTTAATAGGCTCAAATATCTTTTGTAAGAAAAGTTTTTCATATGCATGAATATAAGATATAGAGATCCTTGTATTTTACTTTTCTGCATGCCACTCCTGCCTGGTGTCCTGTCTGGTGTCACTTAAAAATCCTATTTGCAGATACACTTTTTACATTCCTATGAATTGCATGTTCTTCAAGCAAAAACAGCCATACGAACTTTTAAGTATGAATCTTCTCCTGCATCTCAGTGTTGCCAGCATCTTAAAATACTATGTTATATAATATTTTGCTTACAAACAGTTATTTCTTCTCAAGAGCAATAATTTGTGACACAGACATGAGTGGAATTAGTATAATTATAGGATTGTGATAATATTGTTAAAACATAATTTTGTTAAACTTATGACATCCATTGGTAAAACAAAGGTTGCTTTTTTTTTAATTGTATTTCAACATCTGATTTATGTCGGTCAAAAAATGCACAGCAAAAATGTTTTTATTAACTATTTATTGATGACTATTTTTAAATTCATACACATTGTTACTGCAATAGGTTCTGGAATCCAGTTTTGGTGCCTGATCCAATATTATGGTGTATTATAAATTGAAGTTTTAATTGTTTACTATGCTTGTGAAAAAAATAAAATTGAGTTAAATCTATGAACATAAAAGCATGTGTTTTATATGTAGCTTATTTTCATGATTTTTTTTATACATGGATGACACTCTAGAACTAAAGTTCCTATATTACTAGAGTTGCTAACAGAGCTAATGAGTAAATCAGTATCTCAGTCCTGAAATTTAGATAATGAATAATTAACTTACCAAGGCAATCCTGTTTGTATAGAAATGTGAACATGGTTTATGCTTTTGAAGAATTAATCCAGAACATATTGATGTTTCTTTTAGAGATTAGCTAATTTTTGGACACTAATCGAAACGATTACAAATTTCCCAAATGCTTCATTTTTTAGCGAATCTGAAATGTTTGAGCTGTGTCCCACACAAATTGCTCGAAATGACAGTCGCCATATTACACATAGATTACTGAAGAAGGATCACATTACCTCGGGCGGCGAGGTTGTCCATAATGTCGTGCAGGCAGCCTTCCCTCTAGCACAGCTAATAATGAGGGACTAGTCATTGGATGACTCATGGCAATTATAAATCATCCAAACCATGAAATGCTGGTGTTTTGTGATGATATACACAGGAAAGATAGTTTGTCTGACAGAAAATAAAACGCAAATTACAGAGAGTGTGTTTCACAGTGCAGATAAAAGAGCAACTATATAAATTATTTCACAGGTAATGTCGACGCTATAATGAAAACAAAAAAGTCTTTATTAAATATATAATTAATTAAAACGGGCAAGGAAAACCCACTTAATTGTATAAGTGACAAACCTAAGCCTGAACAAACTGTATTGCAAATCCCCAACTAGTAAACCCCCCACAAAAAAGGAGGGAGTGCACCAAAGTCACTCCTATTTGATCGCCTCAGGGGATGGGTAAGCAGGCTAGATCCACAAATATCAACAGACAAGAGGTGCCTCTCTAATCTAGGCCACAGTGTCTCTGTCTGAATTAATACAGCCCAACAATAGTGGGAAACATACTAACACAAAGTAACCACACCACTATATTGACTAGTGTGGTTGCAGACGCCTCCTTCACTCACTGTGAGTTTTGCAGCTGAGGGAAAACGACCCCTCTACTGTATCTGTGGCCTGTAGTACTGGCTGCTTAATTATTTGTGCTAATCTTTGTTTATAACTAGCCACCCATCTCACTACTAGGTTCAACCCGTTTCTCTTTTAAGCAACGCCGCAGGTTCAACCCGTTTCTCTTTACAGCAACGCCGCAGTTGCCACCAACTGTGTAGTGGCAGTGCATCCAGCATCCATCCATTTGCACCGTTTTCCAAATTAATAAGTGTATCAAATCTGATAGGATGTATTTTCCAGCATCACAGTCACTAGAGATGTGTGAAGGAAAAACCGGCACTCGCACTGTTGATATATCATGCAAATTTATTCTGTCACATATTACAGCATAGTGACGCGTTTCAGCACATAAGTGCTTTCATCAGACTATATACATACATCCTACCCTTGTACCTTATATTGACACAAGTGGATACAAGGGAACTGACGTCACATCATTAGACTCTTCCCACAGCTGAAATTCTATGGAGTATAAGGTAGTCAAAAGGATGTTCCAAATGTGATATACAGTTGTAAGAAAAAAAGTATGTGAACCTTTTGGAATAATATGGATTTCTGCACAAATTGGTCATAAAATGGGATCTGATCTTCATCTAAGTCACAACAATAGACAATCACAGTCTGCATAAACTAATAACACACAAAAAATTAAATGTTACCATGTTTTTATTGAACACACCATGTAAACATTCACAGTGCAGGTGGAAAAAGTATGTGAACCCCTAGACCCCAACTGGAATCCAATCAATGAGATGAAATTGGAGGTGTTGGTTACAGCTGCCCTGCCCTATAAAAAACACACACCAGTTCTGGGTTTGCTTTTCACAAGAAGCATTGCCTGATGTGAATGATGCCTCGCACAAAAGAGCTCTCAGAAGACCTACGATTAAGAACTCTTGACTTGCATAAAGCTGGAAAGGGTTATGAAAGTATCTCCAAAAGCCTTTGTGTTCATCAGTCCATGGTAAGACAAATTGTCTATAAATGGAGAAAGTTCAGCACTGCTACTACTCTCCCTAGGAGTGGCCGTCCTGTAAAGATGACTGCAGACTGCTCAATGAGGTGAAGATGAATCCTAGAGTGTCAGCTAAAGACTTACAAAAGTCTCTGGCATATGCTAACATCCCTGTTAGCGAATCTACGATACGTAAAACACTAAACAAGAATGGATTTCATGGGAGGATACCACAGAGGAAGCCACTGCTGTCAAAAAAAAACATTGCTGCACATTTACAGTTTGCCCAAGAGCACCTGGATGTTCCACAGCAGTACTGGCAAAATATTCTGTGGACAGATGAAACCAAAGTTGAGTTGTTTGGAAGAAACACACAACACCATGTGTGGAGAAAAAGAGGCACAGCACACCAACATCAAAACCTCATCCCAACTGTGAAGTATGGTGGTGTGGGCATCATGGTTTGGGGCTGCTTTGCTGCGTCAGGGCCTGGACGGATTGCTATCATCGAAGGAAAAATGAATTCCCAAGTTTATCAAGACATTTTGCAGGAGAATTTAAGGCCATCCATCTGTCCACCAGCTGAAGCTCAACAGAAGATGGGTGTTGCAACAGGACAACGACCCAAAGCAGAGAAGTAAATCAACAACAGAATGGCTTAAACAGAAGAAAATACGCCTACTGGAGTGGCCCAGTCAGAGTCCTGACCTCAACCCCATTGAGATGCTGTGGCATGACCTCAAGAAAGAGATTCACACCAGACATCCCAAGAATATTGCTGAACTGAAACAGTTCTGTAAAGAGGAATTTTTAAGAATTATTCCTGACCATTGTGCACGTCTGATCTGCAACTACAGGAAATGTCTGGTTGAAGTTATTGCTGCCAAAGGAGGTTCAACCAGTTATTAAATCCAAGGGTTCACATACTTTTTCCACCTGCACTATGAATGTTTACATGGTGTGTTCAATAAAAACATGGTAACAATTAATTCTTTGTGTGTTATTAGTTTAAGCAGACTGTGATTGTCTATTGTTGTGACTTAGATGAAGATCAGATCACATTTTATAACCAATTTGTGCAGAAATCCATATTATTCCAAAGGGTTCACATACTTTTTCTTGCAACTGTACATGTTCCGAAAAACTAGTTTCACTATGAAGAAAAAAAAGGGAACAAAATTTCAGACAATCGTATCATATAAAACCACATATGTTATAATCTCAATTTAGGCCTTTTGGATCCATGGTTTGCAATCGATGGATCCAATATGCCTCTATTTTCAGTAAAAATGTATTTCTATCACCATCGCGTCGAGGTAATGGAACACTCTCAATGACCTGATAGCGTAATTGTGATATTGCATGTCCCTTTTGGTGAAAATGATACGGTAGTGGGAGTAGTAAATTCTCCTTTCTAATAGTCGATTTGTGTTTGCTTAATCGATCTTTGATTTTCATGGAAGTTTCTCCCACATACAGCAAACCGGGGGGGACATTTAAGAATATTTATAACAAATCGACTATCACAGGTGAAGACTCCCTGATTGGAATTTGTTCACAAGAATGCAGATGTGAAAAATGGCTACCTTTGATAACGCTTGAACAATTAACACAATTCAAACATGGGAATGTGCCTTGTCTGGGGGAGGATAGTGTAGTTTGTCGAAGGCCAGTTTTATTGCTACCTAAGTCCGCTCTGATTATCTTGTCACGTAAATTGTCTGCTCTTTTGAAGCACATCATAGGAGGCCTCTGGAATTCATAAATTTGGGGATATGACCTGGAGACTACCTGCCAGTGTTTAACAATACTTTTAACCCTCTGGATCCAGGGGTGGTATTTAACCACCAACGGGACCCGTGGTAATTTCGCAGATTTCTCTTCTTGTGGACCCACCAGTCTATTCCTCTGCTCCTCTAGCATCCATCTAGGATAACCCCTTTCTAAAAACGTATTGGTCATTTCTTCCAAATTTTCTTTCGCAGGTTTCTGGATTACTGACAATCTGCTTGACCCACTGGTACTGGGAAAAAGGGATCGATTTTCTTGTGGATGCCGGACGACTGCTAGCAAAGGTAAGTAGACTGTTTAGATCAGTAGGATTTGGAATAAACCAGAATTAGACCGCACTGCTGTGTGAGGTGGCCCGGATGGGTGCTCTCAGCCCACAGATTCACCCAATCTATAAGCTACAACAATATTTCAAAAGAAGGGCTGGGCACTCACTATATATGGAGTATGTGGTACTTTATTAGATAAAAATGCTATAATACTGATAAAATTAGCAATAACAGTAATACTGATAAAAAAATATAATAACACTGCAATCAATAAATAAACACAATGGTAGGTCTGGCCAGACTAATTAGTTAATTAGTACCTTCACAATGAAAACAATCAATTATTAAAACCACAGAGTTCCAATAAACGCAATGGTTATCCTTGAATCCAACATCCAAATTTTTTTTTGCATCAATAAACACAAGTCCAAAATTTCGTATAAATAATCATATGAAAAGAGTGGAGGTATTCAATCCAATGTCCAACCATCTACATATAATCGTAGGTTATCCGAATTTTTGTATATTGGTCATTCTGTATAAGATCCAAATTGCAACATCAAAAGATAGGACTATTTGCCGATTATATTCGTCGCAAATACTTATTCCATCTATGGTTATATTGTCTACTCACGAAACAGATGTCCGCAGGCGGATCCAATCAATAGTCCGCGGCGTCCCGCGTGGTGATCCAGATGCGATCCTCCGCTACTGCTTTATTCACGTGAGTTTCGACTTTATTTGTGGAATAGTAATACACGACTTGCCTCAACAGTTTCCAAGGAATTTCGACAGCTGATGTCCTTTGCTTTAACAAGCTTTCACTTACTGGCGCCAGTAGTTTCCTTCACAATCCACAGCTCCACAAATGCATGTGATATGTCCTTGATAAATTTTCTCCAGAGGAATTCAGAGATGTAGAAGTTGGTGGTTCTTGTGTTGAATGGGGGGGTCCAATACCAAACGCGTTTCGGGGCTCTTAGTGGCCCCTTCCTCAGTGGTTGACCTCCCCTCCATTATGCTGCTCCTTTTATAAGAGGATTTGGGAGTTTGCAAAATGGGAAATGGATCTGGTTATCCTCAAACTCTGTAATGGATTTTTACCATGGAATCAGTTTGGATCAAATAATACTCTTTTCTCTGATAAAGCCAATACTTTCCACATTGATCTTCGCAGTGCAAACTCACTACATTCTATAGATCACATTGCACCAAAAAATGCATCATCTCAAAAAAACGCATATGCGGTATTGATGCGTTTTTGATGCGTTTTCATTGCGTTTTCATTGGAAATCACTTTTTAAGCTATATTGGTCCAAAAATAATCAATATTCATTTATACATTAAATACTAAAACATTAAAAATGTCTAAAATCAATTGATGCCCCATGTTAATACACTATGACATAGAGAAATTGGTAAAGAACTAAAAACAATGTAAAAAATATCATATGCAACTGGTTAAAATACACAGATCAATTTTATATATCAATAGTGGCCTCCTGTGGCTCGAATTATTAAAAAGTTCAAGATTCAATGTTCAATGTCGTATGCTATGGGTGAGTGCCATCGGCTAAGAGGGACCGGCTACCTTAAATATGGTACGGTTCCTAGTCAGCCGGTGGCACCCACCCCGAAACGAACCTACAGGAAGCCAAATAATTCAAAATCGGAGTTCAACCCCATTGGCAGGAGTGTGTCAAATTCGAAAATCTTCTGTGTCTCCGCTCGTGACATCCTGCCAATGTGGTCCCCTCCCCTCCAATCCTTGTTTACCTTTTCAAGAGCTACGAATTTAAGACCTGAGGGATCCTGATTATGCTTGTCTTTAAAATGGCTCGAAAGGGAGTGATTTTTGAAGCCCTTTTTAATCTTGGCGATATGCTCCGCTATTCTTTTCTTTAATAATCTCTTGGTTCTCCTGATATATTGTAATCCGCAAGGGCATTCAATGATATAAATAACATCACTTGAATCGCAGGATAAGAATTCTTTAATTATATGTTTATGTCCATTTGAAGTAGATGTTATCTCCATTGTCTTTTTTGGAAAAGTCGTGGACTTGCAGTTATTGCACTGTCCACACCTAAAAAAAACTTTTATATCAGCCCATTTTTGTACTGTTTTGTGCTTTTTTTGTCCTAGATTTAATAGATGGGGATACCTTCAGGCCCAAATTAGGGGCCTTCGTAAAGGAGATTAACTGGAATTCTGGTATCATGGCCCCAATAATCTTATCTTTTCTGGACCATGTGCCAGTGTTTCCTAATAATTTTTTGAACTTTTGCGTATTGTTCATTATATGGCAAAAGCATCCTCACCTGGTCATCGATGGTCCTTTTTTGAGGTAAAATACTATCAAAAAAGGTCTTCCTATCCATATTGCAGACCCTTACTGTTTTTTCATCCTTATTGCCTCAACCTCAAATTCTTGGTCCGCTGTGCAATTTCTTTTTATTCTTCTGAACTGCCCTTGAGGTATGTTTAAGAGCCATTTTGGAAGATGTCAGCTGTTGTATAATATAAAGCTATTGCGAGCCGTTGGTTTAATGAAAGTGCTGCAACTTATTTTATCATCTGCAATTTTGATTTGTAGGTCCACAAATTCTAATCTTGTTTGGCTTATTGTGGAGGTAAATTTCAAGTTAAAATTGTTGTTATTAATATCACTTAAAAATGTATCCAAATTGGATTGGCCTGATTGCCAAATAAAAAATACATCATCGATGTCTCTCTGCCAGAGCACCAGGTCTGTCCCCAGTTTGGGAGTGATGGTGGTCTCCTCCCAATTGGCCTTAAAAAGGTTGGCATAACTGGGGGCAAAGCTGGTGCCCATGGCAGTACCCTGAGTGTCACGAGTTGGAGGTCCCAGGAGAGACCACCGCGTCGTCATGCAATAAACAAACGGAAATCAGGTACAGACACAAGAGTTTATTGCACAAACAAAACAGGGAAAGCAACACAGATAAAACATGAGCTCTATGTACCGTCAGCACAGTGGGAGAAAACCCCCACTGCGCCACTGTCTAGTGATACTCCAGAGGGGCGTAACTAAGCAACTCCTGGTTTTCACTAGAGCCCTAGATGGTAGGGTTAGACTTAGCCGCAGAAAGTTGCCAGGGTCCACTCTGGAGCGTGACCTAGACAGTGACAGCAGGAGCGAATGGACAACAGGTACCAGAAGGTACCGACGGCACATAGGCAAACATAACAGACAGGTAAATACAAAACAGGGCAAATAATAACACAAGCAGGAGTTCATGCAAGGGAGCAGGAGTGGCAATGAGCAGAGAAGGACTTGCTCCACCAGTAGTAAACTGCATGGCCTTGTCATGCCACTCAGTTGCAAAGGCTTGCTGAACACAGAGATGAATACAAAACAGGGCAACTAATAATACAAGCAGGAGTTCACGCAAGGGAGCAGGAGTGGCAATGAGCAGAGAAGGACTTGCTCCACCAGAAGTAAACTGCATGGCCTTGTCATGCCACTCTGCTGCAAAGGCTTGCTGAACACAGACATTTGAATACAAAACAGAGCAAATAATAACACAAGCAGGAGTTCATGCAAGGGAGCAGGAGTGGCAATGAGCAGAGAAGGACTTGCTCCACCAGTATTAAACTGCATGGCCTTGTCATGCCACTCTGCTGCAAAAGCTTGCTGAACACAGACATCAGAATAAACACAAAGTAACTAAAACATAACTGGCAGAACAGAAAGACAGGGAAAAGGACGCAAATGAACAAGTAGGGAAACTCACAGAGCACAGGCAGACAGACACGGATCCCATGGGTCAGCAGCATGGGAGAAAGAGTACAAACCAGGAGCAGAGCAGGACAAGACAACACACACCAGGAGAGCTGACAAAGAACTGAGGAAACCTCAGCCTTATATACAGGTTCCATGGGTGCAGCAGAGAGACCACACCCATGGAGCAGACAGAGGATAAACTCCTAATAGGAACACAGGGGAGTTAACCCATACAGAACCACAAATAATACACAGGAACAGAACTTCAGCGAGGAGCGCCGAATGAGCAAGAACGGAAGGTCACAGTCAAAGGTAACGACTGTGACACTGAGTCTGTAAATAAAATTGGCCATTAAAATCAAAATAATTGTGTTTGAGAATAAAATCTATCCCTTCAATGATAAAATCAACCTGTGCATCAGGAAGAGTCCTGTCTTTAAAAAGTTCTTTTTTTATTGCATCTTTCCCTTGTTCATGGTCGATTACTGTATATAATGACTGTACGTCCAAGGTACCCATTATCCAATTCGATTTAACGTCAAAATTTTCTATTATCTTAATAATTTGGGTCGTGTCTTTTGTGTATGACGGTATTAATTTCACCTTGGGCTGGAGTAGTATATCGATATATTGGGATAAGTTTGCAGTTAATGATCCAATGCCCGAGACTATAGGTCTCCCTGGTGGGTCTACTTTATTTTTTTGGATCTTTGGGAGGCAGTAAAAAATTGGTATTCTTGGTTGGTTATTCAGGATAAAAAGATGTTCATCATCTGTTAAAATGCCTTTTTCCAGACCTCTGTTGCACAATGCAATCAATTCTTTTTGAAATCCCTCAGTGGGGTTTCATGTAATAAGTTTGTATGTATTTGTGTCTGATAATTGGCGGAGGCATTCAGTATCATATCTTTCCTTATCCTGAATAACTATCGAACCGCCTTTATCAGCTGGGCGGAAAATGATTTTATTTTCTTCTTGTAATTCCTTTATTGCCTTCACTTCACAATTGGTTAGGTTACTCCTCCTGAATCTTGGATTCTCCTTTAATTTTCTTATATCATTCTCAACATATTTTTTGAAAGTGGTCAATTCGGGACCCATCTCGTTACGTGGGTATTTTTTAGATTTTCTTTTTAAAGTGGTATGTATAAATTCATCCTTGGAAACTTCTCCTTCATCCCTTATATTTCTAATGTGGTATTTTTTGAGACACAATCGTCTTATATATTTCTCAACACCAATGAATGTTTCAAATTTGTTGAGTTTTTTCATAGGAGTGAATTTTAGACCTTTGTTTAATAAATCTTTTTGAGTGTCAGTGAGTTGAAATGTGCTCAGATTTAGAATAGAATCACTATCCAAATCTGACTTCTCTATCTGTGATATTCTCGTGTTCTTCTTTCCCCCTCTTCTAATCTTCCTCCCCTGTTTCTCCTTATGGGTGATCGGTGTCTTTGAGTGTAGTGATTCTCCTGGTATATGTCCCGTGTTGGGGTTCTCTGTTGGTGACGTGGTTTGTGCTCCTGATGTGGGGTGTGGTGCTTGTTCCTCAAATTGTATTTGTGACTGGGGGGGGGAATTCATACTGTGCATGTGCGTTCTTAATTGGGGAGTCTTTTGATGTGTTCGTGGTTTGTGATGTGGTGGGGTTTGGTCTAAAAAATGCTCCCGTTCCTCTAAAGCCTCAAATCTATTATGGACCGGAATCTGAGTTATAATATCTCTCTGCACAGGAGTATCATTCAACTCCTCTCTACCATAATAGTTATCTCTATTATTCCTTAATTGGTCATTTCTGTCCATCTGGCTTGATTGATTTTTATTTTTATTTTTACTATTATTGTATCTCAATTTGTTCGTTTTTTTTGTCCATTGTATCATATTCCACCTTATCTAGGTTCTTACATAATCTCCCCTGCCACATATTATATTCATCGTTTTTAGGTAATTTAACAATAATATCCTTTACTTCATTAATTCTACTGGAAACTACTTCAAGTATTATCTTCCTCCTTTTAATGATGAGTTTAATGAGGGCTATAGACTGTTGATGTAATAACGCCTCCCATTCATCATTAAACGAGGGTTCCCATAAATCTTGTGCAGGGTTTTTTGTTAATGTAAGGCCTTTTGGGATTTTATCTAACATAATGTATTGTTCCAAGGTTTTAATCTCCCATCTTTGTTTAAGTTCCCTAGTCCAGTGGTCGGCAAAGTGCGGCTCGCGAGCCACAAGCGGCTCTTTTTATCCTTGAATGCGGCTCTTTGCGCAGCCATATCGCACCGCTCAAGCTTGCAAAATGTCCGTCATGCGCCTCCTGCCCCGTCTGTCTGCTCCTTCCACTTTATGAATGAAGCAGGCAGGCGGGGCAGGAGGCTCATGACGGAGGGTGAGATGTCACACTGCGCACAGCAGCAAAAGGGCGGGCAGCGGCGGACTTTCAGCAGAACACCGGCCATGTGAGGAGTGGTGAAGAGGCCGCCGCTCAGGTCCAGGAGGAGCGAAATGTCATGCAGCAGAAAGGTAGGAGCTGCCCCCGGTGTGTGCACAGCGCCGGGCACTGCACCGGCCCCGCCGCAAGTGTCCCTGCCTCCTCTCTTCCCCCCACTAATACATTACTTTACTTACTGGAGGGCACTTATGGGGGATATCTGTGGAGGGCACTTATGGGGGATATCTGTGGAGGGCACTTATGGGGGATATCTGTGGAGGGCACTTATATAGCATCTTATGCTATATACAGTACAGACCAAAAGTTTGGACCCACCTTCTCATTCAAAGAGTTTTCTTTATTTTCATGACTATGAAGGCATCAAAACTATGAATTAACACATGTGGAATTATATACATAACAAACAAGTGTGAAACAACTGAAAATATGTCATATTCTAGGTTCTTCAAAGTAGCCACCTTTTGCTTTGATTACTGCTTTGCACACTCTTGGCATTCTCTTGATGAGCTTCAAAAGGTAGTCCCCTGAAATGGTCTTCCAACAGTCTTGAAGGAGTTCCCAGAGATGCTTAGCACTTGTTGGCCCTTTTGCCTTCACTCTGCGGTCCAGCTCACCCCAAACCATCTCGATTGGGTTCAGGTCCGGTGACTGTGTAGGCCAGGTCATCTGGTGCAGCACCCCATCACTCTCCTTCATGGTCAAATAGCCCTTACTTTCAAAGTTTTCCCAATTTTTCGGCTGACTGACTGACCTTCATTTCTTAAAGTAATGATGGCCACTCGTTTTTCTTTACTTAGCTGCTTTTTTCTTGCCATAATACAAATTCTAACAGTCTATTCAGTAGGACTATCAGCTATGTATCCACCTGACTTCTCCTCAACGCAACTGATGGTCCCAACCCCATTTATAAGGCAAGAAATCCCACTTATTAAACCTGACAGGGCACACCTGTGAAGTGAAAACTATTTCAGGGGACTACCTCTTGAAGCTCATGAAGAGAATGCCAAGAGTGTGCAAAGCAGTAATCAAAGCAAAAGGTGGCTACTTTGAAGAACCTAGAATATGACATATTTTCAGTTGTTTCACACTTGTTTGTTATGTATATAATTCCACATGTGTTAATTCATAGTTTTGATGCCTTCAGTGTGAATCTACAATTTTCATAGTCATGAAAATAAAGAAAACTCTTTGAAAGAGAAGGTGTGTCCAAACTTTTGGTCTGTACTGTATGTGTCATCCACAGATATCCCCCATAAGAGCGTCATCCACAGATATCCCCCATAAGTGCGTCATCCACAGATATCCCCCATAAGTGCGTCATCCACAGATATCCCCCATAAGTGCGTCATCCACAGATATCCCCCATAAGTGCGTCATCCACAGATATCCCCCATAAATGCACTCCACAGAAATCCCCCATAAGTGCGTCATCCACAGATATCCCCCATAAGTGCGTCATCCACAGATATCCCCCATAAGTGCGTCATCCGTTGCCATATTGCAGGCCGCATACGGCGGGTCCGCAATACACGGGCACTGGCTGTGTGCAGCCCGCATCAAGGACCCATTCACTTCAATGGGTCCAGGATCCGGGATATGAGTGCTACAGTGTGATTCCGTGGTGCTTCTGGCTGTGCCTCCGCACCACAAAAAAGTAGCGCATGCCAGTGCCCATGTTCGCGATCCGCATCCGACTGCCCGCACCACAAAAAAGTAGCGCATGCTGAAGTGAATGGGTCCATGATGCGGGCTGCACACGGCAGTGTGCAGCCCACATCATGGACCCATTCACTTCAATGGGTCCAGGATCCGGGATATGAGTGCTACAGTGTGCTTCCGTGGTGCTTCTGGCTGTGCCTCCGCACCGCAAAAAAGTAGTGCATGCGCTACTTTTTTGTGGTGCGGAGGCACAGCCAGAAGCACTACGGAATTACACTGTAGCACTCATATCCCGGATCCTGGACCCATTGAAGTGAATGGGTCCTTGATGCGGGCTGCACACAGCCAGTGCCCGTGTATTGCAGACCCGCCGTATGCGGCCTGCAATATGGCAACGGCGGGCACACGGTCGTGTGCATGAGCCCTAATAGTCCTCACTGGTACTGTTGACGCAATATTTTAGGTTTTAAAAATGTGGCTCTCAAAAGAAATTTCAATCGTGGTTTTGGCGATATTTGGCTCAGTTGACAAAAAAGTTTGCCCACCACTGCCCTAGTCAGTAACATTTCCAATTCTTTGAATGTGTCCCTTATAGATACATCTCCATTCATCTCTATACCAATCTCTCCATCAAACATGAAGGCCTCAATTTTCTGGCTCTTGTTTTCCACATAACTCCAGATATCCATGGTCACCTACACACAGTATGCTGGTCTTGAGGGTGATACAAAAGTAGGATTTGGAATAAACCAGAATTAGACCGCACTGCTGTGTGAGGTGGCCCGGATGGGTGCTCTCAGCCCACAGATTCACCCAATCTATAAGCTACAACAATATTTCAAAAGAAGGGCTGGGCACTCACTATATATGGAGTATGTGGTACTTTATTAGATAAAAATGCTATAATACTGATAAAATTTGCAATAACAGTAATACTGATAAAAATATAATAATAACACTGCAATCAATAAATAAACACAATGGTAGGTCTGGCCAGACTAATTAGTACCTTCACAATGAAAACAATCAATTATTAAAACCACAGAGTTCCAATAAACGCAATGGTTATCCTTGAATCCAACATCCAAATTTTTTTTAGCATCAATAAACACAAGTTCAAAATTTCGTATAAATAATCATATGAAAAGAGTGGAGGTATTCAATCCAATGTCCAACCATCTACATATAATCGTAGGTTATCCGAATTTTTGTATATTGGTCAGTCTGTATAATATCCAAATTGCAACATCAAAAGATAGGACTATTTGCCGATTATATTCGTCGCAAATACTTATTCCATCTATGGTTATATTGTCTACTCACGAAACAGATGTCCACAGGCGGATCCAATCAATAGTCCGCGGCGTCCTGCGTGGTGATCCAGATGCGATCCTCCGCTACTGCTTTATTCACGTGAGTTTCGACTTTATTTGTGGAATAGTAATACATGACTTGCCTCAACAGTTTTCAAGGAATTTCGACAGCTGATGTCCTTTGCTTTAACAAGCTTTCACTTACTGGCGCCAGTAGTTTCTTTCACAATCCACAGCTCCACAAATGCATGTGATATGTCCTTGATAATTTTTTTTCCAGAGGAATTCAGAGCTGTAGAAGTTGGTGGTCCTTGTGTTGAATGGGGGGGTCCAATACCAAACGCGTTTCGGGGCTCTTAGTGGCACCTTCCCCAGTGGTTGACCTCCCCTCCATAATTCTGCTCCTTTTATAAGGGGATTTGGGAGTTTGCAAAATGGGAAATGGATCTGGTTATCCTCAAACTCTGTAATGGATTTTTACCATGGAATCAGTTTGGATCAAATAATACTCTTTTCTCTGATAAAGCCAATACTTTCCACATTGATCTTCGCTGTGCAAACTCACTACATTCTATAGATCACATTGCACAAAAAAACACATCATATCAAAAAACGCATATGCAGTATTGATGCGTTTTCATTGCGTTTTCATTGGAAATCACTTTTTAAGCTATATAGTGGTCCAAAAATAATCAATATTCATTTATACATTAAATACTAAAACATTAAAAATGTCTAAAATCAATTGATGCCCCCATGTTAATACACTATGACATAGAGAAATCGGTAAAGAACTAAAAACAATGTAAAAAATATCATATGCAACTGGTTAAAATACACTGATCAATTTTATATATCAATAGTGGCCTCCTGTGGCTTCGAATTATTAAAAAGTTCAAGATTCAATGTTCAATGTCAATGAACTTGAACTCGAATCTTGTGGGATTCGTGGACTCGAATCCCGACGTAATTTACCGGATACGAATCCGACGAATCCCGGTGGTGCCTAGACTGGTGGTGGCGGCGGCAGGGCACTCTAGAAGATGAGTGCTTCGCTGCTGCGACAGGGGAGGGAGAGGCGTTTCCTTTCCCTGTTCCTCTGATAGGCTGCCGGCACAAGGCCCGCAGGCTATCAGAGGCCGGTGCAGGCGGCGCGATGACGTCATCCCGCCGCCTGAGCCGTACAGCGCGGGACACAGGCCAGAAGAGGCCTGCATCGCAGCGGAGGTAAGTAAAAGTGTTTTTTTTTTTTTTTTTTATATGTTACTGGCACATTGGCGAGGGGAGAGATGAGAGGCACTATGATACTACTGGCACATTGGGGGGGGAGGCACTATGATACTGGCACATTATGGGGGGAGATGGCACTATGATACTACAGGCACATTGGGGGGGAGGCACTATGACACTGGCACATTATGGGGGGAGATGGCACTATGATACTGGCACATTATGGGGGGAGGTGGCGCTATAATACTGGCACATGGGGGAGATGGCACTATGATACTGGCACATTATGGGGGGAGGTGGCACTATAATACTGCCACAGTATGGGGGAGATAGCGACCGGTCGTAGCCAATTCCGAATTGCCTCAATTTTGCTTACCTGAGGTTTAATAATTCCGCGCCCCAATACCCCAGGTACTTGGTCTCTTCTAACCCTATTGCGCACTTTTTCGGGTTAGCGGTTAAGTCAGCCTTCCTAAGGGAGTCCACTACAGCCTGTACTTTAGGTAGGTGACTTTCCCAGTCGGTGCTTTGTAAAACGATATCGTCCAAGTACAATGTCGGAGTACAATGTCCATTAGCCTTTGAAACGTGGCAGGAGCGCAATGTAGACCAAAGGGTAATACCTTGTACTGATACAACCCCTCTGGCGTGATGAAAGCCATTTTTTGCTTGGCAGCCTCCATCAAGGGTACCTGCCAGTACCCTTTGGTGAGGTCCAACACAGAAAAATACTGGGCTTGGCCTAACTTCTCAATAAGCTCATCTACTCGGGGCATGGGATATGCGTCAAATTTGGACACCTCATTAAGTTTGCGGAAGTCATTACAGAAGTGCAATGTCTTGGTTATTAAGACTATTGGACTGGCCCTGTGGCCCATTCACTTTTTGACTCCTCGATAACACCTAGCTGCAGCATCAGCTGTATGTCCTCCGCGATGGCTTGTCGCCGAGCCTTGGGTACCCGGTACAGTTTTAACCAAACTTTTGCCTGAGGCTCAGTGATAATGTCATGTTGGATTATGGAAGTGCGTCCAGGAAGGTCCGAGAACACATCCGTGTTCCGACTAATGACAGAGGGACCGAATCCGCTTCCCCTAGAAACCCTGAATGTGGGCTTTCTTCCGTACAGGTTTTCCGATCTTTCCAGGGTTTGAGCAGATTCACATGGTATACCTGCTCCGGCTTTCGCCTCCCCAGCTGATGTACCTTGTAATCTACCTTGTAGGGCCCCTGCCACCTAGCTAGGAACTTACTGTCTACGGTTGTTACCAGCACCAATACCCGATCACCCGGGTTAAAGTTCCAGACCCGAGCCTGCCGATTATAGATCATACTCTGAGCTTGCTGCACTGCCTCCATATGCTCCCTAACCAGAGGTAACACTGTTTCCATCCGTCCTTGCATCTGGGTGACATACTCAACAACACTTTTGTGCGGTGTGGGTTGTTATTCCCACGCCTCTTTGGCGACATCCAACAGACCGCGAGGGTGTTTGCCGTATAGCAGTTCGAAGGGCGAGAACCCAGTAGAGGCCTGGGGCACTTCTCGCACTGAGAACATGAGATAGGGCAGAAGAAGATCCCAGTCCCTCCCATCCTTAGACACCACTCTTTTTAACATATTTTTTAATGTTTGATTAAACCTTTCTACCAGGCCATCCGTTTGCAAATGATAAACGGACGTCCGTAACTGTTTAATGTGGAGCAACTTACAGAGTTCCCTCATGACCTTGGACATAAACGGGGTCCCTTGGTCAGTCAGAACCTCCTTAGGCAGACCCACTCGAGAAAACATCTCCATTAACTCCTTAGCTATGAGTTTGGCTGATGTATGACGCAGTGGCACCGCCTCCGGGTACCGAGTGGCGTTGTCGAGAATGACCAAGATGTGTTGGTGCCCTCTAGCGGACTTCAGTATTGGGCCTACGAGATCCATAGCGATACGCTTGAATGGAACCTCAATAATCAGGAGAGGGACCAGAGGACTACGGAAATGTGGTTGGGGGCTGGTTATCTGGCAGGTTGGGCAAGACTTGCAATACTCTTCCACCTCTCTGAACACAGTAGGCTAGTAGAACAGCTGTAGAATCCGGTCATGCGTTTTCTGCTGGCCCAGGTGTCTCCCAAGAGCATGTTGGTGGGCTAACTCCAACACGAGCTTGCGATACGCCTTGGGCACCACCAGCTGTTCAATATGCTCAACCCGTAGTTTATTTACCCGGTACAGCATCTCCTGTTGAACCACAAAACGGGGGAACATAGACTCGGCCCCCGGTTGTTGCGGCTCACCCTCAACTACTACCACATTCTCCCAGGCTCGGTATAGAGTTGGGTCCTGGTGCTGTAACCCAGGCCACTCTGCTAGGGTTACATCTGTCTCCCGGGTATCGGTAACTTTTGCATCCGGGGAAGTCTCTCCCAATTATCAATTCATACGGTCACTTTGTGGTGACGGCCACCTCATGCATTCACCTGCCGGCCACCGTTGACAGAGGGACCAGGGCAGTGGGATACTCTTATAAGTCCCCATGAATACAGACAACTCCGACTTTTCGGCCAGTATACTCGGCGGGCCGCACCAGGGCAGCTCTTACCAGGGATACCAGGCTCCCTGAATACAGCAGTGCCACCGCTAGAGTGTCCCCCACTTCCACCTGGCACAGGTGACTATTGTCTACAGTCTCGGAGGTACCTGTGGCACATAGCTTCCTGGCATACAATGAGTGGCGTTAGCCATAGTTGGTGTCCATGGGTTCACCCCAATGGGGACAGTCAGCTCTTATATGTCCAGTTTCGTGATACAGCCAGCATACCACCGGGGCTGGGTCTGCAGGGGGTACATCCCAGGCGGGTTTGGCTGGCACCAGCCGCCAGATTTGGAGTGGAGATCTCCGGGGTTTAGCTGGCCCCTCCCAAAAGAACCCTCCTGAAGATTTCTGGTGACCTCATAGCGCTCCACTAGGTCGACCATCTCCAAGGCATTATTCTGAGACACCTGGCCGATCCAGTGCTGGAGAGGGTATGGCAAAGCCCTCCAAAACACATCCGCCAACAGCCGATCCAACATAGCAGTGGGAGTCAATATGTCAGGCTGCAGCCATTTTTGCAATCGGTTTAGCAGAACGACCTCAGCCCACTGGTCTCGGGGTAACTTTTTCCTCACGGCCACTTTTTCGAAGACCGCCAGATAGGTCTCGATGTCATCCGAGGGGGACGCCGCGCAGACAGCTTTCCGGGCATTGTGGACATTCTGGAACATTCCTGGCGCCTGCAATGCCATTACATGTTGCAATAGCAGCTGGTTAGTTTCTTGTTGCTGCTTGTTAGCCTCCAACTGCTGCAAGTTAGCCTCCACGAGGGCCTTCACGACTGCCTCCATTTTGTCAGGGGACACGGGTCGTAACCTTGCCGGCTTAATGTAGGACATGCAATTGTGCCGGGTAAAAACAAAAATTTTTCGGCATCAGGTCTGCCTCACTGCATTTGCCCGCATCCGACACCATTTGTGGGATTTTGCACTGGTAGACAGGGTTGCGGACGCAGTACAGAGGAATTGACAAGGGCTTTAACTTAAACAGTACAGTGTTATATTCACACATAAGTAAGGCTACTTTCACACTAGCGTTCGGGGCTCCGCTTGTGAGCTCCGTTTGAAGGGGCTCACGAGCGGCCCCGAACGCATCCGTACTGCCCTAATGCATTCTGAGTGGATGCGGATCCGCTCAGAATGCATCAGTCTGGCAGCGTTCAGCCTCCGCTCAGCAAGCGGACACCTGAACGCTGCTTGCAGCAAACGGATCCGTCCAGACTTACAATGTAAGTCAATGGGGACGGATCCATTTGAATTTGACACCATATGGCTCAATTTTCAAACGGATCCGTCCCCCATTGACTTTCAATGTAAAGTCTGGACGGATCCGTCTGAAGCTACTTTCACACTTAGAAGCTACTTTCAATATAATGAAGACGGATCCGTTCTGAACGGATCCAAAGTCTGCATTATATGAGTGGATCCGCTCTGAACGCTAGTGTGAAAGTAGCCTAAAGTGACAACAAAAAGGCAGTTTCAAGGAAAAACAGTCACCTTGAGTCTGGTGTTTGTTCACACCAGGCTGCAGTTCATAAGGCCTTGGGTGAAGCAGAATTCAACGTGCTTTTTTCCCCAAACAATATAGCAGGCCTTAGTCCCGGCCCAAACTCTCAGGCTCCAACACCCAGACTGACAAAGCTCTAGTATCAGATGGAGGATAATCCGCTCATCTGAGACTGCTGGCTGGGTTTTTATTCCAAACCAAAACCCGGCCTGGAACGTGGGGAACAGCCACCCACCCTGCACTTTGGCTGCTCCCAGTAACAGCCGTCCCGGATCGGCTTTACAGACACACTAAATAATCAACACTGTCAGTCAGTCCTAGCTGCTGCTGACACTTAAAATTACCGGCTCTTACCTCACCGAGGCCAGGAACCTCGGTGACACATATCTTCCGTCAATGACGGCCCCTTGCGCTTTCCTACACATAGAATAGAAAAAAATAAAAAATAATAATCTTGAACTAGAATGCAGAGGTCCAAGTGGAGTAGGAACTTGAGGATGCTGTAGATGTGGCGGTGTAGGTGGAAGAGGAAGGATGCGGAGGAGGAAGCCAACATGGTTTCTTTTTTATTTGTCTGTTAATTCTGCTTGTGACTTTTAGCAATTTTTTGGGGTGCAGAGGAGGTAGACAACATTTTCTTTTTTTTTAGCTTTTTTGTTTTTGTTTGGGGAGGCCCCAAAACATCAGAAAATGGCAAACAGAATGCACAAACTGCATTGGAGTATAACAATAGCTTGGTGCAGCCGGTATACTTCTCTACTTTGCCAATATAAGAAATAATAATCTTGAGCCAGGAGGTGGAGGTCCAAGTGGAGGAGGAGGTGGACGTCGCGGTGCAGGTGGAAGAGACTGAGGAGGTAGCCAACACTTTTTTTTTTCTGGAGGCCCCAAAACATTGGGAAATGGCATGTTGGTGAAATGCTGCCTCCTGCTAAGACAGTCAGTATCAGATGGTGGTGCTGGATGTGGCGTGCTGACAAAGCTTTTCCAATTTTCACCCATGTTAACCCTCCCTTCTGAGGTGGTGGAGGTGCCCCAGCTATGTTGGCAACTTCCTCCTTACTCCGCCTCGTGCTTCCACTGAGCCCTCCTTGTCATGTGGGAATGACGTCAGTTACACTTGTATTCATGCATCTTACAATCACGCTCCAGTGACGGAAGTACGGACGGCACGTTGACCTTGTAGCAGGCAACTCAGCGGTCATTGTGCAGGCACTGCAGCATGTAATCGCTCATGTGTGCCAGACTGCCCAGAGGCGACGACAAGCTGTCCTTGGTGGGAGGTGTATTATCTATGTCAGTTGTATCCCCCAGCCAAGGTTCTTTGATGCCCATGAGCTGATTTGGGTACCACCCTCCTCCTCATCATCATCATCATCATCCTCCTCCTCATCCTCCAAAACTGTGTCCTGGCTGGACAGTTGTGTACCTGGCCACTGTTGGTGAAGGAACCCACCCTCCGAGCCACGTGTGAATGACTGGGCTGATAACCGTGGGAATGATCCCGGTTCCTCCTCCTCTTCCTCCTGTACCACCACCTCATCCATCATAACCTGAAGCATTTTTTCAAGGAGGCATAGAAGTGGTATAGTAAGGCTGAGGCGCTGGCCATGTTGGTGGAGTATTCGAAACAGTGCAACACTGCACACACGAACCGCATGGAGGCCCATTCGTTGGTGGTGAAGTGGTGCTGTTCCACAGAGTGATTCCGTGTGTTTTTAAGCTGAAACTCCACTATCAGCTGCTGCTGCTCGTACAGTCTCTCCAGCATATGCAAGGTAGAGTTCCACCTTGTGGGTACGTCGCATATGCGGTGGTGAGCGGGAAGGCAGAAGTTACGCTGCAGCACAGATAGACAGGTTGCAGCAGGGTGAGAACCCCAAAAGCGCGCATAGATGACACACACTTTCTGCAGCAGCTCTGACATCTCGGGTAATTCTTCAGAAACCTCTGCACCACCAAATTCAGCACATACGTCAGGCAAGGGATGTGTGCCAAACCAGCTAGGCCCAGAGCTGCAAGAGATTTTGCAGTTTTGCAGTTTGTTCTTTGATGCCCATCCACAGCACCTGTGTGGTGTGTTTTTTTTTCCCGAACAGAGAAGTTTCACAACAGCCTGCTGTCGTTTTTCCCTAGCCGTGCTGAAGTTGGCAGTACAGGTGTTATGAGGAGGCGGTAGAGAAGGAAGAGAAAGAATCGGCAACAGAAGGCATTAAGAAACGTCCAGCAATCCTCGGAGGCAGTAGGACATGCGCCAAACTGCTTTCCGCCTCAGGCCCAGCCACCAATACATTTACCCAGTGGGCATTTAGGGAGATATAACGTCCCTGCCCATGCTTAATGGTCCACGCATTGGTTTTTATGTGGACCTTGCCAATGATGGCATTGTGCAGCGCACACCTGATTTTTTTCTGCCACTTGTTTGTGCAGGGCAGGAATGGCCCGCCTGGAAAAGTAGTAGTGGCTGGGATCCATGTACAGTGGGATAGCCACGGTCATCAAGTTTTTAAAACTGTTCTTCTCCACCAGAAGGAATGGCAGCATTTCAAAGGCCAGTAATTTTGCAATGCTGGCATTCAGGGCCAGGGCTCACGAGTGTGTAGGGCAGTACTTCCTCTTTCTCTCCAGTGTTTGGGGAATGGACCACTGAACGCTTACATGGGACAGTGTGGAGATGCTTGGTGACACTGGTGGTGGTGGTGTTACTGTTACATCCTCTCTTTGCGGGGTGCCAGGTGGCCCTGTCACTCCAGAGGAGGTGGAAGAGGCTGCGACCAGAGCAGAAGGGGAACAGGAGGAGCCTCAGATCTTTCGTGGCTTTTCCGGTGTCTACTCCACTGCAGCTCCTGCATTGCAGTTAGATGCCTGGTTGTGCAGGTGGTGGTAAGGTTTAGAACATTTATGCCTCGTTTCAGGCTCTGACTGCACAACGTGCAAACCACCCATGTCTTGTCGCCAGCACATTGCCTGAAGAACTCCCACACCAGGGAACCACCTCTTACTCCGAACTACACACATTACTCATGATGACATGGATGCCATGTGAGGTCTAGGACCTCATCATCCTCCACATCATCTTCCACCCACTCCTCACCCCTCTGCCCTCCTTGCCAGTCTGGACACTGCAGAAAGCCACAGCAGTTGACATCTGTGTTTCGTCATGATCATCAGACATGCTGCGGCGGTCCTCCCACGTCCTCATCCTCAAACATGAGTGGTTGGGCATCAGTACACTCAATCTCTTCTACTAATGGGGCAGGGCTAGGTTGATGGCCCATGGAAACCTCATCGCAGACTCATCAAAAAGCAGAAGTGACTGCTGCATGACTTGGGGCTCAGACTGCTTGGCTGATGTGTAAGGGGTTGAGGTGGAAGACAGATGCCTGTGGGCCGCCAGTGCCAATTCTGCGCTTTCAGCAGGTGACCGGGTGGAAGACAATGTGAAGGAACTGAAGACACTGTCAGCCATCCAATCTGCTACTGCCTCTAATTGTTCTGGCCTCATCATTCATAGAGCAGTATTTGGGCCTACAAAGTGATGCAGAATCTCCTGTCGCCTGCGTGCATCAGAGGAAGGCGTTTCATTTTGTTGCATAGCTGGCACAGATGACAACGTCCTCTCCCTGCAGCCAGAGTTCAACCACTACCAGCACCACGACTACGGCTACATCCCTTATTTGGTGCTCTCCTAATTTTTTTTACGGTCACCCACAAAATTAGCTGACAGACAAACAATTGTATTTCTGTGCAAAGGAGGTGTTTTGCGCCCCAAAAAATGGATTTATGTCACCCACAGACTTAACAGACAGATGAACTATTGTATTTACGTTTCAAGGATACAAATGTGGTGTTTTGCACCCCAAAAAATCATTATAGGTCACCGACACAATTAACAAGCAAATTAACTATTGTATTTCCATGTCACGGGTACAAATGAGGTGTATTTCACCCCTAAAAATTGCTTTATATCACCGACACAATTAACACACTGATTAACTCTCCTATTACAGTAAGGCCTCATGCACACGACTATATGTATTTTGCGGTCCGCAAAAAAAAAAAAGCATCCACAAAAAATACAGATGATATCCGTGTGGATTCTGTATTTTGCAGAACGGAACAGCTGACCCCTAATGGGGACAATAATAGGATATGTTCTATTTCTTTTACGGAACGGAAATACAGACATACGGAAACGGAATGCACACGGGGTACCTTCCGTTTTTTTGCTGACCCAATGAAATGAATAGTTCCGTATACAGTCCACAAAAATGGAACGAACACGGAATGAAAATACGTTTGTGTTCATGAGGCCTAAGACGGATACAAAGGCGAAGCTTGGAACCCCAAAAAATGCCTTTATGTCACCGACACAATTAACAGACTGATTAACTCTCCTATTACAGTAAGGTGGATGCAAAGGCAGCGTTTGAAAACCCAAAAATGGCTATAGTTTAGCCACAGAATTAAAATCTCGATTAAGTATTTTATTTCTTTGTCACTGGTGCAAAGGCAGTGTATTGCACTGATCACCCACAGACTGAACAGCCACATTAAAACCCTAACACTGTCCCTCACTGCAGCAACGTCCTGTTCCTACACTAGTTAGAGCAGAATGGTGGCGCAACACGTCATCCGGCATTTACTCAAGCAGGGTCACGGGCTATGCCGGACAATCACAGCCATGCTAATACTAGGCATGACTGTGATGGCTTCCAAGTGCCCAAAGTTTAAAAGCTTGTTGATTGGCTGCGCTGCAGCCTTTTAACAAGCTTTATTTGAAAATCTGAACACTGAACAAGAACACGTACTTTCACGCCTATGTCCGTGTTCCAGTTTGGATGCCCGGGTCCGGGTTTGCTGATCCCTATTTAAATCCTAGTATAAGGGTATCTTCTAGAAAGCCCCCAAAATTGGGGACATTACTGTCTCCACTGGGGACTTTACTATGTGAGCATAATAGGTGTTAGGTATGCTCATAGATTAATGTGAGCAATACATTTAAAGAACAACTACTATGACACAAAAAGAGTACAAAATAAAAAGTTACATACATTTTAACACATTGAATGTTGTGTATTTAAAAACACACAAGATATGTTGGGTGCACACAAAATTCCTTGAAAAAGTGCATTAGAAAAGCACCTTTGTGAGCATATGAATTGGAATGCAGTTACCATATCCATGTTATCACGGCATTTTAAAGAAACACATTGAGGGCATCTTACTATGTTTAAGATATTTGGCATTGAAATGGTGTTCAGATCTTGGGGATAGAGATCTCTAAAGGAAATCATTTTGGATTTTTATTTTGGATACAAAAGACAGCCAAAAAAACTCAATCAACTTCATGATTTGATATATCAGTACTAACTTGGATAACTTTGATTGTATGCGCTAATTTAATTTCAGCACTTCTATGTTTTAATTATGTGAACATGTGTGCAATTTTAAGCATGTGACTGTTGTTTTAAGGGGATGGTTTTCCTCTGTTTAATGAGGTTACGACAAAGGCAAAGTAGCCAAAATACGCTAACCTTGTCATATGTGCAATGTATCTGCATGTTGTATTTTGATACTTTGCTGGCATTCAAAGCTATAAATATGGACTTTTGACCTCATTCTGGGTGTTCCATGCATGGCCATACCAGTTGCAGGAGAGGAGTGGTGGGCTGACTATTGGTGTTTACATTATGTATGTTACATGAAGTTATATAACATATGCAAAAAACGTGCTTATCTAGCCCCCTCCCTCCCCAAGCACATCCTGTTTTATTTTCAGCCTGCTATACCCATTCCATTACAGTCACATTGTTCTATATCTATAGAGGGATTGTGTATTACATGTCGGGCAGCAGCAGATTGTGCAGTAGCATAGCAGTATCCCAGTAGCTAAGCTGTGTAGTGTGTGAAAGCAGTTAGCTGGGTATTCCGATTACAACAAGTTATCCTCTATCCATGTGATAAGGGATAACTATCAGATCAGTGGAAAGTGCAACTGCTGGGATCCCCACCAATCAAATCACGAGAACATGAACTCCATACCCTGTGGAAATGTACGCTGCTGCTCTATTCATTTCTATAGGTATGCTGGATATAGACAGTGAAAACAGAGAAAAAAAGGAAAGTTAATCCAATCCTAAGGGATCGTAAGATCCCAGAGGGAATGAAGAAGGTTAGGGCGCCAACAGTGGTGGATTTGATAGTGGATGAAAAAAAAAGGAAAAAAAAAAAGGGGGAGAAAAGAAAAAAAGGACTTATAGCGGTGAGGGGAAAGCAGCTTATAAGACAGTGTTTGATAACAGTCAACATAGGTAATCAGGAAAATATGACAAAAGAACCGTTGTGTGATGATGTGGTTACACCAGACCGAAGGTAAATGTCAGTAACAGGGAAAATAAGAGCCACTCCCTTAGTATTAGATATAGTGAACTCGGTGAGAGAGTTAAGGATGGAGTTACATATGTCTCAATGAATTATAGCTATAATTGTTTTTAACTATCTTGGATGTATTGTACCTGCTCCTGAGAAAGGGGAATATTGTCCCCAAAACGCGTTGAGCCACATATTGTTTTACTGAAATAAAAGGATTGATCAGAAGCCTCCAGATGTGTGCTGCCATCAATCTCAAACATCTCTACATGCAATCCTGGCCAGGGTGGTTCAATATCATAGGTGTCTTGAAGTTATCCTGCTGACTACCCCCCAGCGAAGTGAGTGCATACTGATTTTATTTTTATTTTTACTTTATTTTATTATATTTGTCTGTATTTTAACCTATTTTACTATTTATTTGATGCTTATGCTTATTTTAACTGCTAGCGTCAAATATTTTAGTGGCAGCGCAGCACTATGAAGTGCCTTTTGCACTGTGGCATTGGAAGAATTTTATTATCTATGACTTTTTAGTCTAACCAGACTGTCTACAGTCGTGGCCAAAAGTTTTGAGAATGACACAAATATTAGTTTTCACAAAGTTTGCTGCTAAACTGCTTTTAGATCTTTGTTTCAGTTGTTTCTGTGATGTAGTGAAATATAATTACACGCACTTTATACGTTTCAAAGGCTTTTATCGTCAATTACATGACATTTATGCAAAGAGTCAGTATTTGCAGTGTTGGCCCTTCTTTTTCAGGACCTCTGCAATTCGACTGGGCATGCTCTCAATCAACTTCTGGGCCAATTCCTGACTGATAGCAACCCATTCTTTCATAATCACTTCTTGGAGTTTGTCAGAATTAGTGGGTTTTTGTTTGTCCACCCGCCTCTTGAGGATTGACCACAAGTTCTCAATGGGATTAAGATCTGGGGAGTTTCCAGGCCATGGACCCAAAATGTCAACGTTTTGGTCCCCGAGCCACTTAGTTATCACTTTTGCCTTATGGCACGGTGCTCCATCGTGCTGGAAAATGCATTGTTCTTCACCAAACTGTTGTTGGATTGTTGGAAGAAGTTGCTGTTGGAGGGTGTTTTGGTACCATTCTTTATTCATGGCTGTGTTTTTGGGCAAAATTGTGAGTGAGCCCACTCCCTTGGATGAGAAGCAACCCCACACATGAATGGTCTCAGGATGCTTTACTGTTGGCATGACACAGGACTGATGGTAGCGCTCACCTTTTCTTCTCGGGACAAGCCTTTTTCCAGATGCCCCAAACAATCGGAAAGAGGCTTCATCGGAGAATATGACTTTGCCCCAGTCCTCAGCAGTCCATTCACCAAACTTTCTGCAGAAGATCAATCTGTCCCTGAAGTTTTTTTTTGAGAGAAGTGGCTTCTTTGCTGCCCTTCTTGACACCACGCCATCTTCCAAAAGTCTTCGCCTCACTGTGCGTGCAGATGGGCTCACACTTGCCTGCTGCCATTCCTGAGCAAGCTCTGCACTGGTGGCACTCCGATCCCGCAGCTGAATCCTCTTTAGGAGACGATCCTGACGCTTGCTGGACTTTCTTGGACGCCCTGAAGCCTTCTTAACAAGAATTGAACCTCTTTCCTTGAAGTTCTTGATGATCCTATAAATTGTTGATTGAGGTGCAATCTTAGTAGCCACAATATCCTTGCCTGTGAAGCCATTTTTATGCAACGCAATGATGGCTGCACGCGTTTCTTTGCAGGACACCATGGTTAACAATGGAAGAACAATGATTTCAAGCATCACCCTCCTTTTAACATGTCAAGTCTGCCATTTTAACCCAATCAGCCTGACATAATGATCTCCAGCCTTTTGCTCATCAACATTCTCACCTGAGTTAACAAAACGATTACTGAAATGATCTCTGCAGGTCCTTTAATGACAGCAATGAAATGCAGTGGAAAGTTTTTTTGGGGATTAAGTTAATTTTCATGGCAAAGAAGAACTATGCAATTCATCTGATCACTCTTCATAACATTCTGGAGTATATGCAAATTGCTATTATAAAAACTTAAGCAGCAACTTTTCCAATTTCCAATATTTATGTAATTCTCCAAACTTTTGGCCACAACTGTATTACTCTGTAATTCCTCTAGCGCCGTTCTATGGAAACAGTAGGTTTAAATAGCACACCAAATGCTTGAAATAACTTCTTTATTAACTTCAACTTTTCTTCATATATAACACTGCAGCCTCCGCAGCAGATAGTCCATGTACATAACACGTGTTGAAAAGATATCACAAAATGGCGGTCTGCATAAGATGGAGGTTCAACTTCAATCTTGTCATTCAACATAAAATGGTGGATATATTTCTCTCTTGAGTATCTGTACTCTCAATTTTAGTTATTTAAGCACTTTGTGAGGTATATCTGAGGTTAACCAATAGTTCACTTGCTCTACTTGGTATGCAGTTTGCTCTACACAATTGCTTATGATCTGGTATGAGCAGTTCACATTTGTATGCAATTAGTTTGGATTGTATGATTGTATGGTTCAGTAGTTTGTTTGTATGGTACTTGGTGGAACTATAAGTAAACATACATATAACCAGTTCAGTATACAGTTCTAATCACTATATTAACAGTAGGAACATTATATAACTGTTTTAAATACCTATTTTGGCCTTTCTGCTTCCATAAAACACAGCTCTTAGTGGAGTGAATGTCTGTTCCGCTTCTCTCCTCTGGTGTAATGATTCTAGCAGCTCCTACTAGGGGAATTTCCCACACAAGCTGTGTGTGAAGCTGGCTGTAATTGGTCAAAACTCTTGCTGTGTGTGAGGCTGCATATTATTGGTCAAGACTCCTGCCCAGCAACAACAGTTTAACTGTTTTCTTTTGTTTCTGCTGCGTCATTGAGCTTACCTTACATTATATAATGAATCTTAAATGCATATTATCTTTTCTTCTCCTGTGAACACAATATATATAACAGTTAAATGACATCCAAACATGAAGTCACTGTAAATAACTCTGCTTTTGTCTTTAACATACAAAAATGGGAACTGTATTAAGGTTATTGGCAGGTTTAGCTGTATAAACATATAAGCTATATTAGCAACCTAGGACAGGTCTTAGCTGACCAGCTACACTCCCACCAAAATTACCTATAATTCTATGTTGTTAGTGGTAGGACTTGAACATGAATTTGAGGATTTTTCCATCAGGTTCTCAACTTCCAAGTGTCTTTTATCACTCTGAAGTAGAACAAATAAATTCTGTATAGGACACTCCAACTTGAGTGAAATAGTGAGAAATTTTCCTTTTTTGTCAAGTTTTGAGTCTCCTATTTGTAACAACACTCTTCCTACTAGTCTATCTTCATCCTTTTGAACTTCTAGAACTTTGGCTAATTTCCATTGACTTCTAGGTTAATCTTCTTATTTCACTAACTCTATGTCACCAATTTGGGCATTTCTTCTGGGTGTTTGCAATTTACTTCTTAACATAAGATTGGCTAAGTACTCGCTCCTCCATCAAAACTGCTCTGATAGATATTGAACTCTTCGCCATCTCCTTCTGGCATATAAATCCTCTTTGGTGACCTTGCCAGGTGGTGGCTGTATGTAATCAGACTTAAGGTGAAGTAGATGGTTGGGAGTTAAAGGGTTCAAACTTGTTGGATCGTTGATGTTATCAACTGTAAGTGGACAACTGTTAACAATAGACATTGCTTCATAGAATAGGGTTCTAAGTGAAGCATCATATATTCTTCCGGCGTTCTTTTTCAACACTGAACTTAACACATTTCTTACAGTTCTGATTTGTCTTTCACAAACTCCTCCTGTATGGCTTGCATGTGGAGCATTCATATGAAAATCACACTGTTTCTCTAACAAATACTCAGTTACTTTTTCTTTATCGATCTCTTTTAGGGCTTTCTTCAATTTATTCTTTGCTTTGACAAAATTAGATCCTTGGTCAGATCTAAGCTCTCTGACAGTACCTCTAATGGCTATGAAACATCTTAAGGCGTTGATGAATGTGTCAATTAACATGTCATATTCTGTTATTAAAAAAACACCCATTTAGGGCAAAATCCAAATTTTGCGGCGTTTGCTGCATCTGTCATTGTTAAATACAAGCTTGAAATACAGCAATAATTTTCTGGGTTTAAAAAAGCACCCATTTTTGGCATTACCCTCCATCTGGGGCCTATGCCACATTAGTCAGTGTGAAATTTAAGCTTGAAATACTGCAATAATTTTCTGGGTTTTAAAAAACACCCTTTTTGTGCAAAAGACTAAATTTTACAGCCCTTGTTGCATCAGACAGTGTGAAATAAAAGCGTTATATACGGCTGTTATATTCTGTCATAAAAAAAACCACCCATTTTGGCCAAAATACAAAATTTGCGGCGTTTGCTGCATCTGTCATTGTTACATACAAGCTTGAAATACAGCAATCATTTTCTGGGTTTAAGCAAGCACCCATTTTTAGCAATACCCTCCATCTGGGGCCTATGCAGGTTTTGTCAGTGTGCAATTTAAGCTTGAAATACTGAAATAATTTTCTGGGTTTTAAAAAACACCCATTTTTAGCAATACCCTCCATCTGGGGCCTATGCTGCATTAGTCAGTGTGAAGCTTGAAATACTGCAATAATTTTCTGGGTTTTAAAAAAAACTCTTTTTGGGCAAAAGACTAAATTTTGCAGCCCTTGATGCATCTGTCAGTGTGAAATACAAGTGTTAGATACTACTGTCATATCCTGTTATTAAAAAAAACACCCATTTTGGGCAAAATACAAAATTTGCGGCGTTTGCTGCATCTGTCATTGTTACATACAAGCTTGAAATACTGCAATAATTTTCAGGGTTTAAAAAAGCACCTCTTTTTGGCAACACCCTCCATCTGGGGCCTATGCAGCATTAGTCAGTGTGCTATTTACAGTAAGTTTGAAATACTGCAATAATTTTCTGGGTTTTAAAAAACACCCTTTTTGGGCAAAAGACTAAATTTTACATCCCTTGTTGCATCTGTCAATGTGAAATACACGCGTTAGATACTGCTGTTATCTTCTGTTAGTAAGAAAAAAAAACATTTTGGGCCAAATACTAAATTTGTGGCCTTTGCTGCTTCTGTCAGTGTGAAATACATGCGTTAGATACTGCTGTTATATTCTGTTATTAAAAAAAACACCCATTTTGGGCCAAATTCTAAATTTGCTGAGAATGACGAGAGCGTCGAATAGGGTCGTGGTGCTGCTGGTGGAGCTCCTGTTGCAGGGAGAGGACATGGTCAATCTGTGCCAGCTACACGCACAAGTGAAACACCTTCCTCAGGTGCGAGAAGGCGACAGAACCTTCAGCGTTATTTGGTCGGGCCTAATGCAGCTCTACGAATGGTGAGGCCAGAACAAGTACAGGCGATAGTAGATTGGGCTGCTGACAGTGCCTCGAGTTCCTTCACATTGTCTCCCACCCAGTCTCCTGCTGAAAGATCAGAGTTAGCACCTGCAGCCGATGTCCATCAGTCTTTCACCTCACCCCCTTGCAAATCAGCCAAGCAGTCTGAGCCCCAAGTCATGCAGCAGTCTCTTCTGATTTTTGATGACACTGTTAGCAGGGTTTCCCAGTGCCATCCACATAGCCCTGCCCCAGAAGTGAAAGACATTGAGTGCACCGATGCCCAACCACTTATGTTTCAAGATGAGTACATGGGAGGACCACCGCAGCACGTCTCGGATGATGACGAAACGCAAGTGCCAACTGCTGTGGCTTTCTGCAGTGTGCAGACCGACAAGGAGAGCAGGGGTGAAAACTGTTTGGAAGATGATGTGGAGGACAATGAGGTCCTCGACCCCACATGGAATCAAGGTCATGCGAGTGACCTTTGTAGTTCGGAGGAAGAGGCGGTGGTCGCACAGAGCCACCAACACAGCAGAAGAGGGAGCAGGGTGCAAAAGCGGAGCAGCTGTCCCCTGGACAGTACGCCTGCTACTGCCCAATGCAGAAAGGGACCGAGCACACCAGAGCCAGCTCCAAGGAGTTCCCTGGCGTGGCAGTTCTTCAGACAATGTGCTGACGACAAGACACGAGTGGTTTGCACGCTGTGCAATCAGAGCCTGAAGCGAGGCATAAACGTTCTCAACCTGAGCACAACCTGCATGACCAGGCATCTAAGTGCAAAGCACGAGCTGCAGTGAAGTAGACACCTCAAAAACCAAGAAAGGTCTCTGGCTCCTCCTGCTTCCTCTTCTGCTGCAGTCTCGGCCTCTTCATCCACCTCTGGAGTGACAGTGGCACCTGCCACCCTGCAAACAGAGGATCTGCCAGCAACACCACCACCTGGGTCACCAAGCATCTCCACAATGTCACACGGAAGCGTTTAGCTCTCCATTTCCCAAACACTGGAGCGGAAGAGGAAGTACCCCCCTACCCACCCGCGATCCCTGGCCCTGAATGCCAGCATTTCAAAATTACTGGCCTTTGAAATGCTGTCATTCCGTCTGGTGGAGATAGAGAGTTTTATAAGCCTTATGGCGGTGGCTGTCCCACAGTAAGTCGTGCCCAGCCGCCACTACTTTTCCAGGTGAGCCATCCCTTCCCTGCACAACCAAGTGGGGGACAAAATCAGGTGTGCACTGTGCAACGCCTTCTGTGGCAAGGGGGAGGGTCAGGGACGTTATATCTCAATAACAGCACACTGGGTAAATGCAGTGGCCGCTGAGCCTGAGGCGGATAGCAGTTTGGCGCATGTCCTTCCACCACCGAGGATTGCAGGGCGCTTCAGTTTGTCTCCTGTTGCTTCCTCCTCCTACTCCGCTTCCTCATCCTCTACCGTCTCCTCATCCGGTCAGCGTAACACCTTCACCACCAACTTCAGCACAGCCAGGGGTAAACGACAGCAGGCAGTTTTAAAACTTATCTGTTTGGGGGATAAACCCCACACCGCGCAGGAGCTGTGGACGGGCATGGAACAACAGACCGATGAGTGGTTGGTGCCAGTGAGCTTCAAGCACGGCCTGGTGGTGTGCGATAATGGGCGAAATCTCGTAGCAGCTCTGGGACTAGCTGTTTTGACACACATCCCTTGCCTGGCGCATGTGCTGAATTTGGTGGTGCAGACGTTCCTTAAAAACTACCCCGATATGTCAGAGCTGCTGAAGAAAGTGCGGGCCTTCTGTGCGCGCTTTCGGGGTTCTCACCCTGCTGCTGCTCGCCTGTCAGCGCTGCAGCGTAACTTCGGCCTTCCCGCTCACCGCCTCATATGCGACATGCCCACAAAGTGGAACTCCACCTTGCACATACTGGCCAGACTGTGCGAGCAGCAGCAGGCGATAATGGAGTTTCAGCTGCAGCATGCACGGGTGAGTCGCTCTGCAGAACAGCACCACTTCACCACCAATGACTGAACCTCCATGCGAGACCTGTGTTCCTTGTTGCACTGTTTCGAGTACTCCACCAACATGGCCAGTGCCGATAACGCCGTTCTCAGCGTTACTATCCCACCTATGCCTCCTTGATAAAACACTTCTGGCGATGATGGAAGAGAATGTGGCACAGGAGGAGGAGGAGGAAGAGGGATCATTTCATAGAGTTTCCGGCCAGTCATTCACAAGTGGCTCCGAGGGTGGGTTCCTGCACCCACAAACGACAGGTACACAATTGTCCAGTCAGGGCACAGTTCTGGAGTATGAGGAGGAGGAGATGGAGGAGGAGGAACCTTGTTCACAGCAGGGTGGCACCCAAACCAGCTCATGGCCATCACTGGTGCGTGGCTGGGGGGATACAGAGGACACAGATGATACACCTGCCACAGAGGACAGCTTTTCGTTGCCTCTGGGAAGCCTGGCACACATGACCAATTTAATGCTGCAGTGTCTCCGCAATGACTGCCGAGTTGCCCACATTCTAACTTGTGCTGATTACTGGGTGGCCACGCTGCTGGATCCCCCATTACCATCCTTAATTTTGTCACAGGAGCATGATCGTAAGATGAGTACAAACGCACACTGGTAGATGCGCTGCTGGTGGCATTCCCACCTGACAGCGGGGGCACAGTAGAAGCACAAGGCGAAGGCAGAGGAGGAGGAAGATGTCGCCAACGCAGCTGGGGCACCACCAGCACCTCAGAAGGCAGGGTTAGCATGGCCGAAATGTGGAAAAGCTTTGTCAGCACGCCACAACAGCCAGCACCACCAACTGATGTGGAACGTCTTAGCAGGAGGCAGCTTTTCAGCAACATCGTGGAGCAGTATGTGTGCACATGCCTACACATACTGAATGACGGGTCTGCCCCCTTCAACTTCTGTGTCTCCGAATTGGGCACATGGCCTGAGCTTGCCCTTTACGCCTTGGAGGTGCTGGCCTGCCCTTCAGCCAGTGTATTATCTGAATGTGCGTTTAACACGGGAGGGGGGGTTATCACAGACAAGCGCAGCCGCCTGTCCACAGCCAATGTGGACAAGCTCACGTTCATTAAAATGAACCAGGCATGGATCCCTCAGGACTTGTCCGTACCTTGTGCAGAATACACATGAATACCGGCCTTACCCAGCCATTGTTATACTACAGCACAATTGCTCATTGTTGTATTTTTGATATTTCCCACTCTTTTGGGGTGTACCCTAATTTAAAAAAATAAAATTAAAAAATTAAAACCAAAAGCCAGTGTTGGCTACCTCGTCCTCCTCCACCGCCGCTTTCACCTACACCACTATGTCCACTGCCTCCTCAACCTCCTACTCCATATGGACCTACACCTTATACATCAAGATTATTTTTTTTAATTTGTACACATTTTATTTTATGTCATTTCGCTATTTTGTCTGTTACATTTTTGGGTGAAATTCACCAACTTTTGGCTGTGATATTCCCCTGCTCTACCTAGTAGACAGGTTAATAAATTTCACAAATTTTTCTGTTACATTGTCGGGTGACATTCACCAATTTTTGGCTGTGATATACCCCTGCTCTACCTAGTTGACAGCTTAATAAATTTCACAAATTTTTCTGTTACATTGTCGGGTGACATTCAAAAACTTTTGGCTGTGATATGCCCCTGCTCTACCTAGTAGACAGGTTAATAAATTTCACAAATTTTTCTGTTACATTGTCGGGTGACATTCACCAATTTTTGGCTGTGATATACCCCTGCTCTACCTAGTTGACAGCTTAATAAATTTTACTAATTTTTCTGTTACATTGCCAGGTGACATTCACCAATTTTTGGCTGTGATATACCCCTGCTCTACCTAGTTGGCAGGTTAATAAATTTCACAAATTTTTCTGCTACATAGTTGGGTGACATTCACCAATTTGTGGCTGTGATATACCCCTGCTCTACCTAGTAGACAGGTTAATAAATTTCACAAATTTTTCTGTTACATTCTTGGGTGACATTTTACAATTTTTGCTGTGAATAAACCCCTGCACTGCATAGGTGACAGGGACCAACATTTTTAAAAATCATCTGTTCCATTGGTGGGTGACAATCCATTTCTGGCGATGAAAAACCCCTGCTCTGCATAGGTGACAGGGACTTAAATTTCTAAAATTCATCTTTAATTGGCCCTTTCATTCGATCCTTCTGCTTAAATAACTTGTCCCACGTTTCCGCTCGATCACATTGCAGCTATTGACCTCCCTTGGATGTGGTCTCCCTTTCTCATGCTCCCTCTCTGGCGTGGATCCCTGATTCGCCGCTAACAGTGATCAACATGGTAGGCGCAGAAAAGAACATCGAAAGTTGATAGATAAGATATCCAATTGGATCGTGGACGTCACGGCCGGGGACGTGCGATCAGACAGAAGTTATCTAGAGTTAACATTTCCAAATCCCAAATTCCCCAGTGACATTCCCTATAATTTTTTTATTAATCATTCCAATAACAGGGCATCTTAAGAGTCTTGTACTGTTATTTATCGTCACTACATCCCCGAGCGGGAGTGGACAATTGCCGTGCGCCCCCTCCTTTCATTCGATCCTTCTGCTTTGATAACTTCTACGACATTTCCGCTCGATCACATTTAATTTCATACATTGACCTCCCTTGGATGTGGTATCCCTTTCTCACGCTTTCTCTCCGGTTTGGAACCCTGATTCGCCGCTAACCGTGATCAACATGGTAGGCGCAGAAAAGAACATCGAAAGTTGATAGAGAAGATATACAATTGGATCGTGGACATCACGGGGACCTGCAACATGGTGCAAGATGTATGTGTGCACATGCCTACACGTACTGACTGATGGGTTTGCCCCATTCAACTTGTGGGTCTACAAATTGGGCATATGGCCTGAGCTTGCCCTGTACGCCTTGGAGGTGTTGGCCTGTCCTGCAGCCAGTGTATTGTCTGAACGTTTGTTTAGCATGGCTGGAGGGGGTTATCACAGGTTATATTTCCCAATGTTTTGAGGTGTACCCTAATTTAAACAAAAAAAACTAAACAATAAAAAATAAAACCAAAAGCAGTGTAGGCTACCTCCTCATCCTCCACCGCTTCTTCCACCTACACTGCCACATCCACTGCATCCTCAACCTCCTACTCCATATGGACCTCGTCCTCCAAGATCAAGATTATTATTTTTACGTATTTTATGTTATTCTAAGTCATTTCCCTATCCACATTTGTTTGCAGAGCACTTGCCATGCTCTTAACCACATTTTGCTGCTATTTGCAGCCCTCTAGCCCTTTCCATGACTTTTTCACAGCCATTTTAGTGCTCCAAAGTTCGAGTCCCCAATGACTTCAATGGGGTTCGGGGTCAAGTTCGGGTCCCGAACTCAAACTTTTTTGTGAAGTCCGGGCGAACCCGTCAAACCCGAACATCCAGGTGTCCGCTCAACTCTACATGCTATCCGTGCTTCCTTATTGATGAACTCAGAGAACTCTTTAAAACTTGGGAAGTTCTTACCTAGATCTAACAGTTTAGTCACATAGCGATTCCATCTAGAAGCCACTTCTTCAGGTAGCTTAGTTAGCATCCTGTGGTTTTCTAGACAATCGTTCAGTACTTCTAGTCCTCGTACATGTGGGATGGCATTGCTGCATGCTTGCAGGAAGTCACCATACTTTTGGAGTTTGAAGTGTTCTTTAGGACCTATTTTAGGCCAGTAATTCAGTTTCTCTCTTAATGCTCTTTGTACTAAAAAAGGATGACCATATCTTGCATTCAATTTTTCCCAAGCTTGCTTGCAGGCTTCTTCGTCTTTTCTCTTACCTTCAAGAACTTCCTTGGCTTCTCCACCAACATATCTCTGAAGGTAGAATAACTTGTCAACTGGACTGAAGCAATGATGCTCAATGATAATCTCAAAACTTGCCTTCCACTCTATGAATTTCAGTACATCTCCTGAAAATACAGTAGGTTCCGGAATGGGAAGTATAGCTAGGACTGTTCTCTGTGGTCTTGCTGGGACAATAGTTGTAACATTCTCCTGAGCATTGCCATGGTATCTAGGAATTGAATCATCCAGATCTATTTTCTCACTTAGTTCTGAAATAGGTGAGTCCCTTACTTCATCTTTTCTGGTAGAGATAGAGGGTAAATTCACACACCTTTTTACTAACACTAGACTAGGCCTCTCTTTGTTTTTGTGAGCAGGGATGGAAGGATAATAACTTTTTTCTTCACTACATGCTGGAGATTTAGTTTTATTCTCTTGAGTGTATGAAGGTAAATAGGAGTCTTTTTCTTCACTTAGTAAAGATTTGAACCTATGACTACTCTGACTCATATCCTCCTCATGTACTCTGAGTCTGGCTTCTATGATATTAACTTCTTTCTGCCTTTCCAGACTTTTCATCTGTTGGCGCTGTGCTTCCATTTCAGCTTCCATCTGATGGCGCTGTGCCTCCATTTCAGCTTCCATCTGATTGCGTTGTGCATCCATTTCAGCTTCCATCTGATGGCGTTGTGCATCCTTTTCAGCTTCCTTTTCAGGCATCAATTGGCGCTGCACCTCGATGGCCACTTCCATTTCAATTTCTGCTCTCTTGACAGCAAGTTGTTCAGCTAATTCCTTTCTTTTGGCTGAAGTATTTAAGGACTCTGATATGTGGGTGGCATGTCTGCTAGCGAAGGAAGTCACACTTGAGATTGTGGTACCACCTAAGGACCTATCATATTTTCTCATAAAAAGCTAATTAATTCTACTTCTTGCTTTAACTTCATCATAGTTTTTTGCAGATGATAGTTCTCTCATGAGCTTTACCAAATCTTTAGTGACCACAGTACATGTGTCCATGTTCCTTACAATATCCTGAGAAGGTGTCGCAAAGGACCGCAGGTTGACATGTGCTGCCATAAGCTCTGATTCAGATTTTTCTACCGTTTCTACCATATCACTCAAGTTCCTTTTTATACTTTCTTGCTTTAGCTTTCTACGAATGTCTTTAATGTATGATTTCCACCTATCATACATCTGGGCAAACATTTTCTCTTTTAATGCTGCTTCTTCCTCCATATTTTCCAGCATCTTTGAGGTCGGTTTTCTGGCACGTGATGAACGTCTTAGTTCATATGTTTGGGCTATATTTGTTTGAGGCAAGACTAATGCTGCATCAGACTCTTCTACCTCAGACAGGTTCCCTTGCTCTTCACCTTCTACTCTATCCATCTTTGTATCCTCTAACAGTGGCATGGTAATACTAGGCTCAGACATTTTACTTTAAATGCTATAATAAAATGCCTTTCACTTTAAATGCAATATTGACAAATGCAGAAATAAATGACTTTAACTTTAAATGTAACAGCGATAAATACAGGCAATAAATGACTTTCACTTTAAATGCAATAGAGTCCGTGTTTTACAAACTGTCCTTTGTCTTTTATTCCTGAACACAAAATATGTCTCTTTATGCCAAAGCCTATATGAAATGATAAGTAATAAAAGGAAAGCTCTGACCTTATTCTGAAGAGCAGTCTTAAAGCAGACGTGCCTTTTCTTGATATGATGCGATGCTCTGTACTGACTTGTGATGCTCTGTGCAGACTTGTGATGCTTGTGATGCGCTGGCTTGGATACGCTGCTTGCAGGCTTTGGGCCTAGTGGCGGGAAACTAGCTGGCTGCAGTACATGGTCTCTCTGTGGATAGTGGTGCAGGCACTCTAGCTCTGGACTTTGGCCTCCCACCATGCGTCTCTTTCTCTCTCTAGGGATCGCAGGAGGGTTGGCGCTCTCTGACTTTTTAGTCTAACCAGACTGTCTATTACTCTGTAATTCCTCTAGCGCCGTTCTATGGAAACAGTAGGTTTAAAGAGCACACCAAATGCTTGAAATAACTTCTTTATTAACTTCAACTTTTCTTTATATATAACACTGCCACCTCTGCAGCAGATAGTCCATGTACATAACACGTGTTGAAAAGATATCACAAAATGGCGGTCTGCATAAGATGGTGGTTCAACTTCAATCTTGTCATTTAACATAAAATGGTGGATATATTTCTCTCTTGAGTATCTTTACTCTCACGTTAAGTTATTTAAGCACTTTATGATCTCTCTGAGAGGTATATCTGAGGTTAACCAATAGTTCACTTGCTCTACTTGGTTTGCAGTTTGCTCTATACGATTGCTTATGATCTGGTATGAGCAGTTCGCATTTGTATGCAATTTGTTTCGATTGTATGGCTCAGTAGTTCGTTTGTATGGTATTTGGTGGAACTGTAAGTAAACATACATATAACCAGTTCAGTATACAGTTCTAATCTAAATGTCTGTTCAGCTTCTCTCTTCTGGTGTAATGATTCTAGCAGCTCCTGCTAGGGGAATTTCCCATACAAGCTGTGTGTGAGGCTAGCTGTAATTGGTCAAAACTCTTGCTGTGTGTGAAGCTGGCTGTGATTGGTCGAGACTCCGGCCCAGCAACAACAGTTTAACTCTATTTCTGTTGTTTCTGCTGTGTCATTGAGCTTACCTTACATTATATAATGAATCTTAAAGCCATATTATCTTTTCTGCTTTTGTGAACACAATATATATAACAGTTATATGACATCCAAACATGAAGTCACTGTAAATAACTCTGCTTTTGTCTTTAACACACAAATATAGGAACTGTATTACGATTATTGGCAGGTTTAGCTGTATAAACATATAAGCTATATTAGCAACTTAGGACTGGTCTTAGCTGGCCAGTTACAATTGTGCCTGTGTATCTCTCTATTGGGACCTGGAGTTTTCACTTTCATTGAGACATACACTCACCTAAAGAATTATTAGGAACACCATACTAATACGGTGTTGGACCCCCTTTTGCCTTCAGAACTGCCTTAATTCTACGTGGCATTGATTCAACAAGGTGCTGATAGCATTTTTTTTAGAAATGTTGGCCCATATTAATAGGATAGTATCTTGCAGTTGGAGATTTGAGGGATGCACATCCAGGGCACGAAGCTCCCGTTCCACCACATCCCAAAGATGCTCTATTGGGTTGAGATCTGGTGACTGTGGGGGCCATTTTAGTACAGTGAACTCATTGTCATGTTCAAGAAACCAATTTGAAATGATTCGAGCTTTGTGACATGGTGCATTATCCTGCTGGAAGTAGCCATCAGAGGATGGATACATGTTCTCATTCTGTTTACGCCAAATTCGGACTCTACCATTTGAATGTCTCAGCAGAAATCGAGACTCATCAGACCAGGCAACATTTTTCCAGTCTTCAACAGTTCAATTTTGGTGAGCTTGTGCAAATTGTAGCCTCTTTTTCCTATTTGTAGTGGAGATGAGTGGTACCCGGTGGGGTCTTCTGCTGTTGTAGCCCATCCGCCTCAAGGTTGTGCGTGTTGTGGCTTCACAAATGCTTTGCTGCATACCTCGGTTGTAACGAGTGGTTATTTCAATCAACGTTGCTCTTCTATCAGCTTGAATCAGTCGGCCCATTCTCCTCTGACCTCTAGCATCCACAAGGCATTTTTGCCCACAGGACTGCCGCATACTGGATGTTTTTCCCTTTTCACACCATTCTTTATAAACTCTAGAAATGGTTGTGCGTGAAAATCCCAGTAACTGAGCAGATTGTGAAATACTCAGACCGGCCCGTCTGGCACCAACAACCATGCCACGCTCAAAATTGCTTAAATCACCTTTCTTTCCCATTCTGACATTCAGTTTGGAGTTCAGGAGATTGTCTTGACCAGGACCACCCCCCTAAATGCATTGAAGCAACTGCCATGTGATTGGTTGACTAGATAATTGCATTAATGAGAAATAGAACAGGTGTTCCTAATAATTCTTTAGGTGAGTGTATGTAACTGCATCCTTAACTCCCTCACCGAGTTCACTATATCAAATACTAAGGGAATGCCGCTTAATTTCCGCTGTTACTGACATTTACCTTCGGTCTGGTGTAACCACATCATCAAACGACGGTTCTTTTGTCAAATTTTAATGATTAAATATGCCGGATATAGCCAAGGACCCTCACTGATTTGATAGTTATCCCCAATCCTGTGGATAAAGGATAATGTTATAATCAGAATACCCCTTTAATTATAGAACTACCTTATAACATGGCACCAGGAAAAACAAATGTGCTGCACAGAGCTGGGCCAAATAATGAAAGGTATCTACTTCTAAAGTGTGATGGCAACATCTAGTGAGCACTCAGACACATTTAGGTACTTTTCTATGTTTTTTATAAGCTTATAAATGCCTTTAATGAATACATTAAATAACACATGATGAATAAATCGAATTCCCTTTCAAAAAAACAATGAAACACTTTCTTTAGAAATGTATATTTATTCAATTTTGTCAGTTTACATTTTTTTAAGTCTTTTAGCAGTTTACAAAAGAATACACAATTATCAATACAGCTACAAATAATTCATCGGAAAAATTAAATGATTAGCAGCAAAGTTTCAAATATATAATGGATAAATATAAAAATAATGGCTAAACATATAAAAGTAGCAGCAACTTAATTACCTGACTTTAAAGCCAGGTAACTAATGAGTTCACAAAAGTTGGTAACGGTTTTATTTCTAAAGCTTAAAGAATATGGGGAATTACAATGCTGTCCTCAGTATGTATGTATGAACCCAATGCTCTTCACTTTTTATGGCCTGACAAAAATACCAATATTTCGAAAATACTAAATACTACTAATAATAAAATATAATGTGTGTATGTATAGAAAAAAATATCACTGTTATCACATCGAATGTGTCTGTTTTTAGTAAATATTTGTATTCTCCATCAAAACATGATTCTGGGGCATCTTTTCTCATACATGTAGCTGTACAGTATGTTGTGCCATTTCTCTGTTATTCTTTCTGAATGTTTACAGTCTGATACTGGCTGCACTACTTGTACAGTGTGAGGATGGACCAAAGCAAAGCATTCAGTGATTTTCTCTGCATGGACCCATGGTCTGTGTGGAAAATGTGAATTGGTTCATTGACATTTAGTCCCATGGCCAGGAATGGCACAATATAGAGTTATGAAAGAAGTTACTGCAGAATTTTTATTATATTATTGGAGGACTAATTTATCTCATTTGAAACATTTCATAATGGTGCAAGGTACAATATTAAGGAAATAAAAAAATAGTTACAGGGTAAAAATATCTATATGATATTATGTATTGTGGAATTGCGCCTGCCGTTTATTGCCTATGTACAGATCTGTAAACCTGATGTGGTGAAGAGGTATTGTGGTATACCAACAGATAATAAAAATTATAAAAGAGTTGTTGACAGCTAGGTCTGTTAATGCAACTGAGGTGTATGGGACATGATACAAATTCATAGACATCTATGCAAACATAATGCTCCTCTCTTTGCTTCGGACTTCACACAGATTAATATAGGGCTTATAGAGGCATCATGCACTCAACAAAGCTATGAAAATGAAAGCTGTGTAGAGTCACACAAAGTCACTGTTGCATCATACACGTGGTCGAAGTATGGTGCTACATAATGGAGTTACTATCCTGTAAGAGAAATACTTCTAGGGGAGAATAGCACAATGTGTCAGAAAAAGACCCCGTCTACTACTGTATGAAATTGGAGGCTTATGGAGTTACTGTAGAGCTCTTTAGTTTATGGGTGCAGTATTATGGCCCCATACAACTCAAAGCTTGTGAATTTGAGTTCAGTGACCAGTCATGGAAACCCAAGAAAGAACACTTAATGTGAATAAATATTTCTTATTTTAGTTATCTATAAATTTCCTAGCTTGTTACAAAAAATAAAATGGAAATGCATTTTTTATAAATCAGTCTTATGTACAGAATGCTTTGTTTCTGGGAGTGTATATATTCAGGTAAGGGAGTACTGGAGTATTGTGTAGACATGATTTTCACCTAGGGAAGATACATTGTATGTTGATGCAATAATGTGGTTACATTAGTTATTATTCAACATAAAGAATTTATAAAGGTATCTTGAATCCACATATATTGGAATTGCTTGTGCCAATGTTACAATCTCTGGATGTATTTACCCATATTTTGGATATCATGCATAACTATTCAAGAGTGCAATGTCTTGAACACTGGAATTGTTAAATTTGTCTATGGTATCTAAATTTCTAATAAAATATAAACATCCATGAAGAATAACTGTATTGATTACAGTATATTAAGCTGGACATAGATGGCAGATAACTGTCAAGTGAACGTTTCCATAACCAACTTTCCCACTAACAGTCATCTGTTCATGTTATTTCTATGCCACATGGAGCATAAGCTGTTACCAGACACCTCTAGTGCCATACTTTTCTCCATGGGACTCAAAGTATGACATAGATAAAACTCAAGGGTGCTTGCCAGGCACTTATCACCTTTCCCTATTGAAATGCAAGTTTCAAGCTTGTATATTCTAGTTTGACAATACAGCCGCCAGCTAAAGAAGCTGCTATTGAAGGGACACTACCATCAAATGGAATAAGACATTTAGGTTACATCCTAGTCAGGGCTGCAAACACTTGTTATAACAATGATTTTACCCACTCCAGGTAAGCAATTAGAGAAATCAGGATATTTCTTATTGTATTTGTCAAATAGTAAATGCCCCTTTAAACAGGTCAATGCTCGGAACAATTATTGGGAAGAAGCATTCCTAGAAATACTCATTTCCAATAACTGCCCTGTGTAAAGGCGGTGCCAATTATATGATTACTCATTTGTTGGGTGAAAGCAACGTTGATGCAGCTACCTAAATCATTGTGTCTGGGCACCAGATTGTACTAAACACTTATCTGCTGCCTAGAAATAATAATTATCTATGGAAATGAGTCATCACAGTAGTGATCCCTCATTCCTATACACCGGCATGTAAATGCAGTTCTCACCTCCTCTGACAAGCAGGCAATTATCAGACATGAACAGATCATTCCAGATATTTGCCTGCTGTGTCAGCCCTTGCAAACATGCCTTAACTTTTAGGCCTTATTCCCATGGCAATATCCACTTCTATACAACTTCCAAGTTGTACTGAACCACTGTACCTGCCTCAGTTTTTTTTTGCAAAGTTTGTTAATATCTTTGGCTAGATATTCCCCCAGAAGCATTGTTCTTAGCGGAGAATAGCTTCTTGTAGTTCTGTTGAACAGGCCTAAGAGGGCATATCGTTAGATCAATGATAGGGAATAGTTGTGTGAATTGAGTTAATTTCATATCAATATGTTTCATTTAAGCTGTGCCTTTTGATAATTAAAGTGTCAAGAGCTAAATTGTCCATTGTCCAGGACTGTCTCTATTTTCAATGTAAGGCTTCATGCACACAACTGCATTCTTCATTCATGTGCTATCTACATTTGGTGCAAATAGCACATTACCTATTTATTTATTTATTTGGGGCCATGCACACATTTATGTGGCCATTCCACAAATTCTAGAACATATCCTATTCTTGTCCGCATTGAAGACTGTTGCAGAACAGCCCTTTCTATTCATGGGAGTGAGAAAACATGGAAGGCATCCATACTGTGTAGGTCTGTTGTTTGCTGACTGAAATACAGAGATGGCTGTGTGTATGAAGCCTAAAATTCTGAGGATATTTGCAGCATTTAAGATATTTAAGACCACTTACTAAGAGTACATAACTTACAGATTTTTGGGGGTTCTGAAGCAAACAGCATGCTTAGTTGCTGAATATTGTATGAAGCTTAAATAGTATTTAGATAAAACAGTTACCATATATCCAAACAATGCTATAATTGGCTCTAAAGTTACAAAAGAGGGTAGGAACAAAAATACAAAATTAAGTGTGTGCGTAAAATAAACATGTTTGCTTAAAATTGTATTTAAGTCATGAAATACTATACTGATTTCATTGCTGAACAACAATATATACAGTAGTAAAATATAATTTATGAGTTAAATAAGTGTTGTGATTTACATTTGCTTTAAAAAATAGCATGAATATATAGAACTAAAAATAGTACATATAAATAGTTATGAAAAATACATAATAAGAGACAAAAAAAATGAAAATACTTTTCAGAATAAATAGTTGAGAAACTGTACACAAATAATATAGAATACACATACATCCAGCCAGGATATTTGACTCTATTCTTGTGCATTCAAATACTGTTGGCAGTTCAGATCCCCTCTGTTTTCTGGAGAACCTGGAATTTTCTTCCCAGTTAATGGAAAGACACACCAACATTTTCCCCTTTCTCCATCAAGTGCGGTTTCACACTAAAAAAGAAAAAAAAGTGTCAGCTGAATATTTTAAGAATACTTATGTCAACCTTTCCAGGGATGTAGGTGAAGGGACATGTGTCCCAGTTGCCATGCAGTGAACGAACAAGCCACTATGCCTTAGATGGGACATTTAGGTACAGGCCAATACAAAAGCAAAGTGTGGTAAATATTAGCCAAGGTAAAAAAAAAAAAACTATCACTCTGATTATGACATTTTGATACATGTTTGTTAGTACATAAAACTGATATTTTATTAACTAGTACCTGTTTACTGTGATAGAAGCCATTTCTGTTACAGTTGGGAATGTGGAACCTATATAGATCTTCTCCAGTCCTTTGCTGAAACCTTGTCAATCTGTCCATCGCTCTGTAAAGGTCCTTCTGGCACGGTCCCTACAGCAACACAAAGCAGGGAAATTAGTTGGAACTAAGCAGTATTGTCATTGGAATGTCCATATTGTTGACAAATATACAGTATGTAATTTACTTTTGAGGAGTATTATAAAGTACTTTTATATCTGAGAGAATTATGCAAGCACTGATCTCCATCCCGTGGATTGCCAGATATAGTGCAATTAATACTCTGAACATGCTCAGTGCTCATGCTTAGAGTTACAGTGCAACAAATTCATTATTTTTCTACACCATATTTCAGTTCATATAAATGTGCAGTATTATTATTTACCTGATATTGTTCTTTTATTTTCTTTCTGTCAAACAGCTTTTTAGCCTTTATGCGTTCATACACAGTGATTGCATTCCAGGGATCGAACTTGTCAAAACCATCAGTAAATAATCTAAGGAATGGTGGAAGCTGGTCTTGTGCAATGTCTAAGCTTTCTGAGCCAGTGTTCTCATGCTCGGAGTAGTCCTTCACCTCTAGAAGTAAAGAGTTCAGTGGAATTCATTTTTATAATCAGAGTATGAAAGCATAATATAATTTGATAAACCTCACAATGTCAAAACATACATCAGCTGAAAATGTAACAGATTTCATTACTCTTAAAGCCATAAGACCAGCTGCAGTATGTGCATGTACTTTTATTTTAATAGCCCACCATAAAGGCCAGGACCTTAAGAATTTAGATAAATATAGAATGAGTAAATAAATATTAACTGAATAAAATATTATTTAATAAAAACTAAAAAGCTATCACAAAAAAATTGCAATCAAATCATAGACACAAAGCTAGAAAGCAAAACTATTTCAATGAATCCGTGTATAAATACTGTATACATGAATCTGTTATACTACAAACAGAATATGTATAATAATTTCCCAAGAAGAGATATACCTACCATGTATATGAGTAAATTCATCTATGTTTTCCCAAATGTATGTAAAAAATAGACTTTTTTTAATGTCACTTTGATCTTTGATCTTACCGATGAAAGTAAGACACAGGTCACAAAAACAAGCAATGTTGAGAAAATCCTCCACTCGGGAGTCAGGTGATAGTACAAATAATATTTATCACCCTTTTAGTATTAGTACTACCCTAGATAAAACTTCAGTTTGCTAATATTGGATGGGTCTGTTTCAGAACTGATTGGGCACCAATCTATTAATCTGACACATTGTATTTTAACATTTTAAAATACATTGCATAGAAATAAATCTACATACACACACAAGTCTACAGACTGATGTTTTGTGGTAATGAAGACACAGTTACTTAAAGCAGTTAAAAGCATGCAGTTAGGCTCCATTCACACGTCCGCAAAATGGGTCCGCATCCTTTCCGCAATTTTGCGGAAAGGGTGCGGACCCATTCATTCTCTATGGGGACGGAATGTGCTGTCCGCATCCACATTTGCAGATCCGCACTTCCGCATCCGTGCTTCCGTTTCCGCAAAAAAATAGAACATGTCCTATTCTTGTCCGCAATTGCGGACAAGAACAGGCATATTCTATTATGTTGGCAATGTGCGGTCCGCAAAATGCGGAACACACATTGCCGCTTTCCGTGTTTTGCGGATCCGTGTCTCCGTGTATCCGCAAAACACATTGCGGACGTGTGAATGGAGCCTTAAGCTTTCATAAGGGAGACTACAAAAATAAATATTAATAAGCAAGAAGATATATTCTGAAATTGGAAATGTACAATATTAGTATGAGAAAATAATCTATAGAATAGTCAACTATGCAGTGGGTTCTCATTTGCATCCCGTTGGCCTCTAACATAATAATATATTGATGCAAAAATCTTAAGCATAAATGGCATAATATGAAGGTTTACAGAAAATGGTGAATATTGGTGTTTTATAGGACAGTTTTACATGCTGAAGGATAACAAGAAAAACCTTCCCCTGTTCTTTTTTCAAAGTACATTCTAGGTATCTCTGCCAGCAGACTCACCTGTGGTATCACTAGATCTCAGCTTGTCTAGGTCCTCTGCATCCATGCAGATTCCTTGTCCTCTTGTTATCGCATACAAGGGTCTGGGCTCTCCTGGTTTTACATGACAAGTTAGTGCTTTTCCACACCTTGCAGTATAGACCCCACAGGCTTCTCCCCTCTTCAGTGCACAAGTCAAACAGCACCCACAGCCTGGTTCTCTAGCCAACTCTGGACAGTCAGCAGGGACTTGTGGGCAAAGGGCTAGCTTTTCCTCACTACACTGGGCACAGTGCAGTGGCTCTGGTGCTGCAGTCACTGCCGCTACAAGAAGTAGACAGGCTGGTAGCAGCCATGTGTAAGGGCTGATATCCTTAGCCATAATGAATGAAATTGGTTTAGGCAGTGAGTGTAATTTGCTGTGTCTATGAGTGATGAGGAACTGCTCAATCATAAGATGTCTCTGGCTCTGTGTGTCAGGAAGCCTTCTTAAATAGCTGTGTGTCAGCTCCCCTCTTCATATAGAGGATGCATTGCAGGGACATTAATGTTTTACCTCAGATTAATCATTAGCCCCGAGGAATTATTTGTAAAACACACTGTGATTGTTATTGCAATGTCTTTGCTATGGGTGGTCACTACGCCCCCTTTAACCTTGCCTTTATACTCTATTGCCTAACAGTGACGCCTAACTGCCCATATCTGCACACAGCAAGTTTAGTTGTCAAAACAAAGCCTGAGAAAAAAATGGAACAAACTTAGTTTGATTTACAACTTCCTGCATAACAAGGAATTTACATTCCATCAACCTTAGTTCCTTTTAGAAATGGTACAAAGTCACCTTTTTCAGGCATAAAAAGCCAGATTTGTTGAGATAAGAAAGGGCACTGATTTCAAACCAAAGCTTTTTTTTTTCTCAGAGAGGATGTGTTTGAAGTAGCATGAATAGATAATAAACTTGTGACGTCCATTAGCTATGCTAACTTGTTTTGGCCAAAAGCAAATTCTTTCCTAATCTTCCTACGTAACCAAAGTGTTAATGTGTAATAGTTATCGTCTAGCTGTGCAGGTGTCCTTTCAAGTCTATTGAGCCATCCGAGTTCATTTGACTAAACATGATATTTATCATATAAGAGATAATACAGTTTAAAAATGTCATTGGATAAAAAATATACTCAGTTTTATTTAATTTTGTGTGTTTTACAGCTTAGGCTACTTTAACACTCGCGTTTGGTGCGGATCCGTCATGGATCTGCACAGACGGATCCATTCAGATAATACAACCGTCTGCATCCGTTCAGAATGGATCCGTTTGTATTATCTTTAACATAGCCAAGACAGATCCGTCTTGAACACCATTGAAAGTCAATAGGGAACGGATCCGTTTTCTATTGTGTCATAGAAACCGGATCCATCCAAATTGACTTACATTGTGTGTCAGAACGGATCCGTTTGGCTCAGTTTCGTCAGACGGACACCAAAACACTGCAAGCAGCGTTTAGGTGTCCGCTTTCAAAGCGGAATGGAGACTGAACGGAGGCAAACTGATGCATTCTGAGCAGATCCTTATCCATTCAGAATGCATTAGGGCAAAACTGATCCGTTTTGGACCGCTTGTAAGAGCCCTGAACGGATCTCACAAACGGAAAGCCAAAATGCCAGTGTGAAAGTAGCCTTAGCTAAAATACAGAACTGATTTGTACTGTGTGAAGCTTGTGTACTGTGATTATTGCAGTGCCAGTCATCATTGTGAGTCCATTTAGCCTCCATTGGGCCCACTATACTATATGTATCTAGATTACTTTACAATCTACTTTACTTTATAAGCAGACTATATCCTATCATTTTATAAGGCAAACATAATGTTCTGAATAGTTTTTTTGTGAAGGCTACAGATTTAATTCTTGAAATACATAATACTTGGAAATACTGAATTGAATACGCAGGGTACAGTTCCCTAAGAACAAAACTAAATGTAAATATCTGCAACTTAAAGCCCTGTCCACTAAAAGAATAGCTAAAAATTCTGCTCACGAATATACTAAAAAATATGCATGTTTCCAAGTTTACAATAAGTCAAGCAAAATATATAATTGTATGTGTTTGCTTCTTACATATAACATCTATCTATCTATTTATCTATCTGAGATTAGCAAATTTATGAAAAGTTCAATTGGGCTGATTCGCCGAATTTTACAAAAAAATTAGCTTTGTGATGAATTACTTCATCATGAATTGCATTTTTTGTAAGTAGTGGGTGCAATGACAGGGAGCTGCGATAGCGCCGCCCCCTGTCATTGTACTTCTCAGATGCCGCGATCGTACATGATCGAGGCATCTGAGTGTAAAGACAGCGCGAAATTAACTTACATTTTTTTTAAATTAAACTTACTGCCTCCATTTGCTCGCGCCGGGCCAGCCGCCGCCATCTTGCTTGAAGATCTGGAGCGAAATCTCGCGTGGTGCAAGATTTCATTATCACGCCGGCGAGCAAAAGGAGGAGGTAAGTATTTCAGGTTAAATTGATTCGCTAACACGGACCACAAGGAAATTCGGCTTCGAGGCGAATCAAATTTATCCTGAAATTCGTACTGAATTCCACTTCATGGGATTCGATTCACTCATCTCTACTATCTATCTCTCTATCTATTATCTTAATCTATCTATCTATTATATGTATCTATTATATGTATCTATTATATGTATCTATTATATCTATCTATTATATCTATCTATTATATCTATCTATCTATCTATCTATCTCATAAACTAGTTTAATAGCTCCTAAAAAGAGGCATATGTTGTAATAGTGATACATGTTTTATATTTTATTTTGATTATACATTTTCTAAATGTGCTTGAGCGTTACATTATATATGTAGAGTAAGAGAGAGACTGAGTAATCTAGTATTCAGCCTCCCATTCTCCGTGTTGAAGTAAAGAAGCATAATTCCATCAGCTCACTGATGGAATTATGTTATGTAATGGTAAATCACTTTAATTACTATAAATATAATCACTTTTGCTCTTTCAGTTACTATACATATACAGAGGAATATATTTGCTGATGTCCCAAAATTCATACTGAGTTATCTTAGTATTTTATGAAAATGCACAAAAATAGCCAGTTCAGTCACAGCTCAGTTCCATAACATTTCTAGGTATTTACAAGATAATTTCATATTGGAATTGCCAACAAGACCTTTAAAAACCAATTAAAATGTATGGAAATATGCTTTCTGGGGTTTACAAATTAACAAGATAACTGAACAAAAAAGTAGGAAATTCACATCAGAATAATGAAGGCAGCCTTTTTGGTAATAGTATTGTAAGTCTCTTATTTAAAAAAATGCTGCTACCATATTTTATTTAAGTTTATAGTGAAATATTATTAGGTCTACATAAGCAGAATTTTGTATTTGTTGTAGCATTTTATGTCAGTGAACTTAAGCATTAAAATACAGTATGTTCTGGGTAGAGCATTTTTTTCTGGCATTTTTCTCCATAGGCTTCTCTATATAACTCTATATAAATGCTAATATATCACAATTTATTGGCCAAAATGCCAACTAGTACTGGATCTGTTTGTAATACCTTTCTTAAAGGCTATATTCTCAGACTGATTTGCTAACTGAATGCTGAAGACAAAAAGAAAATAATGAAGTTTTAATAATAATAATAATATTAATAATAATAAAAACAGCAGCAATTTAGTTAAGATAATTTACTTAAGATATATTATAAACTATTTGTCTGAAACTAATTTTAGATCATAAGATTATAATCTGTAATTATCTCGAAAGAGCAAGTACTTGAAGTTGTGTTTTACACTGTAAATAATCCATATTATGAATAGTTTAATATTAAGCAATATGAAATACTAAACTTATCTCTGTTCCTTTTCCAAATTAAAACATCCCAAGGACTAAAAACTAACAACTTCTAAGGATGCCATTGTTTGCTGTCCATTGTGATTGTCACTTCACTTCTATTATTAGAGAATAAATGTGGAGCGCTCATAGATGCGGGTTTACACCACACAATGTTACAGCCAATTGTCAGGAAGCAAGCATTCCTTCCCGACAGTCAGCTGCTCATTCAGTGAAGGAGACCAGTGCATTTACATGCAGTGATTCACAGAATGAGGGTGAGGGATCACTATTGCAATCCCTCGTCCCCATAGAGAATCATTGTTTCTGGGCAGTAGATCACTGTTTAGACAGCTTGATCTGCTACCCAGAAACTATGATTTGTGGTGCCTGCACGAACAACAGAATCACCCGATGAATGAACGTTTCGCTCATCCATTGGGTGATTGGCAGCACATTTATATGGGCAGATTGTCAGGAATGAGCGTTCGCAGGAATGGTAGTGTAAATCCTACTTAAAGGGGTTGTGTGACTTCAGCAAATGGCATTTATTATGTAGAGGAAGTTAATACAAGACACTTAATAATGTATTGTTATTACGCATATTGCTTACTTTGCTGGCTGGATTCATTTTTCCAGCACATTATAGAAAGCAAAATGGACAATCACAATACATTAGTAAGTGCCTTGTATTAACTTTCTCTACATGATTAATGCCACTTGCTGAAGTGACACAACCCCTTTAACTATTCAATACCTGCTTTATTCTAGTAACCATTGATTTTATTTCCACTTGCACTGATACAATATTTTATCACAATTCTTTTAGTCATTTAACTTGCCCCTAACATTGTAACTCGGAATGAGCGAATCGACTTCGGTGGAAACATCTGAAGTCTATTCGCATAAAACTTTGTTAGAATACTGTACGGAGCGAAGCAGAGCGGAGCGTTAGAATACTGTACGAAGTCTCAAGAGTCTTCGGGTAATAACTTCAGAAATTAATTTCTACTGTTAAAAACCTATTACCAAACTCGGTTTCGGTTCCAAGTGATACATTGGAACCGAACCCGAGTTTGGTAAAAGGTTTTTAAGAGTAGAAAGTTATTACCCGAAGTCTTGCTAGACTTCGTAAAGTAATAAATTCAGCTCATCTGAACCAATACATTCTAATACTATACGGAGCACTCGCTCGGTACAGTATTCTAACGAAGTTGTATGCAAATCGACTTCAGATGTTTCACCCAAAGTCGATTCGCTCATCCCTAATTGTAACCAAGTACATAAATTTTTGATAATGCAGTAATAATAATAATTATAATAATATATCATAAATGATCTATTCATGCATCATAACTTTGTGACATTTCTAGATAAATAACACATTAAGTCATCTCTTGTTTGGTTAACGTTGTGTACCTCTTTGAAAGGGTTGACTATTTTCTAAGAAAAAAAGTAAATCCATTCAACATGCAATTATCATTATAAGGCATTTTATGTTCTCACTTTAAGGTTATAGTACACATTAAAATCCAGTGGAATGCAGTTTAGTGTAGTATAAAGTAGTCCCTTCCTTATTAACTCAACAGTATAAACATACCACTGAGTACTAAGACTCAGTTTTTGAGCATACCTGATTTATATGGTTATTTATGTTTTATGTAGTATTTTTTTTAACATATTTGAAACTACATAGTGATAATTTGTATCTACTGTAAATACACCATGAGAAGTTTTTATACACTGTATGAGATATTTTTTTATGTCAGTGGTTACTTCTACATTTTTTAGACTTGTATGATTTTGCTGTCACATCCATGTACTGTAAACAGTGTCTATAGCTTGATGACAGAGAGCAGATATGAGAAATATAAACTGCCCACTGCTGTTCTACTTTAGCTACAGAATCACTCTCACGGGTAATGACACTGATTCTTAACAATTATGTTAGGTAATTGTTGATAATGCAGTTCTTAATATTATACCATTGGTTCACCAAATATGAACATGCATGTAGGATACATACCATACACATACAGTAGGAAGACCTACTAAATGAGGGCTTAATATGAATATCCAACTTTTGGCATAGAAATAGCAGGGATTTAACATGAATAAAATACAAATCCTTCTAGACCAGGTCGCTCTGGAGTCCAATAATTTACACTGGTGTCAATTTCAATTTGCAAAAGTGTGCCTTTTAGTTTGGCGCTTGTTACTCTGGTGGAATTATTACTAAGACTAGTGTATGAAACTCCAGTCTTTTGAAAATGTGCTCAGTTGAGTTTTTACTGCTGGAGTAAATTTACATTGGTATAAGTACACTTAGCTGTAACAAATATTGCTTTCATTTTTTGTTGCGTTTATAAACTTTCCATCAGAGGGATAGAAATAGAATACATAATTGATGATGGGGCTGGTTTAATAATCCAAATATGTATACAGCATAAGCTTAGACATGCAGTCTAAATATGTGTCAAATTTATCACAAATTTAGCAAATCTGCAATGTCACTTTATGTAGTAATAACTTTGGAATGCTTTTACTTATCCAAGCGATTCTGAGACAGTTTTCTCATGACACATCATACCTGATGTTAGAGTACATTTGAGTCTATGGGCCAGATTTATCATTACTCTGACAGCTCACTCCACTTTCACATATGACTAAAGTCAGTTTTAGCCAAGTCAGATTTATGATCGGCCCTTTAAGACTGTAATAAATGTGGTTTGACGGTAGCAGTTTATCCGTCAGTAAGCAGCTTTACAAAAGTCGCACGTCTGTACGAAAAAGTCGCATGTTCTATTAAAAAGTCTCATAAGATAAGCATGGTCCTCACTGGAGTGAAATTGCGCATTTTTTTGCGACTTTTTAACCACCTCCGGACGGCTGTACGCAGATTCGCGTTCCGGAGGTGGCAGCCCTGCGCTCAGCGACGCATATACGCGTCATCTCGCGTGAGCCGGGATTTCCTGTGAACGCGCGCACACAGGCGCGCGCGCTCACAGGAACGGAAGGTAAGAGAGTTGATCTCCAGCCTGCCAGCGGCGATCGTTCGCTGGCAGGCTGGAGATGTGTTTTTTTTTAACCCCTAACAGGTATATTAGACGCTGTTTTGATAACAGCGTCTAATATACCTGCTACCTGGTCCTCTGGTGGTCCCCTTTGTTTGGATCGACCACCAGAGGACACAGGTAGCTCAGTAAAGTCCCACCAAGCACCACTACACTACACTACACCCCCCCGTCACTTATTAACCCCTTATTCACCCTTGATCACCCCTGATCACCCCATATAGACTCCCTGATCACCCCCCTGTCATTGATTACACCCCTGTCATTGATCAACCCCCTGTAAAGCTCAATTCAGATGTCCGCATGATTTTTACGGATCCACTGATAGATGGATCGGATCCGCAAAACGCATACGGACGTCTGAATGAAGCCTTACAGGGGCGTGATCAATGACTGTGGTGATCACCCCATATAGACTCCCTGATCACCCCCCTGTCATTGATTACCCCCCTGTCATTGATCACCCCCCTGTAAAGCTCCATTCAGATGTCCGCATGATTTTTACGGATCCACTGATAGATGGATCGGATCCGCAAAACGCATACGGACGTCTGAATGAAGCCTTACAGGGGCGTGATCAATGACTGTGGTGATCACCCCATATAGACTCCCTGATCACCCCCCTGTCATTGATTACACCCCTGTCATTGATCAACCCCTGTAAAGCTCCATTCAGATGTCCGCATGATTTTTACGGATCCACTGATAGATGGATCGGATCCGCAAAACACATACAGGCGTCTCCCTGGAGCCTTCCAGGGGGGGTGATCACCCCATATAGACTCCCTGATCACCCCCCTGTCATTGATCACCCCCCCCCTGTCATTGATCACCCCCCCCCGTCATGCTGCATTCAGATGTCCGTATGATTTTTACGGATCCACGGATACATGGATCGGATCCGCAAAACACATACGGACATCTGAATGGAGCCTTACAGGGGGGTGATCAATGACAGGGGGGTGATCACCCCATATAGACTCCCTGATCACCCCCCTGTCATTGATCACCACCCCTGTCATTGATCACCCCCCCTGTCATTGATCACCCCCCCTGTCATTGATCACCCTCTGTAAGGCTCCATTCAGACATTTTTTTGGCCCAAGTTAGCGGAATTATTTTTTTTTTTTCTTACAAAGTCTCATATTCCACTAACTTGTGTCAAAAAATAAAATCTCACATGAACTCACCATACCCCTCACGGAATCCAAATGCGTAAAATTTTTTAGACATTTATATTCCAGACTTCTTCTCACGCTTTAGGGCCCCTAGAATGCCAGGGCAGTATAAATACCCCACATGTGACCCCATTTCGGAAAGAAGACACCCCCAGGTATTCCGTGAGGGGCATATTGAGTCCATGAAAGATTGAAATTTTTGTCCCAAGTTAGCGGAAAGGGAGACTTTGTGAGAAAAAAATAAATAAAATCAATTTCCGCTAACTTGTGCCAAAAAAAAAATTTCTATGAACTCGCCATGCCCCTCATTGAATACCTTGGGGTGTCTTCTTTCCAAAATGGGGTCACATGTGGGGTATTTATACTGCCCTGGCATTCTAGGGGTCCTAAAGCGTGAGAAGAAGTCTGGGATCCAAATGTCTAAAAATGCCCTCATAAAATGAATGTGGGCCCCTTTGCGCATTTAGGCTGCAAAAAAGTGTCACACATGTGGTATCGCCGTACTCAGGAGAAGTTGGGGAATGTGTTTTGGGGTGTCATTTTACATATACCCATGCTGGGTGAGAGAAATATCTTGGCAAAAGACAACTTTTCCCATTTTTTTATACAAAGTTGGCATTTGACCAAGATATTTATCTCACCCAGCATGGGTATATGTAAAATGACACCCCAAAACACATTACCCAACTTCTCCCGAGTACGGAGATACCACATGTGTGGCACTTTTTTGCAGCCTAGGTGGGCAAAGGGGCCCACATTCCAAAGAGCACCTTTCGGATTTCACAGGTCATTTACCTACTTACCACACATTAGGGCCCCTGGAAAATGCCAGGGCAGTATAACTACCCCACAAGTGACCCCATTTTGGAAAGAAGACACCCCAAGGTATTCCGTGAGGGACATGGCGAGTTCCTAGAATTTTTTATTTTTTGTCACAAGTTAGTGGAAAATGATGATTTTTTTTTTTGATTTTTTTTTTCATACAAAGTCTCATATTCCAATAACTTGTGACAAAAAATAAAAACTTCCATGAACTCGCCATGCCCATCAGCGAATACCTTGGGGTCTCTTCTTTCCAAAATGGGGTCACTTGTGGGGTAGTTATACTGCCCTGGCATTCTAGGGGCCCAAATGTGTGGTAAGGAGTTTGAAATCAAATTCTGTAAAAAATGCCCTGTGAAATCCGAAAGGTGCTCTTTGGAATATGGGCCCCTTTGCCCACCTAGGCTGCAAAAAAGTGTCACACATCTGGTATCTCCGTATTCAGTAGAAGTTGAGCAATGTGTTTTGGGGTGTCTTTTTACATATACCCATGCTGGGTGAGATAAATATCTTGGTCAAATGCCAACTTTGTATAAAAAAATGGGAAAAGTTGTCTTTTGCCAAGATATTTCTCTCACCCAGCATGGGTATATGTAAAATGACACCACAAAACACATTGCCCAACTTCTCCTGAGTACGGAGATACCATATGTGTGACACTTTTTTGCAGCCTAGGTGGGCAAAGGGGCCCATATTCCAAAGAGCACCTTTCGGATTTCACAGGGCATTTTTTACAGAATTTGATTTCAAACTCCTTACCACACATTTGGGCCCCTAGAATGCCAGGGCAGTATAACTACCCCACAAGTGACCCCATTTTGGAAAGAAGAGACCCCAAGGTATTTGCTGATGGGCATAGTGAGTTCATAGAAGTTTTTATTTTTTGTCACAAGTTAGTGGAATATGAGACTTTGTATGAAAAAAAAAAAAATCATCATTTTCCACTAACTTGTGACAAAAAATAAAAAATTCTAGGAACTCGCCATGCCCCTCACGGAATACCTTGGGGTGTCTTCTTTCCAAAATGGGGTCACTTGTGGGGTAGTTTTACTGCCCTGGCATTTTCCAGGGGCCCTAATGTGTGGTAAGTAGGTAAATGACCTGTGAAATCCGAAAGGTGCTCTTTGGAATATGGGCCCCTTTGCCCACCTAGGCTGCAAAAAAGTGTCACACATCTGGTATCTCCGTACTCAGGAGACGTTGGGGAATGTGTTTTGGGGTGTCATTTTACATATACCCATGCTGGGTGAGAGAAATATCTTGGCAAAAGACAACTTTTCCCTTTTTTTTTTATACAAAGTTGGCATTTGACCAAGATATTTATCTCACCCAGCATGGGTATATGTAAAAAGACACCCCAAAACACATTACTCAACTTCTCCTGAATACAGAGATACCAGATGTGTGACACTTTTTTGCAGCCTAGGTGGGCAAAGGGGCCCATATTCCAAAGAGCACCTTTCGGATTTCACAGGTCATTTTTTACAGAATTTGATTTCAAACTCCTTACCACACATTTGGGCCCCTAGAATGCCAGGGCAGTATAACTACCCCACAAGTGACCCCATTTTGGAAAGAAGAGACCCCAAGGTATTTCGTGATGGGCATAGTGAGTTCATAGAACTTTTTATTTTTTGTCACAAGTTAGTGGAATATGAGACTTTGTAAGAAAAAAAAAAAAAAAAAATCATTTTCCGCTAACTTGTGACAAAAAATAAAAAGTTCTATGAACTCACTATGCCCATCAGCGAATACCTTAGGGTGTGTACTTTCCGAAATGGGGTCATTTGTGGGGTGTTTGTACTGTCTGGGCATTGTAGAACCTCAGGAAACATGACAGGTGCTCAGAAAGTCAGAGCTGCTTCAAAAAGCGGAAATTCACATTTTTGTACCATAGTTTGTAAACGCTATAACTTTTACCCAAACCATTTTTTTTTTTACCCAAACATTTTTTTTTTATCAAAGACATGTAGAACAATAAATTTAGAGCAAAATTTATATATGGATCTCGTTTTTTCTGCAAAATTTGACAACCGAAAGTGAAAAATGTCATTTTTTTGCAAAAAAATCGTTAAATTTCGATTAATAACAAAAAAAGTAAAAATGTCAGCAGCAATGAAATACCACCAAATGAAAGCTCTATTAGTGAGAAGAAAAGGAGGTAAAATTCATTTGGGTGGTAAGTTGCATGACCGAGCAATAAACGGTGAAAGTAGTGTAGGTCAGAAGTGTAAAAAGTGGCCTGGTCTTTCAGGGTGTTTAAGCACTGGGGAGCTGAGGTGGTTAAATAGTCGCAATAGTAAATCTGTCTAGAGATTAATTTACATAAGAAAACACGCCCACTTTCAGAAAACTGGCGAGCATAGTGCAGAGCAGAAAAAAGTCGCAAATTTTTGCGCATTTTTAGCGATTGCGCAAAAAAACTTCACTCCATTTTTCTGACTTGAGCTAATGATAAATCTGGCCCTATATGTTTTACCTTTATTTACCCAAAAAAATATCAAAATTTACTGAGAATGTTGAAAAATTCACTATTTTATAAATTGGAATTTCTCTGCTTTTAAGACTGATACCTCACAAAATAGTTATTAATTAACATTCACAATATGTCTACTTTATGTTTGCATCATTTTGTAGGTGTCATTTGTAGGTGTCACCAATTTAGTTAAGGAGTCACTTTGTGGGACTTATATACCGTATTTTTCTCCCCAAAGTGGGGGAAAATGCCCCTGCGTCTTATGGGGCGAATAGTAATGAAATGCTTCCATTTTGGAAGTGCTTCATTAGTACCGGAGGACCGGGAAGTGGTGAAGGATCTGTACTCACCGCTTCCTGGTTCTCTGCTCGGCTGTCTGCTGTGCAGGGCTGCGCACCATGTGACCTCACTGTGCGCAGCCTTCACAGCTGACAGCCGAGAACCAGGAAGAAGAGAGAGAGAGAGCACTGGTGGTGACGAGCGTCGTCGTCCAGGAGCAGGAGAGGTAAGTTTTTTTTTTTGTTTTTTTTTATTTGCGCTGATGGCTGACATGGGGGCATGATGGCTGATGGATGGGGGGCTGATGGCTGACATGGGGGGCATGATGGCTGACATGGGGGCATGATGGCTGACATGGGGGCATGATGTTTGACATGGGGGCATGATGTTTGACATGGGGGCATGATGGCTGACATGGGGGCATGATGGCTGACATGGGGGGCTTATGGCTGTCATGGGGGGCTGATCTGAGGCATTGGGGGTCTGATCTGAGGTCTGATTAACTTTGGGGTCTGATTGGGGCTGTGAGCTGAGGTCTGATTAACATTGGGGGTCTGATTACTGGTCTCACCTGAGGTGTAATGAAAAATATTTTTTTCTTATTATCCTCCTCTAAAACCTAGGTGCGTCTTATGGGCCGGTGCGCCTTATAGGGCGAAAAATACGGTAGTAAATACCACCCATAAATAACCCCATTTTAAAAATGACATCCCTCAAATTACCCAAAACTGATTTTCTAAACTTTGTTAACCCTTTACGTTTGACAAGAATTAAAGGAAAATGGAAGTGAAATTTAAAAATGTCAATTTCTTTTGCAGATTTAAAATTTTAATTCATGTTTTCCTGAAAGGCAACAAGGGTTAACAGCAAAATAAACCTCAATATTTTTATTACCCTGATTCTGCAGTTTATGGAAACTTCTTTCTGGCTCCATCCTCCATCGTCCTCTTGCTCCTCCACCTCCTCCTCCTCTTGCAGTGGCAGCCCCTCATCCTCATCTTTGTCATCCTCCACCTCCATGGCAGATTCCCTTTGTGTGTCCCCAACAGCTATAGGGTGGACAGTAAGATGTGTCAGCTGCTCTTTTTCCACCATGGTCCCCTGCAGCATGAGCGTCAGCCTCTGTTCTAAGATAAATGTGAAAGGAATGCGGTTTTCATGCCGCAGTTGTCCCTGCTGACAAACCTTATGACCTCTTTGAAGGGCTTCAGCACCCGACAGGTGTCTCAAATGAGCTTCCAATGCTAACCTTGAAACAACACATGCTCCCTGCTGCATGACAAAATCGTTCACGGCTTTCCACTGATCATACAGATGCTCGACCATGTGCAATGTTGAATTCCATAGAGTAGTAATGTCGCTGATTAAGATGTGTAGAGGCAGGCTGTCGCTGCAGGTCAAGGAGAGCGTTCTTTGCCACATAAGAGTGGCTGAAGTGCTTGGACTGTCTCCTGGACTTTTCCAGCACCTTGCACAAGCCAGTCTACTTATTTATAAAGCGCTTTACCAATAGGTTGATGACATGTGCCATGTAGGGAGCTGCCCTGCTTCTTTCTATTGTACACAATACACACAATTCTTTGGAATCCTAGCCTTTCCCTTCACTCTCCCTGGCAATAAGCTTGATTGATTTCTGACTGTCCCTGATTGATTTTTCACTGTCCCTGACTCCCGACTGCCTTAGATCATTTTGCTTGCAGACACCATCACACAACAGCCTCATTCACAGCCCGGCGTTCTGCTCATTCTACTAGGGCAACTCTCTGCCTGATACAGTATTGATTGGCTCACCCAGGCTGTCTGTCAGCCTAGGAGCCAATCAGGGGAAGCCACTTCCTCTCAGTGTCATGTGAGAACCCTTCTACTTCCTTCCTAGTGCTTTTTTCCTGCCAACATGTGCCCTGAAATGGTGCTACGTGCCATTTTTGTGGATTCGTCCAAAATGAACCCGGAAAGATTCAGGTTTGTCTACCATCCAAAAAATTGCAAAGTTCGGACCGAACTGGTTCTCTCATCCTTAAGGCTCATGCACACGAACATATTTTCTTTCCGTGTACGTTCCATTTTTTTTGTGGACCATATACGAACCATTTATTTCAATAGGTCTGCAAAAAAAACAGAAGGTACTCCGTGTGCCTTCCGTTTCCGTATGTCCGTTCCACAAAATAATAGAACATGTCCTATTATTGTCCACGTTATGGACAAGGATAGTACTGTTCTATTAGGGGTAGCTGTTCAGTTCTGCAAAATAAGGAATGCACACGAATGTCATCCGTATTTTTTGTGGATCCGTTTTTTGCGAACCACAAAATACATACAATCGTGTACATGAGTCCTTAGCCGTAATTTTTTGCCTGGACATACAACAGGACCCAGTAGAAAAAATGCACCATGTGGATTTGAGGCCCAATGTGGTGATTTACGCATCTTATGCTGACAACTATAGAGACTCTGGGGTGAAAAAATAAATGCAACCCCCAAAAAGTTACCCTATATCGGGAACTACACCCCTCAAGGTATTTATTGAGAAGTGGAATGAGCATTTTGATGCCACAGATATTTAGCAGAAATTAATGTGCAGTGGGCGGTGCAAAGTGAAAATTGCAATTTTTCCACAAATATGGCATTTCAGTGCCCAATATGCTGTGCCCAGCTTGTGCCATGAGTCTCTCACACCACACGCTTTAATTGTTAGGTGGATACTTCTGTTTGGTTATGGTCAGGGTTCAGAAGGAAAATATCAACTTTTGGCTTTTGAAGTACAGATTTTGATGGATTGGTTTAGGGTCACTATGTTGCTATTGAACAGCCTCTGGCCAACTCTACATCCATTTTCTGACAACCATACATTTTATTTTTCTCTCAACAGAGCTGTGTGGGGACTTATTTTTGTGGGTTGAGTTGCCATTATCATTATTATTATTTTGGGATACATACAACTTTTTGATCACTTTTTCTTTTTGGGAAGCAGGAAAAAAAAAAAAGGAGTCAATTCTTGCCATTGCTTTTTGGGTTTTGTTATTGTGGTAAACACCATGCTTACAATTTACCTGAAACTTTTACTTTTTTATTTTTAAAAGACTTTATTATTTTACTTTTTACTATTTTTGTTCCAGTATGGGACTTCAACATTTAGAAGTCTGATCCCCTCTACAATGCATTACAATACATTTTATATTGTAATACATTGCCTATCAGCATAATATACTGACAGCATGCCTATGAAACCCAGCCTGGGAGCTGGATCTAACAGGCTTCCGTAGCTGGCAGGCTCCGATGCCTGTGCAAGGCATTGGGCTGCCATAGCAGCCATTGGGTCCCCGTCACTGCAGTGTGGGGACTGAATCGGTGGAGAGAAGGAGCCCCCTCCCTCCGTGAACGCCCTAGATGTTGCTGTTGGGTTTCACAGCAGCATCTTATGGGTTAATCCGCCGACATCGGTGTTTCCAGCTATGCCAGTGGATCCAACCTTGTTGTAATAGGTTGAAAGGAAGGAAATCCGGCACTCAAAAAAAATGTATGAAGTCGTAGGTTCCTTTATTTGGTCATGCGATATATCGGGTACAGAGGTACAGAATGATTTATAACCAGTGATGCCCTTGTCAGTCTACGCGTTTCAAACGACAACGTTCTTATTCATGACTGAGGAGTGTTCTAGAGTTACCACTTATGTAAGAAAAAAATGAAAAGGAGAAACCTCTCACCTCCTCTTCTGGCCACTTCCCTGGGAGTGGGTCTGCAGGTGCGGGGGTGATTTCAAATCATTACTAGTGGTAGCAGACTGAAAACTCCCAGGTCCTAATTTTAACCCCATACATCAGAATTTTTTTTTTTTATATGGATAAAAAACAAAGAGAAAAATGTATTTATTTGACTGTTATAGTAAAAATCCAGATATTAAAAAAAAATTGCTTATGTGTGTAATAAATTTTTTTATATATGGACAAGCAAGTAGAATCTTAGCCGTTCCGTACATATATCCTTCTGTTTATCTGGGTATCATAAGAAAAAACCTCTATATGCCCAATAAAATAATGAAATTCCAAAAAGCGAAACAAAAAGAACCATATGCACAACACAGCTTCATGTACATATTGATTTACATGGTTAAATAACCGCTTGGTCTGGGGGTCTGGAGGTCTAATGGGGGTCTGATTGGGGGTCTGGAGGACTAATGGGGGTCTAATTGGGGGTTCTGGAGGTCTAATGGGTTTCTGATTGGGGGTCTGGAGGTGTAATGGGGGTCTTGAGATCTAATGGCAGTCAGATATGGGGGTATGGAGGTCTAATGGGAGTCTGGAGGTCCGACCTGAGGTTAATGGGGGTCTGGAGGTCTGGTCTGGTCTGAGGTCTAATGGGGGTCTGGAGGTCTGATATAGGGGTCTGGAGGTCTAATTGCCGTCTGATTTGAGGTCTAAAACTGGGGTCTGACATAGAGGTCTAAAGGGGGTCTGGTCTAAGGTGGTCTTATCTAGAGTTTTATATGGCAGTCCAGGGGCGGACTGACAACTCATGGGGCCCCTGGCAATAGGATTTTATGGGGCCCCTGATTTTATGGGGACATCCACATATAGCGCCGCGTCTGCTCCAGGCTCATGTTGCCCCTTGGGCGATAAAGTCTCAGTGGGCCCCCCTATACAGTGATAACTCTCTGAGCACAGATAATATAGTAGATGTCCCCTGCAGTCCTATGTAACAACACAGATAACACTAGTGCTGATAATGTTGGTAGTGTTACCTGCAGTCCTATGTAAAAACATAGATAACACTAGTCCTGATAATGTGGTAGTGTTACCTGCAGTACTATGTAAAAAACACAGATAACACTAGTCCTGATAATGTGGTAGTGTTACCTACGTCCTTAGTGCGCCTCCATGTGTCTCCCACATGGACTCCATGCTGGCGGCGCTGCCTCCTCTTCCATCTTCTTCTTCTTCCCTCACACAGAATGTCCTGATGCAGCTGCATAAAGACATAGGAACACTGTGGGCATGGTGATGGTGACACACACAGGGAGAGACACACAGGGACAGACACACACACAGGGACAGACACACACACACAGGGACAGACACACACACAAACAGGGAGAAAGACACACACACACACACAGGGAGAGACACACACACACACACAGGGACAGACACATACACAGGGACAGACACACACACAGGGACAGACAGACACACACACACACACACACACAGGGACAGACACACACAGGGACAGACACCAGGGGAGGGCTGGCAGCCTTAGTCCTGGGGGGCAAATCCAGTCAAGTGGCCCATTTTAGCCCTGGCCATTATTAAAAGCCCCTCCTTCATATAATAGACCACTCCCAACAAACACTGTGCAGCTGAAATTCTATTGTTGAGGCCTGTCTCTACACATCATACGGAGAGGGGAGGCCTGTCCTGGCTGCACTGCCTGCTTCACATTATTCAATAGACAACAGCAGGCTACAGCCAGGAAGCTCCTCCCTCCCCTGATCCTGCTCAAGGCTTGTGGTTCCCCCCACCATCTGCCACCCGCCCGTGGCCTGCTGCACCCTTTCGTCGTCCTCACCCAGCTCTGAATCCTCCTTCTGCAAATGGCAGGGGGAGGAGCCGGAGCATCTCCTCTCCTACATAGCGCCCCATACCTCTTACATCCAATGATGTCACCTTTGTTGTAGACGTTCTCTTTCCTCATCTTCTCCATTCAGACCAGACCGCCATGATGATTTTTCAGCCATCTCCCGTCTCTGCAGAGATTAACAAACAGACATTAGTTTCCCACATTTCCATCATCTTCACATCTTCTGAACACCCTTTCCTGCCACCCCCAATACTATACTGCAGAAACAGTCCCTCTGGAAATACTACTACCACACAGATAGTGCCCCCAATACTGTGCCTGCTGTGCCCCCAATACTATACTGCAGAAACAGTACCCCTGGGAATACTACTACCACACAGATAGTGCCCCCTTAAACAATTATTGGCACACAGTGCTCTAAAAAATAACTGTGCCCAGACACTAATAGTATAAAGATAATGTCCCCCAAAAATAATTGTGCTAAGCTGATACTATGTCAGGGTGCCCCCAAAGTAACAGTGCTCCCCAAAATCCCACCAATAGAAATAATTCTCTGCCAGAGCACACTTAGTAGTAATAATGCCCCTATAGTGCCCTAGTAATCATGTTCCTCATAGCCACCCAGTAGTAGTAAAGCTCCCCATAATACCCCCTAGTAGTACTAATTCTCCCTATAATATGACAGTACATGAAATACCCCCGCTTAGTGCCCGCAGTTGAGCTAATGTCCCCATAATGTATGCCAGTATAAAATACCCCTATATAGTGCCCCAGTAAATGCCCTCATAGTGCTCCTCTCCCCCTTCCCCATAGTGTCCCCCATAATATGCCAGTAAAAAAATGCCGCTTCTTAGTGCCCCCAGCAGATGCCCCTATAGTGCTCCTCTCCCCCACAATGTGCCAGTAAAAAAATGCCCCTTCTTAGTGCCACCATATGCCCCAATAGTGCTCCACTCACCCATAGTGCCCCCAAATAATGCCCTATAGTGCCGCTCTCCCCTATAGTGCCTTCCATAATGTGCCAGTAAAAAATGCCCCCTTAGTGCCACCAAATGCCATAGTGCCCCCCATAATGTTCCAATACAAAAGGCACCTTTAGAGCCCCCACTACCACATAGTGCCCCCAAATAATGCCCCTATAGTAACACCAGATGCTCCATAGTGCTGCTCTCCCCTATAGTGCCCCCCAGAATCTGCCAATAATTAAAAAAAGCCCCTTTAGAGCCCCCAGATACCCACATAGTGCTCCTCTCCCCCATGGTGCCCCCCCATAATGTGCCAGTAAGAAATGCCCACATAGTGACCCCCATAGTGCCAGCTCCTCCAATAGTGCCAGCTCTCCTCATAGTGCAAGCTCCCCCCAATAGTGCCAGCCCCCCCATAGTGTCAGCCCCACTCAGTGCCAGCTCCCCCCCATAGTGCCAGCTTACCCCCCATAGTGCCAGCTACCCCCATAGTGCCACCTCCCCCATAGTGCCAGCTCCCCCCCATGGTGCCAGCTCCCCCCCATGGTGCCAGCTCCCCCCATAGTGCCAGCCCCCCCATAGTGCCAGCTCCCCATAGTGCCAGCCCCCCCATAGTGTCAGCCCCCCCATAGTGCCAGCCCCCCATAGTGCTAGCTCCCCCATAGTGCCAGCCCCCCCTATAGTGCCAGCTCCCCCATAGTGCCAGCCCACACTATAGTGCCAGCTCCCCCTATAGTGCCAGCCCCCCCATAGTGCCAGCCCCCCCATGGTGCCACCTCCCCCATGGTGCCAGCTCCCCCCCATGGTGCCAGCTCCCCCCCATGGTGCCAGCTCCCCCATAGTGCTAGCTCCCCCATAGTGCCAGCCCCCCCTAGTGCCAGCTCCCCTGCAAGCCCCCCCATAGTGCCATATCCCCCCCATAGTGCCAGATCCCCCCCCATAGTGCCAGATCCCCCATAGTTATAGTGCCAGCCCCCCGCAAAGAAAAACAAAAACAAAACACTAATACTTACCTCCATCATCAGCGATGCAGGCCTCTTCCGGCCTGTGTCCCTGCTGTGTGCTGCCCGGCTCAGGCGGCGAGATGATAATGACGTCATCGCGCTGCCTGAGCCATCCTCTGATAGGCTGCAGGCCTCTCCCTTCCCTGCCCCATAGCACACAGCCGCCACCACCGCCACCACAATTACATCCAGGGCCGCGCTGCCTGTGGTGATCGGCGGTGCGGCCCTGAAGAATAAAAAATGTTAAAAAAATTTTTTAGAGCCCAGCGACCGTTTTTTTAGGGCGGCCTGGGGGGCAATTGCCTCCCTGCCCCCGGCCCAGCCTGCCCCTGACAGACACACACACACACACAGGGACAGACAGACAGACACACAAACACACAGGGACAGACACACACACACACACACACAGGGAGACACACACACACACAGGGACAGACAGACACACAAACACACAGGGACAGACACACACACACACACACACAGGGAGACACACACACACACACACAGAGGGACAGACACACAACTAGGCATCACCACACTCCAGCCAGGCTCCTCTCCATACAGGAACACACAGGGTCACTAGTGGAGGGGAGCAGGGTCACTAGTGACAGGAGGAGGGGATGAGCAGGGTCACTAGTGGGGTGACAGGAGGAGGGGAAGCAGGGGGGAGCAGGGTCACTAGTGAGGTGACAGGAGGAGGGGGAGTAGGGTCACTAGGGGGGACAGGAGGAGGGGGAAGCAGGGTCACTAGTGAGGTGACAGAAGGAGGGTGGAGCAGGGTCACTAGGGGGGAACAGAAGGAGGGGGAGCAGGGTCATTAGGGTGGGCACAGGAGGAGAGGGGAGCAGGGTCACTAGTGTGGTCACAGGAGGAGGGGGAAGCAGGGTCACTAGTGGAGTGAGAGGAGGAGGGGGGAGCAGAGAACTGTGAGACTGGACGGAACCATGATTGGGGGAGGGTGGAATCACTTACTTAAAGACTGACAGGCCGGGATTTTCACTGCCACAACAACACGGCCATGAGGGGTCACAGACAGAGGGTCAGCTTTTCTCTCAGACCAGTCCAGTCACATGAGTGCGCGGCTCCCCAGGGTCCTGGGGCAGCGCGCCCCACTCTCCTTAATACAGCCACTTCCGGGAGCCAGCCCCTCCTCCCTCCAGCTCTCGCCGGCTTCCCCTGCTTGACCCAACCTGTATCACCAATACCCAACCAATAACAAAGCTCCTTGCTGGAAGAAGCTTTGTTATTGGTTATTTCAAGTGCAGGCAGCATCGCTGAGCTGCCCGTGCCATTCACAGCGCTCACTGCGCTGATGAATGTGGGGGACTTTGTCCAGGGAGTAAAATTTATAATGTAGTAAAAGCAGTGGCGTGCCTAGGTTGTTTGGCATCTGGGGTGGGTCCTTTCTCTGGCACCCCCCAATACTTCGTACCCCCTCACAGTAGTATTGCCCTCATTGTACAACCTTCACAGTAGTTTTGTACAGATGTGTGCCCCCTAACAGTAGTTATGCCCATGTTGTGCCCCCTAACAGTCGTTATGCCCACATTGTGCCCCCTTAAAGTACTTATCCCTTCATTGTGCCCCCTTCATAGTAGGTATGCCCTCATTGTGCCCCTCTCACAGTAGTTATGCCCTCTCTGTGGCCCTTTCACAGTAGTAATGCCCTATCTGTGCCCCTTCACAGTTGCAATGCCCTCTTTGTGCCCCCTCACAGTAATAATCCCCATTGTGCCTCTGTCACCGCCAGTTCTGTGAGAAGATCTGGCAGATGTTCTTCTCTACCTCTTGTATGATGATCTTTGTTTTGGTTTCACTTTCTCATCTCCTTTCCTTCTGCCAAGTGTCACTTATTTCGACTAATCGTCTTCCTTTATAATCCCTCCCATACTGCCTCACTTTGCGGTTTATACTACTTCCTGGATGAGGTGTTCACTGCTGGAGGCTGCTTCTGCTGTTTGTTCAGATACGTCTTTTACTTTATTGTGTTTTCTTGCTGGCTTGATTCTAGGTGACCCTGACTCCGTCCGTATGAAGTGCACGGAGCTGGTGGTCGTGTCCCCTCACTATTATAGGGTTTTCAGGTGTCACACAGTATTAGGTACGTGGGCATGCAATCGTCTACCATACAGACCCTTGCATGTGCATAGCAGTCAGGGAGAGCTCTTAGGGCTCACCTATAAGCTCCTTAGTTTGGGATCAAGCCAGTCGCTCGTTTATTTATATGTTCCAGCTATCTGCTAACTTCATCGGTGACAGCCTCCTTCACAGTAATAATGCCCCTTAATAGTAGTAATGCCCATTGTCCCCCTTCACAGTAATAATGCACATTGTTCCCCCTTCACAGTAATAATGCCTATTGTTCCCCTTCAGAGTAATAATGCACTCTGTGTCCCCTAACAGTCGTTATGCCCACATTGTGCACCCTTAAAGTACTTATCCCTTCATTTTGCCCCCTTCATAGTAGTTATGCCCTCATTGTGCCCCTCTCACAGTTGTTATGCCCTCTCTGTGGCCCTTTAACAGTAGTAATGCCCTATCTGTGCCCCTTCACAATTGTTATGCCCTCTTTGTGCCCCCCTCACAGTAATAATCCCAATTGTGCCTCCTTCACCGTAATAATGCCCCTTAATAGTGATAATGCCCATTGTGCCCCTTAATAGTAATAATGCCCATTGTGCCCCCTTCACAGTAATAATGCCCATTGCGCCTCTTCACAGTAATAATGCTCATTGTGCCCCCTTCACAGTAATAATGCCCTCTGTGTCCCCTCAATAGTAGAAATTCCCATTGTGCCCCCTTAATAGTAGTAATGCCCATTGTGCCCCCTTCCTAGTAATAATGCCCTCTTTGCCCCTTCATAGTAGTAATGCCCTCTGTGCACTGTGCCCCCTCCATAGTAGAAATGCCCATTGTGTCCCTTTCACATTAGTATTGCCCTCTGTGCCCCCTCCAGAGTAGAAATGCCCATTGTTCCCCCTCCATAGTAGAAATGCTCATTATGCCCCCTTCACATTAGCAATGCCATTGTGCCCCCTCCATAGAAAAAAAATGCCCAGTGTGTCCCCTCCAGAGTAGAAATGCCCATTGTCCCCTTCACATTAGCAATGCCCATTGTGCCCCCTCCAGAGTAGAAATGCCCATTGTGCCCCCTTCAAATTAGCAATGTCCATTGTGCCCCCTCCAGAGTAGAAATGCCCATTGTGCCTACTTCACATTAGCAATGTCTATTGTGCCCCCTCCAGAGTAGAAATGCCCATTGTGTCCCCTTCACATTAGCAATGACCATTGTGCCCGCTCTGTGTTAAAAAACAACAACACAGTAACTACTTACCTTAGCCGGTCACTGAAGCTCACAGTCCTCTCCCCCCTGCAGGCACAGATCGCTCTGCAGCACTGTGTAGGCGGAGCTTATGCAGACTCCCACGCTGCAGGCTCCGCCCACACCGGCCGGCAGCGCGATCCGTGCCTGCAGGCTGATTGGTGGAGTGGGGAAAAGTCTTCCTGCTTCACCATTCTGTGCACTGCCGGCCTGAAGGAGGGGAGGAGTAGTGATGAGCGGCAGGGGTCATATTCGAATTCGCGATATTTCGCAAATATTTCGTAGAATATTCGCCGAATATTCGAAAATTCGAATATTCGTTATATTCCACGATTTTTTTACTCAAAAAATCGGCAAGGTAATGATCATGTAATTTTTGAATTTTCGAATTTTTATTGCGAATTTTTTATCTTTTAGACAAAGAATATTATTGCACTATATTAGCTAAATTGCTCTATATTCTTTTTTTTCGAATATTCACTATATTGCTATAACTTCGTTTTTTTCGAATATACGTAATATTCTAAAACAAGAATATATAGCAATATAGCGAATATTCGAAAAAAACGAATATAGAGCAATTTAGCTAATATAGTGCTATATTCTTCTTTGTCTAATAGTTGTAATTTTTTTCTCATCTGAAGTTCAGATTGGAAAAAAAATTACAACTATTAAAAAAAATTATAGCACCATATTAGCTAAATTGCTCTATATTTGTTTTTTTTTTGAATATTCGCTATATTGCTATAACTTTGTTTTTTTGAATATTCGTAATATTCGAAAACCAGAATATATAGCAATATAGCGATTATTCGAAAAAAAGAATATAGAGCAAAATTCGCAAACAACACTACTCCTAAAGTCAAGTATATTGCAGCCTTCTCATTGGCCCACAAGCTAGAAGCAGGGAGGGATCATGTGTACTGATTTAAAAAAAAAAAAAAAAAATTAAAAAAAAAAAATAATCGAATATTCGAAATTACGAATATATATCACTATATTCGAAATATCCGCGAATTTTCGAAGTACCTATATTTGCGATAAAAATTCAAAATTCGAATATTCGTGATCAACACTAGGGAGGAGCGCGGGGAGCTGAGCGGTAAGTGACAGGACCCAGCTCCCTGTGCTCCACCAATGAGCTCTTCCATCTGTATTGATGTAAGCGCTCATTACTTCTGGCACACCCGCCCCCCACGCCCCCCCCTGCCCCTTAGTACGCCACTGAGTAAAAGTTATTGCAACCTCTGGCTGCAGGAGTGAGCGGGCCCCCTAGTGGTCGCGGGCCCTCAGTCCATGCCAGAGTGCCAGAATGGTTAGTCTGGCCCTGTGGCAGTCTGATCTGAAAGGTAAGGGGGTATTTAATTGTACTGGCGCACAATATAAAGGGGTATTTTTGTACTGGCACGCTGTGTGGTACCAGTATTTTCAAGGGGACTGTTCCTCCAGGATAGTATTGGGCGGCACAGCGGACACAGTATGGGGGGTGGCAGGATGTAGAGAAGGTGGGGAGGAGGATGAAAAAGTAGGAAAGTAAGATGTCTTGTTAAACTCGAGACATAGCTGAAAGAAGTCACCAGGGAGGTCTGGTCTGAAAGGAGAAGATGAGGAAAGAGAATATCTACATCAGAGAAGAAGTCACTGGATGTAAGAGGTACATATGTGGCACTGTATTAATCTGTATGTTCTGTAAGCGCTGTATGTCTCCAAGTATGTCTTTAAAGGGGTTGTCAGCTTTTGTTTTGTACGAGTGCCGCCTTCTCTGATCTGTTTATATGCTCACCACTGCAAATGCAGAGCAGAGAAAGCAGCTCTCATATGAGCGCTGCCCTCTCTTCAAACAGCTGATCGGCGGGGGTGCCGGGGGACCCGCCGGTCTAATAATGATGACCTATCCTGAGGGTAAATCATCAGTAGTAAAAGGAGGACAACCCCTTTAACAGTAAGACTGGAGGGAAGGAGTTAGGTTGAGAATTTGGCATTGGAGGATGTTTAAATTTTTGCCTCAGAAAAGCTAGGTGCACGGGGGTTGAGGGAAGGGGGTCCCAAGCTGAATTCTTGCACCAGGGCCCAAAAGCCTTTAGCTACACCCCTGTCTGCAAATGTGATAAACACCCAAAAACCATTCCAGCAAAATCTTCACTGCAAAAGACAGACAACGCTTCTTCCTTTCTGAGCCCTATACAGCAGCTTTTCTCCACATTTATGGCTTTTTTTTATACCCAGAAGAACCTGCCTATCAATTAAAACACTGTTGTCTGTGCTCTGTGGTAATTTATGCAAAGTACCTGTGGTATCAAAATGCTCACGCCACCCCATAATATCTTGAGGGCAAAGTTTACAAAATGGGGTCACTTCTCAGGGGTTCCATTTATTATTTTACTCCAAGGCCAATACAGTTGTCAACACAAGTGGTTTAATTCACCACAATGGGCCTCAATATGTGCATGGTGCTCTTTTACTCCTAAACCCTCAGGCAAAACAATAGGACCACATGTAGAGTGTTTCTAAAACCAGGAAGCACAGCATAATAATAAGGGCTTACTTTCCACATAGTAGGCAGAAAATACTGGATGCTGAAATCAGCGTATCTGTGTAAAAATTGCAGTTTTCACTTTACACCATCTGCTGTGCATTCATTTTCGCAAAACAGCTGTAGGGTCAAAATGCTCACAACAATGTCTAATTTTTTATTTCACCTCAGAGCTTCTGCAGTTGTTGGCTATTGCTATCTAAATCACCAACCAGTTCTAAAATGCTCATGGTGCTCTTCTGAACCATACAGTGTGCTCAAGCAGCAGTTTATGACCACATATGGGCTGTTGCCATATACAGGAATAATGCATGACAAATTGTGGGGTGCTTTTTCTCCGGTTACCCCTAGTGAAAATCAAAAATCAAAAGTTAAATCAAAAAATTTTTGGGGATAAATTTGTTTCCTTGAGGAGTGTATTTTCTTAAACGGGTTAATTTATTATTATATTTTTTTTTTACTATAGAGTTAACTCAGGGTCTCTTCAAGTGTGCTTTAAAACCATTCCAGCTAAATCTGCCTTTCAAAAGCCATATGGCGCTTCTTCCCAAGTGAGCCCTGCCATGAATATGTACAGTAGTTTCTAACCAGATATGGGGTGTTGCCGTATTTAGGAAAAAATGCATAACAAATTGTCCGTGCTTTTTCTATTATGTACACCCTTCAAAGTCACTGCAAAACAGAATTCGAATTTAAAAAAAGTCTGTTTTGGAAATTTTCGTGAAAATGTGAAATATTGCTTCTAATATTATAAGTCTTCTAATGTGTTAAAAAATTATATTTACAGAATGATGCCACGTAGACATATAGTGATTGCAAATTACTTATTTCTAAGTTAATAAGTATTTTAAGTTATCACAATGTCTTAAAAGACAATATATAACAATATAACACACATTTTTCATAAATTCTGGAATTATTTAATAAAGAAAAACACTGACACAAATTTACCACTAGCATGAGGTATGATGTGTAACAGTATAACAATCTCAGAAGTAAACAAGTGACAAGTAAAAGCATTTACAGTATCTCACAAAAGTGAGTACACTCCTCACATTTTTGTAAATATTTTATTATATCTTTTCATGGGACAACTCTGAAGATATGACACCTTGATACAATGTAAAGTAGTAAGTGTACATCTTGTATAACAATGTATATTTGGCGTGCCCTCAAAATAACTCAACACACATAGTTACATAGTTAATACGGTTGAAAAAAGACATAAGTCCATCAAGTTCAACCAAGGAATAGGTGCGGATGCAAATCCCAGAAGGAAGTGAGACTCAGATTACACATTTTCATAAGCATTAATGTCATTTACTTTTAAGAATTCATCTAAACTGTCCACTGTTCCTGCTGTGACCACGTCCCGAGGAAGTCTATACCACAGATTCCCAGTTCTTACAGTAAAGAAGTTTTGACGCCTCTGGAGACAAAACTTTTTCTTCTCCATTCGGAGACATGGAACAGTTTTTCACCGTATTTTTTGTATGGCCCATTTATATATTTGTATAGGTTAATCATGTCCCCCCTTAGATGTCTCTCCTCAAGACTAAATACATTTAATTATTTTAATATTTCTTCATAACTAAGACCCTCCACGCCCCTCATCAGTTCAGTCGCTCTCTTCTGAACTTTTTCCAGCTGCAGAGTGTCCTTTCTATGGACTGGTGCCCAGAACTGAACTGCATATTCCAGATGAGGCCGCCCCAACGCCTTGTAAAGTGGTAATATTACATCCCTGCCCCACGAGTCCATGCCTCGTTTAATGCATAACAATATCTTGGTTATCTTAGAAGCAGCTGATTGACATTGTATGCTGTTATTTAAAGAGGACCTTTCACTACAATAAAAAATCTAAACTAAGCGTACAGACATGGAGAGCGGCGCCCAGGGATCTCCCTGCACTTACTATTATGCCTGGGCGCAGCTCCGTTCTCTCGGTATAGGCTCCGGTATCTTCATATGTTCGGCTCAACTGGGTGGAGCCTGCCGGCGTCTCCTCCTCCCAGGCTGTAGCGCTGGCCAATCACAGCGCTCAGTTCATAGCCTGGGAGAAGGAGACACCGGCAGGCTCCACCCTGTTGAGCCAAACATATGAAGATACCGGAGCCTATACCGGGAGAACGGAGCGTCGCCCAGGGATAATAGTAAGTGCAGGGAGATCCCTGGGAGCCACTCTCCATGTCTGTATGCTTAGTTTAGATTTTTTATTGTAGTGAAAGGTCCTCTTTAAGCTACAATCTACAAGGAGACCCAAATCCTTCTCTATAAGTGACTCTCCCAGTGTTACATCCCCTAGAACATATTATGCACAGAGATTACTACTACCAAGATGCATAACTTTACATTTATCCACATTGAACCTCATTTGCCAAGTTGATGCCCAATCACTCAGAGTGTTCAAGTCAGCTTCTATTTTATGGACATCTTCCATAGACTGCACAGTACTACATAGCTTAGTGTCATCTGCAAAAATAGAAATGGTGATATTAATCCCATCCTCTATATCATTAATAAATAAATAAAATAATAGAGGACCCAGCACTAAACCTTGGGGTACACCACTTATAGCCCAGGACCATTCTGAATAGGAATCATTGACCACAACTCTCTGGACACGGTTCTTCAACCAGTTTTCAATCCGATTACAAACTATACTTTCCAATCCTATAGACTTTACTTTACCTATTAAACGTTTATGAGGGACAGTATAAAAAGCCTTTGCAAAATCCAGAAACACTACATCCACAGCCGCCCGTCTGTCCAGGCTTCTACTCACCTCCTCATAAACACAAATCAGGTTAGTCTGACAACTTCTGTCCGTGGTAAACCCATGTTGGTTATCACTTATAATATTACTTACAGTCACATACTTCTGTATATAGTCCCTTAAGAGTCCTTCAAACTTTTCTGTAAAGGGAGAGTATTAATTACCAATATTTATGCAAATATCAATAATTAATATTCATAAATAGGAAGAGTCATCTAGTGATGACTCCGCCTATTTATACCTTTATATTAATAACACTATACTTTCACTTTGCTTCACACTACCCGCTAAACTAGCTGCATGCGCCTTACTGAACTAACTACCGCTAGTAACCACACGTTACACAGTAGGTATAATACAAATAATACACAATATTTATTAAAGGGATTCTGTCACCTCTCATAACCCAAATTTGGATTTTAAACCAATCATGCTCCACAGCTTACCTTGAATCGGCTGTGCTGTTCTATATTGTAATCCGTCCAGTAGTTTTGCAGAAAAACGACTTTTATAATTATGCAAATTAACCCTGAAGGTGCCCAGAGGGGTGTTATGTTCCCCTTTGTGTGCCCAGTAACGCCCCTCTTACAGTGCCCAAAACGCCTTCCTCCAGAATCCCTAACCGCCTACAGCGTCTCATCCCTCTCCTCCCCCTCCCTGACGGCCGAGCGAAGTCTCGCGCAGACGCAGTACCCACTGAGGGCTGTGCCAGTGCGATTTGCTGGAGACTGAGGGAAGAGCGAGCCTCGGACGTCACTGGGCTCGGCGCATGCCCAGTGACAACGATGAAGCTCCTGCCCTCAGTCTCCAGCAAATCGCACTGGCGCAGCCCTCAGTGGGTACTGCGTCTGCGCGAGACTTCGCTCGGCCGTTAGGGAGGGGGAGGAGAGGGATGAGACGCTGTGGGCGGTTAGGGATTCTGGAGGAAGGCGTTTTGGGCACTGTAAGAGGGGCGTTACTGGGCACACAAAGGGGAACATAATGCCCCTCTGGGCACCTTCAGGGTTAATTTGCATAATTATAAAAGTCGTTTTTCTGCAAAACTACTGGACGGATTACAATATAGAACAGCACAGCCGATTCAAGGTAAGCTGTGGAGCATGACGGGTTTAAAATCTGAATTTGTGTTATGAGAGGTGACAGAATCCCTTTAACACCTACAGTGCACAACGCACGCAATGCACTTAACAATACAGTACTAAAAATACAGTACTAAACTACACGGTTCCCAAATTCCACCCACAAAACTATCTAATACAATACACACACACATACATTAACAGCCCACCCAACCTGGACTAAAAACTATCCCTACAGGGAAATGACTACAGTAGCAGTGGACAGGGTTCAATGGGATAGGGGTTTATAGCAGGGGTACAGGTGTCAGAGATAGGGGTTGATAAGGGTTATATGGAGGGGTACGTTGGTGGGATAGGGTTGGAATATTCGTTGGTGGGATAGGGTTGGCAGGGGTTAATCAGGGGAATCCATTGGTGGGATAGGGTAGGTATATTCGTTGGTGGGATAGGGTTGGTAGGGTTTATCCGTTGGTGGGATAGGCGGCCCGCACTGCCGCACCACCCAGACTGTGGCGCACGGGCACGCGCCACCATCAGGGACACGTGGGCCAGCGCAGTGAGATGACGTCACTGCGTTGGGGCCGCGCCACCTGAAAGGCGGGAGAAACCTTTAATCTCCTGCCTGCAACACTTCGCATTCCGGACAGCGCGATAGTAATCGCGCTACCGGAATGCACATAATAGAAGGAGGAGAGGTTTCTCCCCTCTTCCTATTATGCATAATTATCTCCAGCGGCGCTGAAGATAATTAATACAAAGGACTCCGATTCTATTGAATCAGAATTCTTTGAAGCATACAGGATGACCGGACTCTTGTCCGGTCATTCTGATCCAATTAGCCAGATGGCATCGGTGTGAATGCTTGGGGCATCGGACGTCACTGGGCTCGGCGCATGCCCAGTGACGAGGATGAAGCTCCTGCCCTCAGTCTCCTGCAGATCGCACTGGCGCAGCCCTCAGTGGGTACTGCGCCTGCGCGAGAGTTCGTTCGGCCGTGAGGGAGGCGGAGGAGAGGGATGAGAGGCTGTGGGCGGTTAGGCAGTCGGAAGGAAGGCGTTTTGGGCACTGTCAGAGGGGCGTTACTGGGCACACTAAGGGGAACAAAACGCCCCTCTGGGCACCTTCAGGGCTAATTTACATAATCATAAGTCATTTTTCTCATAAAATACTGGACGGATTACAAGATAGAAGAGCACAGCCGATTCAAGGTAAGCTGTGCTGCATGACTGCTTTAAAATCCGATTTTGGGTTAGGGGAGGTGACAGAATCCCTTTAAGCAATTTTGAGCGTGGCATGGTTGTTGGTGCCAGACGGGCTGGTCTGAGTATTTTACAATCTGCTCAGTTACTGGGATTTTCACGCACAACCATTTCTAGGGTTTACAAAGAATGGTGTGAAAAGGGAAAAACATCCAGTATGCGGCAGTCCTGTGGGCAAAAATGCCTTGTGGATGCTAGAGGTCAGAGGAAAATGGGCCGACTAATTCAAGCTGATAGAAGAGCAACGTTGACTGAAATAACCACTCATTACAACCGAGGTATGCAGCAAAGCATTTGTGAAGCCACAACACGCACAACCTTGAGGCGGATGGGCTACAACAGCAGAAGACCCCACCGGGTACCACTCATCTCCACTACAAATAGGAAAAAGAGGCTACAATTTGCATGAGCTCACCAAAATTGGACTGTTGAAGACTGGAAAAATGTTGCCTGGTCTGATGAGTCTCGATTTCTGTTGAAACATTCAAATGGTAGAGTCCGAATTTGGCGTAAACAGAATGAGAACATGTATCCATCCTCTGATGGCTACTTCCAGCAGGATAATGCACCATGTCACAAAGCTCGAATCATTTCAAATTGGTTTCTTGAACATGACAATGAGTTCACTGTACTAAAATGGCCCCCACAGTGACCAGATCTCAACCCAATAGAGCATCTTTGGGATGTGGTGGAACGGGAGTTTCGAGCCCTGGATGTGCATCCCTCAAATCTCCATCAACTGCAAGATGTTATCCTATCAATATGGGCCAACATTTCTAAAGAATGCTATCAGCACCTTGTTGAATCAATGCCACTTAGAATTAAGGCAGTTCTGAAGGCAAAAGGGTCCAACACCGTATTAGTATGGTGTTCCTAATAATTCTTTAGGTGAGTGTATATATATCTAAAAAGGGACATATATGGGGGCACATATTCCCCACAGGGGCCACAATGAGCCCCTGTGGACCACTAAGGGCAGATGTGCGCAGATGCTGGGCACATCTGCGCACATCATCCTATGATGTGGCTGTTAATGCATGCATATATATTATACATACATGCACGTGTTTGCAAGCATATACAGTACAGACCAAAAGTTTGGACACACCTTCTCATTCAAAGAGTTTTCTTTATTTTCATGACTATGAAACTTGTAGATTCACACTAAAGGCATCAAAACTATGAATTAACACATGTGGAATTATATACATAACAAACAAGTGTGAAACAACTGAAAATATTTCATATTCTAGGTTCTTCAAAGTAGCCACCTTTTGCTTTGATTACTGCTTTGCACACTCTTGGCATTCTCTTGATGAGCTTCAAGAGGTAGTCCCCTGAAATGGTTTTCACTTCACAGGTGTGCCCTGTCAGGTTTAATAAGTGGGATTTCTTGCCTTATAAATGGGGTTGGGACCATCAGTTGCGTTGAGGAGAAGTCAGGTGGATACACAGCTGATAGTCCAACTGAATAGACTGTTAGAATTTGTATTATGGCAAGAAAAAAGCAGCTAAGTAAAGAAAAACGAGTGGCCATCATTACTTTAAGAAATGAAGGTCAGTCAGTCAGCCGAAAAATTGGGAAAACTTTGAAAGTAAGGGCTATTTGACCATGAAGGAGAGTGATGGGGTGCTGCGCCAGGTGACCTGGCCTCCACAGTCACCGGACCTGAACCCAATCGAGATGGTTTGGGGTAAGCTGGACCGCAGAGTGAAAGCAAAAGGGCCAACAAGTGCTAAGCATCTCTGGGAACTCCTTCAAGACTGTTGGAAGACCATTTCAGGGGACTACCTCTTGAAGCTCATCAAGAGAATGCCAAGAGTGTGCAAAGCAGTAATCAAAGCAAAAGGTGGCTACTTTGAAGAACCTAGAATATGACATATTTTCAGTTGTTTCACACTTGTTTGTTATGTATATAATTCCACATGTGTTAATTCATAGTTTTGATGCCTTCATAGTCATGAAAATAAAGAAAACTCTTTGAATGAGAAGGTGTGTCCAAACTTTTGGTCTGTACTGTATATATATATATATATATATATATACACACACACATACGTCTCAACCCTTCCTCATCAATTTCCCACAACAGAATTTTAACTGGTATCAAATAATTAGAAAAGGCTCCACCAGCAAACTACTGGAGCTCAGCCTTTCAGTTACCAGCTGAAAAGGAGGAATAAATCAATAGTAATAATATAGGCTGGCTCACAGTAATTTTGCATAAAATTTATTAATACACTAAATAAATACAAACTGACTTGGTGTCAGTATCAGCATACAAACATAACAGAATGTGTAAATAGGTATAACAGTGCGGAGCTCTCGCACAAACCTAATAACCGGAGTACTCCTAGGAATGAGACCTAATGGCTAAAGTTAGGCTGCAAGGGATAATCTGATAGACCGCTCAAATGTCCATGATTATATATACCAGTTTGCCAAATAGTTGGAACCAAAAGTTCAAAATTGTCCTTGTTGAAATTTCCCACAAGGGGGACTCTGTGTTTAAATGACAGATAATAACCACACTTTCTCCGATCTGTGGGGCTCCACTTACTTGTTCCTTGCGGAGCAAACCATCAGACCCGCTCGCTCATCGTCCCACGTGTCCAGCACAGCAGTCGATCGCTGGTTTGTGACGTAGGCGCCTGCACCATCCGGCCAGACGGAAGCTGGTATAGCTGAGCCGAGCCTGTGATTGCCTGAACTTGTCAGGCCAAGGAGAGTGGACACAGCAGGATTTACCTTGTGTTTGTGGCAATGTCAGATGTAACAGCACAGTTTCAGTCCACTTGGTAGATTCTTGGTGAACAGATCTTTGCAGCGGTATATATTTGAAGAAAAATCCTCTTGCGTTTTTTGGAAAAAACCGCACCGGTAGCCTGGTCTCAATACACACTAGACGCGTTTCGGAAACAAGTTCCTTCCTCAGTAGATAGTTGTATAATGCTAGATACAGACACAAGTTGTTGCTTTATATACCCTGTTTGGGTTCATTATAAAATATGGGTTGGATTGCGGGCTGGGCTTACTGCACAGCCGCAATCGTCACCTTTAATGGTATAATCAATTGCTTGATTATAAACGTATTACAGTGTGTGTCTTACATGATACATTATATTTATACATGTGTGAGTTACATGTTACAATAAAATGAAATGAGATAGAATAACATTTCAGATATGACACATGCTGGAATGACTGGTTTTTGACATAGAGAGGTTTGATGGAAAATATGGGTCGGATTTTAGGCTAGACCGATCCCACAGTCTCAACCTTTGCCCCATGATACATAGATAGTCAGTATACTCCAGTACATTGCTGGATACGTTTTATAATAATACTCCATGGAAACATATATTTAAAATAAATGCTCACATTGTAAAATACAATCAAATAAGAATAAATAACTTGTGAATAGCAAATTTTTTGTGAATGAAAAATTATGAATAAAAAATTACGAATAAAAATTATAAGTAATAAATAATGAATAATAGATAAATACGATAAAAATTACATGCTGGGAGGTGGCTTTAAGGGGAGAAGGGGAGGAATGCAGGAGGGGTCAATGCGCTGAAAAACAGCCTGGCATTGACTCCCCGTGTAAACCAACCCATCTCACCTATAGGAACCCAAAAATTTCAATCTCCGAGTTGAGACCCTGAGGCATCAAGGACCCAAACTCGAATATTTTCTTGGACTCCTGTCTAGACATTTTAGCCACAAAATCACCTCCTCTCAAGTCTTCTTTGACCGACTGGATAGCCGTATAGCTCATGTTACTTGGATCTCCTGCATGGTATAATTTAAAATGTTTGGATAGAGGGTGCGTTTCTGATTGTTTCTTAATGTTATTAATATGTTCAGATATTCTGGTCTTGAATACCCTTTTTGTACGGCCGATGTACTGCTTTGGGCATGGGCACTGAACAATATAGATCACTGCCCTACTATTGCATGACAGAATTTCTTTAATGTCCCATTTAAAATTGTTGGACGTTGATATTATCTGTCTAGTGTTTCTATCAAAGTGTGTCTGTCTACAATTTTGACAGCACCCACACCTGTAGAAACCCTTTAGATTGTCCCATGGGGTTGTCAATGTTTTACTTTGATGTTTTCTTATAGTGGGAGCCACTTGTAGTCCCAAATCTGGAGCCCGGGTGTAGACTATTGGAGGATGTGCTGGGAGTATAGGACCCAATAATTTATCATCTTTCAACAAATGCCAATGATTGTGAATGATACTACTCACCATCCTATAATCCTTATTATATGGTAAGATTATTTTAGCTGTAGTATCTGGTTCTTGAATAGTAGTAGATACTACTTTAGGTTTGAAGAATAGGGTTCTATCAAGTTGTCTTACCCTTTGTATTGAATTCTCCAATAACTTGTTGGGATACTCTTTTAGTAGGAACTGTGTTTTCATGCTCAGTGCCTCTGCCTCAAACTGTCCATCAACCGTACAATTTCTTCTTAAGCGCCTAAATTGGCTATAGGGGACATTTAAGAGCCATCTTGGGAGATGACAACTTGTATTCAGAATGAAGCTGTTTTTAGCCACATCTTTTTGGTAAGTGCTACATGCAAATGTTTCCTCTCTTTTCAATATGCAGATCCAAAAAGTTTACTGTGTGTGGATCAATAGTGGCTGTAAATTTCAAGTTTAGTTCATTAGTATTAATATTACTTATGAACTTTAACAGTGATGAATGGGATCCTTTCCAGACTAATAGAATATCATCTATATAGCGCCGCCATAGGACCAGGTCCACTCCAAGCTTAGGGGTGATGGTATCTTGTTCCCAAGCTGCCATAAATAGATTGGCATAGCTCGGAGCGAACCTGGTACCCATGGCGGTGCCAGTAGTCTGTAGATAATAATTGGACCCAAATTGAAAATAATTGTGGTTAAGCACAAAATTGATCCCATCCAGTATAAACTGAAGCTGCTCAGTCGTCAGATTCCCTTTTTGTGATAGGATTTTGGACACTGCCTGTATACCCTGATTGTGATTGATGCTTGTATACAGAGAACTTACGTCCAATGTAGCCAGCATCCAATCTGGGTGACAGTACATGTCTTCCAACATTTTAACTACTGTAGAGGTATCCCCAAGATACGAAGGAGTGTCCCTGACATAGGGTTGTAAAAACCTATCTAGATATTGAGATAGGTTTGATGTTAAAGATCCTATGCCAGAGACAATTGGCCTTCCAGGAGGGTTGACCGGATCCTTATGTATCTTGGGGATACAGTAGAAAATGGGTAATCTTTTTTGTGTGCCCAAGATGAAATTGCATTCCATATCATTTAAAATTCCTATTTCTTTTGCTTTATTGCATAACAAGGACAATTGTTTGCAATATGAATTTAAGGGGTCCTCATGTAGTTGAGTGTAAGTTGTAATATCAGACAACTGGCTCAGACACTCTTTATTGTATTTTTCTGTGTCCAGGATCACAATCGCCCCTCCCTTGTCGGCTGGGCGTATTGTGATCTCAAGGTCTTTCTGCAATTGTTTAATTGCCTGTATTTCTTGTTGGGAAAGATTTATATTTCCCTTTTGTTTTGGGTTAAGTTTTCTTATGTCTGCTTCAACAGCTCCTCTAAATGTAACCAGTTCCTTACTTAATTCTTTTTTGGGGTACATCTTGGATTTAAGTTTTACATCAACATGCTGATATTTAGTTGACACTATTTCAGGTTGATATATACTGTTTTTCATAAAATACTTTTTACAGTATAATTTTTTAATGTATTTCTCAATTGCAATGTATGAATCAAATTTATTGAGTTTAGCACTCGGGGCAAATTTTAACCCTTTTGACAGTAATGATTTTTGTGAAGGGGTTAATTCCCTTGTGCTCAAATTCATTATGTTATCTCCTGTGATTTCACTATTTTTTGTTGTGGACCCTCGTTTTGTTCTACTTCTTCGTGTTCTCTTTTGCGTGTGATTGTGTTTGATTGTGTGAAAGGGTTGTGTATCTGTGCTTGTGCTGTGAATATTTTGGGCCGCATATTCAGTGTTGGGTCTATCTTCTGTGTTACTAATACTGTTTCTTTGAGTGACTCTAGTGGTGGATATGCTTCCTTGGATAGGGAAAATGACCAAGGAATTTTCGACTGTGGTGTCTGTTTCTCTACAGAATTTTTGTGATTGTGATTGTGAATGAGCCCCTTTCTGTTGCTGTCTTAGATGTTGATAATTTTGTTTGGGTTTGTTTTTTATATATTCTTGTTTTTTCGATCTCGGACCTTTCCCTAAAAAAGACGGTGTATTGTAGGCTCCATTAATATCTGTACATAATTTATTATTTTTATTATTATTATTATTATTATTAGAGAAATTGGAATAATTTATAGAGGAATTTTTAGAATAGTTAATAACTGGGATAGGGGCCTCTTTCTCCCTTATTATATTAACACCAGTTTTTATGGTAGAAATTTTTTGAGCATTCATCTGTTTTCTAGAGGTTATTGAGAATTTTTTTATTTTTTTCTCAATAATTTCTTGCTCAATTTTATCCAATTTCATAAATAATTCATTTTGGAGTCTTAAATATTCATCATCCTTTCTAAAGGTGTCCATAATTGCCCTTTTTTCATTAATTGATTGCTCTAACACAATTACCAGTTCCTCCCTCCTTTGTATTACTAGTTGTACTAGTGCGGTGGACTGAATTTTAAAAAAACATTCCCATTGAGAATCAAAATTTTTTGCCATAAGGTACAATAGTTAACTTCCAGTGACCAGTATGAGAGAGAGTGTGAGAGCGATAACACAAAATTTAACACACCAAATTTACACTGTTATACAAGCTGTACACTGACTACTTTACATTGTATCAAATTGTCATATCTTCATTGTTGTCCCATGAAAAGATATAATAAAATATTTTCTAAAATGTGAGGGGTGTACTCACTTTTGTGAGATACTGTATTACCACATAAAGTGACACATACTGTATTTGATTTGCAAAAATAGACCTGGTCAGTTATGTAAAAACTGTCTGTTTCTGGAAGGGGTTAAAGGGGTTTGCTGGTTACACAAAGTTATCCTCTATCCACAGGCTATAGGACACCCATGGATCACAAGAATGGGGGACAAAAACTCTGTGGAGCTCCCCCTGAAATGGATGAACAGACGTCTTTGCAGATTTAAATTCAAAACATTAAGGCATATATAATTTGTGGTATGCTAATAGTTACACATGTCAAAGTGGATTTTCGATGTTGAATAGTTGAATATGTTGCCCTACATCCAAGTGGTGAAAAGCATAGAGTACCAAGAAGCTACAGTACTGTATATTGGAAAATACTGTATAATGCAATTGATTAATGTAAATCCCTGCTCACTTTGAGTTTAGTAGGTGATCCTACTCTGCCTTCCCCTTTGTGAACATGCCTAACTGCAAATCACTGGACTCAATAACCAGAGGAAAGAGGCCTTAAAGTTAATAAAAAAAACAAGGTATGCTGAATATTTCCCCACAAAAAGATAAAGCAATCTGCTAAGCATTTCCCATACCACTCTATAAACTATGACAAGTTCAACATGTCAAATGGAAAAATCCACACTGCATAAGATGACTCAATACCACGGAAACATTTCAATGCCCCAGGCAGTACATGTTGAAATAGGTTAAACTTTACTAAACAGCTTAAAGGATAGAATGGAGTATGAAGAAACAAGGTGACACATTTCAGAGTGACACAGCAATTATACAATGCTGAGTTTTATCCCCATACTGAAAATATGGAAGATTAACAACTAGTGATGAGCGAACCCGCAATGGAATGTTCGGGTTCGTACCAAACATTATGGTGTTCGGCCACCCGAACCCAAACATGGACATTGGTGCGAAAGTCTGTGTTCGTGTTTGAATTTTAAATAAAGCTTGTTGAAATGCTGCAGCACAGCCAATCAACAAGCTTTTAAGCTGTGGGCACTTGGAAGGCATCACAGCCTAGTATTGGCAAGGCTGTGATTGGCCGGTGCAGCACGTTACCCTGCATGCATAAATGCCAGATCACTTGTTGCGCCTCCATTCTGCTTTAACAAGCGTAGGGACAGGATGGATGCTGCTGCAGTAAGGGACAGTGTTGGCTTTTATTATCACTGTTTAGTCTGTGGGTGACCTATAGGCATTGTCGATTGGTGCAATACACCTCCTTTGCATCAGTGACCCAGATATACAAATTTAATCGGGCTGTTAATTGTGTCGGTGACAAAGCCATTTTTTGGGGTTCAAAACCCCGCCTTTGCATCCATCACACAGAAATAGAATTGTTAATTAGTCTGTGAATTGTATCGGTGACATAAAGCCATTTTTTGGGGTTCAAAACTCCACCTTTGCATCCGTCACACAGAAATAGGATTGTTAATCAGTTTGTTAATTGTGTCGGTGAAAAAAAGCCAATTTTTGCGGTTCAAAACCCCGCCTTTGCATCTGTGACACAGAAATAGAATACCTAATCAGTCTGTTAATTCTGTGCCTGACATAAACCCATAAACGCCTCCTTTGCATCCGTAAAATGGAAATACAATAGTTAATCTGTTAATTCTGTTGGTGACATAAAGCCATTTTTCGGGGGGAATTACACCTCCTTTGCATCCATGACACAGAAATACAATTGTTTGTCTGTCAACCAATTTAGTCGGTGACCGTTGTTGAGGGAAGTTTGGATTTAAATATATATGTATATATGCCCTTACATATATGCATGTATATTGGCCCTTTTGCATGGGCCGGTCCAGGTGGTATGGGTGTATACATAGAGATGTATGTATGCCCCCTTGTCAGCATACATCTCTATGTATAATATATCCATATGCAGGTGGGCTTATTACTGCCCATTTATGATATTGTGTATATGGACATGCATGTAGATGTGCCCCAAACATCTATATGGATGTATATACCTAAGTATCCCCAGGTTGTGTAGTGTGTATATGTGTACATATATATATATATATATATATATATATATATATTGATCAGCCTGGTTCGTTTATGACGTGGGAGTGGGTGATGTTATGTTGTAGCAGCTGGGGGGAGGCTTACAGCTTGTGCAGGAAGTCCTTTGTTTCAGCTCTAGCATTCCGTCACACGACCCCACGATGATGTCATCACCCTCCTGTTGAAGAAGGAGGAGGGGGGCTGCTTTTGTGCTATAAAGCCCCCAGCAGGCCAGACATGCTGTATCTTGGATTCCTGGACTGCAATGACAAACATGGGAGCTGCACCCTGAAGAGAGGCCACATGGCCCTGAAAAATGGCTGAGTACCAACCATCCCCTAACCCCTGGCTGCTGACTTCATGTCTCAGCATTAATCCTTGATGAGCCTGTACCCTGGAAGCAGCCCAGTCACCCCCTGTATAACCCTTGGTTACCCTTAACCTCTCCTGCCCTGAGTCCCCCTATAATCCTAATATCCCCTGTGTTCCCCCAGGATTGTAGATCCCTCATATCCCCTGTTCCGTAATAACCCCTAGTTATTCCCCGTAGGGATAGTATATTGTCAGGATTGGGTGGGCTGCTGGTAAAGTGTATGATGTTGGGGAGGACTTGGGACCGTAATAGTGTATTGTTATAGCGTGTGTACTTATATTGTTGTGTGCTGCTATAAATATATATATCTATTCCATTGATATAGATATATATAATTATAAGCAAATATTAGACTGTGACATATAGTGTGTGAATAAATCCCTGCAGAGCATTAACCTCTACATTGCCCAGTCCCTGCAGAGTCCTGACCATTAAACCCTTCAATGCCTGATCCCTGCTACCACTGCCCTGATAACTCATAACCCTGTGTCCCTTGGCCTGCAGGTATTAATCCCCTGCAGAGCCACCATTGTGTTTAACCCCTTGTACCCCATAGGGACAGTGATTAGTCAGGCAGGTGGGTTACTGATATTTGTGTGTATGCGAATGTATTATTGTATTGTATAGATAGTGTGTGGGGTGGAATTTGGGATTGTGCTGTGTAGTGTAGTTAGGTTTGTATTGTGTTTATTGTAGTACCATTTCTATACTGCGGTGTGTACTTCTGTATGTATATATATTCATATCCATTGATCTATGAATATATATAGATATAGCATATTGTTAGACTTGTATAATTGTATTGTGTAATAAATATTCCTTATTGTTCATAATACAGTGTATGGTGTTTTTACTAGTCGCCGCCGTAGTATAGTGATAGTAAGTCGCACGTAGTGTAGTTCAGTGTAGTGTATATGCAATCAGAGGTAATCAGTAGTGTTTTATGTTTATTTAGGTATAAATGGGCGGAGTCATCAATAGACGGCTCCTCCCATTTATGAATATTAATTATCGATATTTGCATAAATATTGGCGATTAATATTCCCCCTTAACAACCGTAAAAAAATTAGGAGAGCATCAAATAAGGAATGTTGCCGTGGTGCTGCTGGTGTTTGTGGTGGCGGAGCTCCTGCTGCAGGAAGAGGACGTTGTCAATCTGTGCCAGCTACACGCACAAATGAAACACCTTCCTCAGGTGCACGCAGACAACAATACATTCTGTGTCATTTTGTAGGCCCGAATACCGCTCTACGAATGGTGAGGCCAGAACAATTAAAGACTGTAGTAGATTGGACGACTGATGGTGCCTCCAGTTCCTGCACATTGTCTTCCGCCTGGTTCCCTGCTGAAAGTGTATACCGGCCACACACAGCGCACTTTGTGCATTCCATTAGCTATTTCTCAATATTTTAGGGCCTCTACAAACAAAAAAAAAATATTTTTTTTAAATAAAAATAAAAAACAAAATTAAATAAAAAAAATTGTTGGCTATTCCCTCCGACTCTTCTGCCACATCCTCCTCTTCCACCACGTCCTCCTCCTCCACTCGGACCTCCACCTCCTGGCTCAAGATTATTATGTCTTATATTGGCATAGTAGAGAAGTATACCGGCTGCACCCAGCCATTGTTATACGCCAGCACACTTTGTGCATTCTCTTTGCTATTTCCTAATGTTTTGGGGCCTCCACAAACCAAAAAACTAAAAAATAATTAATTAAAACGAAATAAAAAAAATTAAAATTGTTGGTTATCTTCTCCACCTCTTCTGCCTAATAAACTGCCACATCTACCTCGTCTGCCTCTTGCGCCTACAATGCCAAGTCTGCCTCCTCCTCCACTGGGACCTCCACCTCCTGGTTTAACCCCTTATGGACCGGGCTCATTTTCACCTTAAGGACCAGGCGATTTTTTGCAAATCTGACCAGTGTCACTTTATGTGTAAATAACTTTAAAACATTTTTACTTATCCAGGCCATTCTGAGACAGTTTTTTCGTCACATATTGTACTTCACGACACTGGTAAAATGGAGTAAAAAAAAATGCATTTTTAGTTATAAAAAAAAACAAATTGACAACATTTTTGAAAAATTTCTAATTTTCAAGTTTCAATTTCTCTACTTTTATAATACATAGTAATACCTCCAAAAATAATTAATTTACATTCCCCACATGTCTACTTCATGTTTGGATCATTTTGGGAATGCCATTTTATTTTTTGGGGATGAAGCAAATCTTGAAATTTTTCCGAAATTTTCCAAAACCCACTTTTTAACCCCTTAGGGACGCATGACGTATCGGTACGGCATGTTTCCCGAGTCCTTAAGGACCCATGACGTACCGGTACGTCATGTGTTGTTCCGATCACTGCCGTGCGGCTGGCAGTGATCGGAACCCGGTGCCTGCTCAAATCATTGAGCAGGCACCTCGGCTAAATGCGCGGGGGGGTCCCATGACCCCCCCATGTCGGCGATTGCAACAAACCGCAGGTCAATTCAGACCTGCGGTTTGTTGCGCTTTCTGCAGTTTCTGATCGCTGCGGTCCCTGACCGCAGCGATCAGAAACTTTAGTGTGGCAAAAATATATATTTATCACCCCCCCTGCACCTCTGAATGATTTTAGCCCGGTGGGAGGTGCAGGGGGGGGGTTGCGGGCGGTGGGGGCGGTGCGGGAGGCGAGCGGTGCGGCAGGCGGGATCGCGATCCCCCGCCCGCCTCCCATTGAATAATCGTTGGTGTACAGTGGATATACCAGGGTGCCAGCACATTGCTGGCACCCTGGTATAAACGGCTGACATCGGTGATGCGATGTCAGCCGTTTAACCCTTTCCATACAGCGGTCCGTACGGACCGCTGTATGGAAAAAGTTAACAGTAAGAGGGAGCTCCCTCCCTCTCCGATCGGGGGGCTGCTGTGCCTTTGCAGCCCCCCGATGGAGAGGGAGAGAGCCTCCAGACAGCCCCCCGCAGCCCCGTGCTCACCCTTCCCCGTCTGCGAAGTTCTGAGCAGACGGGGAAGGTTCCCATGGCAACAGGACGCCTCTCAGGCGTCCTGCTGTCCATGGTGCTGAACAGATCTATGCTGAAGGCATAGATCTGTTCAGTGTAAGTAAAATACAGTGCAGTACAATATATATTGTTCTGTACTGTATTATACAGACATCAGACCCACTGGATCTTCAAGAACCAAGTGGGTCTGGGTAAAAAAAAAAGTAAAAAAAGTGGAAAAAAAAGTAAAAATCAAAAAACACATTTATCACTGATTAAAAATGAAAAAAATTAAATTCCCTACACATGTTTGGTATCGCCGCGTCCGTAACGACCTGATCTATAAAACAGTCATGTTACTTTACCCGAACGGTGAACGCCATAAAAATGAAAAATAAAAAACTATGATGAAATTGAAATTTTGCCCACCTTACTTCCCAAAAAAAGGTAATAAAAGTGATCAAAAAAGTCGCATGTACGCCAAAATTGTAACAATCAAATCGTCATCTCATCCCGCAAAAAATGAGACCCTACTTAAGATAATCGCCCAAAAACTGAAAAAATTATGGCTCTTAGACTATGGAAACACTAAAACATGATTTTTTTTGGTTTCAAAAATGAAATCATTGTGTAGAACTTACATAAATTAAAAAAAAGTATACATATTAGGTATCGCCGCGTCCGTATCGACCGGCTCTATAAAAATATCACATGACCTAACCCCTCAGGTGACCACCGTAAAAAAATAAAAATAAAAACGGTGTAAAAAAAGCAATTTTTTGTCATCTTACGTCACAAAAAGTGTAATAGCAAGCGATCAAAAAGTCATATGCACCCCAAAATAGTGCAAATCAAACCATCATCTCATCCCACAAAAAATGAGACCCTACTTAAGATAATCGCCCAAAAACTGAAAAAACTATGGCTCTTAGACTATGGAGACACAAAAACTTTTTTTTGTTTTAAAAATGAAATGTAAGATCCTCACCTGCTTTGCACTCCAGGGGAAACAAGAGGGGTCCTCGTGGAGTTGCGGGACAGGTTATGCGTGTCTCTGATGCACCAGCGCTGACCCCTTTGCGAACCAGTGCGGGGATGCGTTCGCGTGGACATCGGAGGGGAGGACCGTCGGAGTCCCGGGGACAGAGTGGCCAGGCGAGTGACAAGACGCCGCGGCCAGGGTTGTCTCCGGTGTCTCCTGCGACTTCCGTTTCCGCATCTGGGTCCACGCGCTCGCATACTCGCGCTGAGTCAATCATGCGTACGTGCGTACGCACGAGGGCAGGTTCGCAAAGGGATACACGGTCGCGAGTACGCGCTTCTTATGCGCTTCGTCGACCAGTGGCGCATAATATACTGACTCACAAGAGCAAAGTGGATTAGGGAGCCAGCCATGGGTTAATCAACTTGTGATTGCCTTAGGCCATGTACTCAGGTGCAGGGCAATTTGTTCACCTATGGTAGTGGACACTTGGCACCCTGGGATTGGTCAGCAGGCATTTAAAAGGAGGTCTCTCAGGGTGATCAGTGCCCACTGTTATTTTCCCTCAACCAGGTATAGGTCACAACTGCTAGTGACTGAAGACTGCCAGGAACTTTGTCCTTTGCAGCGGACCCAGGATCTGGAGTGACTCGACTGCCAAGTGCACAGCATCATTCAGCACTGGTTGGGACTATTCCTGGAATCTCCTTGCCTGGTTTTTGTTATTATTCCTTGTTACCAGCAAGTGTCCTGGACGTTTATGTTTCTGGTGGATAAACACCTTTTTGCTTTCATCACTGGTCTGTTTGTTGGTGCCTTGCATTACATGAAATCATTGGGTAAAACTTACATAAATTAAAAAAATTGTATACATATTAGGTATCGCCGCGTCCGTGACAACCTGCTCTATGAAATTACCACATGATCTAACCTGTCAGATTAATGTTGTAAATAACAAAAAAAAAAAAACGGTGCCAAAAAAGCTAATTCTTGTTACCTTGCCGCACAAAAAGTGTAATATAGAGCGACCAAAAATCATATGTACCCTAAACTAGTACCAACAATACTGCCAACCTATCCCGTAGTTTCTAAAATGGGGTCACTTTTCTGGAGTTTCTACTCTAGGGGTGCATCAGGGGGGCTTCAAATGGGACAAAAACAGTCCAGCAAAACCTGCCTTCCAAAAACCGTATGGCATTCCTTTCCTTCTGCGCCCGTACAGCGGTTTACGACCACATATATGGTGTTTCTGTAAACTACAGAATCAGGGCCATAAATAATGAGTTTTGTTTGGCTGTTAACCCTTGCTTTGTAACTGGAAAAAAAATATTAAAATGGAAAATCTGCCAAAAAAGTGAAATTTTGAAATTGTATCTCTATTTTCCATTAAATCTTGTGCAACACCTAAAGGGTTAACAAAGTTTGTAAAATCAGTTTTGAATACCTTGAGGGGTGTAGTTTCTTAGATGGGGTCACTTTTATGGAGTTTCTACTCTAGGGGTGCATCAGGGGGGCTTCAAATGGGACAAAAACAGTCCAGCAAAACCTGCCTTCCAAAAACCGTATGGCATTCCTTTCCTTCTGCGCCCTGCCGTGTGCCCGTACAGCGGTTTACGACCACATATGGGGTGTTTCTGTAAACTACAGCATCAGGGCCATAAATAATGAGTTTTGTTTGGCTGTTAACCCTTGCTTTGTAACTGGAAAAAAATATTAAAATGGAAAATCTGCCAAAAAAGTGAAATTTTGAAATTGTATCTCTATTTTCCATTAAATCTTGTGCAACACCTAAAGGGTTAACAAAGTTTGTAAAATCAGTTTTGAATACCTTGAGGGGTGTAGTTTCTTAGATAGGGTCACTTTTATGGAGTTTATACTCTAGGGGTGCATCAGGGGGGCTTCAAATGGGACATGGTGTAAAAAAAACCAGTCCAGCAAAATCTGTCTTCCAAAAACCAAACGGCGCACCTTTCACTGTACGCCCCGCTGTGTGGTCGTACAGTAGTTTACGGCCACATATGGGGTGTTTCTGTAAACGGCAGAGTCAGGGCAATAAAGATACAGTCTTGTTTGGCTGTTAACCCTTGCTTTGTTAGTGGAAAAAATGGGTTAAAATGGAAAATTAGGCAAAAAAATGAAATTCTCAAATTTCATCCCATTTGCCAATAACTCTTGTGCAACACATAAAGGGTTAACGAAGCTTGTAAAATCAGTTTTGAATACCTTGAGGGGTGTAGTTTCTTAGATGGGGTCATTTTTGGGTGGTTTCTATTATGTAAGCCTCGCAAAGTGACTTCAGACCTGAACTGGTCCCTAAAAATTGAGTTTTTGTAAATTTCTGAAAAATTTCAAGATTTGCTTCTAAACTTCTAAGCCTTATAACATCCCCAAAAAATAAAATATCATTCCCAAAACAATTCAAACATGAAGTAGACATATGGGGAATGTAAAGTCATCACAATTTTTGGGGGTATTACTATGTATTACAGAAGTAGAGAAACTGAAACTTTGAAATTTGCAAATTTTTCAAATTTTTGGATAAATTAGGTATTATTTTGAGGAAAAAAATAATAATTTTTGACTTCATTTTACCAGTGTCATGAAGTACAATATGTGACGAAAAAACAATCTCAGAACGGCCTGGATAAGTCAAAGCGTTTTAAAGTTATCAGCACTCAAAGTGACACTGGTCAGATTTTCAAAAAATGGCCAAGTCCTTAAGGTGAAATAGGGCTGAGTCCTTAAGGGGTTAAGGACCGGTTCAGGTCTGAAGTCACTTTGTGAGGCTTACATAATAGAAACCACCCAAAACTACACCCCTCAAGGTATTCAAAACAGATTTTTACAAACTTTGTAAACCCTTTAGGTGTTCCACAAGAGTTAATGGCAAAATGAAATAAAATTTCAGAATTTCAATTTTTTGGCAAATTTTCCATTTTAATACATTTTTTCCAGTAACAAAGCAAGGGTTAACAGCCAAACAAAACTCAATATTAATTGCCCTGATTCTGTACTTTGCAGAAACACCCCATATGTGGTCATGAACTGCTGTACAGGCACACAGCAGGGCACAGAAGGAAGGGAACGCCATATGATTTTTGGAAGGCAGATTTTGCTAGACTGGTTTATTTACACCATGTCCCATTTGAAGTCCCCCTGATGCATCCCTACAGTAGAAACTCCAAAAAAGTTACCCCATTTTGGAAACTACGGGATAAGGTGGCAGTTTTGTTGGTACTTATTTAGGGTAAATATGATTTTTGGTTGCTCTATATTACACTTTTTTTGAGGCAAGGTAAAAAAAAATTGAAATTCTGAAATTTCTTCTCCATTTGTCCATAAATCTTGTGGAACACCTAAAGGGTTAAAGTTTGTAAAATCAGTTTTGAATACCTTGAGGGGTGTAGTTTCTTAGATGGAGTCACTTTTTTGGAGTTTCTACTCTAGGGGTACATCAGGGGGGCTTCAAATAAGGTGTAAAAAAAACAGTCCAGCAAAATCTGCCTTCCAAAAACTATATGGCGTTCCCTTCCTTCTGTGCCCTGCTGTTTGGCCATACAGCAGTTTACGACCACATATGGGGTGTTTCTGAAAACTACAGAAACAGGACAATAAATATTCAGCTTTGTTTGGCTGTTAACCCTTGCTTTGTTACTGGAAAATTGGATTAAAATGGAAAATTTTCCCAAAAAATAGCTGTTTTGGGACCGTTTTTATTTTTTGTTATTTACATAGTTGATCTGACAGGTTAGATCATGTGCTATTTCTATAGAGCAGGTTGTTACGGACGTGACAATACCAAATATGACTACTTTTTGGGGGGTTTTGTTTCAGTTTTACATAATAAAGCATTTTTGAAAAAAAAAATTTTTTTGTGTCTCCACATTCTGAAAGCCATATTTTTATCTTATTTTTTGGGCGACTGTCTTACGTAGGGTCTCATTTTTTGCGGGATGAGATGTCGGTTTGATTGACACTATGTTGGGGTGCATATGACATTTTGGTCGCTTGCTATTACACTTTTTGTGATGTAAGGTGACAAAAATGGCTTTTGACACCGTATGTCACATTCATGCACCCACAGGAGGTAAGGATAGTGACTACTGCGCTCCTCCCTACTTGCCACACAAGTCCTGATGACAGGGGACAACTGGACGGCAGTCCCTAGCTTATATATGTGCTGTGAAGACAGACAAGACAAACAAAGGATAGTGAACGGACCGAGTCAATACCAAGAGGGCGACGAAGTACAAATGGAGAAAGCAGCGAATAGTCAGGAGAAGCCGAGGTCAAATATCAGGAGAGTAAATAAGTACCAGAGGAATGAACAAGAACGGGTCAGGTCACAAGCCGAAGGTCAAGCCAAGAGGTCACGTCTGGAACTAAGGAGCAAACAGTAGCTGGTCAAAAACGGGCACGGGTCAGAATCCAATAGCACTGGGTACACAATAACAACTAGCCTTGGACAATAAATGGCTAGCATGTTGCCTGTTTATATAGTGAAGAGCAGAGGTCATGTGACGTGGCCAGTGCCACATGACCTCCCCCCTGTGTGTAGCCGAGCCCCGATCGGCCCCCACTTGAGTGTAACCATGGGAATGGGGAACGACGGCCGCACACAGAAGAATGCTTGCGGCTGGGTGCGCTCCGCCCCCGTAACCCCGGCAACCAGGACGCTACAGAAGAAGACAGCGAGCGTAACTGCCGCTGTGTCATCCCAGGACGCCGGCGGCGCAGGAGGGGAGAAGCACTCCGCCGGCGCCCTGTGACACCGTATTTATATTTTTTTTTGCTGTGTTCACCTGAGGGGTTAGGTCATGTGTTATTTCTATATAACAGGTTCTTACGGACGTGACGATACCTAATATGTATAGTTTTTTAAATTTATTTTACTTTAATAGAATAACAGCATTTTAGAAAAAAAAAATCATGTTTTAGTGTCTCCATAGTCTGAGAGCCATATTTTTTGTACTTTTTGGGTGATTGTCTCATGTAGGGGCTAATTTTTTGCGGGATGAGGTGCCGATTTGATTGGTACCATTTTGGCGTATATACGACTTTTTTGATTACTTTTATTACCTTTTTTGGGAAGTAAGTTGGGCAAAATTTCTATTTCATCATAGTTTTTATTTTTTTATTTTTATGGCGTTCACTGTGTGGGGAAAGTAACATGAGATCAGGTCATTACGGACGTGGTGATATCAAACATGTGTAGTGCATTTTATTTTTAAAATTTTTAATCAGTGATAAATGTGCTTTTTTTTTAAAACTTTTTTTTACTTTTTTTTTTACCCAGACCCACTTGGTTCTTGAAGATCCGGTGGGTCTGATATCTGTATAATACAATACAGTACACTATATAGTGTACTGTACTGTATTTTCACTTTACACTTTAGCAGAAGTCTGATCAGACTTAGCCTTACCATGGCAAGCCGGAAGCCTGTGAAGGCGTCCGGTTGCCATGGTAGCCATCACCCGCTGCCACAACAGAGCAGCGGGTGATGGGGAGGGAGTGGGACCCCCTCCCTCTGTGATCCCGTCAAGAATCGGGCGCTGAAACGGCACAGCAGCCCCCGATGGGAGAGGGAGGGAGCTCCCTCCCTGTTAACCCCTTTCATACAATGGTCCCTATGGACCGCGGCATGGAAGGGGTTAAACGGCTGACATCTTGAAAAAACTGGCAGGGTGGCAGCATCAGCCCCGCAAGTAAAGGTATTTATCTAAACTAAAAAAAAAAAAACATGAAAGGTCCTCTTTAATACTTGTAGATAGTATATAACACTGTATTACTGTATATATGCTCAGGTCACCTAATGCACTGCTACTTAATGTCACTTGTTTTATATGCAGCACATATTATGTATGCTCAGGTCTAAAGCACAGAACACTTGGCCATATGCACTATTAGAAACTATAGCCATCAGTAGTTTCTGACCTCCTATATATCTAAACCATAGTGCTATATGTACTCTAATATCTCTCTAGAGAAAAAATATATTTAGGGACTATTGCCCTTTTTTTGAGATACAGTTCGTCTGCAGTATGAAACTGTTTAAAGATTGACTCACGTGGTATTTAAAAAACGGAACCCTATTCACATTTGTTTACATGGCAATAGTCCTGCTCTTACCCCCATTTTGCTTGCTTTTGCAGCCCTCTAGCCCTTTCTAAAATTATTTTACAGCCATTTCCTAGCCCCAAAGTTTGGGTCCCTATTCACTTCAATAGGGTTCAGAGTCAAGTTTGGGTACCCGAAACAAACTTTGAAGCAAAGTTTGGCCGAACATGAACATCCACAGGTTCGCTCATCCCTATTAACAACCAATGACACTAAAACCATAACTAACAATGTCAAAACCAAAAAAGAAACATTTCCACCACAAGAAAAGATGTCATGTTAGCTGTCAGCTGATACTGAATGATGCATGACCCACAACTCTTGTGCTTATGCCCTATTATCATACAGCCAGTTCCCTCATTAGAGATTCCTTGTTTAAAAAAATAAAATAAAATCATATATATTTTTTATTAAAATAAAATTTTGCATACACTAAAACCCATTCTGGTACAATAAATAGGAAACAGACATAGCACATAGTATGTTCATTTTCACAGTGACATATGTGAAAATGGCAAATTACCACACTGCTTCTTGTCATTCAAAATCCTCCCCCCAACAACAATCCTGCAGAGAGACGTCTTAACCAACTTACTGAACAAATATTATAATGCCTTAGTGGGAACATCCCTTAAGATTGGCTTTCGTGTCAAGGTGCGACCTGTGGATATGAGCTGATAACTTATTAAATGATCTCGATTATGGAGATGCAAGACCTATTGTGGAAAGCTGCCCCCTCAAGCAATCCCTCTGTAGTGCTGGAGACACCAATCCAGGTACTGCAAACCATCCTTGCCATATACAGTAGCCATAAATTTGGCTGGACATCTCCTTTTCATACAGTCAGGTCCATAAATATTGGGACATCGACACAATTCTAACATTTTTGGCTCTATACACCACCACAATGGATTTGAACAAGATGTGCTTTAACTGCAGACTGTCAGATTTAATTTGAGGGTATTTACATACAAATCAGGTGAACAGTGTAAGGAATTACAACAGTTTGCATATGTGCCTCCCACTTGATAAAGGGACCAAAAGTAATGGGATAATTGGCTTCTCAGCTGCTCCATGGCCAGGTCTGTGTTATTCCCTCATTATCCCAATTACAATGAGCAGATAAAAGGTCCAGAGTTCATTTCAAGTGTGCTATTTGCATTTGGAATCTGTTGCTGTTAACTCTGAAGATGAGATCCAAAGAGATGTCACTATCAGTGAAGCAAGCCATCATTAGGCTGAGAAAAACAAAACAAACCCATCAGAGAGATAGCAAAAACATTAGGCGTGGCCAAAACAACTGTGTGGAACATTCTTAAAAAGAAGGAACGCACCGGTGAGCTCAGCAACACCAAAAGACCCGGAAGACCACGGAAAACAGCTGTGGTGGATGACCGAAGAATTCTTTCCCTGGTGAAGAAAACACCCTTCACAATAGTTGACCAGATCAAGAACACTCTCCAGGAGGTAGGTGTATATGTGTCAAAGTCAACAATCAAGAGAAGACTTCACCACAAGATGTAAACCATTGGTGAGCCTCAAAAACAGGAAGGCCAGACTAGAGTTTGCCAAACGACATCTAAAAAAGCCTTCACAGTTCTGGAACAACATCCTATGGACAGATGAGACCAAGATCAACTTGTACCAGAGTGATGGGAAGAGAAGAGTATGGAGAAGGAAAGGAACTGCTCATGATCCTAAGCATACCACCTCATCAGTGAAGCATGGTGGTGGCAGTGTCATGGCGTGGGCATGTATGGCTGCCAATGGAACTGGTTCTCTTGTATTTATTGATGATGTGACTGCTGACAAAAGCAGCAGGATGAATTCTGAAGTGTTTCGGGCAATATTATCTGCTTATATTCAGCCAAATGCTTCAGAACTCATTGGACGGAGCTTCACAGTGCAGATGGACAATGACCCAAAGCATACTGCAAAAGCAACCAAAGAGTTTTTTAAGGGAAAGAAGTGGAATGTTATGCAATGGCCAAGTCAATCACCTGACCTAAATCTGATTGAGCATGCATTTCACTTGCTGAAGACAAACCTGAAGGGGAAATGCCCCAAGAACAAGCAGGAACAGAAGACAGTTGCAGTAGAGGCCTGGCAGAGCATCTCCAGGGATGAAACCCAGCGTCTGGTGATGTCAATGCGTTCCATACTTCAGGCTGTAATTGACTGCAAAGGATTTGCAACCAAGTATTAAAAAGTGAAAGTTTGATTTATGATTATTATTCTGTCCCATTACTTTTGGTCCCTTAACAAGTGGGAGGCACATATGCAAACTGTTGTAATTCCTACACCGTTCACCTGATTTGGATGTAAATACCCTCAAATTAAAGCTTACAGTCTGCAGTTAAAGCACATCTTGTTCGTTTCATTTCAAATCCATTGTGGTGGTGTATAGAGCCAAAAATCTTAGAATTGTGTCGATGTCCCACTATTTATGGACCTGACTGTATATACCCCTCTCACAAATCGTAGAATAGTGTTCATCCGGTTCACAAATTCCACTTGGTGGGTGGATTCTGCTTATCCAATATTTGGCTATAAGGATTCTATCCTGGAAAAGCATTCTGCGAATGCGTATAGATACATTATCATCACTGACCGAATTATCTATCAAGACTTATCAAATAGGTGGCTGTAGACCAATGATATGAACCCCTTAGTGTTGCCGCTGCGCAATATACAGTATGTTGTAAAATAGGAGGAGAGACTGAAATTTCTAGAACATCCCTGAATTGCATTTGAAATTCTTGTCTCAGTTGCAAGAATTGGTAAAATGCAGTATTAGGGAGACCAAACTCTGACTGTTCGAAAAGTTTAATAGCCCCCCCCCCCCCTTCCCGTTTGAATCTGGTGGAGAAAGAAAATACCCTTATCCTCCTCCCAAGTGGAAAAACCTTCTAGTTTAAAAATTTCCAGTAACTGTTTTTTTGCCACAGGAGAGTAATATTATAATATCCCTCTAAACCAATCAACTCTTTAAACTTAGACCAGACTTTTGATATCAGGGAGATTGTAGGATAGCCCCCAGAGCCAGATTGAGGCCTTCCCAACTCCGCCAAAGTAATGGGTACCTTCTGCTTCATAATAAATGAAGCTATCCTGGTCAAGGGTCCCTGCTCTGTGTATTGGCTCCATCCCTTAAGGTGTTGCAGCTGTGCGGCTATGAAATATAGCCATGGGTTTGGTAGCGAGAGACCTCCCTCCTCCTTACCTCTTTGGAGAGTCTCCATACAGATTCTAGGTTGCTGCTTTTTCCATACTAAGGAGTGAAATATGCCCTGAATTTTATAAAATACTCGCTGTGGAATCCAAATGGGAGAATTATGTAACACATAGAGTAACTGGGGCATAAGTATCATTTTAATTAAGTTGCATCCGCCGATAAACGATAGGGGAAGTTTACACCAAGTATTGACTTTACAAATAAATTTAGTAAGCAAGGGGTCTATATTAAAGGGATTCTGTCACCAGGTTTGGGGCTATAGAGATACGGACATGCACGACTAGATCGCCGCTAGCATGTCCGCAATATATGTGTCCTATAGGGCTGTGTGGTTTTAATTTCTTTAAAAAATGATTTTATAGATATGTAAATGAGTGTTGAATGTGTCCAGGGGGCTGCACTAACCTTCCTTGTGGCCAGCCGTGCCCAGCCACGCCCGCCTGTGAAGGAGCCCAGCACCGCCTATGTCTCCCCCTTTCATCAACGATAGCTGTAATCTCGCAATGCGCGAACTCGCGCATGCGCAGTTCTTTCCCTGAAGCTGATGCCAGAACAGGGAAGGAACACTATACCGGCACTGCGCATGCGCAAGCTCGCGCATCGCGAGATTACGGCTATCTATCGTTGATGAAAGGAGGAGACATAGGCGGTGCTGGGCTCCTTCACAGGCGGGCGTGGCTGGGCACGGCTGGGCTCCAGGAAGGTTAGTACAGCCCCTTGGACACATTCAACACTCATTTACATATCTATAAAATCCTTTTTTAAAGAAATTAAAACCACACAGCCCTATAGGACAGGTATATTGCGGACATGCTAGCGGCGATCTAGCTGTGCATGTCCGTATCTCTATAGCCCCAAACCTGGTGACAGAATCCCTTTAACCTTTACATAATCCATAAGCATTGGTGTGATTACTACAACCAAGTATTTAAAACTTGGTCTGTGACAGATCAATCTGTGGCGAAAGAGGATCAAGAGGGAGGATGACAGATTTGTCCCAGTTACAGTGCCTTGCAAAAGTATTCACCCCCCTTGACTTTTTTCATATTTTGTTATATAACAGCCTTAAGTTCAATGTTTTGTTAATCTGAATTTTATGCGATAGGATTCACAGAAGCACCACTAATTCTAAAACATAACCTTTAATGATATAATGTTAAAAGCCAGTAACCCCTTGTAGCAAAAAAAGAATACAAATATTCAAAAGAAAATCTAAACCTCAGAAGAATATTCCACTTTTTGATGGTTGCAGAGAGGTAGGCTGACAGTTGATAGGCCTAAAAGGGGGGCAATATCCCTGATGCTGGCCCTATTACTGTTGCCCTGCCTGCAAACGGAATAGCCGCCCCGATAGGGCCGATCCCGTGTCTCGTGCTTCCTAATAGCCCTTGGTTGACCCTGACACGGGGAAGATATTCCAACAATGTGGAATAAGGACCCTAGATTAGGACCTAGACTAATCAAAATGCAAAAATAACAAACAACTACTATGTCCCAGGTGAGGTGACAAAAACCACCCAATCAAGTATGTGAAAAAAGAATAATAGTACAGTGAGATAGAAAAAAAAGTGTCCGTACACAGTGTCCTTTTTGTTCCAACGCGTTTCGCCTAGTTGGTTACAGGCTCTTCAGGGGACATACCAAACTCAAAAGCTCTCCATCACCAAAGATTATCACCAAAGCACAGAAGCAATAAATCAATAAATAAGAGGTTTTGATCTTGTTGATATCAAGGCTATTACTATTATGAGAGATGACCTAAAAATGCACCACTAAGTATATTATAGCTACAGCATACAGACTATAAGTATATATGATATAAAATATTGCTTATAGGACACAATGGTAGTCGCTATTATCAGAGCTGACTGATAAAAATATACGCCGCTAGATAATCTGTAGCCAAAGTTAGAATGTGCAAATTTTTATCACACATCACTATATTTTTATCACACCTCACTATAAATCCTCTCATTTTAGACAATAATACGTTGGGCTCAGTTAATATTGTTAGACAAAACATGTCATGCATAAATCTATAAAAGAGTTCAGGATGGTGATTTTAATATCGATTGCAAATGAAGACCATATAGCCGTGGATGCTAATATAGAATACACCGTCCTAAACCTATATTATACGCATGATAGATCGGTTAACATGTGTTATAGTTGTAATTTTTTTCCAATCTGAACTTCAGATTAGAAAAAAATGACAACTGTTAGACAAAGAAGATTATAGCACTATATTAGCTAAATTGCTCTATATTCGTTTTTTTATTTTTATATTTGCTACATTGCTATATAATAGTTTTTTAGAATATTCGTAATATTCTTAAACAAGAATATATAGCAATATAGCAAATTATAATATTACGAAAATTAGCATTACAAAAATTCTCATTATGAAAAATTCGCTTTGCGAAAATTCGCAATCAACACTACTCCTAAAGTCAAAGATATTGCAGCCTACTCATTGGCCCACAAGCTAGAAGCAGGGAGGGATCACGTGTAGTGTTGATCACGAAAATTCGAATTTTTATCGCGAATATAGGTACTTCGAAAATTTGTGAATATTTCGAATATAGTGATATATATTCGTAATTTCGAATAATCGTTTTTTTTTTTAATCAATACACATGATCCCTCCCTGCTTCTAGCTTGTGGGCCAATGAGAAGGCTGCAGTATATTTGACTTTAGGAGTAGTGTTGTTTGGGAATTTTCGTAATGCGAATTTTTCAACTTACAACTATTAGACAAAGAAGAATATTGCACTATATTAGCTAAATTGCTCTATATTAATTTTTTTTGAATATTCGCTATATTGCTATATATTCTTGTTTTAGAATATTCCGAATATTCGAAAAAACAAAGTTATAGCAATATAGCGAATATTTGGAAAAATAAAACGAATATAGAGCAATTGAGCTAATATAGTGCTATAATCTTCTTTGTCTAATAGTTGTAATTTTTTTCTCATCTGAAGTTCAGATTGGAAAAAAATTACAACTATAAAAAAAAGATTATAGCACTATATTAGCTAAATTGCTCTATATTCGTTTTTTTCGGGTATTCGCTATATTGCTATATATTCTTGTTTTAGAATATTACGAATATACGAAAAAACAAAGTTATAGCAATATAGCGAATATTCGGAAAAAAACTAACGAATATAGAGAAATTTAGCTAATATAGTGCTATAATCATTTTTTTTTATAGTTGTAATTTTTTTCCAATCTGAACTTCAGATGAGAAAAAAATTGTTGTAAGTTGAAAAATTCGCATTCCGAAAATTTGCATCACGAAAATTGGCATATTACACGATCATTACCTTGCCGATTTTTCGAGTAAAAAAATTGTAGAATATAACAAATTTGAATATGACCCCTGCCGCTCATCACTAATCATGTGTACTGATTAAAAAAAAAATCTTGAATATTCGCTATATTATTGCTATAAATGGCACGCAAATGGCACAAAATTCACCAACACCCCTCTGACAAAGCCGGAATTGGCTTTCCTTCACTACATAAAACAAGGATTGGATTCACCTGGAGGAGGGCTTAACCAAATACCCCCTAGGCACTTAATACTCACTCAGTCTCCTAAAATATTATTACGGTACCTTCAACTATTGGAGTACTGCCCGCTGCTACAATGAAAATATGGAAAGACAACCATATCAGGGATTTATGCTCCAAATTCTCCTCCCCATTAACTACACTTAAAGAAGACCTTTCATGCGTCCAAACATTATAAATTAAGTATCAGGATATGTAGGGGATAGTGCAGGGACCTAACGGCTTCTTAACCACATGTTGGCAGCAGCCAGGCTCTTAATCCCACTTCACTGGAAGTCTAGAGAGATCACCTCAATCTTACACTGGTTAAACAAGAGAGACCAGATCGCCAGGTTTGAAGAAATTTCTCACTGGGAATCAAGGTCTTATCAAGCTTTCTCCTGTATTTGGGCACCTTGGTCCCGCCACAGGGGACTTCTCTACGACTCCTGCCCCTCGCCAGCTCCCCTCTAATCTTCTTTGGTTCACACCTATACCCCTATTTTAAATAGATATTGAGCACCACACACAACTATCCTTGTTATCCCTTCTCAGATATTCCAATAAACCAGTTTCCTAGGGCTCATTCAGGAGACAGCGGCTCCCCCCTCTCCTCCCCCCATCACCCCCTCCTCAAGTCTCTTATCTCTTTCTTCCCTACTCTCTCTAGTTACGTGTTTCTAGTGTTCTACTAGTTCTAGAGTGTTGAGACCTGTTGCGAGGAAATTTCCGTAACTCCGCTTACTTTAATTGAGCATTATAGTAGAAATACTCCAGCAATATGGTTGCAAGATTGTTGGTGTTTATTTGAGGATGCGGCTGTACAAATCATATGATGTTTCGGCCTCACTTGGCCTTTATCAAACTACAACAAAATAAATAAATAACAAAAATAAAACTAAATAAATCAAGTTACAACAAATTGGTAATTACAAGCAGTGATGAGCGGCATTAACAATATTCGAATTCGCAATATTTCGCGAATATTCATCATATATTCGCGAATTTGAGAATTCATGATCTCGTCATTATTTTCTTGATTGCAAAAGTCCTCAATCTGAATATTTGCGCTAAAAATTTGCGCTAAAATTCCTAAAGTCAAAGATATTGCATCCTTCTCATTGGCACACAAGCAAGAAGCAGTGAGAGATCATGGGTACTTACTGATGAAAAAATCTAATATATTCGCGATTACGAAGATATAGCACTATATTCTAGATGTTTGCGAATTCTCGAAGTGGCAATGTTCGCGATAAAAATTTCTGATTAGAATATTTGCAATCAACACTAATTATGATATATATTGTACATTGTATGCTGGTTAAAAAACCTTTGGCATATCTCGTATATAATTAGATTAGATTCTGAATTTTATACTCCCTGTTTAACCCTTTTGGTTCCAAACTATCAAGTTTGTGGATCCAGTATGCTTCTCTTATTTTTAATTGTTTGACTCTATCTCCCCCTCTTCTAAATGGTGTAACGTGTTCAATTACTTGGCACTTACGTTGGGAAAGGTTGTGGCCTGCCGAGTCAAAATGTGCTGGTACTGGTAATAGTAGGTTTTTCCGCCTAAAACTAGACTTGTGCTGACATATTCAGTCCCGAATTTTTGGTGTCATCTCCCCCACGGAAATTTTACCACAGTGACATTTGAGTAGGCATACTACAAAGTTGGATTCACATCTGAAGAAGCCTTGAATGGGGAAACTTTTACCGGATTCTGGATGATAAAAGTGGGAGGCTTTTAGAACGTTGGAACATTGAAGGCAGTGTACACAATGGCATGTACCCGTCTTCTGTATGCAAAGAAATGATTGTTTAGGGACGGTTCTAGACAATCCGATGTCGGCCCACACCAGCAAATCCCGTAAATTTTTGGGGCAATGTGTACAAGTCAGGATAGGGTTCTTGAATTCCCCGACCTTCGTGTAGAACTTTTGTAAAAGGAGTCAATGACTCCTAATGCTATTGAGTATTTTATTAACACTCGGATGGAAGGTATGGACAAAAGGTATCCGTGTAGTATTCTGCATGGTTTTTGGAGTTTTAGGTGCGGCTGATAGTTGTAAAAGACGCTGTGGGTAACCTCTCTCTAGAAACCGTTTTCTCATTTCTGATAATCGTGGTGTAAGGAGTCTGTTTTGACTATGTGTCATACCCGTTCAAATTGGAAACATGGAAGATTTTTTTGGTGTTTTGGGGGTGGAAGCTAGAAAAGTGCAGAAGGTTATTGTGGTCCCTTGGCTTTCTATACAAGTCAGTAGTGAGGGTACCCGATGGTTCTTTGGTCACCATAGTGTCCAGGAAGTTGATGGAAGTAGAGTGATGATGAATAGTGAACTGAAGTTCGGGGTAGATAGAATTGAGAAATGTGTGGAACTGTAGAAGGTAATCCAATGAGCCCTCCTATATGCAGAAAATGTCATCAATATAAAGTTTCCACACTATTACCTGTGATATGAAACGAGTATCTGGATAAATATAGGTATCTTCAAAGTCTGCCATGAAACAATTTGCATAGGGAGGCGCTACATTGGACTCCATTGCGGTACCCTGTTACTGAAGAAAAAAGTAATCTTGAAACAGTAAGAAGTTACTAGTGAGGACCAATTCTAGCAGTTCTATGTGGAACCATACAGTAATAGCTTCCATGTTAGTGGAAAGAAGACGTTTGCAGATGGCAATTAGGCCTTTCTGATGTTTGATGGATGTGTATAGGCTTGCCACATCCCAGGTGACCAACAGTGTATCAGGTATTATGTTAAGAAATAAAGAGGTATCCAACAGAAAAGATCTTGTATCCCTAATGATAGGGGTCAAGATTTTTTCTAGGAGAATTGCCAGTGGGGAAAGGACCGACTGGGTTAAGGCTACTATTGGTACGCCTGGGGGATTGTAGAGATCCTTATGTATTTTGGGCAATGTATAAAACACAGGTATTATGATATTAATATTGGTCAAAAATGTTGCTGTGGAGTCATCGATCACATTGAGACCACAATAATGGGTCACTATTTTTTGTATTTTGTCTATCACTTGTTTGGTGGGATCACAAGATAATTTAAAGGATAACTGTCACATTTAGACCCTAATTTCAATTTTCATATATGTAGTTACTAATAACATGATATTCCAGAATCATTTACAATTAGAATGACTTACCCCATATTTAATAAGATTCAGCCCTTAGCAACCAGTCTGCATAAAACTGCAATTTCACTATTCAGTTAAGATGGCCACCACTGCCCTCACCCTGAGGCTAATCCCGCCTGCCCTCACTACCCACAATGCATTGAGCTCCTCACATGCACTAGCCAGTAACAATAGCCCCCCAAAAGTGTCAGTAACCAGAGCCCTCACCCCTAAAGGGTTAATCTCCCGCAGCGCAAAGGGGTCCTCTTACCACATGTTGCTTTCATTTATACACTGAGCAGATGGCAGATCTCCCTTCCCTGGTGTGTGCTGCTCCAACTCTGCATTGTCCAGCTCTGCTGAGTGAGGGAGCGTCTGCCAAGCGCAGGGACAGGGAGAAGTGCACACAGCCCAGGCACTGTTATCAGCTGCTGGGGAGAACCTGGCTTTAATCATTTACTTACAGTCCCTGGCTGTCAGTAATGTGAGCCTGCACGCAGCCTGCTTCTGTGTGCTCTGTCTATCAACAGATAGACGGACCATGCCTAGCAACCCTATTTTAAGCAAAAAAGAGTAAAATAAGTCGCTAGGTTTCAATGGTACTTGCGCTGCTGGTCTCCTTGAATGAAGTGGGTTCTTCACAATTATAAAATGTCAATCTGGTGGGACCGCGCTGCTCCTCATTCACACAGAGCTTTTTTCCTCCAATGCAGGTATTCAATTAATCCGGCTCAAGACAGACACCTCTAGATTAAATCGCAGTATACTTCCACGCAGGTTGGAAAGCTCAGCGTGTCATCTCTGTATGGTTCAGAACCACCCACACCTCTATGCTGAGCCGTCGTGGGCTATCTGCAAGATGTCATAAACCGCACAATAGTGAGAGTACCACCAGCACAGTTAAAATCCTCCATTTTATTATACTCACAGAAAGAAAGTAATTTTTCAGCATGTCATTACAACAATGGTCTTTCGTACAGCCCGACCCGGGTTTCGCATGTAGCTTCGTCAGGGGCGAGAATCTAACACACCTAGGGCAGTAGGTTATTTAACCCCTCCCCCCATGTTACACAGCTGATGATTACAAATTGCATTAACCATTCCATTGCAGGTAAAAAAAGTTACACAGCTGATGATTACAAATTGCATTAACCATTCCATTGCAGGTAAAAAAAAAAAATATATATATATTTTTTTACCTGCAATGGAATGGTTAATGCAATTTGTAATCATCAGCTGTGTAACATGGGGGGAGGGGGTTAAATAACCTCCTGCCCTAGGTGTGTTAGATTCTCGCCCCTGACGAAGCTACATGCGAAACCCGGGTCAGGCTGTACGAAAGACCATTGTTGTAATGACATGCTGAAAAATTACTTTCTTTCTGTAAGTATAATAAAATGGAGGATTTTAACTGTGCTGGTGGTACTCTCACTATTGTGCGGTTTATGACATCTTGCAAATAGTCCATGACGGCTCAGCATAGAGGTGTGGGTGGTTCTGAACCATACAGAGATGACACGCTGAGCTTTCCAACCTGCGTGGAAGTATACTGCGATTTAATCTAGAGGTGTCTGTCTTAAGCCGGATTAAGTGAATACCTGCATTTGAGGAAAAAAGCTCTGTGTGAATGAGGAGCAGCGAGGTCCCACCAGATTGACAACCCTATTTTAAGCACAGGTAAAAGTAGGCAGTACAGGGAACAAAAATGTGGAATTAAGGGGTAATTGAATACACAGTGAAAAGTAGAAATAGGGCCACCAAGGTGATATTAACTGCCTCCCGACTGCCTAACGCAGGGATGCGTCCTGCGGGCGGTCGGTTTGTTCCTCGTAGACGCATCGGCGCGTCATCTCGCGAGACGCGAGATTACGCGCATAGCCGGCCCGCACATGCGCAGTGCGGGCCGGGAAAAGTCGCAGGAGATTTTCGTCACCAGCCTGCCAGCCAATGATCACCGCTGGCAGGTTAGTGACTTTGAATTGTATGCTGTTGTTTTGTAACGAAATGTGGATACCTCAGTTCCCTGAAATATGTTTTTTGGATCTCTTAATACTGCACCGCAACCTGTCTTCTGTGAGATCCAACATCTTTTGGATCGGTGATGCAATAATATTGTATCATGTGACAAATCATGTGACCGGGATTGCTACCTCCGTGATTATATGATCTTCTACATGATAAGGAGACTGTTTAATTCTTATGTATCGGTACTTATAAATTGTTGAAATCAGATATATAAAGGATCAAAGATTGTTCTGATAGATAATAATACATGGGCTAGATACATGTCTTACCGTACTCCACTCATGGCCACATTGAATTTTGTTTGGACTGGTTGCTTAGCAGTATGACGCTCCGGCCCCGTGACTGGTCACATGGCTGGGGGCGGTTTAGTCCGTCCCCTACCATGTGATCACCTACGTGGCTAGGAGGCGGGTTATTTGAATTGTATTTAAATGGTGCCATTTGTATATTGATTTGAGCTGTTATCACCTGTACTTTGATAAAGACACAGATTAGTGTCGAAACGCGCGTCACATATGGGTGACGAATAAAGAAAGTTTTTTCTTCACTATTGGAATTACGGAGTGCTGGTCTTTCTATTGCAAGTATCAAGGTATCTACCTTTTGACCGTGCACCTGGACCGCGACTGATGCGCAGTGCCGCCCATTCATCCCCTAATTTTAAAAAATCTAATCACAAGCCATTTAACACATTATATTTATAAATATAATGTGTTAAATGGCTTCTGTGCTCTCTGCTGGTTCCTTTTCGTCGGTTGGTCCCAGCAGAGAGCACAGATCACTGTGAGTACACCAAGCACAACACATTTAGCCCCAGATCACCCCCCCATCACCCCAATTAACCCCTTGATCACCCCTGTCAATCACTAGTGAAAGGGAAAAAAGTGATCAGTGTAAACTGTCACTTTTTTTTTCTCACCAGTATTGACTGTTAGGTTTAGATTAGTTTAGGCCCCTTTGGTAGTTAGCTTTAGTTAGCGCCCAGCCCACCGCACCGCACGGCAGTCACTGATTCGCTGATTAGCGTATCGCTAATCAGCATTGGTACTTTATAGTATCTGTAAGTGATCAGAACTGATCACAGTCAGATCTATAATAGTATTTGTGTCACCTTAGCTCGCCCTCCACCAAAAACGCAGTGTTTGCCCGATCAGGACTGATCGGTCGCCTACACGTGCGTTCACCCACGCCCGCCCCGCCGCAGTGACAATTTTTTTTACATTTTTTATCACTGCACAATCACTACACAAGCGCTGCGGCGATAAAAAAAAATCAGTTTTGATATTTTTTATCAATCGCAGCGGCTTCCTGTACTTCGCTAGCCTCCCATTTGTAAGACAGGCTTGCTTTTTTTCTTGGGTAGTCTCAGGGAATACCCCTAAATTTAGTTGACCAAATGGCAAGTAAGGGGTATTCTTCTGAAGAGGCCTACAGACTTCTGACCCAGTTGGATGAGGAATGGGAACCCTCATCTGACGAATCCAGCGGATCAGAATACGAACCTGTAGAAAGCAGTGGCAGTCTGACCCAAAGTTCGGACGATGAGGTTGAGGTCCCTGATACCACCAGGCGTACCCGGCCCCGTGTTGCTAGACCACAGATTGTGCAGGATCCGCTTCAAGGGCAGCAGAGTGGGGCTGGCGCTGTCAGATTATGCGGTGAGGCATACACCAGCAGCGCAGCCCATCCTGGACCTAGTACCAGCACTGCCGTAGAACATGGTGAAGTGGCAAGCACCAGAAGGGCAGTTGAAGCTGGTACGGTGGCACGTGAAGTAGTTCCCCCGTCGCAGCCACCGCACAGACAGGCCCCTAGAGTCCCTGAGGTGCTGGCAAACCCTGATTGGCAGCCCCCATCTTCAGCCCCACCAGTAGTTCCCCCTTTCACCGCCCAGTCTGGAGTTCGGGTTGAGACAGCTCAGATCGAATCGGCACTGGGGTTTTTTGAGCTGTTCTTCACTGCGGAGCTCTTTGACTTAGTCGTGGCAGAAACAAACCAGTATGCCACTCAATTTATAGTCGCCAACCCGGGAAGCTTTTATGCCCAGTCTTTCCGGTGGAAACCCGTCCAAGTTTCCGAATTTAAAACTTTTCTGGGCCTTCTCCTCAACATGGGCCTGACAAAAAAGCATGAATTGCGGTCATATTGGTCCACAAACCTAATTCATCCCATGCCCATGTTCTCTGCTGCCATGTCCAGGACACGATTTGAGACCATCCTGCGTTTCCTGCACTTTAGTGATAATAGCACCTCTCGTCCCAGAGGCCACCCAGCTTTTGACCGGCTCCACAAAATTCGGCCCCTCATAGACCACTTTAACACCAAATTTGCAGATTTGTATACCCCTGAGCAAAACATCTGCATAGACGAGTCCCTGATACATTTTACTGGGCGCCTTGGCTTTAAACAATACATCCCAAGCAAGCACACCCGGTATGGGGTCAAATTGTATAAGCTCTGTGAAAGGGCCACAGGCTATACGCACAAATTTAGTGTCTATGAGGGTAAAAATCAGACCCTGGAGCCGGTCGGTTGCCCTGACTACCTGGGGAGCAGTGGGAAGACAGTCTGGGACTTGGTGTCACCCTTATTTGGCAAGGGGTACCAAATTTATGTGGACAATTTCTACACAAGTGTGCCCCTCTTCAGGCATTTGTTTCTAGAACAGATTGGCTGCTGTTGCACCACGCGACCTAGTCGCCGGGGCTTCCCTTAACGGCTCGTTACCACCCGTCTTGCAAGGGGGGAGAGGGCTGCGTTGTGTAACGAAGAACTACTCGCGGTGAAATGGAGAGACAAGCGTGACGTTTACATGCTCTCCTCCATTCACGCAGACACGACAATCCAAATTGAACGAGCAACTGGAGTCATTGAAAAGCCCCTCTGTGTCCACAAGTATAATTTGCTCATGGGAGGGGTGGACTTCAATGACCAGATGTTGGCTCCTTATTTACTCTCCCGCAGGACCAGACGCTGGTATAAGAAGGTGTCTGTATACCTAATTCAATTGGCTATGTACAATAGTTTTGTTCTCTACAGTAAGGCTGGGAGAACAGTATCCTTCCTCAAATTTCAGGAAGAGATCATCGAGAACCTCCTGTATCCAGGAGGTTCCGTGGCCCCAACCACCAGTGTAGTGAGCCATCTACACGAGCAACATTTCCCCAATGTCGTTGCTGGTACCTCAAACCAAGCGCCACCCCGAAAAAGATGTGTCTGTAGCAGGAGTGGAATAAGGCGTGACACCCGCTATTTCTGTCCTGACTGCCCTGACCACCCTGCCCTATGCTTAGTGGAGTTTTTCCGGAAGTACCACACACAGGTACACTTAGTATAGGGATTGCGTGACACAGGACAGGCACACAGGTGTCTTAGGGCCCTTTCACACAGAGCTGCTGCAAACCTCTCCTTTCACCTGGGACAAAGTGCATAATGTACTTCGCCACATCTCTGGGCGATTTGCGCTTTGCACATTGTCCCATGGGGAAGGAGAGGTTTGTCCTATAAAAGGTAAAAAAAATTAAAAAAAATCACAGGTAAGCAAAAAAGTTTATGTTCCAAAAGTTCAATAAAGTTTATAAAAGTTAATGTTCTGTTTCAAATGTTATATAAAGTTAATGTTAATGTTAATAAATGTATTGCGTTGCGGCCAGTTTTTTTTTTTTTTTACCTTCTAGGTGGACCAACCGATCAACCAGCTGCAGCACTGATGTGCATTCTGACAGAAGCATTGCCCTGCTGTCAGATTACACAAAAGTCGGTGTATGCGGCGCTGCAAGACGAGATTTCTCCTCTGCAGTAAAAAGTATACGTTTGCCGAGGCTTATGAGCTGAGGGGCAGTGTTCATATGCTTTGGCAAACACTTTGTATATATAAAAAAATGTAAAAAAATTCCGGCAATGATTTATTCATCCACATCGATTGATGTGAATGGAGAAATCGGCTTTGCCAGGGAATACGGGCTGAGTGGGCTTGGATGTTGGGCGGAGCTCCTATGTCCTGGCAGACGCCTTTCTCCTCCTTTTTTTTTTTGCACATTTTTTGGCAGAGACTTTTTCTTCCACATTGATCGATGCGAATGAAGAAATCTGTGCCGTTAATTTTTTCTTTCAGCCCAGAGGCTGAACGGAAAAAAAAAATCTCATTACCCGTATGCTCAATATAAGGAGAATAGCAGAAACTCCTAATGCTGGCCATACATGTAATGATTGTGGAGACCCTCAAATGCCAGGGCAGTACAAACACCCCACAAATGACCCCATTTTGGAAAGAAGACATCCCAAGGTATTCGCTGAGGGGCATATTGAGTCCATGAAAGATTGAACTTTTTGTCCCAAGTTAGCGGAAATGGAGACTTTGTGAGAAAAAAACTAACAAAAAAAAATTTCAGCTAACTTGTGAGAAAAAACTAACAAAAAAAAATCTTCGATGAACTCGCCATGCCCCTCACGGAATACCTTGGGGTGTCTTCTTTCCAAAATGGGGTCACATGTGGGGTATTTATACTGCCCTGGCATTTTAGGGGCCCTAAAGCATGAGAAGAAGTCTGGAATCCAAATATCTAAAAATGCCCTTCTAAAAGGTACTCATTGGAATTTGGGCCCCTTTGCGCACCTAGGCTGCAAAAAAGTGTCACACATGTGGTATCACCGTACTCAGGAGAAGTAGGGCAATGTGTTTTGGGGTGTCTTTTTACATATACCCATGCTGGGTGAGAGAAATATCTGTAAAATGACAACTTTGTATAAAAAAATGGGAAAAGTTGTCTTTTACAGAGATATTTCTCTCACCCAGCATGGGTATATGTAAAAAGACACCCCAAAACACATTGCCCTACTTCTCCTGAGTACGGCGATACCACATGTGTGACACTTTTTTGCAGCCTAGGTGCACAACGGGGCCCAAATTCCAATGAGTATCTTTAGGATTTCACAGGGCATTTTTTACGCATTTGGATTCCAAACTACTTCTCACGCTTTAGGTCCCCTAAAATGCCAGGGCAGTATAAATACCCCACAAGTGATCCCATTTTGGAAAGAAGACACCCCAAGGTATTTCGTGAGGGGCATGGCGAGTTCATGTAAAATTTTATTTTTTGTCACAAGTTAGTGGAATATGAGACTTTGTAAGGAAAAAATAAAAAATAAAATCATTTTCCGCTAACTTGTGCCAAAAAAAATAAAAATTCTAGGAACTCGCCATGCCCCTCACGGAATACATTGGGGTGTCTTCTTTCCAAAATGGGGTCACTTGTGGGGTATTTATACTGCCCTGGCATTTTAGGGGCCCTAAAGCGTGAGAAGTAGTTTGGAATCCAAATGCGTAAAAAATGCCCTGTGAAATCCTAAAGATACTCATTGGAATTTGGGCCCCTTTGTGCACCTAGGCTGCAAAAAAGTGTCACACATGTGGTATCGCCGTACTCAGGAGAAGTAGGGCAATGTGTTTTGGGGTGTCTTTACATATACCAATGCTGGGTGAGAGAAATATCTCTGTAAAATGACAACTTTGTATAAAAAAATGGGAAAAGTTGTCTTTTACAGAGATATTTATCTCACCCAGCATGGGTGTATGTAAAAATACACCCCAAAACACATTGCCCTACTTATTCTGAGTATGGCGATACCAAATGTGTAACACTTTTTAGCAGCCTAGTTGCGTAAAGGGGCCCAAATTCCAATGAGTACTTTTAGGATTTCACAGTGCATTTTTACGCATTTGGATTCCAAACTACTTCTCACGCTTTAGGGCCCCTAAAATGCAAGGGCAGTATAAATACCCCACATGTGACCCCATTTTGGAAAGAAGACACCCCAAGGTATTCCGTGAGGGGTATGGTGAGTTCATGTAAAAAAAAAATTTTTGTCACAAATAAATAAATAAATCATTTCCCGCTAACTTTTGACAAAAAATAAAAACTTCCATGAACTCACTATGCCCATCAGTGAATACCTTAGGGTGTCTACTTTCCGAAATGGGGTAATTTTTGGGGTGTTTCTACTGTCTGGGCATTGTAGAACCTCAGGAAACATGACAGGTGCTCAGAAAGTCAAAGTGTGTAAATTAATATTTTTGCACCATAGTTTGTACAGTTTGTAAACGCTATAACTTTTACCCAAACCAATAAATATACACTTATTGCATTTTTTTTTTTATCAAAGACATGTAGAACAATACATTTTGAGAAAAATTTATATAGAAATGTAGTTTTATTTGAAAAATTTTACAACAGAAAGTGAAAAATGTAAATTTCGATTAATATCAAAAAAAGTAAAAATGTCAGCAGCAATGAAATACCACCAAATGAAAGCTCTATTAGTGAGAAGAAAAGGAGGTCAAATTCATTTGGGTGGTAAGTTGTATGACCGAGCAATAAACCGTGAAAGTAGTGTAGTGCAGAATTGTAAAAAGTGGTCTGGTCATTAAGGGGGTTTAAGCTAGTGGAGCTGAGGTGGTTAATCACCACAATCCAATCCTCAAAAAAAAAAATATATATACAACAGTTATCCTTTAAGATAAACAGTACTGTCATTTAACTGTCGATATATTTCATCAATGTATTTGTGTTTGTCCATTATGACAAGGGCCCCTCCCTTATCTGCCGGTTTGAATATTAGTTCCTTCCTCTTCAGAAGAGAGGAAAGGGCTTGTCTCTGCTTGTTATCTAGGTTATGCACAAACTTATATTTGCCTCTTTCCAGATCCTTTCTGAACTGACTTACATCTTGTTGTACTAAATTGATAAATGTCTCAATAGCGGGCTGATTTTTGGGGGGAATAAAATGACTCTTATTGCGTAAGAAATTTATGATGTAGGTTGGGTGTTGTCCCTCTTTGGGGTATCTGTCCCAGTAGAAAAATAAACTTTAAGACGAATGTTCCTAAAAAATCTTTGTAAGTCCAAATCAAGTTGAAATGTGTCCAGTTGACTGGATGGACAATAGGAAATGCCTTTGTCCAATAAAGACATTTCCGATGGTCCCAGTGTATAGGATGATATGTTGACCACTAGTGACTGTACCTGAGATCTTGTGGTGATGTGAAAAGAGCATTGTGAGGAAATGGTGGGTCCTCCCCTCTGTCCTCTTCTGCCTCGTGTGGGTCATTGTTCACCAGGTCTAGAATGAAGGTAAGTGTCGCCGCTTGATCCGGATTGAGATGAATCCATGGATGGTGAACGTCGTCTGGGATGACTTGACTTTACTTCTCTTTTTTGCTTCCACTTCTTTCCAATGCTGTAATAAAGTAGAGGTAATCTTATCTTTGAGTTGGTTGTAGTGCTCTGTAGACAGAACTGCTTTTAACTGTTCCTCAATTGCATTGATTTCAGTCTTGGTATCGCTGATGGCATTCTGTATGTATAGGGTTAGCGCCATTAGATCAAACGAGCATTTATTGAGAATTTGCTCAAATTTCTCACAGAATTCCATGTTGTCTTTGAAGAAGGTTGGTCTAGTGCGAATCTGTAATCCATGGGGGATACGTTTTACCTTAAGGTACTCCGCCAGGGTTACACTATGTAATTCATAGTTCAGCAATCTGTGGGACTCCCGTTCCAAATCCCTTGCTTTAAATTCGGAGGGTGGTGTCTGTAGAAATTCACCAGAGATGTTGACTTGGGATAGAATAAGGGAGATCTCCTCCTGTTGAAATGACAAGGTTCCAATGGCCATAGTTGTAGCAGGTGCTTCACTTAGTCAGGGCAGATTAATTTGCACAATTACTTCGTGGCACTCCGCTTTCTGATGCTAGGAGTCGGGTTGCCACCCCATTCACAATAGAAATACTCCAGCAATATGGTTGCAAGATTGCTGGTGTTTATTTGAGGATGCGGCTGTACAAATCATGTGACGTTTCGGCCTCACTTGGCCTTTATCAAACTACCGCAAAAGAAATAAATAACAAAAATAAATAAAAGTAAATAAATAAATCAAATTACAACAAATTGGTAATTACAAGTATAAAGTCACAAAAGCAACATTTATCACGGTACTGTAAATTAAATTCCACCTAGTTCTTTATAAAGGAGCAACGTTTGGTTCGGTTGTAGAATCCATAGGTTGAATCCATATTGTATGAAAAGAATAATAAGGAAGATATTCTAATACATGGTATTCTTAGTAATGCATTTGTAGCGAGTCTTTATCTCTAGCAGCACCAGGTAAATACTATTTAGGGACCTTTGGCTAAATACCTTTCTACCTTTCAGTACACATTCTGAAGAATGTCTACTGTATGTAAATAGTTTTTTTTCCTTCGGCTCATTTATTTTCTCACTACAAATGCTTGTATTAGAATATCTTCCTTATTATTCTTTTCATACATATGGATTCAACCTATGGATTCTACAACCGAGCCAAATCTTGCTTATTTATCAAGAACTAGGTGAAATTTAATTCACAGTACCATGATAAATGTTGCTTTTGTGACTTTATACTTGTAAGGCAACAGCTCACATCGTTGTGGTCACATGGTCGGAATCGCGATCATGTGACCCATGGTGACGTCAGCGATCCTCCGATGTTGTGGTGCCGCCTGTGTTTCCTCTGGGAGCGGTGCTTTTTATTATATTAGCATTAAATGTATTTCATGTTCTACAGGCCCAATGTGGCACTTTACTTTTTTATGTGTGTCATAGTTTTGTTCATTGCCTTCATAATCTAGTCATGGGGTTGCTTTGGGAAACCGCCCACCTCCCCTTTGACCCTGATTGTTTGCATGTGGGTGTTTGTGTATATATATCCAGCTTGTTTGTTAAGTCTGTTATGCAACACTATTCACCTGAAGAAGGGAAAGTGGTCCCCGAAATGCAATAGTTATTTCTGAAGATTCTTCATTTGCACCTGGTTGGTTCTTTGTGCGGAGGGATGTTCTTTCCTTCTACTCTGCAAGTAAGAGTACAGGGAAGGGATGTCTTTTTGAGGAAAATATTGGTGGCTAGGTATCTTCCAGTGAGACTGAAGACATGCCATCAGCTCCCTAAAGACAGCAGATTCTACTAAATGGTACAGCAGTGACTGCAACGCCAGCAACTTGGCCAGGAGGGAATTAAGTTTGTGCACCAACAGATTACTAGACATGTACAGTAATTTCAGGGCAACACATTCTGTTATCGATAGCTGGTAATGAAGCTGAGGAGGAAGAGTTTGAGCAGGAGAGGCAGAAAGAGATGATGATGATGTGAAAGAAATCATACTGCCTGTGGATGCAGCCTGTCTTCTGCAAGGGGGACTGGGAGAAGGGGGGGAACTGCTGTTGCGGTAGCTAGCTGCCACCTTTAGTTGCCCACATGATGGAGCGATGCTGCTTCATGTGGTTCAGTAGAGCTCTGGTGCCTACGTTTGTGCTTGTCTGCCCACTCTTATTTTATTCTTGCACAGCTTGCGCCGGGCAATGTTTCTGTCTTCCGGCAGCATGGAGAAAAAAATGCCAGATAGGACATACTCGCACAGAGCTAGAGGCAGCCAAGCTTGGCTTAGCTTTCGCACTTTTTTTGTCCTAATTCACCCACAGTGTCATCGGCATCACCAGATCCCAAAGCAGACATGGCCCTGGCTGTTCTCTGGGTGGTACTCTGCCTCTGCTCACCATTGCTGCTGCCACCACCCTAATCCTCTGATGTTGCCTTCACCTTCTCAGCACCTTCATCCGGCTCCCAGGTCCTGTGTAGCACACAATCTTTATCGGAGTCCTCAACCTCCCTGCCACTTTTGTCAGACTGAGAGATATCATAATGGGTTCTTTGTCCCCCCTCCCCTGATCTGCATTTGCCCCAACTGCCACTGTCGCTGCCCCCAATGCCAATACCGTGTCTATAAGTGCCACTACACTACTACCACCACTAACACAGCTATGCATGGGGTCTGCAGCCTCCTCCTGAATGTCCTCCTCAGGCCAGTAAAAACACTGATAGCTCTCACATAAGTGTTCAACAGGGAGACTCTCTGCCATAGGGTGTGGTGGGGTTTTCCTGCCACTTCTTAGGAAAAAGGAAGGCGTCCCTCTAGGAAGCGGCAGTGAAGACTGAGATGACTTCTCTGGGGCTGCAAGGAGGACGAGCAGGAGAAACGCTATGACCTTAGGCTCCATGGCACGGTGTCAGATTCTGAAGTCACCTTCACATCATCCTGCTGCGACTGAGAGAAGGACTGAGCCATCCAATCCACAATCTCATCCTCTTTCTTCTCAACGATAACGTTGTACCTTTCCGAAGCTAAGGACGACTGTAGCCTACTACTACTACTGTTGGCCAGATACCTGGTGCTACTACTACCAACATTCTGGCTCTGGGTCTTTCGTTTGGAACCCTTCCATAGCCCTGACATTTTTGGGCATAAATGTACACAGTAACACAAAGTATGGAATGGTTTGCAAATCTGCTTTCTGGAAATTAAAAATAGAGAGACACAATATGATGTCCTTCTCTTTCCACAAACACACTGAAGACACTGCTACAGTTGACTTTAGAAATAATGCAGTATAGATGCCAATAACGAATTTGAAATTTAATTTGAACTGTGTGTAGATGAAACTACAGTCCTGATCAAAAGTTTAAGACCACTTGAAAAATGGCAAAAAATCATGTTTTACATTGTTGGATCTTAACAAGGTTCCAAGTAGAGCTTCAACATGCAACAAGAAGAAATGAGAGTGAGACAAAACATTTTTTGAGCATTCAATTATTTGAAAATAACGATAGTTATTGATAATAACAGGCTGTTTTTCAGCTGATCCAAATTTTAGGACCACATGCCTTTAAAACGCCAAATCTGTGCAAAGATGTGGATTCATTGTCATTTTCTGTCAGGTAGTCACATGTTGTGATGGCAAAGGCAAAAAAACTCTCCCTTTTTGAACGTGGTCGGGTTGTTGAACTGCATAAGCAGGGTCTCTCACAGCACGCCATCGCTGCTGAGGTGGGACACAGTAAGACAGTCATTTGGAATTTCTTAAATGATCCTGAGGGTTATGGAACAAAAAAGTCAAGTGGAAGACCCCAAAAAATGTCATCAGCACTGAGCCGGAGGATCCAATTGGCAGTCCGTCAAGACACTGGACGATCCACGACCCAAATTAAGGCCCTTACTGGTGCTGACTGCAGCCCCATACTCGTCAGACGGCATCTGAGACTGAAGGGCTTCAAAAACAAAACGTCTTCAAAGACCTCGTCTCCTTGAACGCCACAGAACTGCTCATTTGGACTTTGCAAGAGAGCACCAAACATGGGACATTCAAAGGTGGAAGAAAGTTTTATTCTCTGATGAGAAAAAATTTAACCTTGATGGTCCTGATGGTTTCCAACGTTACTGGCATGACAAGCAGATCCCACCTGAGATGTTTTCTACGCGCCACAGTGGAGGGGGCGCCATAATGGTCTAGGGGGCTTTTTCCTTCAGTGGAAAATGGAGCTTCAGGAAGTGCAGGGGCGTCAAACGGCCACTGGCTATGTCCAGATGTTGCAGAGAGCATTCCTCATGACTGAGGGCCCTCGTCTGTGTGGTAACGACTGGGTTTTTCAACAGGACAACGCTACAGTACACAATGCCCGCAGGACAAGGGACTTCTTCCAGGAGAATAACATCACTCTTTTGGCCCATCCTGTGTGTTCCCCTCATCTAAATCCAATTGAGAACCTTTGGGGATGGATGGCAAGGGAAGTTTACAAAAATGGACAACAGTTCCAGACAGTAGATGGCCTTCGTGCGGCCGTCTTCACCACTTGGAGAAATGTTCCCACTCACCTCATGGAAACGCTTGCATCAAGCATGCCGAAACAAATTTTGGAAGTGATAAACAATAACGGCGGAGCTACTCATTACTGAGTACATGTTTGGAAGTTGGATTTCTGTTTTGGGGGGGTTTAGTTTTTTTTTGGAGGTGTGGTCCTAAACTTTTGATCAGCTGAAAAACAGCCTGTTTCAGTTTATTCGTTGTTTTCATTAAATTAAATGCTCAAAAAATGTTTTGTCTCACTCCCATTGCTTCTTGTTGCATGTTGCAGCTCTACTTGGAACCTTGTTAAGATCCAGCCATGCTAAATATGATTTTTTGCCATTTTTCAAGTGGTCTTATACTTTTGATCAGGACTGTACATGGCTTTATGCCTAATATTTCATGTTTTCACTCACAGACGTTATCCTTCGCCACCCTGAGTATTGTAAGACACAGATGTGCTGGGTTTAAAAACTTTAACCCCCAAAAAATCTATTTGAACTGTGTGAAGATGAAGCAACATAGCTTTTTTCCTAATATTTTACTTTATCACCACAGATGTTATGCTTTGCTACCTTGCATATTGTAAGAGACAACATACGTGCTGGTTTTATAAACTTCAACCAAAAAAGATTTCATTAACTATGTGGAGATGCCTTGGACTAATATTTCAGGTGTTTTCACTTTGATTTCAAAAGCTACATCTATTGTCTGGATGGTAAAACATGCTTATAACACCCACCACCCCCAAAAAGACACATATATGCTGGTTTTATAAACTTCAACCCCCAAAAATTTCATTAACTATGTGGAGATGCCTTGACATGGAGTGTGGACTAATATTTCAGGTGTTTTCACTTTGATTTCAAAAGCTACATATATTGTCTGGATGGTAAAACATGCTTATAACTGTTAAAATGGGAAAAACATGAAAAATATGTCTTTGCAGGTAGCTGCTTTTGAGGTTTGCAGCAGCTGCAGATGTGCTAGGAGGCACACCCAGCCTCAGCTCCTCACTTCTCACTCCATGGCTGAATGGTGAGGAGTAGTGTTGATCGCAAATATTCTAATCGCAAATTTTTATCGCGAATATCGGCACTTCGAGAATTTACGAAGATGTAGAATATAGTGCTATATATTCGTAATCGCGAATATTCTAATTTTTTTTTCCATCTGTAAGCTCCCTTCTTGGAAGGCTGCAATATATTTGTCAGAGCTTAGCAACATCCCTAGCAACCAATAGGAAAGTTGCCTACCCCTTACTATATAAGAAACTCCCCAGCAGCTCTTTTCTGCAGTTTTTTTTGCAGTTCTCAGAGAGAGAGAGAGAGAGAGAGAGAGAGAGAGAGAGAGAGAGAGAGAGAGAGAGAGAGAGAGAGAGAGAGAGAGCGCAGTGACATTACATTAGATAGTTAGTAAGCTCATATATATAATACGGATAGTTAGTGGGAGATAGTCAGTGTAGGTTAGATAGTGATATAGTGTAGCTGATAGATTCCAGTGCAGGGTGTTAGGTAGTGTGATAGGAATTACTGTTTCTTTGCTTCTTTGCTGTCCATACATACAGTACAGACCAAAAGTTTGGACACACCTTCTCATTCAAAGAGTTTTCTTTATTTTCATGACTATGAAGGCATCAAAACTATGAATTCACACATGTGGAATTATATACATAACAAACAAGTGTGAAACAACTGAAAATATGTCATATTCTAGGTTCTTCAAAGTAGCCACCTTTTGCTTTGATTACTGCTTTGCACACTCTTGGCATTCTCTTGATGAGCTTCAAGAGGTAGTTCAAGAGGTAGTCACCTGAAATGGTCTTCCAACAGTCTTGAAGGAGTTCCCAGAGATGCTTAGCACTTGTTGGCCCTTTTGCCTTCACTCTGCGGTCCAGCTCACCCCAAACCATCTCGATTGGGTTCAGGTCCGGTGACTGTGGAGGCCAGGTCATCTGGCGCAGCACCCCATCACTCTCCTTCATGGTCAAATAGCCCTTACTTTCAAAGTTTTCCCAATTTTTCGGCTGACTGACTAACCTTCATTTCTTAAAGTAATGATGGACACTCATTTTTTCTTTACTTAGCTGCTTTTTTCTTGCCATAATACAAATTCTAACGGTCTATTCAGTAGGACTATCAGCTGTGTATCCACCTGACTTCTCCTCAATGCAACTGATGGTCCCAACCCCATTTATAAGGCAAGAAATCCCACTTATTAAACCTGACAGGGCACACCTGTGAAGTGAAAACCATTTCAGGGGACTACCTCTTGAAGCTCATCAAGAGAATGCCAAGAGTGTGCAAAGCAGTAATCAAAGCAAAAGGTGGCTACTTTGAAGAACCTAGAATATGACATATTTTCAGTTGTTTCACACTTGTTTGTTATGTATATAATTCCACATGTGTTAATTCATAGTTTTGATGCCTTCAGTGTGAATCTACAATTTTCATAGTCATGAAAATAAAGAAAACTCTTTGAATGAGAAGGTGTGTTCAAACTTTTGGTCTGTACTGTACATGCTACACTACAATACTTAGTGCACTAATCAGTAATATGCAATGTGAAGTTGCATGTATTGCGCAAAAAATATGTGCATCATTAGTGCCGCTTTGCGCAATCGTTAAAATAATGACTGGAAATTATGAATTCTAGAATTCGCAAATTTATTGCGAATATTATGAGAAAAATCAGTGAAATATCGCAAAAACTAATATTGCCTATGCCGCTCATCACTAGTGAGGAGCCAAGACCATCCACACACTTCTACTTCTTTCTAATGCTAGCCTTTCCCTTCAATGTCCCTGGCAGTAGAACAGAAGCTTGATTATGGCTTTTGACTGTCCCTGACTCCCTAACATAATTTTTCTGGCAGACAATGCTACATCCATCCACCCTCATTCACAGCCCAATGAAGTTCTGCTTATTCTGTAAGGGCACCTCCCTGCCTGCAGTGATTGGCTCATCTAGGCTGTCTGTCAGCCTGGGAGCCAATCAGGGCAAGCCCTCCCCACTTCCTCTCAGGTTCATGTGAGCACTCTTCTTCCTCCTTAGTGCATTTTCCCACTGACATGTGCATTATTATGCACAGTTTTACTGGATTCGTCCAAAACAAATCCAAATTCGGCTGTCCGAAATTTTGCAAACTTTGTAATGAACCTGGCTCATTATGAAATGGTTCGCTCATCTCTAGTTTCAACATAGAATGGTTGTCCCGGAAAAAAACTAAACGTGTGGCTTGATGAAGTAAAGTAAAGCCGTATTACACAGGCTGATTGAGCAAGCGATTGTTGGAAGGGAATTGTTCCTTCTTGGAAATCACCTGCTCACTAGTGGAGAAGATCGCTGCTACTAAATGCAGCAATCTCCTTCGCAGCATATGGAGGAGCGATCGTTATTCCATCGCTTGTCCCCATGCTGTCTAGTGGTTTGCCGGCAGCAGATCGTAATTAGACAGCACGATATGCCGCCAGAAAATGATGATTTTAAAGCGTGCTTAAAAATCCCAATTGCCCGATGAACAAGCTCATTCATCGGACAATGGGCGGCAGTATTACACTGCAAGATGATCGATAACGAGCGTTCATATGAGCGCTCGTTTGTGACTATCTGCCGAAAAATCGGCAGGTGTAATACAACCTTAAGTCAGTTTTCTCATAAAATATCTTTCATTGTAATAAGAAAATAAATGTTTGGTCATTATGAACTAGAAAGGGAAACTTTACAGGAAAACTGCATCACTAAAGTGTCATTTCCTAGCACATTTAAAAAGGAAATCATGAAGGAAATATGTTCATTTCTTGTTTATACAATAGGATTCTACTATTAGAGTGGTTTACTACAAAATATCAAGGATGTGACACATATATAACGGATGTTATATAATTCTTACAGAAAAAAAGTGGAATCAAATTCTTCAAAGGAAACTATTTTCTTCCTTTTTTACTTACAGCATAGTATTTTATACTAAAGTGAACACACTGCAACACATGGACAATTGCAGTACAGATGAGTACCATGCCACTATCATACCAAAATGTATTTTCTTTTCATACTAGGCAATTTTTTTCTCTCTTAAGCCAAAATGTCAGGGATAGGACATAAGTTAGGTAAAGCAGCAGGATCTCAGAACCATGATGTGTACTGTGACCAGGGCCAGGACAAGAGGTAGGCAGACTAGAAGGTGTAAACCCCTGACTAGAAGGGGTAAACCACAATTGTAAAGAAAGCTTTCATATGCCAATAATTATAACATGTAAAAGATCTTGACTGGTCCTTTGTATAGAATGAATAGTTTATGTGCTTATTCTTTAAATTCACTGTGTATAGAACAGTACACATTAATAATGTGACTTTGTAAAGTATCTTTTCTTATGCAGCTAAGCAATTTTGGCTTTTCATATGTTTTTGGTAAAATATAGACCACTCATACCATTACTAGAAATCTAGTTGGCTATCTTTAAACCATTCACAACTTTTTTATAGTCTTAGTGGAGAGCCCCAAATTTACCCCATAGTCAAGATGAGACCTTTTGTCACAAACTTACCTGTTAAGGCTCCAGCAGCAAGATCTCCAGCTTTTGTGCGGGAGAGGCATGGTGATAAGCCATGCCTCCTGGTGACACAACAGTGTCCTTAGCAACAGGATGCAATGCTCTTTCTCCCCACAGCAGGTGTGTGCTGGAGGAAACCTGCAGTGGGCTGATTGCTCAGCTGATCTATTTCTCTGTGCTAGCGTTCTGACTATTGGAGTGCTCAGTCATAACCAATCAGGTTCTGATCCTGGGATTCGGTGCTCTATTTAACCCCTTTTCTAGCCTTATACCAGTGCCAGCGAGTCTCTGACTCACTAGCTATGTTCCTGGTTGCATATTTTGAATTACTAGTGTTTTGACCTCTGCTTGCCCTTTTGACCACTCTCTAACATATTGGTACTGAGTTTCCCCATGTGGTTCTGATCTCGGCTTGGCTATTTGACTACTCTCTGTCTCTTGATTTGGTACATAGTTGTCCTCCTGGTTCTGACCCATTTCAGTATGACTGTGTCTCAGTGTCTTGTTTTGTCCCTTGGTGTTGTTTGTTTCTGGCCTTAGCAGAGTAGGTAATGTCGACCAGTTGCCGACTTGCTACTTAGAGCTTGCATTGAAAATAGGCAAAGAAAGTGGGCAGGGTTCTAGTTAGGGCTCACTTTCCATGTCTGTCCCTACTTACTGACATTACATTATCACTGGCCCAAAATATTAGACTAGTACATGCACTATTATGGACGCCATGGCAGCATTGGTCTCTCGGATGGAGGGTATTGCCAATTAGTTCAGGATCTGGCAGAGAGGGTACAGCTGCAAGAGTCACGCACCCCAGTCATTTCTACTCCATCACCGGTAGAACCTAAAGGAAAGCTACCTGACCGTTTCTCTGGTGATCAGAAAAAAAATGTTAACTTTCGGGAGAGCTGTAAACTCTTTCCGCCTTAGGCCTTACTCATCAGGGATGGAAACTCAGAAGGTGGGCATCATTATGTCTCTGCTTCAGGGGGATCTGCAGGAGTGTGCATTTTCCCTGTCACCCACTACTCTTGAATTGTTTTCTGTGGATTGTTTTATTTCCTTGTTAGGTCTCCTGTATAATGAGTCAGACAGGGCAGCTTATGTGGAGAGCCAACTTCTATCTTTGCATCATGGTAGACGACCTGTGGAGGAGTACTGTTTGGAATTCTGCAAGTGGTTTACTGCCTCAAGATAGAATGATACAGCTCTTAGATCAAAATTTAGATTAGGCCTTGCTGACATGCTGAAAAATCCTCTTGTTAGCCATCTAACCCCAGATTTCCTAGATGAGGCTATGTCTTTAGGCATTTGACTCGACAGACGTCTTAGGGAATGTAAGCAGGAAAAATCTGTGTATGTTCATCCTTCTCTTTTCTCTGTCTATAAACCCTCTGTGTCCAAGGCCAATGGGAAGTCTTAGGAGCCCATGCAAGTCGGTGCCATGTCCTCAGCAGTGAATGGAAAGGCAGAAAACTTCAGTGTCTGAGTGATGATCGGGGAGGTCACTCAGATGCATAGGTATTTCCTGAAAAATATGATAGAGTACTTTTGCCTGTTAAATTATCTTCACAGGGAAGGTCTGTCTCTGGTTTGGCTTTTGTTGATTCAGGAGCTGGGCTTTGGGTTTCGTGGTCTGCAAATTACCTGAACCCATTTCAGTGTCAGGGGTGGGTACCACTCCATTAGCCCATGTGTTTATTGAATATCAAACCAATGACTTGATATAGATTGTATTGATTACAGGGACCTCAATAAAATTACTATCCGAGGCCCTTCCTCTCATTCCTGATTTATGTAATCAAATGGTCGGGGCTCAGTGGTTCTCCAAGATTGACCTTAGAGGAGCCTACAATTTGATCAGAGCGTCTGTTCTTAGTGGTATATCTTGATGATATCTTTATTTTTTCCCCAAATTGGTTGTCTTCCTTAACTAATTTTAAACCATGCGCATTTTTCTCCAGAATATCCTCCTCTGCCAAGAGGAATTATGAAATCGGCAACCATGTACTATTGGCCATCAAGTGGGCCTTTGATGAGTTGCAACACTTCTTAGAGGGGGCTCAACACCAGAATACAGTCCTTACAGATCACAAAAACCAGATTTATTTAGATACTGCAAAACATTTAAACCCTCAGCAAGCACCATGGGCCTTGTTCTTTACTCAGTTTAACTTTGTCACTTGTCATCTTGGATCTGGCAGATTCCTTATCACGTAATTTTGGTTCTGAGGAGTACATTGATACTGAACCTGGTAACATTCTGTCACCTGGTGTCGTTGTTGCCGCCTTTGGTCCTGATCTTGTCGCCGAAATATGATGCTATCAGGACTTGGCTCCTAGTAATCTTCTCTCCGATAAATTGTTTGTTCCTCCAAACTTTCATCTTAAAGTTTTGGAGGAATCTCATTACTCTGTACTGGCTGGTCATCCGGGCATTGCCGTAACTAAACATCTGGTCTACTTGGTCACATGACGTGGTTGCCTTTGTCTCGGCGTGTTATGTGTGTGCTAGGACCTAGGTACTCAAGAGACGTCCTTTGTCCCTTGCCCATTCCACAGAGACCTTGGACCCAAATCTCTATGAACTTCATTACAGACCTTCAGTCCTCCCAAGGTAATTCATTCGTCTGGGTAGTAATACGGTAGATAGGTTCTCTAAGATGTGTCATCTGGTGTTATTAAAGAAACTTCCTAACACAAAATAATTTTCTGATTTGTTTGTGGACAACATCCTGAGATTGCATGGCATACCTGAGTCCATTATCTCAGACAGAGGTGTCCAATTTGTCTCGATATTTTGTAGAGAGTTTAGCAACAAACTGGGGATCAAACTCTCATCTGCCTCTCATCCTGAGACAAATGGATAAACTGAAAGTGTCAGCCAGGTCTTGGATCAGTTTTTAAGGCGTTTTGTTTCTGACTGCCAAAATGGGTGGAAAAGGTATTTGCCCTTAGTAGAGTTCGCTATTAACCCCTTAGCGCTCTTTGATGTGTATACTCGCCATGGAGCACTGTCAGGATCAGCACTGACTGTCAGGATTAGAACCTTCTAAAATGTATATATACATATATATTATATACCCCCCCCGTGGGCTCCAGACCTCATTGTGCCTAATTTGAGGATGGTCGGGCGGGCGGGCGATCCCATGCCCCCCTTCCTTCCCCCATTTTCAGGATGGCCGAGCGGTTAGCAGAGTGTCAGCATACATCTGACTCTCTGCTTGAAACGGCTGACATTGGTGCTGGCACCGATGTCAGCCGTTTAACTTCTTCCATGCCGCAGTCCATAGGGACCGCTGTATGGAAGGGGTTAAGAGATGGAGGGAGCTCCCTCCCTCTCCCATCAGGCTGCTGCTGTGCTGTGGCAGTGGCCGATGCTTGATGGGTTAACAAACGGAGGGAGCTCCCTCCCACATCTGGGTGTTGCACTGTTGTGGCAGGACTGGATGGTTACCATGGCAACCGGACGCCTTCACAGGCTTCCGGCTTGCCATGGTATAGCTGATCAGGCTCCTGCTAAAGGCAGGAGCCTAATCAGGTTTACTGTGAGTGACAATGCACTGCAGTACACTATAGAGTGTACTGGAGTGTATTGTAAACTATCAGACCCACTGGATCGTTAATGTCATGAGGAAGGACCAAAATTGTCATATGGTCTGAAACACGTTGACGAAACTATCCTGTATGAAGATTTTTAACCGCATCAATAAAAAGTGTTTCCTGCTTAGACGTGGAGCTAGATGTTTTCTCTTCCAACACTGGATCGTTAAGAACCAAGTGGGTCTAGGTAAAAAAAAAAATATAATATTCTTATAGCCACACATTTATAATTGATTAAAAAAAATTATAAAAAAATACACTGCACATGTTTGGTATCATCGCGTCCGTAACAACCTGATCTATAAATGTATCATGTTACTTTCCCTGCACGGTGAAAGCCATAAAAAAAAAAAAAACTATGATGGATTTGACATTTTTTCCACCTCACTTCCAAATTTTTTTTTTAAAAGTGATCAAAAATATCGTATGTACCCCAAAAGAGTACCAATCAAACCGTCACCTTATCCTAAAAAAAGAGCCCCTACATGAGACAATCGCCCCAAAAAATGAAAAAAATATGGCCTTCAGAAAATGGAGAGACAAAAACATGTTTTTTTTTCTAAAATGCTATTGTGTAAAGCTTAAATAAATAAGAAAAAGTAGACATATTAGGTATTACCGCATCCGTAACAACCTGCTCTACAAAAATATCACATGGCCTAACCCCTCAGGTGAACACCGCAAAAAATAAAATAAAAAAACAGTGCCAAAAAGCAATTTTTTGTCACTTTACATCACAAAAATTGCAACACCAAGCGATCAAAAAGGCGCATGCCCCGCAAAATAGTACTACTAAAACTTTCACATTATCCCGCAAAATATTAGACCCTACCTAAGATAATTCATCAAAAAATAAAGAAAACTATGATTCTCAGACTATGGAGATTTTTTCTTTGCTTCAAAACAGCTATTATTGTGTTAAAGTAAAATAAATAAAAAATAGTAGACATATTAGGTATTGCCACGTCCGTAACAACCCCTCAGATGAACACCATAAAAAATTTAATAAAAACTGTGCGAAAAAAGCAATTTTTTGTCACCTAATATCACATAAAGAGGAACACCAAGAGATCAAAAAGACGTACAGTACAGACCAAAAGTTTGGACACACCTTCTCATTCAAAGAGTTTTCTTTATTTTCATGACTATGAAGGCATCAAAACTATGAATTAACACATGTGGAATTATATACATAACAAACAAGTGTGAAACAACTGAAAATATGTCATATTCTAGGTTCTTCAAAGTAGCCACCTTTTGCTTTGATTACTGCTTTGCACACTCTTGGCCTTCTCTTGATGAGCTTCAAGAGGTAGTCCCCTGAAATGGTCTTCCAACAGTCTTGAAGGAGTTCCCAGAGATGCTTAGCACTTGTTGGTCCTTTTGCCTTCACTCTGCGGTCCAGCTCACCCCAAACCATCTCGATTGGGTTCAGGTCCGGTGACTGTGGAGGCCAGGTCATGTGGCGCAGCACCCCATCACTCTCCCTTATGGTCAAATAGCCCTTACTTTCAAAGTTTTCCCAATTTTTCGGCTGACTGACTGACCTTCATTTCTTAAAGTAATGATGGCCACTCGTTTTTCTTTACTTAGCTGCTTTTTTCTTGCCATAATACAAATTCTAACAGTCTATTCAGTAGGACTATCAGCTGTGTATCCACCTGACTTCTCCTCAACGCAACTGATGGTCCCAACACCATTTATAAGGCAAGAAATCCCACTTATTAAACCTGACAGGGCACACCTGTGAAGTGAAAACCATTTCAGGGGTCTACCTCTTGAAGCTCATCAAGAGAATGCCAAGAGTGTGCAAAGCAGTTATCAACGCAAAAGGTGGCTTCTTTGAAGAACCTAGAATATGACATATTTTCAGTTGTCTCACACTTGTTTGTTATGTATATAATTCCACATGTGTTAATTCATAGTTTCGATGCCTTCAGTGTGAATCTACAATTTTCATAGACATGAAAATAAAGAAAACTCTTTGAATGATAAGGTGTGTCCAAACTTTTGGTCTGTACTGTATGCTCCACAAAATAGTACCAGTCAAACTGTCACCTGATCCCGCAAAAAATAAGATCCTACCTAAGACAATCGGTCAAAAAATAAAAAGCTGTGGCTCTCAGACTATGGAGACACTAAAACATAATTTTTTTTTGTTTCAAAAATGATATTATTGTGTAAAACTTAAAGTATACATATCAGGTATTGCCATGTCTGTAACGATCTGCTCTATAAAAATGTCACATGACCTAACCCTTCAGGTGAACACTGTAAAAATAAATAAAGAAAAACTGTTCTAAAACAACCAATTTTTTGGTCACCTTGCCCCATAAGGTTTAATAATAAATGATCAAAAAAATCATATGTACGCAAAAATGGTATCAATAAAAATGGTAACTCTTCCTGCAAAAATGAGCCACTGCACAAGACGATTGGCAGAAAAATAAAAACCATACGGCGTTCCTTTTCTCCTTCGCCCTGCCGTGTGCCCTTACATCAGTTTATGACCACACCATGGGGTGTTTATGTAAACTGCAGAATCAGGGTAATAAATATTGAGTTTTGTTTGGCTGTTAACCCTCGATGTGTTAAAGAAAAAAATGGATTAAAATGGAAAATCTGCCAAAAAGTGAAATTTAGAAACTTCATCTCCATTTTCCTTTAATTCTTGTAAAAATCAGTTTTGAGTAACTTAAGGTGTGTAGTTTCGACAATGGCATTTTTTATGGGGGGTTTCCACTATGTAAGCCCCCACAAAGTGACTTCAGAACTGAACTGATCCTTAAAAAGTGGAAATTTGGAAATTTTCTTAAAACGTCTAACGTCCTAAAAAAATGTAATGACATTTACAAAATGATGCCAACATAAAGTAGACATACGGGGAATGTTAAGTAATAAATATTTTATTAGGTATCACTTTCTGTTTTAAAAGTAGAGAAATTGAATTTTAAAATTGCAAATTTTTCCAAATTTTTTGTAAATTTGGGATTTTTTCATAGGCCTCTTTCACACTTGCGTTGTCCGGATCCGTCGTGCACTCCATTTCCTGGAGGTGCCCGCCGGATCCGTAACACCGCAAGTGAACTGAAAGCATTTGAAGACGGATCCGTCTTCAAAATGCGTTCAGTGTTACTATGGCACCCAGGACGCTATTAAAGTCCTGGCTGCCATAGTAGTAGTGGGGAGCGGGGGGGCAGTATACTTACCGTCCGTGCGGCTCCCGGGGCGCTCCAGAATGACCTCAGAGCGCCTCATGCGCATGGATGACGTGATCCATGCGATCACGTCATCCATGCGCGTGGGGCGCCCTGACGTCACTCTGAAGCGCTCCGGGAGCCGCACGGACGGTAAGTATACTGCTCCCCCGCTCCCCACTACACTTTACCATGGCAAACAGGACTTTAGCATCCTGGCAGCCATGGTAACTATTCAGAAAAAGCTAAACGTTGGATCCGGTAATGCGCCGAAACGACGTTTAGCTTAAGACCGGATCCGGATTAATGCCTTTCAATGGGCATTAATTCCGGATCAGGCCTTGCAGCAAGTGTTCAGGATTTTTGACCGGAGCAAAAAGCGCAGCATGCTGCAGTATTTTCTCCGGCCAAAAAACGTTCCGGTCCTGAACTGAAGACATCCTGATGCATCCTGAATGGATTTCCCTCCATTCAGAATGCACTGGGATAATCCTGATCAGGATTCTTCCGGCATAGAGCCCCGACGACGGAACTCTATGCCGGAACAGAACAGCGCAAGTGTGAAAGAGTCCATAAATAAATATATTGACTCAAATTTATGACTATCATGAAGTCCAATGTGTCACGAGAAAACAATCTCAGAATGGCCTGGATAAGTAAAAGTTTTCCGTTATTACCACATAATGTGACACATCAGATTTCCAAAATTTGGCCTGGTCATTAAGGTGAAAAATGGCCGTGTCCTGAAGGGGTTAACAACCATGTCAACTGCTCTGGTGATATCTCCCTTTTTTTGTAATTATGGATTAAATTTTTTATTTTTTTTTGTCTCTGGGTCCAGCTCTGTGAATCCTGGTGTGGATGCCATTACTGACGATCTGTGCATAGTTTAGGCTCAGGGTCACAAAAACCTGAAAAAAGTTCAAAGCATCCAATGTAAACAAGCTAATAGGAAATGGTCTTCGGGTCGAAACTTTGTGTTTGGTGAGCTTGTCTGGCTTTCTACTAATAATTTGCATCTCAGAGTACCATCTGGTAAACTTGTGCCTAAGTTTATTGGACCATATAGAAACATGTCTGTGATTAAGGGTACATTCACACGACCATGTGTAATCTTTTCTGTTTTGCGGTCCGCAAATAACGAAACCGTGTGTCCGCATTTTGCGGACAAATGACTTCCGTTTGTGTTCCGTATGTCTTCCGATTTTTTTTACGATCCGCAAAAAATGGAAGGAAAAAAAAATAGAGAGAAATTTTCTTTTTATGCCTTCAAAAATATGGAAACGGATCCGCAAAAAACGGATGACATAAGGAAACCATTCCGTATGTCATCCGCAATTTGCGGATCCATTGACTTGAATGGGGCTGCGGACCGATCTGTGCGGACAATAGTAGGACAAGCTTCATATTTTTGTGGACTAGAAATGCGGAAACATGGATGCGGACAACATACTGAACATTTTATTCACCCATAGAAATGAATGGATCCGCATCTATTAACTGATGCGGATAAAATTATACGGTCGTGTGAATGTACCCTAATCCGGTATCTGGTTAGCGCTCACTGTCCGTCCCTACCTTTACAACCTAGGCAGGGGTTCTCTCAATAATGGCTTTAGTATTAGCTAGTAGAACAATAAAAGAGAAGTGTTATATATCCTTTATTATATATGCAATTTTCAATTTCCTGTTTTACATTTTGGTAGATGATATCCCCCATTAAAATAGTTACTTAATTTTTATCTGTTTTCTACCCTATTTTCTACAGGAGCAGGTATTCTATCGATTCCTAAATGTTTGGAAATATAAAAAAAAATACTGCTACTACTACTACTACTAGTATTAAGGCTGATTTCAGCCTGTATTTGTGGGCAGGGCGTTAGCTCCCTATATATACCTGCCAATTCCTTCCCTCAGGTGGTGTGTCTCACTTGCATCTGTAGGAAGAGCCACACCTAGCTGCCCAGCAAGCTTCACGTCTGTTTTTTCTCTTCAGTACGATTCTCTGCACAGTGCGACATTCCTGAGAGAAGTTTTCGTTCTCAAGAGGAGCCACATCCTGCTGCCGGCACGTGCAAGCATCACGGTTGTTTCAAAAGTTTCGGTTCGCTACACGGTATAGTGCAATACTTAAAGTGTTTTTCCGGTCCGTCACCAGGTAAGTACTTGTCCAATGGAGCGTGCCGTATACTTGCGGCCACGGGTCGGTCTCCCCTTCTCGCGGATGGCGTGCGGTTCATGGTGGAACGCACACGTCACCGCCGGGCCTCCACAGGCATGTTCAGCCGAGCGCCGAAGAAATTACCCTCCTGTACACGTCCACCGCTCGCTCTGCCTTCCGGAGCTCCTACGGTGGCAGGAAATGGGCAGTCGGGGGTAGCTATGTTTATTTAGGGAAAGAGTACAAGTCTAGGTTCCCCTTGAAAGGCACACACGTCCGTCCACTCCAGGCTCGCACTGGGGGACCGCACATCCCAGTCCTAGCAGGGTCGCAGGCACGGGGGTTCCCCTTCCCCTCCCTGCAGCGGCCATGAGCGCGCCACATGTCCATTCGGAAATATCCGCCCCAGTTTAAAAAAAAAAAAAAAAAAAAAAAAGGGATAATAAAATCATTGCCCCAGCAGAGACGCTATATAGCAGAGGCGGCACAGGTGGGAAGCAGTGGGCATTGTTGCCGGCGTTACGCCAAGCTGCGGCAGCCCAGCTTTCAGCCTGTATCAGGGGCAATTTTGGTGTGCGTATTTACATATATTAATCAACAGCACATGGGCCAGTAAGCTACTTGGTCCCTGCAGGTCAGAATTGTGTCTCGGCATGGAGGCAGGGATTCACTCTGCCAGCAGGTGTCAGGGGTACAAAATTGCACGTGGCAGGTTCCCCGTTTTCCAAACGCAGGTTTGGCTGGGAAGATTCGTCAGTGGCGCGCGATCAGTTTAGTTACCACATATACAGCGTACTTAAATTATCTGTCGCCTGGACCACTCAGGCCAAGATCAATATTGTACGTCACCTGGATCGTCCAGGCCGAGTTTTAATGTTGTATGTCACCTGGATCGTCCAGGCCGAGTTTTAATGTTGTATGTCACCTGGATCGTCCAGGCCGAGTTTTAATGTTGTATGTCACCTGGATCGTCCAGGCCGAGTTTTAATGTTGTATGTCACCTGGATCGTCCAGGCCGAGTTTTAATGTTGTATGTCACCTGGATCGTCCAGGCAGAGTTCAATGTTGTATGTCACCTGGATCGTCCAGGCCGAGTTTTAATGTTGTATGTCACCTGGATCGTCCAGGCCGAGTTTTAATGTTGTATGTCACCTGGATCGTCCAGGCCGAGTTTTAACGTTGCATGTCACCTGGATCGTCCAGGCCGAGTTTTAACGTTGTATGTCACCTGGATCGTACAGGCAGAGTTTTAATGTTGCATGTCACCTAGATTGTCCAGGTTCAGCTACCACTGATACCATGTCACATCATTTATCTTGCCTCCGAGTCCCGCCAGGATGAGCCAAATGCTGGGCGACATCTGGACCTTCAATTTAGCCATTATTGTTTCCACGCCATATGTCATATTGAGCCCGCCACACCCCACTCCAGGCCATCCGGGCTCGGTTCTTAGTTAGGAGCCTCCCGGATGGTCAAGGGGTCTCACGGTCCTTATCCTATCCCCACGGGTACGTTATTCAGTTTACTTTGTTTTCCCCAGATTCCTAGAAGCGTCTCCGGCCATTATCATTCCAAAAACAGGCAAAGCCCCGCAAGGAGATGCCCGACGCGGACCCCACGGGTGCCACAACCCCGGCATACAACACCCCAGTGATGGATTAGAATCTCTGATCCATAACACATCTGATAACACAATCATTAGCCCCAAATATGTCCAGGAATTATAAAGCGTTGAAAGCGTTTGAGAGTTTTAGACTTCTCTATCCTCAGGGCGGCCGCGACGAAATATCTTACTTACTAGCGTTCATAGCCTTCTGCCATTCCCAACAAAAGCTCTCATATAATACTATCAAATTATACCTAGCAGGCCTTCAACTCCATTTTATGCTCAGTAATCCGGGTTCTTCTTCTATCTTGTCCAACCAGGTCATCAAGGCGGCCCTCGGGGGAATACAGGAAAATGCAAAACAGGCTGCCACCCGCAGACAGCCGTGTCCGGCAAGCTGTTCAGGGATTTGTCTTCTGCCCTGGACGGCGATCCTTTTTGGCCCTTGACCAGCACGGTCATCCAAGCGGCCATGTTTCTAAGTTTTTACGGCTTCCTCCTGCCAGGAGAGTTCACTGGCAGCTCTCCGAGACCCGGCGGTCTTCGCAAAGAACAACTGTCGTGGCACTATAACTATTATGTACTCAGCATTCCGTCAACCAAAACAAACCAGACAGGGCCATCCACTGAAATTAAATTTTTCCCTACCCGGAATAATTGGTGTCCAGTCCAGATCCTCAATAAATTATTGTCCCTGTTGCACACAGCGCCTCCTGACAGTCTGCTCCTGCCCTTCAAGAACAAACCCCTCACTTCAAACCAATTCACGTCCCACATCCGCTCTCTGGCGGCAGGTCTGGGGTACGACCCAGGAGCCATTTCGGGTCACTCGTTACGTATCGGGGCGGCATCGTCAGCTTCGAAACACCAAGTCCCCGCTCACGTTATTCGATCCATGGGGCGCTGGAGGTCATCTTGCTTCAACAGATACATTCCGAATCCACACCGGGAAATTTCTCAAGCTTTTCAGTTGTTGGCGTTATAGGTCATGCGGGCTGGAAGAATATGAATAAACCAGTGTAGACAACATATGGTACTTGTCTTTTTGCCCTCTCCAGGCTTACCCACGCCCGTGGCTTCCGGCACAACTCAGCCATAGTTCAGGTTCGGCATGCCTTACCCATGTCCAAGACGCATTTAGCCATGCCCATAAGTATTAAGGCTGATTTCAGCCTGTATTTGTGGGCAGGGCGTTAGCTCCCTATATATACCTGCCAATTCCTTCCCTCAGGTGGTGTGTCTCACTTGCCCCTCCCTCCCACCCCTTTTTTCACACACTCCAATAGGGTACGCCCTCTCCAGGCTTACCCACGCCCGTGGCTTCCGGCACAACTCAGCCATAGTTCAGGTTCGGCATGCCTTACCCACGTCCAAGACGCATTTAGCCATGCCCATAAATAATAATTACTACTTTGTCTTTGGCCTCATGCACACGACCTTTGTTTTATTCCGTGTCCGTTGTTCCGTTTTTCGTGATTTTCTGCGGACCCATAGACTTTCAATGGGTCAGTTGAAAACTCGGCTAATGCACCGTTTGTCATCCGCGTCCGTGATCCGTGGTTCCAGTCCGTCAAAAAAATATAACCTGTCCTATTTTTTTCACGGAAAACGGTTCACGGACCCATTCAAGTCAATGGGACCGTGAAAAAACGCGGAGGCACACAAGATTGTCCGCACGTCCGCGTCCGTTTTTTTTCCCATCATTTGCATGGCAAACTTGACTTAGACTTTTTTTTACTTTCCTTCATGTCTAGTGATCCTCCAAAAATCAAGGAAGCCACACGGAAACAAAAACGGAAACGGATCACGGAACAACGGAACCCCATTTTGCGGAACGGAACACAACAACGGTCGTGTGCATGAGGCCTTTATCCTCATGTATTTTAGTATCTCCATACTTTAGTTTTCCTCCTGTATCAAAGCTTACTAAGTACTGAAGAATATCTACTTGACTTCAAGCAGTCAGCAATTTAGTATTGCTGTCTGTTTACTGGTGCTCAAGACCAAAAGTAAAAAAATGAAGAACTTAAAGGTAACCTGTCACGTTGATCATGCAGTCTTATCAGCAGAATATCATTGAGCAGGTGGAACTGAGCAGACTGATATCTAGTTTTGTGGGAAACATATAGTATAACTATTCAATTATTGGTTGAAATCACTGATCTTTCTATGCTTAGAAGTCCAGTAAGTGGTTCTACTCAGTGATTGACAGGAAAGGTGTCATATCTGTGACAGGTCCCGATGTTAATGCTAGTCGTCTGGTGAGAGCATTCCACAGAGCTCATCCTGATGAGGTCGGTCCTGGGTGCCCGGAGGTCACCCGTAGAAGGGGAAGGGGGGGTACTGTCACATCTGTGACAGGTCCCAGAAGGTCTGAAAGATTATCTACGCATTAGTGATCTGACAGCCTCTTTTGGTTTCACTTTGTCTGTGTGTTGCTGGTATGTCCACACCTCCTGTTCAGGTGTGGATCATGTGACCTTTACCTCGCCCTATTTAGTCTTACTTTTCCCATCACTCCTTGCTTGGGATAGCTTTATTTGGTCTTGGAAGAGCTGGAGTGTGGTTCGTGTTGAAGTGTTGAAGTCCTGTTCATCCTTCATCCTCTGAAGTTAAGTGTTCTGCGCTTGTCGTGTTTTGTATACCCCCCTTCCCCCCGGTTATTTACTAGGCCTCAGTGAGACGCTAGTTCCTTCACCAGGGAAGGAACAGGTAGTCTCTGCCCTGTCATTATCTTTAAGGCATCTGAGGGTCACCAGGGTTTTCTAGGTTCCCGTGTATGGGTATCTCAACCATCAAGAGGTGCCCATACAGATAGGAGTTAGGGCCAGGAGCAGGGTTTTATAGGTGGTGACCCTTTTTCTTCCCTAGTGGTGAGGCATAGTGTCTTTCTCCTTCCTTCTTGATTGTCTTTTGGTGTTCTCCCCTACTACATCCGTGACATTATCCCAAGCCCATACCGCCATTTTTGTTATGATCTGTGCAGCTATGTATACTATGTCTGCACTGGTCGAACCGATGCAGAATGTGACTTTGGAGGTAGCAGACCTCCGTGCAACTGTCTTGCAGATTCAGAGTTCACAGTCTGCAGATTCCGGTGGTGGGTCCAAGGCCTGTCCTGAACCGAAGGTGGCTCTCCCGGACAGGTTTTCCGGGGGTAGTGACAATTTCATCTGGTTCAGGGAGTCATGTAAATTATACTTTAAGCTGCGTCCATACTCTTCTGGGGATGAGTATCAACGTGTGGGTATGATTATTTCATTGCTTAAAGAGGACGCCCAATCTTGGGCTTTTTCTCTGCCGACCGGATCACTGTCCCTCCGGTCGGTAGATGAATTCTTCAGAGCCTTGGGTCTCATCTATGATGACCCGGATCGGATCTCTCAGGCCGAGACCAAGTTACGGAGTTTGCGGCAGGGAGATCGTTCCGCGGAGAGCTATTGCTTTGAATTTAGGAGATGGGCTACCGATACTGAGTGGAACGATCCTGCTCTCCGCAGCCAATTCTGCCAGGGTCTCTCAGAGACTGCAGGACGCGTTGGCCTTTCATGAAAATCCTGTGTCATTGGAGCCAGCTATGTCCCTTGCTGTACGTCTGGATAGACGCCTGAGGGAGAGATCTAGGGGTCCTCACCTTCAGGACGTACTGTCCAATAAGGGTACTGCTTCCTTTGACACTTATGGTGGAGAGACACTGGTAGTTGCGCCGTGTGATGAGCCTATGCAGTTAGGAGGAGCTACTCCTGGCAAAAGCTTGGGTCATGTGAAAGGAGTCTGCTTTATTGTGGCAAGAAGGGACATTTTGTGAACATTTGTCCGTACTTGCAGAATCAAGGTGTAAACAAAAAGAAAAAACCTTTTAATCTTCAAATTGCTATTGGTGGTGTGGATGGGGAGCAAGAAAACCTACATTTGTCTCTTACTGGTAGTACCCGTTTTCTCCTGTCTGCCGAGGTGGCGCTAGGGTCCAAAACTGTGAAAATCGAAGCATTTATCGACAGTGAGGCAGGAGTTAACTTGATTGATGGACAGTTTGTACGCATTCACGGGTTGACTACTAATGCATTAGAGAAAAGTATTTGCAATTGACTCAGCACTAGGGATGAGCGAACCCGAACTGTATAGTTCAGGTTCGTACCGAATTTTGGGGTGTCCGTGACATGGACCCGAACATTTTCGTAAAAGTCCGTGTTCGGGTTCGGTGTTCGGCGCTTTCTTGGCGCTTTTTGAAAGGCTGCAAAGCAGCCAATCAACAAGCGTCATACTACTTGCCCCAAGAGGCCATCACAGCCTTGCCTACTATTGGCATGGCTGTGATTGGCCAGTGCAGCATGTGACCCAGCCTCTATATAAGCTTGGGTCACGTTGCGCTGCACGTCACTCTGCTGATTGAAGCATAGGGAGAGGTTGCAGCTGCGACGTTAGGGCGAGATTAGGCAGTGATTAACTCCTCCAAAAGACTTCACTCTGTGATCGATCTGCAGCTGTGGATCATTTAAGTGCTAATATTGACTTGCTCACTTTTTTGAGGCTGCCCAGAGCGTTTTTAGATCACTTTTTTTCTGGGGTGATCGGCGGCCATTTTGTGACTTGTGGTGCGCCAGCACAAGCTATCACCAAGTGTATTTAACCATCAATAGTGTGGTTATTTTGTGCTATATCCTACATCAGCTGCAGGCTGAGCCTGTGTCACCGAAGTGCATTTAACCATCAACAGTCTGAATATTTTTTGGCCATATACTACATCTGGTGCAGGCTGAGCCTGTGTCACCCAAGTGCATTTAACCATCAACAGTGTGGTTATTTTTTGGCCATATACTACATCAGGGGCAAGTTGAGCCTGTCACCCAGTGCCTAAAAAATAGACCTGACATTTCTATTCAACCAAATCTGTACTGTTTTAGCTGGTCAAGTTATTTGTAGTGACCGTAAAAGCACACTTTTTGTTCTGGGTTGAAAAACTATTCCCAAATTTGCCATTCACAAAATAACTAGTTTCTAGTATTTGAGGCCTACTTGAAATCTATCCCAAAAAGGATATCTTACATTGAAGGTACTGATAGTGTCATTCAGAAAAACCTAAGACACACGCTACCGTGCAGATAGAAGTCTGATTCTGAGATTAAACCTTAACCTGTCACACAGTGCAAAAAAAAACAGGTCTCACATTTCTATTCAAGCAAATCTGTACTGTTTTAGCTGGTCAAGTTATTTGTAGCGACCGTAAAAGCCCTTTTTTTTTCTGGGTTGAAAAACTATTCCCAAATTTGCCATTCTCAAAATAACTAGTTTCTGGTATTTGAGGCCTACTTGAAATCTATCCCAAAAAGGATATCTCACATTCAGTGGCGTACCAAGGGGGGGGCGGCCCTCCCCGGGTGCCACTCACAAGGGGGGTGCCAGCCGCTACTGAGGATAAAAAAAAAAAAAAATGTGGCGAGTGGGCCAGGCGTGGCGCTGTGATAGGGGCAGGGCTCCAGATGGTCTCTCCCTCCCCCTGTGCTGCTGCCGCCACGGCCAATAAGAAGAGGGACAGGGCCGGGGGAGGGTCTGTGGCCACTGCGCCACCAATGAAGATAACTGACCTGTTAATACAAATGCAGGAGGCGGGTGCCGGAATCAAATAGCCGGCACCCGACCTCTATGACAGGGAGCTGCGATCAGCCTCATCAGCGGTAGTTAACCCCTCAGGTGCCGCTCCCTGTCATAGAGGTCAGGTGCCGCTATTTGATTCCGGCACCCGCCTCCTGCATTTGTATTAACAGGTCAGTTATCTTCATTAACATTGAGTGCGCCCCCCCCAGTATAATAAACATTGAGTGCGGCCCCCCCCAGTATAATAAACATTGAGTGCGGCCCCCCCCCAGTATAATAAACATTAGTGGGCAGTGCCAATGAGGGTTAAAAAATTAAAAATTAACTCACCTCCTCCAATTGATCGCGTAGCTGCTGCCGGTCTCCTTGTAATTTCTTCAGGACCTGTGGTGACGTCACTGAGCTCCAGCCTCTATCACATGGTCCATTACCATGGTGATGGATCATGTGATGTATCATGTGATGAGCTCAGTGACATCACCACAGGTCCTGAAGAAAGTACATGAGACCGGCTGCTACGCGATCAATTGGAGGTGGTGAGTTAATTTTTATTTATTTTTTTAACCCTCATTGGCACTGCCCACCAATGTTTATTATGTTGGGGGGGGGGGGGCGCACTGTGCCACCAATGTTTATTATACTAGGGTGTTGGGGGGGGGGGGGCGCACTGCACCACCAATGTTTATATGTTTATTATGCTAGGGAGGGGGGGCGCACTGCCCACCAATGTTTATTATGTTGGGGGGGCACACTGCGCCACCAATGTTTATTATACTAGGGTGTTGGGGGGGGCGCACTGCACCACCAATGTTTATATGTTTATTATACTAGGGAGGGGGGGAGCACTGCGCCACCAATGTTTATTATACTGGGGTTTAAGGGGGTGCAGGTTTTTTTTTTATTAAGGAAGGGTTAAGGGGTCTATTAAGGGGTGGTTAATGGGTTTTATTAAGGGGGGTTAATGGGTTTATTTCGTTAAGGGGGTGTGCAGAGGTTTATTTTATTAAGGGGTTTTATTTTTATTTATAAATATTATTGAAAACATTGAAAAAAGTTTGCATGTTTTCTTAACTTTCTTGGGGGGGGGGAAGGGGGGTTGCCAAACAAAGGGTTCACCCCAGGTGCCAAATGCTCTAGGTACGCCCCTGCTTACATTGAAGGTACTTATAGTGTCATTCAGAAAAACCTAAGACACACGCTACCGTGCAGATAGAAGTCTGATTCTGAGATTAAACCTTAACCTGTCACACAGTGCAAAAAAAAACAGGTCTCACATTTCTATTCAAGCAAATCTGTACTGTTTTAGCTGGTCAAGTTATTTGTAGCGACCGTAAAAGCACTTTTTTTTTTTTTCTGGTTTGAAAAACTATTCCCAAATTTGCCATTCTCAAAATTGTGGTGAACGGGAACAATGAGGAAAACATCTAATAAGGGACGCGGACGCGGACGTGGACATGGTCGTGGTGGTGTTAGTGGACCCTCTGGTGCTGGGAGAGGACGTGGCCGTTCTGCCACAGCCACACGTCCTAGTGTACCAACTACCTCAGGTCCCAGTAGCCGCCAGAATTTACAGGGATATTTGGTGGGGCCCAATGCCGTTCTAAGTATGGTAAGGCCTGAGCAGGTACAGGCATTAGTCAATTGGGTGGCCGACAGTGCATCCAGCACGTTCACATTATCTCCCACCCAGTCTTCTGCAGAAAGCGCACAGATGGCGCATGAAAACCAAGCCCATCAGTCTGTCACATCACCCCCATGCATATCAGGGAAACTATCTGAGCCTCAAGTTATGCAGCAGTCTCTTATGCTGTTTGAAGACTCTGCTGCCAGGGTTTCCCAAGGGCATCCACCTAGCTCTTCACCAGGGGTGGAAGAGATAGAATGCACTAATGCAAAACCACTTATGTTTCCTGATGATGAGGACATGGGAATACCACCTCAGCACATCTCTGATGATGACGAAACACAGGTGCCAACTGCTGCGTCTTTCTGCAGTGTGCAGACTGAACAGGAGGTCAAGGATCAAGACTGGGTGGAAGACGATGCAGGGGACAATGAGGTCCTAGACCCCACATGGAATGAAGGTCGTGCCACTGACTTTCACAGTTCGAAGGAAGAGGCAGTGGTGAGACCGAGCCAACAGCGTAGCAAAAGAGGGAGCAGTGGGCAAAATATGAACACCCGCCGCCAAGAGACTCCGCCTGCTACTGACCGCCACCATCTGGGACCGAGCACCCCAAAGGCAGCTTCAAGGAGTTCCCTGGCATGGCACTTCTTCAAACAATGTGCTGATGACAAGACCCGAGTGGTTTGCACGCTGTGCCATCAGAGCCTGAAGCGAGGCATTAACGTTCTGAACCTTAGCACAACCTGCATGACCAGGCACCTGCATGCAAAGCATGAACTGCAGTGGAGTAAACACCTTAAAAACAAGGAAGTCACTCAGGCTCCCCCTGCTGCCTCTTCTGCTGCTGCCGCCTCGGCCTCTTCTGCTGCTGCCGCCGCCTCGGCCTCTTCTGCTGCTGCTGCCGCCGCCGCCTCGGCCTCTTCCTAAGCCTCTGGAGGAACGTTGGCACCTGCCGCCCAGCAAACATGGGATGTACCACCAACACCACCACCTGCGTCACCAAGCATCTCAACCATGTCACACGGCAGCGTTCAGCTCTCCATCTCACAAACATTTGAGAGAAAGCGTAAATTCCCACCTAACCACCCTCGATCCCTGGCCCTGAATGCCAGCATTTCTAAACTACTGGCCTATGAAATGCTGTCATTTAGGCTGGTGGACACACACAGCTTCAAACAGCTCATGTCGCTTGCTGTCCCACAGTATGTTGTTCCCAGCCGCCACTACTTCTCCAAGAGAGCCGTGCCTTCCCTGCACAAACAAGTGTCCGATAAAATCAAGTGTGCACTGCGCAACGCCATCTGTGGCAAGGTCCACCTAACCACAGATACGTGGACCAGTAAGCACGGCCAGGGACGCTATATCTCCCTAACTGCACACTTGGTAAATGTAGTGGCGGCTGGGCCCCAGGCGGAGAGCTGTTTGGCGCACGTCCTTCCGCCGCCAAGGATCGCAGGGCAACATTCTTTGCCTCCTGTCTCCTCCTCCTCCTACTCAGCTTCCTCCTCCTCTTCTTCCACCTGCTCATCCAGTCAGCCACACACCTTCACCACCAACTTCAGCACAGCCCGGGGTAAACGTCAGCAGGCCATTCTGAAACTCATATGTTTGGGGGACAGGCCCCACACCGCACAGGAGTTGTGGCGGGGTATAGAACAACAGACCGACGAGTGGTTGCTGCCGGTGAGCCTCAAGCCCGGCCTGGTGGTGTGCGATAATGGGCGAAATCTCGTTGCAGCTCTGGGACTAGCCGGTTTGACGCACATCCCTTGCCTGGCGCATGTGCTGAATTTGGTGGTGCAGAAGTTCATTCGCAACTACCCCGACATGTCAGAGCTGCTGCATAAAGTGCGGGCCGTCTGTTTGCGCTACAGCATAACTTCTGCCTTCCCGCTCACCGCCTCATATGCGACGTACCCACCAGGTGGAACTCCACCTTGCATATGCTGGACAGACTGTGCGAGCAGCAGCAGGCCATAGTGGAGTTTCAGCTGCAGCACGCACGGGTCAGTCGCACTGTGGATCAGACACACTTCACCACCAATGACTGGGCCTCCATGCGAGACCTGTGTGCCCTGTTGCGCTGTTTCGAGTACTCCACCAACATGGCCAGTGGCGATGACGCCGTTATCAGCGTTACAATACCACTTCTATGTCTCCTTGAGAAAACACTTAGGGCGATGATGGAAGAGGAGGTGGCCCAGGAGGAAGAGGGGTCATTTTTAGCACTTTCAGGCCAGTCTCTTCGAAGTGACTCAGAGGGAGGTTTTTTGCAACACCAGAGGCCAGGTACAAATGTAGCCAGACAGGGCCCACTACTGGAGGACGAGGATGAGGAGGAGGTGGAGGAGGATGAGGATGAAGCATGTTCACAGCGGGGTGGCACCCAAAGCAGCTCGGGCCCATCACTGGTGCGTGGCTGGGGGGAAACACAGGACGATGACGATACGCCTCCCACAGAGGACAGCTTGTCCTTACCTCTGGGCAGCCTGGCACACATGAGCGACTACATGCTGCAGTGCCCGCAACGACAGCAGAGTTGCCCACATTTTAACGTGTGCGGACTACTGGGTTGCAACCCTGCTGGATCCCCGGTACAAAGACAATGTGCCCAGCTTACTTCCTACACTGGAGCGTGATAGGAAGATGCGCGAGTACAAGCGCACGTTGGTAGACGCGCTACTGAGAGCATTCCCAAATGTCACAGGGGAACCAGTGGAAGCCCAAGGCGAAGGCAGAGGAGGAGCAAGAGGTCGCCAACGCAGCTGTGTCACGGCCAGCTCCTCTGAGGGCAGGGTTAGCATGGCAGAGATGTGGAAAAGTTTTGTCACCACGCCACAGCTAACTGCACCACCACCTGATACGGAACGTGTTAGCAGGAGGCAACATTTCACTAACATGGTGGAACAGTACCTGTGCACACCCCTCCACGTACTGACTGATGGTTCGGCCCCATTCAACTTCTGGGTCTCCAAATTGTCCACGTGGCCAGAGCTAGCCTTTTATGCCTTGGAGGTGCTGGCCTGCCCGGCGGCCAGCGTTTTGTCTGAACGTGTATTCAGCACGGCAGGGGGCGTCATTACAGACAAACGCAGCCGCCTGTCTACAGCCAATGTGGACAAGCTGACGTTCATAAAAATGAACCAGGCATAGATCCCACAGGACCTGTCCATCCCTTGTGCAGATTAGATATTAACTACCTCCCCTTAACAATATATTATTCTACTCCAGGGCACTTCCTCATTAAATACTATTTTTAATTTCATTTTACCATTATATTGCGGGGCAGCCCAAAGTTGAATGAACCTCTCCTCTGTCTGGGTGCCGGGGCCTAAATGTGTGACAGTGGCATGTTCCAGTGGTGGGTGACGTGAAGCCTGATTCTCTGCTATGACATGAAGACAGATTCTGTGCTGACATAAGGCCAGATTCTCTGTTACGGGACCGCTGTCCTCTGTCTGGGTGTCGGGGCCTAAATGTGTGACAGTAACCTGTTCCAGTGGTGGGTGACGTGAAGCCTGATTCTCTGCTATGACATGAAGACAGATTCTGTGCTGACATAAGGCCAAATTCTCTGTTACGCGACCTCTCTCCTCTGCCTGGGCCTAAATGTGTGACAGTGGCCTGTTCCAGTGGTGGGTGACGTGAAGCCTGATTCTCTGCTATGACATGAAGACAGATTCTGCGCTGACATAAGGCCAGATTCTCTGTTACGGGACCGCTCTCCTCTGTCTGGGTGCCGGGGCCTAAATGTGTGACAGTGGCCTGTTCCAGTGGTGGGTGACATGAAGCCTGATTCTCTGCTATGACATGAAGACAGATTCTGTGCTGACATAAGGCCAGATTCTCTGTTACGGGACCGCTCTCCTCTGTCTGGGTGCCGGGGCCTAAATGTGTGACAGTGGCCTGTTCCAGTGGTGGGTGACGTGAAGCCTGATTCTCTGCTATGACATGAAGACTGATTCTGTGCTGATATGAAGCCAGATTCTCTGCTATGGCATGAAGAGACTGATTCTGTGCTGACATGAAGCCAGATTCTTTGCTATGGCATGAAGAGACTGATTCTCTGCTGACGTGAAGCCAGATTCTCTGCTATGGGACCTCTGTCCAATTGATATTGGTTCATTTTTATTTTTTTAATTTTTATTTTAATTAATTTCCCTATCCACATTTGTTTGCAGGGAATTTACCTACATGTTGCTGCCTTTTGCAGCCCTCTAGCTCTTTCCTGGGCTGTTTTACAGCCTTTTTAGTGCCCAAAAGTTCGGGTCCCCATTGACTTCAATGGGGTTCGGGACGAAGTTCGGTTCGGGTTCGGATCCCGAACCCGAACATTTCCGGGAAGTTCGGCCGAACTTCTCGAACCCGAACATCCAGGTGTTCGCTCAACTCTACTCAGCACCTCTCACCCAAAAATGCCTGTCGCAGGTAGTGAATTACATTCATTTAAGAGTGGGTGATTTGCATCAGGAATCTATCTCCTGTTATGTATTGGAGGGTCTGCCTGCTCCGTTGGTGTTGGGTTTACCATGGTTAAGCAAACATAACCCTTACCTCGACTGGCAAGCGAGACAGATTCTCGATTGGAGTGATTTTTGCATGGACAACTGTCTTAATGCATCATTCTCTATGGTGACCACTAAAACTGTACCCTCGTTCATTTCAGAATTTTCTGATGTTTTCTCTAAGAGTAATAATCAGGAGTTGCCTCCGCACCGGGAGTATGACTGTCCCGTCAATCTTATTCCCGGAGCAAAATTGCTTAAATCTCGGTTGTATAATCTTTCTGAACCCGAAAGAAAGGCCATGCGAGAGTATATTACCAAGAGTTTGGCAAAGGGACATATTAGTCCATCCAAGTCCCCAGTGGCTGCTGGGTTTTTCTTTGGTACCCTGAGACCATGCCTGGACTTCCGTGAGCTCAATCGTATTACCGTCCGTGATCCTTACCCCCTTCCTTTGATTCCTGATTTGTTTAGTCAGATTGTCGGTGCCAAGGTGTTCTCTAAGTTGGATCTGAGGGGGGCATATAATCTGGTAAGGATCAAGGAGGGGGATGAGTGGAAGACCACATTTAATACCCCTGAGGGTCATTTTGAAAACCTGGTAATGCCCTTTGGGTTAACCAATGCTCCTGCGGTTTTTCAACACTTTGTCAATGACATCTTTCATCATCTGGTGGGGAGGTTTGTCGTTGTATACCTTGATGACATACTAATTTATTCGCCTGATATGGAGACTCATCAGGATCTTGTGAGACAGGGGTTACAGATCCTAAGAGAGAATAAGTTGTATGCTAAGATGGAAAAGTGTGTATTTGCTGTACAGAAAGTGAAATTTCTGGGTTACCTGCTGTCATCCTCAGGTTTTCATATAGATCCCGAGAAGGTCCTTGCCGTGTTGGACTGGGATCGACCCGAAAATCTGAAAGCTCTTATGTGGTCTTTGGGGTTTAACAACTACTACCGTAAATTTATCTTGAACTATTCATCGGTGGTTAAACCTTTAACAGACATGACTAGGAAGGGTGCGGATATTTCTGTCTGGTCTGATGCGGCATTACAGGCCTTTTCTGCTATGAAAGAATGTTTTGCTTCGGCCCCTATATTGATGCAACCGGACATTACATGGTTTGAAGGAGCAATTCACCCTATTACGGTAATTACGGATCACAAGAATCTGGCCTACCTGGAGTCGGTTAAGCGACTAAACCCAAGGCAGGCCAGATGGTCATTGTTTTTAACCAGATTTAACTTCATCATGTAACCGCCACTTCTGTGAGAAGGTCTGACAGACGTCCTTCTCTACCTCCTGCATGATGTTCTTTGTTTTGGTTTCACTTTCTCATCTCATTTTCTTCTCCCAGGTGTCACCTATTTAGACTAATCCTCTTTCCTTTATATTCCCTCCCATACTGCCTCACTTTGCGGTTTATACTACTTCCTGGATTGAAGTGTTCACTGCTGGAGTCTTCTGCTGCTGCTTGTTCAGATAAGTCCTTTCATGTATTGTGTTTCCTTGCTGGCTTGATTCTAGGTGACCCTGACTCCTTCCGTATGAAGTGCAGGGAGCCGGTGGTCGTGTCCCCTCACTATTATAAGGTTTTCAGGTGTCACAAAGTCTTAGGTACGGGGGTATACAATTGTCTACCTTTGAGACCCTTGTATGTGCTTAGCAGTCAGGGTGAGCTCTTAGGGTTTGATAGGGGTCACCTATATGCTCCTTAGTTTGAGATCAAGCCAGTCGGACGTTTATTCATAACTTCCAGCTATCTGCAACTTCATCCGTGACACATCATCAATTACCGCCCTGGGGTTAAGAACGTCAAGGCGGATGCTTTGTCGCGTAGCTTTCCTGGGGGGGTGAGTCTAATGACCCTAGTCCCATTTTATCTGAAGGGGTAGTCATATCCGCTCTTTATCATGATCTTGAGGCCAGGGTGTTGGAGGCACAGGAGGATGCTCCGGACTCTTGTCCTCCGGGGAAGTTGTTTGTTCCCTCCGAATTACGTCACAAGGTGTTCGAGAAACATCACTGTACGGTGCTTGCTGGGCATCCTGGGAGCAGATCAACTGTCGATCTCATCTCTCGCAGCTTTTGGTGGCCGGGGTTGCGTAAGTGTGTTGAGGACTATGTGTCAGCCTGTGGTACCTGTGCACGTGCTAAGGTGACACATACTCGGCCTTCTGGATCTCTGCTTCCATTGCCCATCCCGTCCAGACCTTGGACCCATTTGTCCATGGATTTTATCACGGATTTACCGAATTCTTCGGGAAAAACTGTGATTCTGGTGGTTGTAGATCGTTTTAGTAAAATGGCACACTTTATTGCATTACCTAGTCTACCCAATGCTAAAACTCTTGCACAGGTGTTTGTCGACAACATCGTGAATTTACATGGCATTCCCTCTGATGTGGTGTCCGATAGAGGGACTCAGTTTGTTTCTAGATTCTGGAAAGCGTTCTGTACTCGTCTGGGTGTACAATTGTCCTTCTCTTCGGCTTTTCATCCTCAGTCGAACGGACAGACGGAGCACACTAATCAGAATTTGGAGACTTACTTGAGATGTTTTGTTTCAGAGAATCAGGAAGAGTGGTCTTCATTTTTGTCATTAGCTGAGTTTGCTATAAATAACCGTAGACAGGAATCCACCGATAAGTCGCAGTTTTTTGGGGCATATGGGTTCCATCCACAGTTTGGTACATTTTCTGGTGCTCAAAATTCCATCATTCCTGAGGAGGAACGATTTTCCTCTTCTTTGTCTTCTATTTGGTGGAAAATCCAAAATAACCTGAAAAAGATGGGCAACAGGTATAAGCGTGTGGCTGACAGGAGACGTATGAGTGGTCCGGACCTGAGAGTGGGTGATTGTGTGGTTGTCTACAAGAAACATTAAACTTAAGGTACCTTCTTGAAAGTTGGGCCCAAGATTTGTTGGTCCATATAAGATCACTGCCATTGTTAACCCTGTAGCCTTCCGTCTTGAACTTTCTCAGGCATTGAAAATCCATAATGTATTTCATAAATCGTTGCTAAAGAAATGTGTCGAACCTGTTGAGCCGTCCTCCTTGCCTCCCAATCCTGTCATGGTGGACGGCAATTTAGAATTTCAGATCAGCAGGATTGTTGACTCCCAAGTTCTCCGGAGATCCCTCCAGTATCTCGTTCATTGGAGAGGGTACGGACCAGAGGAGAGGATGTGGGTTCCAGCAACCGATGTTAATGCTAGTCGTCTGGTGAGAGCATTCCACAGAGCTCATCCTGATGAGGTCGGTCCTGGGTGCCCGGAGGTCACCCGTAGAAGGGGAAGGGGGGGTACTGTCACATCTGTGACAGGTCCCAGAAGGTCTGAAAGATTATCTACGCATTAGTGATCTGACAGCCTCTTTTGGTTTCACTTTGTCTGTGTGTTGCTGGTATGTCCACACCTCCTGTTCAGGTGTGGATCATGTGACCTTTACTTCGCCCTATTTAGTCTGACTTTTCCCATCACTCCTTGCTTGGGATAGCTTTATTTGGTCTTGGAAGAGCTGGAAGTGTGGTTCGTGTTGAATTCCGGTTCATCCTTCTGAAGATAAGTGTTCTGCTTGTCGTTCGTGTTTTGTATCCCCCCCCCCAGTTGTTTACTAGGCCTCAGTGAGACGCTAGTTCCTTCACCAGGGAAGGATCAGGTGGTCTCTGCCCTGTCATTATCTTTAGGGCATCTGAGGGTCACCAGAGTTTTCTAGGTTCCCGTGTATGGGTATCTCTACCATCGAGAGGTGCCCATACGGATAGGAGTTAGGGCCAGGAGCAGGGTTTTATAGGTGGTGACCCTTTTCCTTCCCTAGCGGTGAGGCCTAGTGTCTTTCCCCTTCCTTCTTGATTGTCTTTTGGTGTTCTCCCCTACTACATCCGTGACAAAAGGTTGCCAATTATAGAGTGAGACCACTGAAATACATGATGATAAAGAGTTTTATGCATAGAAAGAGCAGGTATTTCAATCAATAATGACAAGTTATTCTAACTATTTTCCCCAAAAACCTATTGGGGAGATTTATCATCTCTATTTGCTTCATGTTTGACTTTTTAAACATCACTTACCACAAATTTTGTGGCAAGGAGAGTTTCTGTGCCACCCTCGCCGCTTTCTGAAAAGGGGGTGTGATGAGAGGGGGAGTGGGCAAGGCTAGCGGGTCTACCACATTTTTCTTCATTTGCACCATTTTTTAGGCGCAAATGAAGACAGAAATCTATGGCAGATTTTATTCTGGTGCACAGACTTCCAGAGGATGCGTCTAATATATGACAAAGCCTATGCCTTATAAATTAGTTGCATCCTCCAGCAGTGCAGGAGATTTCAATGACGAACATAAAATGCCAGACTCTGATAAATCTTCCCCTATATATCAATCTCCGTTGCTCCTCCTGCTTCACATGTCTGCAAATCAAAATGCATTTCCGTGGTGACAACGTCACTTTAAGGCTATACCCTTGATGTGTTAACTAACTGTGTCTGTAGTCTATAATGAGCAGACATATTCTTTATATATATTGACTGTATGGAAAAGCATAGTTGACTATGCACTCCAATGGGGATCCTGCAAAAAAAAATTAAACAGTATACAACTGTTTAGCATGCAGTTACAAACGACACTATATGTTCATCATCTATGTAGGCAAATTTTCCCAATGTGCATACAGTGAACATACTGTAAGGATGGTGTGCACAGATCCTCACCATGTCATTGCATTATAAAGTAAAAATCTAATGAAGAAATGTGTGCTAGTAGCTCATAGAGTGAGGCTTTGAAGCTGCAATAATGCTAATCAAATTACCCACAATAAACCATTTTACGTTTTAGAGAATGATACTGCTTAGCAAATTTAGCACGCTGGTCATTAACCTGACTACAATTATTAGCAGTGTTACAAAAGTCAAGATCAGGTTGGTGCCTCTCTTTCCTGTCAGTAAACAAGTTTTATGGGTGTATTTATGACCCAATGCAATATACTGTATTTTGATTGACACAGTCATTTGTTCTTCTTGCCCATAATATAAAATATATATTCTAATATTAAGCATAAACTTGGACACAAGGGCAGTCCTAGATTAGAAAAATTGGGGCACAGGCCAGAGATAATGTAAAATAACGGGTGAAAGATAGGTATTAATTACCTGTTGAATCAGCCGCAGCTCCAGGACCATTGTTTCGGTCCACTCTGTGTATATTGTTGACTGGCTGCTGCAGTCATGCATTAACGTGATGTCAGCCCTGCAGGCCTGTAAACAAATACTGTATGCAATGCCCACGTTATTATTTTACACTAACCCCTGCCTGTGTCTGTAATTTTGAATGAATCTTGGACTTAAATTATGTCTGTACTCACTTTTTGCAGATCCGTGTGGCCATTCCGCAAATTATAGAACATTATTCCCATCTATATGGCAGATGAGAATAGTCCTTTCTATTGATGATAGTAAGAAAAATGTGGAATGCACATAAAAAGTATCTATATTTTGTGGATCCATTGTTTGTTTTCCTCTACAAACAATCCTCAAATAAAGTAATGATGAACTTTTCAGAATCTTATTACTGTCTAGCAATATCTGAAGCCAATATTTTAGTCACATTGTTATATTGTGTAATTTTTAACAAGCTTTACTTTAGGTCACTTATACCTCAATCAGCCATAGCATTAAAACAACCATCGTATTGTGTATCCCCCACCCATAACACCAAGCTCAGACCCATCTAGGCATGGACTCCACAAGGTCTCTGAAAATAGTTATAGGAGTTGCAGAGGTGGCAGTCAGTACCAGGCCCAGAGGGGGCACCAAGGATCCTTTTTCCATAGAAGACACTAATATTATAAAAGGCACATGATAAGTGGGGCCCTGTTACAGCTTTTGAACTGGGGCCAAGGATCTTCAAGTTAGGCATCTGCCTCTGAAAGTGTCCTGTGGTACCTGTAAGTTGTAAAATGGGCTCATGGGCCGTAGTGCAGGAGTTCAGCTTGGATCCCCCTTTCCTCAGTGCTTTGTAGCAAGAAGCAGGGGTGCACCTAACCTTTCTGCTGCCTGAGGCAAAAATTTAAATGGCACCCCCATGCAAAATTCTCAACCTAACTCTTTCCCTCCAGCCCTACTGCTAGGCCAGACACACGAGCGAGTTGAACGCGATAAACTCACGGCATGTGTCAGTGAGAGGTCCCGTTCTGGACTCAGATCCTCTGACAGGATTGCACAGCATTATACTGATTTATAATGCTCTACAACCCTTAGAATACTGAAATCTACTGAATTACACCAACAGCACTCTAAAAACACAAATAATAAATAAAATACAATAGTGCCATAATCACTATAAAAAATTTACTAATGCTACATTATAAATGGGAGATTCTTGGCAAATATACTTTGTACAAAATTTGTGCCTGTCCGCCAACGACAAGGGGATAACTTTAGGACAGGAACCTACACTAAATACTACCTTCCCTGGTTCCATACTGGCCTTCATTAAATTCAGGCACTGCCAACCAAAAATTAAAAATTAGTGTAATGAGGTACGATCCTGTCAGAGCAACGGAGGCCAGAACGAAACCTCTCACTGACACATGCTGTAAGTTTATCGCATTCAATTCGCTCGTGTGTGACTGGTCTTAAAGACTTACTTGGAAAACATTACATACAGCGCTACAAAACATGCAGGGTAATACAGTGCCACATACCTCTTACATCCAGTGATGTCTCATTGGTTGTAGATGTTCTTTCCTCATCTTCTTCATTATGACCAGACCTCCTTGCTGATTTATTTCGGCCATCTCTTGTCTCTGCAGAGTTTGACAAACAGACTTAGTTTCCTACTTTTCCATCATCCTCCACACTTTCAGAACACCCCATACTGTGCCCGCTGTGCTCCCTAGTCCTATACTGCTGAAACATTCCTCCTGAATATACCAGTACCACACAGTGCCCCTTCAATAATTATTGGCACACAGTTTCCTAAAAATAACTGCACCCAGCAAATAGGCAACTAATAGTGTAAACATAATGGCCCCTAAAATAATTGTGCTAAGCATATACTGTGCCAGGGTGACCCCCCACAGTAATAGTACCCCCAAAGTCCCACCAATAGAAATAATTATCTGCCAGAGTTCACTTAGTGTTAACCGTGCCCCTAATAGTAATAATGTCCCCATTGTGCCCATAATAGTAATCATGTTCCCCATTGTCCTCTAGTAGTAAAAATTCTCCTTATAATGTGTGCCAGAAGAACAATGCCTCTAATGTGTGCCAGTACAAAAGCACCCCCTTATAATGTGTGCGATCACATAAAATACCCCTCTAATGTGTGCCAGTACAAATATACCCCCTTATAATGTGCGCCAGTACACAAAATACCCCCTTATAATGTGCACCAGCGCAAAAAATACCCATATAATGTCCACCAGTACAAAAAATACCCCCTTTTAATGTGCGGCAGTGCGAATAACCCCTTTACAATGTGCGCCAGTACAAAATTACCCCTCCATCTGGATTTTGGAAAATTTACATTATAGCACACTCAAAGCAGATAAGATTTAAACAAAAGTCATCCACACACTGCAGAAAAAAAGTCAGCAAAAAAAATATGTCAATTTATAGCATGTAGCTGATTTTCACTGTGGATTTCACTCTTCACAAAGCACTAAGGTGAAATCCACTACAAAAACCATGACAAAATTTACACTTAAGGCTACTTTCACACTAGCGTTCAGAGCGGATCCGTCTGATGTCTGCCCAGACGGATCTGCTCATATAATGCAGACTTTGGATCGGTTCAGAACGGATCCGTCTGCATTATATTGTAGAAAAAATTATAAGTGTGAAAGTAGCTTCAGACGGATCCGTCCAGACTTTACATTGAAAGTCAATGGGGGACGGATCCGTTTGAAAATTGAGCCATATAGTGTCAAATTCAAACGGATCCGTCCCCATTGACTTACATTGTAAGTCTGGACGGATTAGTTTCCCTCCGCACGGCCAGGCGGACACCCGAACGCTGCAAGCAGCGTTTGGGTGTCTGCCTGCTGAGCGGAGGCTGAACGCTGCCAGACTGATGCATTCTGAGCGGATCCGCGTCCACTCAGAATGCATTAGGGCAGTACGGATGCGTTCGGGGCCGCTTGTGAGCCCCTTCAAACGGAGCTCACAAGCGGAGCCCTGAACGCTAGTGTGAAAGTAGCCTAAGACATGAGAAATGATGGCAGCAGATTGCATTGCATGTCTGTTTTCCCAGTCCAGTTTAAAGATCACCTGTCAGCAGGATTAACCATATTAAACCAGGCATACTGTCTGGTAGGGTTGATCTTGCTGATTTAAATAATATCTGATTTGTGAAAGTAGGTTAAAGCGTTCCTTTATGCAAATAAGGGTTTCAGTGCACCAAGCACTGCGGATAGCACTGCATAACTGAGGAGCTGAGGTGCACTGAAGGGCTGAAGCTCTCATTTGCCTAAAGATAATTTTTATTTTTTTTCAGTGAGCACTTTCACAAGGCAGGCATCATTTTAATCAACAGGATCAAATCTACCATGTACGCCTGGTTTACTAGTGTTGACCCTGCTGTTAGATATTCTTTAGGTCTTGTATGGACATGCTCCTAGAACAGGACTGCTCAACTTGCGGCCTCCAGCTGTTACAAAACTATAACACCCAGCATGCCTCGACAGCCATCAGCTATTAGGGCATACTGGGATTTGTAGTTTTGCAACAGCTGGAGGGCCACTGGTTGAGCACCCCTGCTCTAGAATTTCAAACAATTGATGAGTCTTGAGACTAAAATCCTTATATACCCTAGTAGTTTTATGGGAAGACTATGGATATGGCAGTCTCCTAATACATATCTCCTACTAAAATATTTTAATAATATTCCAAGCTTTGTTCCATGCTTCCATACTGATTCCTCTGTTTGACGAACCAGTTTCTAGTTGTGCCTAAATTGTTATTTTCTTAGCTACGGTATATATTAAAAGTCAAGTAGGGAATTAGGTCTCCAACCATTAGTTGCCCATGACATCCAATAATATAGGCATAGGAAACATGAAAAGACTAGTTTCACACTAGCCTTCCGGCCTCATTAACTATAATGCCAGCAGCAGCATTTGTCTGGCCGATTCTCAGCATATTTTTCAGGTTGCGGGTGTATCTCTGATAGTCTCCATTGTAATTAATGCAGCCGGCAGGCATTCAGGCAGCGTCTGCCAATACCAGATCCAGAGAGCTCCGGTAGGCTGTTCCCTACCGCAATAGACTGCCGGATCTCTGTAATGCTATTGTGTTGGTTTATTTCTATAATTCCTGTACAGCCAAGTACATGATTTCACTCTTTCTGAATATCAAATACTTCTCCTGCATTTCCTTGTCAGTCTTTACTCCTATGTTATACCTCTGATTTTCTGAAAGATGTCTGCACTTAATGTGTTACGAGAAAAGGACCTATTGTTTAAATCATGTTTTTTCTTTTGTAAAACACATTTGTAAATGATTTTTGATGTTATTCCGAATAGAGTTGAGCGAACACCTGGATGTTCGGGTTCGACGAGTTCGGCCGAACTTTCGAAAAATGTTCGGGTTCGGGATCCGAACTCGACCCGAACTTCATCCCGAACCCGAACCCCATAGAAGTCAATGGGGACCCGAACTTTTGGGCACTAAAAAGGCTGTAAAACACACCCGGAAAGGGCTAGAGGGCTGCAAAAGGCAGCAAAATGTAGTTAAATCCCCTGCAAACAAATGTAGATAGGGAAATGATGAGTTAACATAAAATAAATAAAAATTAAACAATATTAATTGGAGTGAGGTCCCATAGCACAGAATCAGGCTTCAAGTCACCCACCAATGGAGAAGGTCACTTACTATTATTTTGACCACAGCACCCAGACAAAGGAGAGAGGTCCCACAGCAGAGAACCAGGCATCATATCACCCACCACAGGAGTAGGCCACCATTTAGTTACTTTGACCCCTACACCCAGACGGAGGAGAGAGGTTACACAGCAGAGAATCAGGCATTTAGATCACCCACCACAGGAGTAGGCCCCCATTGAATCAGACCCTGGCAACCATGTCAGATGGCACAACCATCAGCTTTATATCAATCAGCACAGGAGAAGGCGACTTTGAAAGACTTTGACCCCTACACCCAGATGGAGGAGAGAGGTTTCACAGCAGAGAATCAGGCATCATATCAACCACCACAGGAGAAGCCACCATTTAGTTACTTTGACCCCTGCACCCAGGAAGAGGAGAGAGGCACCACAGCACATATTCTGGCATCATATCAGCCACCACAGGAGAAGCCACCATTGAGTTACTTTGACCCCCGCACCCAGGAAGAGGAAAGAGGCACCACAGCACATATTCTGGCATCATATCAGCCACCACAGGAGAAGCCACCATTGAGTTACTTTGACCCCTGCACCCAGGAAGAGGAGAGAGGCCCCACAGCACATATTCTGGCATCATATCAGCCACCACAGGAGAAGCCACCATTTAGTTACTTTGACCCCTGCACCCAGGAAGAGGAGAGAGGCCCCACAGCACATATTCTGGCATCATACTAACCACCACAGGAGAAGCCACCATTGAGTTACTTTGACCCCTGCACCCAGGAAGAGGAGAGAGGCCCCACAGCACATATTCTGGCATCATATCAGCCACCACAGGAGAAGCCACCATTGAGTTACTTTGACCCCCGCACCCAGGAAGAGGAGAGAGGCACCACAGCACATATTCTGGCATCATACTAACCACCACAGGAGAAGCCACCATTGAGTTACTTTGACCCCTGCACCCAGGAAGAGGAGAGAGGCCCCACAGCACATATTCTGGCATCATATCAGCCACCACAGGAGAAGCCACCATTGAGTTACTTTGACCCCTGCACCCAGGAAGAGGAGAGAGGCCCCACAGCACATATTCTTGCATCATATCAGCCACCACAGGAGAAGCCACCATTTAGTTACTTTGACCCCTTCACCCAAACAGAGGAGAGAGGTTCCACATCAGAGAATCAGGCATCATATCAACCACCACAGGAGTAGGCCACAATTTAATGGGACCCCGGCAACCATGTCAGATGGCACAACCATCAGCTTCATATCAATCAGCACAGGAGAAGGCGACTTTGAAAGACTTTGACCCCTACACCCAGACGGAGGAGAGAGGTTTCACAGCAGAGAATCAGGCATTTAGATCACCCACCACAGGAGTAGGCCCCCATTGAATCAGACCCTGGCAACCATGTCAGATGGCACAACCATCAGCTTTATATCAATCAGCACAGGAGAAGCCACCATTGAGTTACTTTGACCCCTGCACCCAGGAAGAGGAGAGAGGCCCCACAGCACATATTCTGGCATCATATCAGCCACCACAGGAGAAGCCACCATTGAGTTACTTTGACCCCCGCACCCAGGAAGAGGAGAGAGGCACCACAGCACATATTCTGGCATCATACTAACCACCACAGGAGAAGCCACCATTGAGTTACTTTGACCCCTGCACCCAGGAAGAGGAGAGAGGCCCCACAGCACATATTCTGGCATCATATCAGCCACCACAGGAGAAGCCACCATTGAGTTACTTTGACCCCTGCACCCAGGAAGAGGAGAGAGGCCCCACAGCACATATTCTGGCATCATATCAGCCACCACAGGAGAAGCCACCATTTAGTTACTTTGACCCCTTCACCCAAACAGAGGAGAGAGGTTCCACATCAGAGAATCAGGCATCATATCAACCACCACAGGAGTAGGCCACAATTTAATGGGACCCCGGCAACCATGTCAGATGGCACAACCATCAGCTTCATATCAATCAGCACAGGAGAAGGCGACTTTGAAAGACTTTGACCCCTACACCCAGACGGAGGAGAGAGGTTTCACAGCAGAGAATCAGGCATTTAGATCACCCACCACAGGAGTAGGCCCCCATTGAATCAGACCCTGGCAACCATGTCAGATGGCACAACCATCAGCTTTATATCAATCAGCACAGGAGAAGCCACCATTGAGTTACTTTGACCCCTGCACCCAGGAAGAGGAGAGAGGCCCCACAGCACATATTCTGGCATCATATCAGCCACCACAGGAGAAGCCACCATTGAGTTACTTTGACCCCCGCACCCAGGAAGAGGAGAGAGGCACCACAGCACATATTCTGGCATCATACTAACCACCACAGGAGAAGCCACCATTGAGTTACTTTGACCCCTGCACCCAGGAAGAGGAGAGAGGCCCCACAGCACATATTCTGGCATCATATCAGCCACCACAGGAGAAGCCACCATTGAGTTACTTTGACCCCTGCACCCAGGAAGAGGAGAGAGGCCCCACAGCACATATTCTGGCATCATATCAGCCACCACAGGAGAAGCCACCATTTAGTTACTTTGACCCCTTCACCCAAACAGAGGAGAGAGGTTCCACATCAGAGAATCAGGCATCATATCAACCACCACAGGAGTAGGCCACAATTTAATGGGACCCCGGCAACCATGTCAGATGGCACAACCATCAGCTTCATATCAATCAGCACAGGAGAAGGCGACTTTGAAAGACTTTGACCCCTACACCCAGACGGAGGAGAGAGGTTTCACAGCAGAGAATCAGGCATTTAGATCACCCACCACAGGAGTAGGCCCCCATTGAATCAGACCCTGGCAACCATGTCAGATGGCACAACCATCAGCTTTATATCAATCAGCACAGGAGAAGCCACCATTGAGTTACTTTGACCCCTGCACCCAGGAAGAGGAGAGAGGCCCCACAGCACATATTCTGGCATCATATCAGCCACCACAGGAGAAGCCACCATTGAGTTACTTTGACCCCTGCACCCAGGAAGAGGAGAGAGGCCCCACAGCACATATTCTGGCATCATACTAACCACCACAGGAGAAGCCACCATTGAGTTACTTTGACCCCTGCACCCAGGAAGAGGAGAGAGGCCCCACAGCACATATTCTGGCATCATACTAACCACCACAGGAGAAGCCACCATTGAGTTACTTTGACCCCTGCACCCAGGAAGAGGAGAGAGGCCCCACAGCACATATTCCGGCATCATACTAACCACCACAGGAGAAGCCACCATTGAGTTACTTTGACCCCTGCACCCAGGAAGAGGAGAGAGGCCCCACAGCACATATTCTGGCATCATACTAACCACCACAGGAGAAGCCACCATTGAGTTACTTTGACCCCTGCACCCAGGAAGAGGAGAGAGGCACCACAGCACATATTCTGGCATCATACTAACCACCACAGGAGAAGCCACCATTGAGTTACTTTGACCCCTGCACCCAGGAAGAGGAGAGAGGCACCACAGCACATATTCTGGCATCATACTAACCACCACAGGAGAAGCCACCATTGAGTTACTTTGACCCCTGCACCCAGGAAGAGGAGAGAGGCACCACAGCACATATTCTGGCATCATATCAGCCACCACAGGAGAAGCCACCATTTAGTTACTTTGACCCCTGCACCCAGGAAGAGGAGAGAGGCAACACAGCACATATTCTGGCATCATATCAGCCACCACAGGAGAAGCCACCATTTAGTTACTTTGACCCCTGCACCCAGGAAGAGGAGAGAGGCCCCACAGCACATATTCTGGCATCATATCAGCCACCACAGGAGAAGCCACCATTTAGTTACTTTGACCCCTTCACCCAAACAGAGGAGAGAGGTTCCACATCAGAGAATCAGGCATCATATCAACCACCACAGGAGTAGGCCACAATTTAGTTTATTTGACCCCTGCACCCAGGAAGAGGAGAGAGGCCCCACAGCACATATTCTGGCATCATATCACACACCACAGGAGAAGGCCTCTTTCAGTGATTTAGGCCTTTGGACCCAGACAGAGGAGAGAGGTCAGAGATTAGCTTCATATCCCCCAGCACAGCAGAAGACCGCTTTATTTGACTTAGGCCTCAGCACCCAGACAGAAGACAGAGGTAGCATGGCAGAGGTTATGGCTTCATGTCACCCGTTAGTTTAACCGGCCACTTTCATCTGGTTAGGCCCCGGCGCCCAGACAGAGAAGAGTTTCATTCAACTGTGGGTTTCATAAAATTTGTATGAAATAAAGAAGTGGCCCGTAGCACAACAAGACATGTTTTAGGCAGTTAATAAGGACTACTCTGCACAAGGGAGGGACAGGTCCTGTGGGATCCATGCCTGGTTCATCTTTATGAAGGTCAGCTTGTCCACGTTGGCTGTGGACAGGCGGCTGCGCTTGTCAGTAATGACGCCCCCTGCCGTGCTGAATACGCGTTCAGATAAAACGCTGGCCGCCGGGCAGGAAAGCACCTCCAAGGCATAACATGCTAACTCTGGCCACGTGGACAATTTCGAAACCCAGTAGTTGAATGGGGCCGAACCATCCGTCAGGATGTGGAGGGGTGTGCAGACATACTGTTCAACCATGTTAGTGAAATGCTGCCTCCTGCTAACACGTTCCGTATCAGGTGTCGGTGCAGATAGCTGTGGCGTGGAGACAAAACTTTTCCACATTTCTGCCATGCTAACCCTGCCCTCAGATGAGCTGGCCGTGACACAGCTGCGTTGGCGACCTCTTGCCACTCCTCTGCCTTCACCTTCCACCTGTTCCCCTGTGACATGTGGGAATGCTCTCAAGAGCGCCTCTATCAGCGTGCGCTTGTACTCGCGCATCTTACGGTCGCGCTCCAGTTCAGGAATTAAAGTGGGCACATTGTCTTTATACCGGGGATCCAGCAGGGTGGCCACCCAGTAGTCTGCACACGTTAAAACGTGGGCAACTCTGCTGTCGTTGCGCAGGCATTGGAGCATATATTCGCTCATGTGGGCCAGGCTACCCATGGGTAAGGACAAGCTGTCCTCTGTGGGAGGCGTATCGTCATCGTCCACCGTATCCCCCCAGCCACGCACCAGTGATGGGCCTGGGCTGCCACCCCGCTGTGAACTTGCGTCATCCTCGTCCCCCTCCACCTCCTCCTCCTCATCCTCCTCGTCCTCCAGTACAGTGCCTTGGCTGGCGACTTGTGAACCTGTCCTCTGCTGCTTAAACAAACCTCCCTCTGAGCCACTTCGAACAGACTGGCCCGAAAGTGTTAGAAACGAGCCCTCATCCTCCTCCTCCTCCTCCTCCACCTGGGCCACCTCCTCTAACATCATTGCCCTAAGTGTTTTCTCAAGGAGACATAGAAGTGGTATTGTAACGCTGATAACAGTGTCATCGCCACTGGCCATGTTGGTGGAGTACTCGAAACAGCGCAGCAGGGCACACAGGTCTCGCATGGAGGCCCAATCATTGGTGGTGAAGTGGTGCTGTTCGGCAGTACGACTGACGCGAGCGTGCTGCAGCTGAAACTCCACTATGGCCTGCTGCTGCTCGCACAGTCTCTCCAGCATGTGCAAGGTGGAGTTCCACCGGGTGGGCACGTCGCATATGAGGCGGTGAGCGGGAAGGCCGAAGTTCCGCTGTAGCGCAGACAGGCGAGCAGCGGCAGGATGTGAACGGCGGAAGCGCGCACAGACGGCCCGCACTTTATGCAGCAGCTCTGACATGTTGGGGTAGTGGTGAATGAACCTCTGCACCACCAAGTTCAGCACATGCGCCAGGCAAGGGATGTGCGTCAAACCGGCTAGTCCCAGAGCTGCCACGAGATTTCGCCCATTATCGCATACCACCAGGCCTGGCTTGAGGCCCACCGGCAGAAACCACTCGTCGGTCTGTTGTTCAATACCCCGCCACAACTCCTGTGCGGTGTGGGGCCTGTCCCCCAAACATATGAGTTTCAGAATGGCCTGCTGACGTTTACCCCGGGCTGTGCTGAAGTTGGTGGTGAAGGTGTGTGGCTGACCGGATGAGCTGGTGGAAGCAGTGGAGGAGGAAGCCGAGTAGGAGGAGGAGGCTACAGGAGGCAGAGAATGATGCCCTGCGATCCTAGGGGGCGGAAGGACGTGCACCAAGGAACTGTCCGCCGGGGGCCCAGCCGCCACTACATTCATCCAGTGTGCAGTTAGTGAGATATAGCGTCCCTGGCCGTGCTTACTGGTCCACGTATCTGTGGTTAGGTGGACCTTGCCACAAATGGCGTTGCGCAGTGCACACTTGATTTTATCGGACACTTGCATGTGCAGGGAAGGCACGGCTGTCTTGGAGAAGTAGTGGTGGCTGGGAACCACATACTGCGGGACAGCCATGGCCATCAGCTTTTTGAAGCTGTCTGTGTCCACCAGCCGGAATGACAGCATTTCAAAGGCCAGCAGTTTAGAAATGCTGGCGTTCAGGCCAAGGGCTCGAGGGTGACTCGGGGGGAATTTGCGCTTCCTCTCTAAGGTTTGAGATATTGAGAGCTGAACGCTGCTGTGTGATATAGTGGAGACGCTAGTTGACGGTGGCGGTGGTGGTGGTGTCGGTGGCACATCCTCTGTTTGCTGCTCGGCAGGTGGCAACATTCCTCTCGAGGCGGAAGCCGAGGCAGCAGCGGTAGAGGGAGCAGGGGGAGCCTCAGCGAGTGCCTGGTTTTTAAGGTGTGTACCCCACTGCAGTTCATGCTTTGCATGTAGATGCCTGGTCATGCAGGTTGTGCTGAGGTTCAGAACGTTAATGCCTCGCCTCAGGCTCTGATGGCAGAGCGTGCAAGTCACTCGGGTCTTGTCGGTAGGACATTGTTTAAAGAAGTGCCATGCCAGGGAACTCTTTGAAGCTGCCTTTGTGGGGCTGGGTCCCTGTTGGCGATGTCCAGTAGCAGGCGAACTCTGGGGGCGGCGGCTCGTCTGCTTTGGCCCCCTGCTCCCTCTTTGGCTTCGCTGTTGTCTCGGTCTCACCACTACCTCTTCCTCTGAACTGTGAAAGTCATCGCCACGACCTTCAGTCCATGTGGGGTCTAAGACCTCATCGTCCTCTGCATCGTCTTCCACCCAGTCTCCCTCCCTGACCTCCTCCTGTTCAGTCTGCACACTGCAAAAAGACGCGGCAGTGGGCACCTGTGTTTCGTCATCATCAGAGAGTCGGTGACTCTGCTGTGGTGGTATTCCCATGTCCTCTTCATCTGGAGACATAAGTGGTTGTGCGTCAGTGCATGGTATGTCTTCCTCCACTGGGGAAGGGCTAGGTGGACGCCCCTGGGAAACCCTGGAAGCAGAGTCTTCAAACAGAAGAAGAGACTGCTGCATAACTTGTGGCTCAGACCGTTTCCCTGATATGCTTGTGGGTGATGTGACAGACTGATGGGCTTGGTTTTCAGGTGCCACCTGTGCGCTTTCCGCAGAAGACTGGGTGGAAGACCATGTGGTGAACGTGCTGGAAGCACTGTCGGCCACCCAATCGATTAATGCCTGTACCTGCTCAGGCCTTACCATCCTAAGAGCGGCATTGTGCCCCACGAGATATTGCGGTACATTCTGCCGGCTAGTTGAGGGAGTTCGTTCCCTACTGTGTGCGCCTGGGGCCGAACGGCCACGTCCTCTACCAGCAACAGAGGCTCCACGGACACCACCACGACCGCGTCCTCGTCCCTTAATAGTATTTTTCTTCATTGTTGCGATTCAACTCGCACCACAATGAAATATATTATTTTTTATAAGCAAAATCCCCTCACTGGAATACTTTCAGTCTTTTGACTGTATGGATTAAAGATGGAATGACTGTTATATGTGAGTACCGCTTTCTTTGACAGATTCTAGTATGGGTACATATATGTTTTCCCAACCCCAGCACATTAGTTTGCTAATTCCAGATGTATGAAACGCAGGCCTAACTGTATCTAGTATATTGAACGCCAGATAAACTAACTTGGCCTTTTTTAAATAAAAAAAAAATTCCCTCACTGGAATACTTTATGGCTTTTCACTGTATGGATTACAGGTGGACTGGTATTAGTAGGGGTGACACAAGCACACCCAAGTCCCTGATGTAGGATTTCTATGGCACAGACCACTATTACAAGTGATTAATGGACGTTGGGAGAGATTGTGCTGCAGCACTAGTCCCAAGATGGCCGCCGCCTATCAGCCCAGTAACATGTGCCACAAAATGGTCTGCACAACCTTTAAAAAAAATAGCCTTGGACTGTGCTGCTAAATCGCTATTGGTCTGAATCCCAGGTGTAGATGTCTGACTTGTTTGGAGCTTTGGAATGCACACTGTGGCAGCTTCTGCTGCAGCACTACAAGTCGCAAAATGGCGGCCGGCGGTCAGCCCGGGTACATGTGGATGGAAAAATCACTCTGGCCACTCTAAAAATAGCCAATCCCTATCAAAAAAGCAGCTCAGCTGCAGTTGTTCAGATGAATCACAGGTGGAGGAGAGAAATTTGCTTCCAGTTATTCAATTATCCCTGCCTATTCTCGCCCTAGCATCAGCTGCGTCTAACCCTGTTCTATTCACATCGGGAGTGAGCACGTCCCGACGTGCGCACAAGCTTATAAGAGGCTGAGTCACATGCTGCACTTGGCCAATCACAGCCTTGCCAATAGTAGGCATGGCTGCGATGGCATCTTAGGGCAAGTAGTATGATGCATGTTGATTGGCTGCTTTGCAGCCTTTCAAAATGCGCCAAAATACATGCCGAACGACGAACCCGAACTTTTACGAAAAAGTTCGGGTTCGGGTCCGTGTCACGAACACCCCAAAATTCGGTACGGACCCGAACTATGCTCGAACTGTTCGCTCAACACTAATTCCGAATCTACGTCAATATCTATATTTAAACAAAAACCATAAAATCCTGCCGTTTTCACACTGGCCACCACGTCTAATAATAGGTACCACTTCTTGGTCTGTACAAATCACTTGACTGCTTAATCTCCTTATCATTACAGGCAGGTTTGGAATGGCATATATCTGTATAGATACCACAGGATCCACCAGTCACTAGGTGATTGTCAAAGCTTATCTAATCCTTGCTTGTAAAATGACCTCTACACAGGTCACAGTGCATGCCTAAAAAACTCTCCCAGAGTGACCATTGTGTCTATGGACCATGCGGCTGATCTTAAGCACTTCATTAAAGGGCTTATCCGAGACTTATCCCACATATGCCCGGGCCCCACACACTGAATCTACTTACCTGGCTCCCCGCACCCTGTGCTCCTCCTGGTCCCCGCACCGCCACTGCTGCTTCTCCCCGTGCGTGGATGAAAAACTGTTTCGGGGGGGGAAGGGGGGCAGCCAATAGCAGGCGAGGATGGAGACAGGCCTCCCTAGCGTCACCCGTGATGCTAGGAAGGCTCCCCTTTAAAGCTTTCTAAATGTGTTAAGAACACAGCAGGCAAGATGGCCACTCCCATAATCATGTTTAGAAAACAGAATAAAAAAATTTGCAATCAGAAAATAAAAATAGATTAGATAAAAAGGAGACGAGAAAGGAGATGATTTACCATGTACTGAATAATAATTATAGAAGGCGTCCATTAAACTATCTGGGCAGTGTAATCAAATACGTCTTTGCCATATTTTCTATTAATACAAATAATTAAGAAGTGATTCACATACTGTCTTCTTTTTAAGGAAAAAAAAACCTTCAGCATTATTTTTCATTTCTTGAAAGCATACCTATCATTTCAAGGGAGTCTGTCTCATAAATTTCACTAATATAACTACTAGCAATGGGCAGAATGTTGTCAAAGCATAATAACCACTTTTGTCATCTGGGTGTTTATTCTATGTCTAGGAAAATGGCTCCCAAGTGCCCAGCTGGGTCGGCTTTCCTTTTCAAAGTGCCCAAGCCTGCTGTCCTTCCCCTCTTTCCTCTCCTCCCCTATCCTCCCAAGGCCTCTACTCCTGCAGCGCCATGACATCAGGGAAGAGGGGAGGAAGCCTTGGGAGTTTAGTGGAGTTGCTAAGGGCAGCACTTTGAAAAGAAACGTCTGCACAGCTGGGCACTTGGGAGCCGTTTTTACATAGGAATAAAAGTGCTTTTCCTGGGCATTAACTAAGCACCCAGATGACATAAAGGTATGGTTATAATGCTATTACAACATTCTGATGGCCATAGCTGGTAGTTAGATTAGTAAAATATACGTGACATACTCCTTTTAACCCGTAGGCTACTTTCACACTAGCGTTTTGGCTTTCCGTTTCTGAGATCCGTCATGGGCTCTCAGAAGCAGTCCAAAATGGATCAGTTTTGACCAAATGCATCCTGAATGGAAAAAGATCAGCTCATAATGCATCAGTTTGCCTCCGTTTCACCATTCTGCTCTGGAGGCGGGCACCAAAACGCTGCCTGCAGCGTTTTTCTGTCCGCCATGTGGTGCGGAGCAAGATGGATCTCTGACACAATAGAAAACGGATCCGTCCCCCATTGACTTTCAATGGTGTTCATGACGGATCCATCATGGCTATAGAAGACATAATACAACCAGATCCGTTCATGACGTATGCATGCGGTTGTATTATGGTAACGGAAGCGTTTTTGCAGATCCATGATGGATCCGCAAAAAACGCTAATGTTAAAGTAGCCTATGACAGCCTTACAATTTTCAGTTTTTGTGTTTTAATTTTGCTCTCTCTGCCTTCCCAGTGCCATACCTTTTTTATTTTTCTGTTCACATTGTCTTGGGGGACAAGTTGTACTTTCTAATGGCACTATTTGATATTGCATATGATGTAGTGGGGATCTGGCAAAAAATTCCAAATCGGGTGGAATTGGAAAAAAACGCAATTCTGACACATAAACACGCAATTCTGTAAAATTGATATGTTACCCTCATTCTCCAGGTCAGTACAATTACAACGATACCACACTTAATATAGTTTTGTGATGGACTGCAGGGCGGCTACCTGCTAATAGCAGCCGCTTCCTCCATTCATAATGACGCCCCCTCCTCATGTTGATTGACAGGGCCAGTGAACGCGCTCGTCCTCTGACTGGCCCTGTCTGCGTTTTAAATCTCGCGGCGGTCTTCAGTTGGCGCAGGCGCACTGAGTGGAGGACGCTCACTCGGCCGCTCCATCCTCAGTGCGCCTGCGCCAGGTGTACATGTGACGTCATCGGCGCAGGCGCACTGAGGGTGGAGCGGCCGAGCGAGCGTCCTCCACTCCGTGCGCCTGCGCGAGATTTAAAATGCAGACAGGGCCAGTGCGTTCACTGGCCCTGTCAATCAACATGAGGAGGGGGCGTCATTATGAATGGAGGAAGCGGCTGCTATTAGCAGGTAGCCGCCCTACCTGCTGCTAGAGAGGTAATTTGCATATTATAAAAGTCATTGGGGTGCACTATGCCTTACCACCCCTTCCAGAGAGCAGGACACGTGGTAACAACTCGACGGTGTCCAGGGGATCCATCATAGTGCTGGGGCGTTTATGTATTCCTCCTCGTTCTCATCCTCCTTCTGTGTCACTGCAGCCTCCACAGAGCTCAGGTGGCTGTGAGATGTAGGCACCACGTCTTCTGTCCTCATGCCAGTCAGATTTCTTAGCATCCTCTAGCACGTGAAGGAGTAGACAGGGGCGGACTGGGAACTTAAAGTGGCCCTGGAAAAAATACTAAAAGTGGCTCCGTTTTGTAGTCGGGTCCAAGTTGATGGAAGGCCGGGCCAGCAGTGGCATATTATACCACCCTAACAGAGCCAAATACCACAGTCCATCACAAAATACTGCCAGCAGCACAAAATACATCCCCAAAAACTTCCACTGGCTGGCCGTGAGAAGGGCCCTGGTGCCCCCCAGGGAACCGGCCCACCGGGAAATTTCCCTTTAAGGTCTATGGCTAATCCACCCCTGGGAGTGGAATGACATAATTCATCCCGTATTCCTGGCGACTAACAAATAAAGTGGCCTCCTCAAAGAGCCTGAGCAAATAGAAGGTCTCACACAAGAGCTGCCACTGTCTAACGTAGAAGTTACACTGAGGAGCAGTCCTCTGCTCATATAGTCGATCAAACATCTGGAGTGTGGAGTTCCAACATGTGGAAATGTCACATAAGAGGAGATGTAGGGAAACACCATTGTGCCTTTGCAGGTCAAGGAGGGCGTGTTTTGCATGGTAAGAGTGGCTGAAGTGCGTACACAGCTTTGATTACATTTTCAAGACATCTTGCAATTGGGTGGAAGACTTCCGGAACCGGGTGACAACCAGATTGAAGATGTGCCCCATGCAGGGTGCATGGGTCAGCCCTTCCTGTAGCGCAGACAGAATATTCTTCCCGTTATCGGTGATCATTGCTCCTATCTCCAGTTGGCAAGGAGACAGCCAGGATTCGATTTCTTGGTTGATGATGCAGAGCAGTTCCTCCCCGGTGTGACTCCATTCACCCAGGCTGACCAGAACTTTACCAGACACCGACAGGCTCAAGGACTGGCCCACCTTCTGCTGAACATGTGTGCAGGGCTAGTACAGCTTTTTTAGAAAAGTAATGATGGCTTGGGACTCACCACCTTGGGTGGGCACAAGCCATCAGCTCTCTGAAAGGTGCAGAGTGAACGACATGGAAAGGGAGGGACTGTAGTACCAGCAACTTGGCCAGGTGTGTATTCAGCTTCTGCACCATTGGATGAATGCACGAATACTGTTGTCTCTTTGTAATCGCCTCAGTGATAAATTGCTGATGAAACACATGACAAGGAGCCCTGACTGCTGGAGAAGGGGTGCGAGCCGCTGAGAGATGCAGCGGTTGCTGCGTCAGACTGTACCACTATATTAGTGCCACAGTTTTCCCATGCCACTTTATGGTGATGTTCCATGTGTTGACGCAGGATCGTGGGTCAATATTACCACCTTGACCGCGCTTCATCTTCTGCCCACATATCCTGCATACCACCACGCTAACGTCCTCCAATAACTTGATACAAAATCCCCACACTGCCGAGTATGGCATTTTACCCCCACCACTCCATGCAGACTACCTGCCATTGCCTTTATGAACCCGTGCACCACAAGTTGTTTTCTGACAGGTAGGCTCCTGAGTAGCAGACGGTCTAACCCAGGTGCGTTTGCTCCAGATCTCCCACTGCTTCCACCCTGCTGGCTCATCGGCACGCTGCCACTCTGCTGCTGTCTCACGGGCCTGCTGCCACCATCACCCTCTGAGGATGATGACCCCTCTTCACCCGGCTCCTATGTGTAATTGGCTACATCATCATTAGTGATGAGCGGCATAGGCAATATTCGAATTTGCAATATTTTGCGATTTATGGCCGAATATTCGCCATAAATTTGCAAATTTGAGAATTCGTGATTTCCAGTCATTGTTTACTTGATTGCAAAAATCGGCAATGTAATATATTGGCGATAAATTCGCGATAAATTTGCAATTAGAATATTCAACACTACTCGCGAATACGAATATATAGCACTATATTCTAAATATTTGCGAATTCTCGAAGTGGTGATATTCGCGATTAAAATTTGCGATTTAAATATTCGCGCTCAACACTAATCATCATCCACTACTGTCTGGTCGTCACTTATGTCACCCTCAGCAGTCTCATGGCCACGTCCCTGACCACTCACTACACTAGGATGCAGCAGACTTCTCCAAGTCTGTACTTCCCAAGCAGAAAGAGCAGCAAAAGAAAGAGGAAATTTGCCGGACAGGTGAGGGCACCGAGGTTGTTCCTGGGCCATGCCAACTAGGTGTGGTGTCAGAGGAACCCACAGATTCCTGGCTGTGTGTGCCTGATGTCACTTGAGATGATGTTGAAGAGCTAGTCAACTATTCCAGTACAGCGGGATTATTGGTCAAAACATGATCACTGGATGACAGTGGCAGCTCTGGCCTGTTGATGTGGCGGCTGCTACCACCATCCCTTCTGCTGCTACTTGTGCCAGCTACAGCAACATTTTTGCACTACCTGTTCCTTTTTAGGGCTCAGACAGCTGTCATCCAGTTGCACTATATTGTGTCAGTGAAAACGGATCCATCCCCATTGACTTACATTGTAAGTCAGGACGGATCCGTTTGGCTACGCATCGTCAGGCGGACAGCGCTTTGGTGTCCGCCTCCAGAGCGGAATGGAGGCTGAACGGAGCCAAACTGATGCATTCTGAACGGATCCTTATCCATTGGGGCTAAACTGATCCATTTTGGGCTGCTTGTGAGAGCCCTGAAACGGATCTCACAAGCGGACCCAGAAACGCCAGTGTGAAAGTAGCCTAAGAGGGTAATATATTAAGACTGGCATTTTAGACGCTGGTCTTAATACCCCTTTAGGGCTCATTCAGATGACCGCATGAATGAGTCTGCATCCGTTCCTCAATTTTGCTGGACAGATGCAGACCCATTCATTTTAATGGGTCCACAAAAGATGCAGACATAGAAACATAGAATATGTTGGCAGATAAGAACCATTTGGCCCATCTAGTCTGCCCAATATGCACTGTGTGCTGTCATCATATTTTGTTCCGAACCGCAACCCCACAAAAGAGAGAGAGCATGCCCTACTGTTGTCCATAATTGCAGACAAGAAAAGGCAATTCCCCAAAATGCAGAACGCACGCGGACGGTATCCGTGATTTGTGGATCCACAATTTGCGTACCGCAAAACACTATGGCCATCTGAATGAGCCCTTAGATGGCAGTAGATGCAGAGGCACTGGCCTCTACATAACTTACGCCTATCCACCGTCTATCTAAATCTACACCAGCTCCCTTGCTGGCGTAGATTTAGACAATTTTCTACATCTAAAACAGGCATAGAAAATGATAAATGAGATGGGACTGGCGGCCCTTCCCCGCCTACACCACCTTTTTTAGACCTGGCGTGTGCAGGGAAAAGTCACAGATTTGGCGCAAATAACCTTTGCGCTGCAATCTGTGACAGATATATGCCAAAAAGTGGCATATATCTGTTAGTAAATGACCCCCTAAATCTTAATGGCTCAGCAGTTGAACTAGATAAATGCACCTATATATTAGACTGCCTTTTGACAATCAGTTTGATGCACATTATGTCTATGCATAACAGAACAGGTTAAGTATTAATGGCGCAGCAAGTGAATTCAATAAATGCACATATATATTAGACCATATGTTGACAATGAGTCCGGCACATAGTAAGTCTATGTATAACAGAACAGATTAAGTATGAATGGCACAGCAGGTGAACAAGATACACAGGGTTATTACACTCAGCCTGCACTGTCCCTACAGTCTCCCTAGAGTTTCTAAACACTCAGTACAATCTCCCTACACTGTCCCTGCACTCTCCTTATCTAGTATTCTACAATTAAAAGCTTTTAGCAACAATGTCGCTAGCGCTTGCCATGTCTCTCCCTATGCTCAGCTCACAGTGATATGATGGCGACCATGCAGGATGAGGCTTTTAAAGGGCGGTGACACACAGGGGAGTGTTACCTTCAGATTGGCTGGCTGTGCGGCATTCCCAGGCTTCTTACTTTCACTTTGTAACACATGTATGGCCCAGCAGGTGAACAAGATGCACAGGGTTATTACACTCAGCTTGCACTGTCCCTGTAGTCTCCCTATGCTCTCCCTAGAGTTTCTAAAAACTCTCAGTATGATCTCCCTACACTGTCTTTGCACTCTCCATATCCAGTATTCTACAATTAAAAGCTTTTAGCAACACTGTCCCTAGTGCTTGCCATGTCTCTCTCTATGCTTAGCTCACAGTGAAATGATGGAGACCATGTGGGATGAGGCTTTTAAAGAGCGGTGACACAAAGGAGAGTGCTACCTTTAGATTGGCTGTGCGGCATTCCCAGGGTTCTTACTTTCACTTTGTAACACATGTAGCCGCCATTTTTAGAAAAAAAATGAGTCATTACCACGAAGCACAAGGAACTTTGGATTTGTTGTCAAATGTTTCCTAAACTTCAGATTGTATTCCACTTTGGATGCTTCGATTCACTCAACACTGATGTTCACCAATACTATAGATTGATGCAAATGATAGTGATCATGTATCTTCATATAAGAAAATAGATTTTACATTTTTTATTGTAGGATTTATCATTACAATAATTTATATAGTATTTGGCAGCTTACAGATAGGATCAGCATTGGAATCTTCAAAATCTGTGCATTAAATGAAGAATGATTGCTTGTCAGTCTGTGGCTTATTATGAATTTTGTAATTATTATTATCAGCAGTGATCATTTGTTTCATTAAAAACATCAAAACGCTATAGATATATGTATAGATTTCCATACATCATACACACACATCTATATATTCTTACTATAGTATTCTTATTATATTCTTATATTCTTGTGCTTCCTGTCCTTAGAGTGTTGTGTATGGTGCCATTCATGGCACGGTTTACCATCTGTTTCAAAGTCCTCTGAAAATAAACTGTAGAGTTCAAGAACCCATTGATGGTGCAACGTAAACAGAGCCTTGACATAAAGATCAGACAAAGTCAAGGATTTTACAGGACCAAAACATGTCAACCTGATCCATCCCTATTGCAAATGCAGTTGTAGAAAGCATAATTTCATCAAATCTGTACATCATCTGTGGTTACAGTAAACATATTAGCATCTCTTAAAAAAAATCATAGTTAAATATCTTTTTTTAACCACACAATGGAGAATGCACAATTAACAAAAGTTTCCGAGATTTTTTTTATTGATGTCCTAACCTCTGGATAGGTCATCAGTATCTGATAGGTGGGAGTCCGACCACTGACAATCAGATGTTTGAGAAGGCAGTGGTGCTCCTGTGAGCACCACAACCTTCTTTCTGCTTTTCCTAGGCCAGTGATGACAGGTTCATCGGTCACGTGGCCTAGGAGCAGCTCATCCCATTCAAGTGATTGGGGCTGAGTGCAATACCAATCAGAGCCGCTATGCAATGTACAGCACTGTGCTTGGTAAACGGCGAAAAGCCATCTGCACTGATAGGAGCGCTGGTACCTTCTCAAAACAGTTGATTGGTGTCAGACCTACCTCCACTGATCAGTTAGTGATGGCCTATCCAGAGGATAGGTCATCAGTCTCAAAATCTTGGAAAACCCCTTTAAAGCAACATAAAACATAAAGTAGCTGAGTTTTAATTACAAATGACAATTTATAGACAAATAATGTGGTTACAAATTATTTGACATTCACCTTTCCAGTTCTATAACACAGATGAAATGAATTTTTTTTAGCTCTGCTAGTGTCTCATATTTCTTTTTACTGTTCTTTAAAAAGAAACTGTATGTGAAATTAGTCAGGAAATAATGCAAGGTTGTTTGAAAGAGGAAAACAGAGAAAGGTTAGAACGTCAATGCTCTATCCTTTGAACGTCTCAAAGGCTCTTAGTTTAAGGAAGAAAATCCCCAAGTGACATGGCAATTCTCAGCTCCTGAAGGATACTGGAAGGAAGGAATCGTTACACCAAAATCTGTCTCGTATACTGTATGAGGAAATGAGTAATTGTGCACATAAAGCATGCTTCCTGCATTCTGCGGATAAAAGATTCTATATAATACATACCATGTATCCTAGGTATACAACATAGTGTACTATTCAATAGTGATGATCGTGCACCAAAGTATTCGGTTGTTCGGGTGTTCGGCCCGAACACATTGCTATATTCGTGTGATCGGCCGAGCACCCGAATATAATGGAAGTCAATGAGAGACAACCAGGCACCCCCTGCGCTGAAGAGGGGAGGGTGCCTGATCCATTGGAAAAAGTCAGAAAGTGACAAACACCACCGAAATGGATCGGGAATAGCATGGGGATGATGTCTGGATGCATCTTGGATTCCCAGGTCGCTGCTGGGAACCATATTGTCCAAGTAGTACGTCACTTTTATAGACTGACAAAAATACGCACAAAACCCCCCAACAAATCTATTTTACAGGAAAAATTGTTAGGAAACATTCTTTCCTGTATATTCAATTGTATATAAAGTGCTGCAAAAAATTACAAGCAAGAGGCACTCCAAAACAGCCTGTATATCACATAAAGGAGGGCCTCATTCACATTGTGGTACAATTGTTCAGGTAGTGGGACTTTTACACTCATAAAGCCTATGCACTAAGTGAAAGGGCTGCCAAAAATTGCAAGGAAGCGGCACTCCAAAACACCCTTTGTTACACATAAAGGAGAGCATCATAAACGCCCTCAAAAATTTTGATTGATGGCCTGCTGTGACCCTCAAAAACATTTTGAGCAACTGCCTGCTGATCTGACCATCTAAAACATTAGGGGCGAGGGCCTGATGCCGCATTGGTGACTCTAGATAACCTCTGGGCAATTGCACGTCCCCGTGACGTCGACGATCCATTTGGATGTCTGCCCTATATACTTTCAATGTTCTTTTCTACTCCTACCATTGTGATCACGGGTAACGGGGAATCAGGGTTTGATGCCGGAGAGGGAGCTTGAGAAAGGGATACCACATCCAAGGGAGGTCAATGGCTAAAATCTGATTGGCTGTTGTTGCCTTGCCCCTTTTTTTCCCTAATTGTGAACCACCCAGAGAGGGTGGGTCAAGTTATTAAAGCACAAGATTCCAAGGAAGGCAGCAGGAGCGCGGCAAATACCCACTCTCGACTCGGTGAGGTAGTGACCATAAATAACATTACAGCACTCCTAAGCGGCCCTGTTATTGGAATGAGTACACTTTCCGTTAATGAGGATCTATTGGAGGGCATGTCTGGTGCCAGCCAGCAGCCAAATTGCTCCCGGCCTCCACAACGTTCACCCAGTGTGCCATCATGGTGAGGAATGTGTTGACCAGACTCTTGGCTACTGAGACTGGACTTGTAGGTGAGGGTCTGCTGCCGCTTTGTTGACTCTAGATAATTTCTAGGCGATCGCACGTCTCCGTGATGGTGACGATCCATTTGGATGTCTGCCCTATCAATTTTTCAACAAGGACCTTCTGGCATAGCACCATTTTGCTTGTCCTCTCCACAAGAGGAATGAGAGATGAGAAGTTCTCTTTGTAGCGGGAGTTGAGAAGGGTGAACAACCAGTAATCCGTGTTGTCTAAAATGCATATAATGCGCGGGTCGCGGGAAAGGCAGCCTAACATGAAGTCAGCCATGAGTGCCAGAGTACCAAAAATCAAGACTTAGCTGTCATCATCGGAAGGTGAGCTAACCCTGTAAAAGAGTTTAGGTGAGGGACTGCAGGTGAGCTGGCCCTGTAAAACATTATATGCGAGGGCCTGCTGGTGAGCTGATGCTCTAAAACATTATATGCGAGTGCTTGCTGATGAGCTGACTTTCTAAAACATTATATGCGAGTGCTTGGTAGTGAGCTGACGCCCTAAAACATTATATGCGAGGGCCTGTAGTTGAGCTGACCCTGTAAAACATTATATGCCAGGACCTGCTGCTGAGCTGACCCTCTAAAACATTAGGGGCGAAGGCCTGCAGGTGAGCTGACGCTCTAAAACATTATATGCGAGTGCCTGCTGGTGACCTGACGCTCTAAAACATTAAATGCGAGTACCTGCTTGTGAGCTGACGCTATAAAAAAGAATTTGTTGAGGGCCTGCAGTTGAGTTGACCCTATAAAAAAATTTGAGTTGAGGGCCTGCAGTTGAGCTGACCCTATTAATAAAATTAAGAGTGGAGGGAATATATACAATCTGGTAAAAAGAGAAAGAAAACAAAACAAGCGGCACTCACCGTTGATAGGCAGGTAACTTTATTCCATGGCAGGAGGGGGGTGCAAGGGTTGCAGATACAGCAGCAAGTAAGCAACAGCCGTTTCACGCGTGTATTCGCTTCTTCTGGCTTTCCAACACTGAAGAGGTCACGGCACCTTCTTATAGTGCACAGGAAGCCGCATCATCGCAGTAATTTGCTTAATTACTAAGTAATCAACACCTGGCCTCTCAAGAGGGAGGGCAGGGATTACAGTCAGGCGGGACCTCTTCAATGATGTAAGGTGCATATGTGAACATACATAAACCAATAAGAACAAATCAAAATACGAAAATACAATAAGCAAGAGTGGTTCATTACAAAAATACGCTCATATCTATTTTTTCATTTAGTCCCAGCGGACCCAATGCATCCGTGCGTAGGATCCATATAGTTTCTCTTCTCAGAAGCTCCCTTTCTCTGTCACCACCTCTTTCAGTGCGGTTAACTACTTCAAGGCCAGCAAAAGTCAGCACATTGGGATTTCCACTATGTGCCCTGTTCACATGATCTATTAACCGCGGAACACCCTTTCCTGTTTTTAAGGAGTTTAGGTGTTCGCGGAATCTTTCAAATAAGCAGCGGATAGTTTTTCCGATGTAGAAGCGTCCGCATCTACATAAAATTATATAAACCACAAATTTGCTGCGGCAGGTAATAAGTGGAAAAACCCTATGTTCTATCCCTGCAACAGAGATCACTTGTAGTTGGGAATTGAAGCTGCAGAAGGAACAGCTTCTGCAACTCCTATTCCCTTTTGGTCTCTGTTCAGACAGCCATGTGAGACGTTTTTTTCTGAAATGGCTAGTTACCACTTGATCGCGTATAGTATGGCATCTTCTAAACGCTATCACTGGTTTCATATCTTTCAATTGTTTTAGGGAATCGTCCCTCACTAGGATACACCAATTTTTCTTTATGACCTGTTTTATCTTATCGGCCATAGGACTGAATTTAAAGGAAAAGGCGAAGGGTGGGGGCCTGAAACTAATTCTCACTAACAATGCCTTTATGTTCGGAGATTCCTGGTATAAACAAAGGGTCGGTACCGCGATGGGGACCCCAGTGGCGTGTACTTTTGCCAATCTGTACCTGGCCCGGTTCGAAGATCGTTTTGTGTACTCGAGTTCTAATCCATTTCTGAAATATATGCATGCCTATTACAGATTCGTGGATGATGTTTTCATCATATGGTCCAGCGACGAGGCACATTTCCGGGCTTTCGTGGATTACTTGAATACACAGAATGACATGAACATGCGATTTACTTACCAGTTTGGGGGCAATAAAATCGAGTTTCTGGATGTAGTGGTATCAGTGGTGGAGGGGGAGTTGGTGACGGAAGGTTTTCGCAAGCCAACCGCCGCCAACTCCCTCCTCCATTTCTCCAGCTATCACCCAAGCACAGTAAAACAATCAGTGCCATATGGCCAATTCAGAAGACTTGCGCGTATAAATACCACCTCAATGAGTTATGATAAACAGGCGCAGGATCTGCGCGTTAGGCTGAGACGTAGAGGGTATCCCCCAGACTTGTTGAATCAAGCTATGACAAAAGCGTCACAAGTACATCAGACAGAAGTAAGGGAGGGTAAACCCTCAATATAAGGGCCCCCACCCTTCGCCTTTTCCTTTAAATTCAGTCCTATGGCCGATAAGATAAAACAGGTCATAAAGAAAAATTGGAGTATCCTAGTGAGGGACGATTCCCTAAAACAATTGAAAGATATGAAACCAGTGATAGCGTTTAGAAGATGCCATACTATACGCGATCAAGTGGTAACTAGCCATTTCAGAAAAAAACGTCTCACATGGCTGTCTGAACAGAGACCAAAAGGGAATAGGAGTTGCAGAAGCTGTTCCTTCTGCAGCTTCAATTCCCAACTACAAGTGATCTCTGTTGCAGGGATAGAACATAGGGTTTTTCCACTTATTACCTGCCGCAGCAAATTTGTGGTTTATATAATTTTATGTAGATGCGGACGCTTCTACATCGGAAAAACTATCCGCTGCTTATTTGAAAGATTCCGCGAACACCTAAACTCCTTAAAAACAGGAAAGGGTGTTCCGCGGTTAATAGATCATGTGAACAGGGCACATAGTGGAAATCCCAATGTGCTGACTTTTGCTGGCCTTGAAGTAGTTAACCGCACTGAAAGAGGTGGTGACAGAGAAAGGGAGCTTCTGAGAAGAGAAACTATATGGATCCTACGCACGGATGCATTGGGTCCGCTGGGACTAAATGAAAAAATAGATATGAGCGTATTTTTGTAATGAACCACTCTTGCTTATTGTATTTTCGTATTTTGATTTGTTCTTATTGGTTTATGTATGTTCACATATGCACCTTACATCATTGAAGAGGTCCCGCCTGACTGTAATCCCTGCCCTCCCTCTTGAGAGGCCAGGTGTTGATTACTTAGTAATTAAGCAAATTACTGCGATGATGCGGCTTCCTGTGCACTATAAGAAGGTGCCGTGACCTCTTCAGTGTTGGAAAGCCAGAAGAAGCGCATACACGCACAGAATGGCTGTTGCTTACTTGCTGCTGTATCTGCAACCCTTGCACCCCCCTCCTGCCATGGAATAAAGTTACCTGCCTATCAACGGTGAGTGCCGCTTGTTTTCTTTTTCTTTTTATCATATATGCTCACTGCAGCTACAAGCTGAGCACCTCCGTGAGGCACCACTCCTCGGCAGTCGCATCCTGACAATTTTAGGTTTGGTGTAGTGCCACTGGTTATCTGCTCTACATTTTACATATACAATCTGGATGAGGAGGAGAAGGAGAAAACAAGATTCAACCATATACTCTTTTTTTTTTTTTTTTTTTTTTTGCGGTTGAAAAGGTGCATAGGAATACACTACAGTAGATTGAGTACATTATAAATGATAGATTGAAATTGCCATTATGTTCATCATCAGCTCATCTCTCCTCTGGTGGAGTTGAGAAGTCAGGGGCAATCCAGGCCTTGTAAATTTTTATCTGAGTCAACCTGTCAGCATTGCCAGTGGACAAGCGGATACGCTTATCTGTTATAATGCTACCAGCAGCACTAAATACACGCTCAGACAAAACACTGGTGGCAGGGCAGGCCAGCAGTGCGTAACACAGGGGAAGAGGAGGCGGTGGTGTGACCCGCAGATCCAGATTGTGGACCCAGGTGTTTCGGCCTACTTATTAGGGTGTAATGCTGGTGGTGGTGAGGTTGCTAGTGTTCACTCCCCGGCTCATTTTGGTACGGCACAGGTTGCAAACTGAACTACCACTCTTTTGTCATCTGCACAAAAAGCACCATACTGTGGAACACCTACCCCTTGGCAAGGTAGATTTATGCATGGGGTTGCTCGGTGTAACGGTTGCGGGCCTGTTTGGTGTGGGCCGACTTCTCCCTTTTGCAACCCCACTGCCTCTTCCAGCCTGTTGCGATGCTGCGGATCCTGCCCCTTTTGTACTGCTGTCCTTGCTCGGCTTTTCACCTTCCCATGTTGGGTCAGTGACCTCATCGTCAACCACCTCTGCAGCGCCCCACTACGTGTGTGTGGGCACTGCTTAAAAGCACTTTTTACCTTGTCAATTGCATTATGTTGTATTATGGTACTTTGTATTGATGTATCTGCAAAATCCCTGTTACCAGGCAGATTAGGTGTAATTGTTACATCCCACCACTAGATGGGGATAAAACTTAGGTTATATATGTACCTAGTTCAGGCCTAGTTAGTCAGTTGAGGAGTGGAGACAGGACAGTTGAGACCAGAGATCAGATGAGCGATAAAAATGTAGTCAGAGTCTAGAGCAGATCTGAGGAGATCAGATCAGATTAGTGGGAGAGAATGTAGAGTGAAGACTGCATGACATAGATTAGTGAGTGGAGCCAAGTTCGCCATGAGGTGGTACTAAGATGTGAGGCGCAGAAGAGCGTTTTCCTTCTGTGGCCGGACTATAGACTTGCATCTCTGACCAGTAGGAGAGAGTTTGCCTCCCTGGAATAGAAACAAGCTTCCTAAGGAATCATCGGTGATAAGAGCCATTATTGAGGGCCACAGAAACCTTTGCGCATGGTGGAGGACTTATAGCTTCTGGCAGCCACACCATACTTCTGAGAGACAGATGAGTTTTCCTGTTCAAATGTTCAGCTTGTAGGGAAAGGACAAGGAATAGGACCCAGCACATCAATAGGAACAAGGTACACCTAACCCACAGCTCCAAGAGACTGCATTTTTGTACTGCTGAAACTAATGTCATCAACAGTAAAAGTTGTGAGTTGCATCTTGTCACTGTCTACCTCATTATTACTACTAATGGTTGTACCACCATTAATGGTACTGGCGTCACGACAAAAACCATCAAGGGACTCAGCCGCAACAAGCACCCTAAGCACCCCTAACATTAAGGGCACCTCAACCACCATCTTGGCTGATGCTTCCCTACACAGAGCGTGCCCCGGAGGATTTCGTGCTGTCCACCTCAACACTGTGCTGCCAGCCCAGGGAGGCTTTCTGCTAACCGTGAGTAAACTGATGAACTGTGTTATTATTTGGCCCCTCATCGGTCCACCGTGCACCTCACGTATTGCCCCTGCGCTACTGGCTGGCTGCACCTCTTCTTTCACTTCCTCACTCTGCTCATACTCTTGGCTACAGAGACTGGACTTGGTGGAAGAGATGGTGGTGATTAACCGACTGGAAGCATTATCTTCAGCAATCCAACCGACCAACTGTTCGCACTGGTCTGACTTGGACAGTGTTGTCCTGCGCCGCCCAGCTAAGTTGAACATGAAGCTGGGTACGGTGGATGTTTTTTTTTTTTCTTCTGTTGCACTGGCAGCAGGCACAGTTTCATTGCACCCAGGGTCATGGCCTCTGCGTGCACCATCAGCATCACGCCCACTTCCCCGTCCCTTAGTGCTCGCCTTCTTCATATTCATGGTTTGTCACTAGATGTGGCGCAGAATGTTTTACAGTCTGCTAAAGACACAGTTTTCAGATGCAGGACAGTATATGTCACAGAAACACACAGAATATGGACACTAGATTAGGCCCAGATTAAAGGAATTTGCCCTAAATAAACAGTTTTCGGATGGAGTACTGTATATGTCACAGAAAACAACACACTATGGACACTAGATTAGGCCCAGGTTTTTGGAATTTGCAATACAAACTCAGTTTTCAGATGCAGGACAGTATATGTCACAGAAACACACAGAATATGGACACTTTTTATTATAATGTTTTTTTTAGAGGTTTTTTTTCTTTTCTTTTTTGTTTAATTTGGAGGAAAACTGCTAATTATTAAAAAGTATTTTAATTATAGCTTTTTATTTCTTAAATATTAAAACTGACACAAAAATGTATTATTGCAATGGGTCACCTATTTTGTGACTATCGTTTTCATATATTATGTATAGGTTTGAGAGAACAGGGCGACTATGGTGACGGTTTCTGTTAGCGACAGCATTTTAAATATTTTTTTTACATTTTTTTTACATTTTTAATTATTTTCTTTCTACTTATACTTAAAAAAAAAAAATTGCCACATAATCTGTCTCCCAGGAGGTCATTAAAAGACCTCTGGAGGACACCGATTTTTTTCTTTTTTTTACTTTTTTCCCCACTGTTTCCACTGTAACTGGGGCATCCACAAGAGCCCCAGTTACAGGGGAAAACAGCCCCTTGAGGGGGAATGACACACAGGCAGAGCTGATCAGGATCTCCTTAGACCCTGCAGCTCTGCTCCTGCCCTGCTCTAGACACCCCCGGCGGACACGAGACTACGCCGCTTCCTCCCCCTTGCGCTGTCCTCCTGCACAGAAGAAGACAGAAGTGGTAATAAAACGTTCCTGTCTTCTCCTCAGGGTCCCTGCTGCGTCTGTCAGCAGGGACCCGAACTGCTCCTGCTAGATTGCAGGATCAGGAGCTTTAATCCCAGCGTTGATCAGAGCTGGGATTAAAGCTCTGCCAGCACGTGTATATATGTGCTAGCTGCATGGGGCATGTGCAAATAGCACATATATAGCCGTATGTCAGTCGGGAAGGA